>NC_072424.2:86680000-87305000 GCF_028878055.3 Symphalangus syndactylus
CACTTTGGGAGGCTGAAGTGGGTATATCACCTGAGGTCATGAGTTCGAGACCAGCCTGGCCAACATGGTGAAACCCCGTCTCTACTAAAAATATAAAAATTAGCCAGGTGTGGTGGCGCATGCCTGTAATCCCAGCTACTCTGGAGGCTGAGGCAGGAGAATCACTTTAACCCAGCAGGCAGAGGTTGCAGTGAGCCAAGATTGTGCCACTGCACTCCAACCTGGGCAATAGAGTGAGACTCATCTCAAAAAAAAACAAAAACAAAAACAAAAAAACAAAACCGAAAAGCAAAGTAAAAGTAGTCTAAGAAGTTCCCATTTTAAGGAAAATGACTGCTTAATTTGAGATTGTGGTTGTTGTCGTTATTGTGGATTATGTGAGGGTCTTAAGTACATTTCATTTTAAATCGTAATTAAAATTTGGGGCCCCCAGTCAAAAAATTCTGAAAATGCCCCCATGCTACCTGACCTTCCACCTTTTTTCTTATCACTTCATTTTTTTAAAGAACTCTTTGCCTCTGATAACCACTAAATTGGCAAAGGGTAGAGATAGGGGAAGGGAGAGGGAGTGGAGAGAAGGAGATAACTGGAGAGAGAGGGAGAGAGAATGGCGGAGGAGTGTCTCACAGTTAAGGGACACATTTGCTGAAAGAGTTTGTGAGGACCTAACCAGTTGAATCTCAGTGCTTTTTGGACCTAGGACACTTTTCAGACCAGTTTGCCTTTTAACAACAATTCCTCCACCAGCAGTCAGTCAGGGAACAGGGACTTAGACAGCAGCCTTTCAGCTCCTACACTGAGCAGATTAGCTCAATGCTGCTTTTGTACAGCTACCCTCTCTCTCTTTCTCCCCATCCTATCTGGCATGTGCTCCCCACAGCCCTCCAGCAGGCAGTGGGCTGCCCACACTCAGGACTGCCCAGTACTTCTGAGAAGAGGAGAGCTGACACTTGTGATTCCTGATTGCTCAGGCCCTGCCCTCCAGCCCGACTGGCCCAGGGGGTTCCTGTTAGCAGAAGCACTCTGATTTGTAGGGGTTTTTTTGTTTGTTTTGTTTTTTTCTGAGACAGAGTCTCGCTGTGTCACTCAGGCTGGAGTTCAATGACGTGATCTTGGCTCAGTACAGGTGTGCACCACCACACCTGGCTAATTTTTTTTGTATTTTTAGTAGAGATTGGGTTTCATCATGTTGGCCAGGCTGATCTCAAACTCCTGGCCTCAAGTGATCCGCCCACCTTGGCCTCCCAGAGTGCTGGGACTACAGGCATGAACTACCATGCCCGCCTGATTTGTTGTCTTTCATTAACGTTTATATCTACCTGCTATATAGGTGTGCCAGCTTACATCTTTTTTCCTTCTTAGCAGCTCCCAGCTGCTCCACAAGAGCACTGAGACCTGGGGCAGTTGGGTGATAGTTACTCCTATTTTTCTTCTACTCTAGTTAGATGGTGTTCAAATTTGTTCACACAGAGGTAATTGCTGTCTTGCTTTGAATTGTATAAAGTCAGAAAATAGATGTGACCATGTGAATACACAGGAAGTGTTGTCTTTCATCATTTTAGTCAACAAAATAGAATTTTATTGGTTTCCTAAACTTACCGAGTCCAGTTATGTAAACCCCAAATGTTTTTATTCAACTTTTTATTGACACAGAAGAATTCAGCTTAATACATTTATACGAACTAAACACACTCAGTAACCAGTATTCAAAAGGAAAAAATAGATCGCTGCCAGCATCATCAAATTGATAATTTCTGGGCTCAGAATCCGCCACCATGGCCCCTCTCAGCTACTGCCTCCTCTGGGCAACTACCAGCCCCACTTCTAACAGCGTGGATTAGTTTGAGCCACATAACCAAGCTCCAGGTAATTGATAAGTGAAACAAAATTTAATATTTTTAAAAGAAAGGGACCTAGGAACTCATATAAACCTTGGGGTTGGGCGATCCAGGGTAAGACAAGTAGAGTAGAGCCAAAGCAGTGTTTTTTCTTTCACGATTGCTGAAGCAAACGGTGACATTACAACAGTGAGTCACATGCCAAGAGTGACAGAGGACCGCAGTGTACCTGTGGAGAAAATCATAGTAATAGAAGCGCACGCAGAACTGCCACGTCACAAAGGTTCTGTGCTTGCATGAATATTTTTTTCCTTTCTTTTTTTTTTTTTGAGATGGAGTCTCGCTCTGTCACCAGGCTGGAGTGCAGTGGCACGATCTCAGCTCACTGCAACCACTGCCTCCCGGGTTCAAGTGATTCTCCTGCCTCAGCCTCCTGAGTAGCTGGGACTACAGGCGTCCACCACCATGCCCAGCGAATTTTTGTATTTTTAGTAGAGATGGGGTTTCACCACGTTGGCCAGGATGGTCTCAATCTCTTGACCTTGTGATCCACCCGCCTCGGCCTCCCAAAGTGCTGGGATTACAGGTGTGAGCCACCACGCCTGGCCGCTTGCAAGAATGTTTAATATTTGCCTTCTGATTTTCAAGGTATCTTTTGTTGCATGTATGTGTGTTTGTGTGTGTATGTGGTCTGCTGCTTTACAGATTAAATTGTGAGCACCTTTCTGGGGTAAGATGTCCTGAACTCCCTTTTCCAGTTTTCACATAGAAGGGGGGAGACCCTGTTGGGTGATCTGGAAGAGCCAGGGCGGAAATTGGCCAAGGTGACGGTGTGTGGAAGAATCGTGGTCAGCCTGATGGATACCTTGAACGTTCTATGTATTGTGTCGTCTTTGACGTGGTTGTCCTATGGAAATAGACTGTGTGTCCTCAATGGACTCTAACAGGTCCACCAGCCAGAACAGACCTTAAAATATAACATGTGTCTGTGTCCTTGATTATACTCAAGTCATGGGTTAGTGTCATGAAACAAATGTGAGGTAGTTAAGGTTCTCAAGTGAAATTTTTTTTTTTTTTTTTTTTTTTTGAGACAGAGTCTCTCTCTGTCACCTGGGCTGGAGTGCAGTGGTGCAACCTCTGCCTCCTGGGTTCAAGCAATTCTCCTGCCTCAGCCTCTTGAGTAGTTGGGACTACAGGCATGCACAACCATGCCTGGGTAATTTTTGTATTTTTAGTAGAGATGGGGTTTCATCATGTTGGCTAGGCTGGTCTCAAACTCCTGACCTCAGGTGATCCACCTGCCTCAGCCTCCCAAAGTGCTGGGATTACAGGCATGAGCCACCGCACCTAGCCCTCAGGTGAAAATGTAAACTTACTTGCAACATTCTCTGATTTCTAAAATTATTTGAATTTTATAAGAGAAACATGTTTGCTGTTTTTCTTTATAAAAGTCATTTTACTCCACAGCGTGAAAGAACATTTTGTAGAACTTGGCATAAAAGAAATTGCTGAGTCATTTAGTTGTTTTCTCTTAAAGAATTAAAAATGCTTTACATATGTCACTTTATATTCTAAGTAGTCCCATGAGATGCGTGTTTAAATGGGACACATAATTTATTTAATGTCAGTAGTAAAATGGAACCGAATTTTTATTATGCAGTTACTAATTTTGCACTAAGAAAATAATGCCTTTTATTGAGGAGCATTTGTGGGACTTTTATCTTGCCCTGGCAGAGAAAATTCGGTGACTCTCTTGTGGGGAAATTTGCTTTCCAAACCATATTTTCCCTCTTTATAAAATCTTTTGGCTGAGTGTGGTAGCTCATGCCTGTAATTCCAGCACTTTGGAAGGCCAAGGCAGGAGAGCTTTTGAGCTCAGGAGTTTGAGACCAGCCTGGGCCACATAGGGAGACCCTGTCTCTACAAAAAATAAAAAATTAGCTGGGTGTGATGGTGCATGCTTGTAGTCCCAGCTACTCAGGAGGCTGAGGCTAGAGAATCGCATGAGACCAGGAAGTCAAGGCTGCAGTGAGCCATGATCGTACCACTGCACTCCAGCCTGGGTAACAGAATGAGACCCTGTCTTTAAAAAAAAAGATCTTTCATTTAGTACAGTTTGGGTGTCTGTAGAAGGAGCCGTTTACTTTGTCTGCATGGTTGTTATTTGACAGATTTCTTGATCTTTGTTTCAGTTTCAGGGTACCTGCAGAATACAGACATTTTGAATTAAGAAAACCACACGTCTATCTTCAAAATTGAGATTACCCTCTATATTTCATTTCTCATAATTGCACAGAAAACACCTATTTTCCTGTATTACAGTCTTCGCTTTTCTGTTCCTATTAGCTTCATGGCCTAAGTAACATTCCTATGATTATTTTGCAACAAAATGGGGAGGCTAAAAAGTAAAGTGATTATTTGTTAAACAAATATAGTGCAATTTATGCAGACAAACAAGTGTTACCTCCTGCAGAACAGACCCCTCATCCAATATCTTAATTCTAACAAGCGTGTGTCAGAGGCTAGGGCCTTGACTTTTGAGAGGAGCTAAAAGTAACTTGGAACCAAACCTGATAAATAAGGGGTGAGCAACTTACATGGGGAAGGGAACTGGCATTTCTTGAGCTTCCATAATAGGAATTGTGTTTATGGGAATGGCCCTGTAAGAAGGGGACTACTGTTTCTGTGTTATAGCTGGGCAGGTTCAGAGAAGTAAATGGCCTGCACAAGTTCACATAACTAGTGAATGGGTCCTTCTCCAGGTCTCCAAAAGTGATTTATGCTTTCTTCCATATTATGATGATTATTTTATTTACTGTTTTTTTCTGTGTTAGAAAAATGTGTCTTTAATATCATAGAACGATTTTTTTGGTCTGGTTTATAAATCGATCCTGAATACAAATGAACAAGAGGAAATAAACATTTTGAAGAATGTCATCATTATTGAAATGAACAACTTCTTGGAAGGAACACCCTAATATAGATGTCTATGTTCTATTCATGTATGTGAGAAAACAAGTGTTTGGGATTATGCGTCATACGTGATAAATGACTTCACCCAATTTTCCAAATTATAAGACTTGAATTTCACACTGGATGTTTCAAAAATTTGTTGATTAACTTATTGGATAGTGAGTCACTCATTCACATATTATGGAAGTGACTTTAGGAATGTCAACTTGATTATTTTTGGTTAGAGCTAAAAGCACTTGCTGCCATAAGGTTGTTCTTTCATAGGCAAATAACTGTGCTGACATTGGAGGCAGGAAGGATAAGACCACCAGGCAACTCTAAAACTAGGAGCTTAGTCACCCTATGAGGGTCTGGTACCCGGTCAGAGGCCACTCAGATTAGAGGGAGTTCTGGGCGGCAAAGAACTTGGTGCAGGTGTTTTCTTAAAAGTTTCTAAGGAATTAGAATTTTGTTAGTAATGTTCCTCTACTAAGAGTATCAGCATCAACACTTAAGAAAAGATGGGGGAAAAAATAGGGAGTCTCAGCATAGAATTTCTGAGATGTAAAAAATAAAGCATTTTCAGCCGGGCGCAGTGGCTCACGCCCGTAATCCCAGCACTTTGGGAGGCCAAGACAGGTGGATCACCTGAGGTCAGGAGTTCGCAACCAGTCTGACTAACAGGGTGAAACCCTGTCTTTACTAAATACAAAAAAGAAATTAGCCAGGTGTGCTGGTGCATGCCTGTAATCCAAGCTACTTGGGAGGCTGAGACAGGAGAATCGCTTGAACCTGGGAGGCAGAGGTTGCAGTGAGCCAAGATCGTGCCATTGCACTCCAGCCTGGGCAACGAGAGTGAAACTTCATCTCAAAAAAAAAAAAAAAAAAAAAAAAATGTTAGCTGGGTGTGGTGGCAAGCTCCTTTAATCCTAGCTACTCGGGAGCTGAGGCCGGAGAATCACTTAAACCTGGAAGGCGGAGGTTGCAGTGAGCTGAGATCGCACCATTGCACTCCAGCCTGGGTGACAAGAGTGAAACTCCATCTCAAAATCAATCAATCAATCAATAAATAGAAATGAAACGCTTTCATAAGTCCAAGACAACTTCTTGCTTTTATGTTTTATGACTTTGTCACTTAACTTATTTAAAAATTTTGATATCATTAAAAAAATACATTTGTGACATCCAAAATATGTAAATGTACCACTTATATTCCACATAATTCTTGGTACATATAGGTAGTCAATAAATGTTTTCTAAACTGAATTGAACTCAGAAATTTTTAAAGCATGTTGAATATGCTATATGTAATTTTGTAGTCTTTTTTTTTGAGATGGAGTCTTGCTCTGTCACCCAGGCTGGACTGCAGTGGTGTAGTCTTGGCTCACTGCAACCTCCAACTCCCGGGTTCAAGCAATTCTCCTGGCTCAGCCTACTGAGTAGCTGGGACTACAAGCACGTGCCACCATGCCCAGCCAATTTTTGTATTTTTAGTGGAGATGGGGTTTCACCATATTGGTTAGGCTGGTCTTGAACTCCTGACCTCAAGTGATCCACCTGCCTCGGCCTCCCAAAGTGCTGGGATTGCAGGCATGAGCCACTGCGCCCGGCCAATTTTGTAGTCTTTTATACAGATAATATCTGTTTGCTAGCATGGGTAAACTGTTTTACTTGAGTATGCTAATAGCACAGCAGAGTAGTTAATACAATATGATTGAGAAAAACAATTTAAAAGTGCTTTATATATACATATATCACATTATGTAAGGTGGGCCAGTGAGCTGGTAGAATCAGGAAGCCAAGATGAAGCCAGGCAGATAGGCCTTGTGCTCTTCTGGAAGGGTTGTGGCCAGCTCTGAGGTAAGTGTTATTTGAGATGCAGAAAGTCATTCCAGTTATTTAAAAAATCTCTTTCCAGAAACCAAAAGTTCCAGCATCTCCCACCAGAGAGGAGGATTCCTGCTTTTCCTTTCCTAAGCCCCCAGTGGACCCTGCGAAGATTAGAAGAGTAAGCAGCGCCAGGGCTCGCTTATTCAGGGCTGCCTCCCAGCGGGCCCTTCTGCCGGACAGATCCCTTCCTCCCTCTGACTGTAAGGCCATGTAACATCCTGTAATCTCTGGGGACAGGCATGCTTCTTGAATTTGCACACAAAAGCTATTTTTATATGATTTTTCCTAACCCTGGATGATTTTTATATTAACTAAGAGTTAGTTAATATTGGGCAAAAGCTGGGTTTTTGAAATGGGTTAAGAAACATTGTTCATATATTTTTCTGGGTGCTTATAAGGAATACCTAAATATCACAGTTGATAAGAAAAGAAAATTAGGATAAGTGACTGGGCATGGTGGCTCATGCCTGTAATCCCAGCACTTTGAGAGGCCGAAGCAGGCAGATCATCTGAGATGAGGAGTTCGAGACCAGCCTGGCCAACATGGTAAAACCTTGTCTCTACTAAAAATACAAAACTTAGCCAGGTGTAGTGGCACATGCCTGTAATCCCAGCTACTCAGGAGGCTGAGGCAGGAGAACTGCTTGAAACCAGGAGGTGGAGGTTGCAGTGAGCTGAGATCGTGCCACTGCACCCCAGCCCGGGTGACGAGCAAGACTCTGTCTCAACAAAAAAGAAAAAAAAGAATATTAGGATAAGTATTCCCTAGTGGATGGTTCATGTATATCAGAAATAAATGATTTTTAAATTAGAGTTCAAAAAGTTGTTAATTTTATTAGAAATTAATGAAAATGATAAGATTCTTATAATGCACATTAAGCTTACTTCTTTGAGAATGCCCTTCTGATCCCATGTTGAGCATGTAAGCAAAATTTGAATGGGACTTTTCCTACTGCCTGAGAATTGCTGCCAGGCACCTAAACCTGGCAACAGAGAGGCTAAAGATCACAGCCTGAGGAGTCCCACCAACAATTGGAATCACTCCCCATCCAGGGCATACTAAGGGTTTCTCAAACTGTTGAAAAGGACCCAGAAATGGATGACAATCAATTTAGTGGATCACACCAGCATTTTTAAAAAATGAAGTAGAATAGAATATAATAGAAAATGTCGGAATACATAACACAGAATAGGGGCAAGTTTTGCTTCAAGAGACTTCGGTCTTCAGTGTGTGTTCAGGGTCATATTATAAACTGATTTCTGACTGTGTGTGGTCAAAAAAAGTTGGGAAACCACTTTACCAGGAGCTGACAGAACTGGTTCTCCCTCCATCAACAAGATTTGATGAAGAGAGATAGGCTTACAGTCACAGAGAGATGGGGAGAGCCTAGAAGATACATACCAAAGATCACAGCCCCCACCTGAGCATCATACTTGACAGACAAGTATTTTTTTTATTCATTTCCAACATTTAAAAGGTAGAAGAATCTCATGGAAGGATCCAGATTTATGACTTCTTGTGAAAAATCAGAAAATCTGGCAACACTGGGTCCCCATTCCATGCGGCCACAATGGGGCATGATCGGAGCTGAGTGGTACCTCCATTCTGTGGCCAGGATATGATCTGCAGTCACCATGTCCCCAGCCTGTGCCATTCACTTGCCTGTCTGGTCCCTGATGTGGCTGAAGAGTTAGAATAAAGGAAAAAAAGAAAGAGAGAGAGAGAGAGAGAAAGAGAAAGGAAGGAAGGTAGGAAGGAAGGAGGAAGGAAGGGAGGGAAGGAGGAAAGGAGGAAAGGAAAGAAAAAAAGGAAAGGAGGAAAGAAAAAGAAGAGAGGGAGGGAGGGAGGAAGGAAGAAAAGAGAATAGAAAAGACAAGACAATGAGGATGTGCAGGGTGTGTGCCTCATGCTGTGATGCCGTGACCAAGTAGATCATCAGGCAACTTGCTTTACCTTGATGTCCCGATTTGTTTCCTTTCTTACACTGCTAGTCGGTCTGATATTTATTGAACTCCTACTAAGTGCCAGGCACCATTCTAGGCCAACAAAGTTCTGTCCTCAGCTTACAGTCTAGTGAGAGGAGATAGACAATAACAGGAGAACAAATAAGTAAGAGAATTTGAGTGCTGATGAATGCTCTGAAGAAGATAAACAAGATAATGGACTCGAGAGTGACTGTGGTGGGGTAATTTGCTTTAGCTCAGGTGGCTTTCTGAAAGGTATCTTTGAGGACCTGGCAGCTGAATAGGAAGGTGCCTCATGAGAAGAAGGTAGCCATGTAAAAATCCATGGACCAAGTGTCCACATGGAAGGAAAAGCGAGTACAATGACCGGGCACAAGAGCAAGTGCCGGTGGTGGAGGACCCGGAGGTCCAGTGGCTGGAAAGTGGCTGATCAAGGGCAGTTGGAGGGAGCTGAGGCCACAGAACTGCCCAGGGCCTCAGAATATGGAAAACACCCAGCTGTGTTCTACTTGTAGTGAAAAGATAGGGTTTACCAAAGGGAGAGACAACGTGATGTAGGTTTTTTCAACAACAGCAGTTCTCAACTGTAGCTGCCCATGAGAATCACCTGAGGAGCTTTTCAAATGCTCCCGCCCCCACCCCCCACCCCAGTCCCATGTCAGCTCAGGTAAATCAGAAAGGGTTGGTAATTGCAGGAGCAAAGGGCTTGCCAAGATGAGAGGGGGCTGGGACCTGGAGGTGAAGGGCACTTCTTATGAACAGGATGGCAGGATTGGTGCGAGGACTCATACCTTGTTTTTTATTCTGTGTTCTTGCTTGTGAGGTTGAATACTGTGTATGTGTTTCATGCATTTTTAACTTTTGGGAGTGCACACCAGGAAACCCTGCTGCTTGCCGAGGTACATGCTGATGTGAAAGTGACCACAGAGATGAGCGCTTTGCCCACCATCCTCCTCCTCAGTGCTTCCCCAGTGGCTTAGCTCCTTCCCCCCTGGGGTACCTGACTGTTGTCTTCGTGCTCTGGGAGGTGCCCTCTGCAGCTGTGATTTCCCAGCACTGAGGCCAGCTTCACACCTCCAAGGTGCACTGAAGCATGTTTTCATCGTGGTTCTTTTATCCACCCTGTTTGCAGTCACCCCTCTTCACCATTCAGGTCATCCCTGAGGTCTGGGCCAGCATTCAGGAAATACTGGCAGCAAAAAGTCATTGTTATTTTAAAAGCACATGTCATCCAATTATAAAGTTATAAAAAATATTTGAGCTCTCCAGCCTTGGAATCATTGTCATTTGTATAAGAGGTCCCTGGGTTTCATTTCAGATCCTCTCTATTGTTTAGAAGAGGTAGGCTTCGTGGAGTCACTGAGGCTGTAGAAATGGAGGGCATCCCTTCGTTTGCTGTGAAGTTATTTGTGGCTGACACTACCCCACAGGCAGGGCCAGGGTGTGGTGGCAGGTTTGGAATTCCTGCTTTAAGACAGTGAAAGAGGAAGAGATTTGTGTAGTCATCTCCACAAGGCCAGCAGTATAACTGCTTTGCGTTCACATAGGGTTTTTGGCTGGAGGTGGCACTGCTGTGAATGCTTCCCCAGTTATTCAAGCCAGATAAGAGGCCTGAGAGCAGTACCACCTCCTCAGCCATCCCTGTCACACTCTCTGTCACCAAGCCCTACACGTGCTTCCTGACTAGCTCTTGAGTCTGCATTCTCCCTCACCACTGCCATGCTGCCTCCATCCCTCTTGCCTCATCCTGTTTTGCTGCTCTTAAACCACCGTCTGCTCACTGGGGTGCTGTGATGGTCTGCAGGTGGGTGGATGCGAGGCCCTCAGCCAGAGGAACAGCCAGTGGAGCCTGAGGATGCTGAGCTCCCAACACGACATGGCTGTGAGCAGCAGCCTTATCCCTTTATCCCAGGGGACCATGAAAAATGATCATTTTCTGTGTGTTCCGTAAAGCACAAGAGGTCGGGAAGCAAATAAAGATCAGATTGCACCATCTTCTTGCTGAAAACCCTTCAGAGGCCCCGCTGTGCCTACAGAAGTGTTTGCCAAACTGAGTTCCAGGGAACTCCAGGGAACACTTTTGGCAAAATATTAATAGCTTTTCTTTGGAAAAAGGGTTCAGTGCTCAAATAGGTCAGGGAAACACTGCCTACCCCTCATCTTCTTGGAGAGTCTCTGTGCACATGAGTGTATTAAAGTGTTGGTGGAGAAATCTGTTTAATTTTAATTCAACACAGCATTTCACAAACCTGCTGGACTGTGGGATCTGTCTTTTGGGAACACAATTTGGGAAACACTAGCCTACTCTAGAAGTTGGCAAACTTTTTCTGTAAAGGGCCACATAGTGAATATTTTAGACCTGGTCCTTATGGTCTCTGCTCAACCTCCTCAGTTTTGTACTGTGGCATGGAAGCAGCCATCCACCAGTTTATGGCCACTGAAACTTGAATTTCATGTAATTTTCACTTGTCACAAAATATTGTTCTTTCTTTGATTTTTTTTCTAACCATTTAAAAATATAAAAACCGTTCTTAGTTTGCAGGCTATACGAAAATGAGATAGGGCAGATTTGGTGGGGCTTGTAGTTTGCTGAGCTCTGGTGGGGGTGGCGGGGGATGACGTCCCAGCTCCTCCAAGTGCACAGCTGTGTTGTGATCCAGCCCCAGCCTAACATTCCAGGCCCTGCTCACGCCTGTCCTGGGCCTGCCCCCTCACGGTGGGTGCACCGGCAGGGTGGAACCCCTTGTGGTTCCCCATACCCACCCTGCTGTTTCAAGCCTCAGGCAGAACCTGCTATGTAATTTGCTGGGCCCAATGCTGAATGGAAATGTGGAGCCTTTTGTTCAAAAATTATTAAGAGTTTCAAGATAGCCACAGCAGAGCCTTAAAACAAGTATAGGCCCTTCTAAAACTGGGGTCCTGCCTGACTGTACTGGCAATACACACTTGAAGCTGGCTTTCACTCCAGACTTTTGTTCTCTTTTCTTCAAGCTGTTTACCTCTTATTAACCATCGAAAATGCTTCTCAGCCCCCACCTCCTCTGTGAAGCTTTCTCTGACCAACTCCCAACCCCTCAAGCTTTCTCCACTCTCTCTGTCCCCTCCTTACCTGGCTGGGGTCACACTGGGCTTCATTTATCTCTTTACACATCTGCCCCCTTTGTCTCCCCTGCTAGATAGAGCAACGTCATTAAGAAAAGTGTTTTTCTTTGTCTGTTGCCCAAGAGCCTATAACAGGGTGTGGTATATAACAGGTATCAAATAAATATTTGTGAACCTGAACTGGTCCTGTGTGGTAAGGCTGCTGGGAGCTGTCTCCTTTTGAAGTTTACCCACGATCCATCACAAAATTCATATAATGTGCTGCAACTGTCTACCGAGAAGATACAGACCATAGTTACACATGCTCAGTTTCATCGAGGACATTGATCAGGAATGAGAGTGAGCCCCCCAGGGCAGCTCTTCGTTGTAGTAATAACTGACAAGCTTACTCCAGTAGATTTGAAGATAGACAGGTATAGCTCCTCGACCTATAGGTATGGTTGGGTTTCCCTTCTAGAAGCTCCATGATGGCTGGGACTTGTTCACCACGGCTTCATCGTGCAGTAAACAGCACCTGGCACATAGTGGTGGGTGCTTAATAAATATTCAGGGAGTGAATGAATGAGAGAAATGAATGCTAGAAGATAACGATAGGCTAAAAATACTTTGTAATCGGAAACAGAATGTGTGCTTCATAATTCAGTAGTAAAGTCATTTAAGGTGGTGTGGTGGTATGGAGAGAGCCCTAGCCCAGAAGTCAGGATTCTTGGGTTCCAATAATCATAATGACAATAACTTCTAGGTTTTGAGTGTGCTAGCACTGTATAAGTCACTTTACTAGGCCACATCATTTAAAATCTCACCACATCCCCAAGAGGTGGGGACCATGGAAGGTGGTGTGAATTGAGCATCCGCATCACAGAGTGGGTGCTCAGGGGGGCCTGCACTCGAACCCAAGTCTGAGCCAAACCCTGTGGTCCTGGCTCTCCCTGTGACCTTAGACAGGTCATTTAATCTTTGGGTTCTCAATTCTCCCATCTTAAAAAAAAAAAGAAAGAAGCCTAAAATCTGTAAGGTTCCTTTCAGTTTTAAAATTTAGTGTTTTGAAAGCAGGGAGTTTGGTCAGAGGAGTAGAATAGGTGGTTTTGTTATTATTAGTTTTTATTGGTTTGTTGGTTTCTTAGTAAGTACAGAAAAGGAAAGGAAACCTTGAGTCATTTTGAAAAATCTTGCAAAACAGTAAGTATTTTTCTACATGAAGCTCATCCCCACCCCCCCACACTGTATTATGGGAGATTTACTCTCTTCCCCTTTAACAAAATGTTTTCTCACAGACTACAGCCTTGTAGCAGCATAGACAATAAGCTATTCCTAATACCAGTTTGCTGATAAGGGAAGTGTTATATTATTATATGTCTAAGAATCTGTAGTCATAAGCAAAAAGGATACCTTCTTGCAACTCCATCTTATACCTCTTTAGAGGTATGTTTCAATGCCCTCTCCTTTCCATTGCAGAGTAGTGGTCTACTAGGCTAGGCCTCCACAATCCACCCCTCACCCCTCTAATCACCTCTCCTCCTCTTTGCCTCCTTGCACACTGCATTCCTGCTATTCCTTGAGCACCCCAGGCACAGTGGGTGCTGAAGAGTCCCCCACTTCAGCCTACCTTAGGGCCTCCATACCAGCTGGTCTCTGTGCTGAAAATACTGGCCCTGGTGGCTGGATGCCTCACCCCATAAAGGGTTTGTCCTCCCTACCCTGCTGTACCCCCCCATTCCAATCCCCTTGACCCTTCCCTACTTTTATACTTTGCTTTTTTTCCATAGCACTTATTATAACATGTCGTATACCTTATTTATTATGGTGATTGCTTATTTTCTGCTTATTAGGATGTAAGCCCTGTGAGATCAGGGATCTGTTTTGATGCACACCAAGTGCCTAGGACAGTGTTTGACATGGGGGAGCCACTCAGTAAATATTTTTGAATGAAAAATTACATGATCAAATTCAGGAGGAAGAGCTGCTGTTATGGGACACGGAAGTACTTATGTGGACTAGGTAGTTTATAAGCCTGAAGTTGAGTGTTTGCCTTCAAGTAGACTCTAAGCTGATAGAGATAAGATTCTATACATTTTTACCTGCAGAATTGATGGTGCCAGACTTAAGATACTGGTCTCGTGTATGCTCAGAAAGGCTTTGGCCATAAAATTCCAGACTTAATTATAAGCAATGTATAACTTTTAAATCATATAAATTCTTAGATTGAAAAATAACATTGAAAGGTAGTGATTCCTAAAATAAGAATACTTCAACAAAACATTTTCTTGGTTATATTGCAGCAAAGAAGACAGTGGAATCCAAAGAAACAGTTATGATGGGGGACTCTATGGTGAAAATAAATGGGATTTATTTAACAAAATCGAATGCTATTTGCCACTTAAAGAGTCACCCACTTCAGCTAACTGATGATGGAGGCTTCAGTGAAATAAAGGAGCAAGAAATGTTCAAAGGAACAACATCCTTACCATCTCATCTCAAGAGTGGAGGGTCAGTATTCTTTTTATTTAATTTTCTGGTCAGGATAACGATATCATTTACCAGTTTCTTCTCTATTTTATATAGATGATTGGTTTGCTTTTTCTCTTTTATGTAAGCAAATTTTATATTAAGGGTACATGAATAGGAGAGACTACTTCTCATGGCCAAATGGAGTTGATTTTATATCATTCCTTATGTAATACTCAAGAACACTTTTATTCATGACTGTCAAAGTGCTGCTTCTGTAGGACTATCAGAATAAGATTTAGTTGGACTATTCCAGCCATCCCTTGAGTGATGACTGATCATTCCTTTTGTATGTTATTTGGAATTCTTGCATGGCCTGGAATCTCCTATTATCTCCCTTTGGGTTAGTTCACAGTCCTTAACTCCACAAGAGTGGACACTTATTTTATTCTTCAGTAGATCTTGGATTAAATATTTATCTTGCAAACACATGGCTAAAACAGAAGAGTCCTGTAGATTTCAATTATCTGTGAGATCCCTCCATTAGCCCCTCATTAGTGAATGGTTGGGAATTACTTTATTTCATACCATGTTCCTAGATAGGGTTTCCTTGAGAATCAATCTTCCTACCATATTAAGGATCTGTGGAGAAATGCTTGCTGTTTGGACTGTGAATTCTTACCCCGGTGTTTTACTGAAGAAACCTTGAATAATTGGTGGCTGGAATCGGGGAAAGAGTAGAGAGAAAAGGCTCTGTTTTCCAGTCCCAGCCAGTAATGATGCTAAGAGAGGCAGAATGTCTTGAACTGGACAGGGTTACTCAGTTTAAGAAGATATTTTTTTCTAGGACTTTCCATTGGGTCATCATGGATAACTGCCCGGTTCAGATTTGCTTAACAAGATTAAATTCCATGGGCCATTTTAAGATCACGTATTTCTTACACTCATGTTAGATTTCGGGTCTGACTTTGGCTTGGACACATGTGGCATGCTTAAAACTTTTCCCCCAAGTGGCTGCTTGCCAGCTTGTTTAGCTGAACCGACCTTGTCTGTTGACACAGCCTGAAGAGTGTCACACATACGGAATTTATATTAAGCAACCTAGTAGTCCTTGTAATGTCGTTTCACATTCAGAACATTTTTTTAAATTAAAGGAAAAATGAAATGTCTCCTTAAGTGGAAGAGAACGACTTCAAATTGGGACTTTGGGAGTTGAGTAGAAAACATCAAACTGGCCATTGCAGACAAATCGTTTCCAGTTGGTGAATAAGAATAGGCTGTGGACCTCAGAGCTTAAACATAAAAGGCAGCAGGAAAACTTGTGTTTCTTTCAGTACTGAAGTAAAAAGGAAACATTTATCTTGCTGCATCCATCCTTACAGTAATGAAAGTTGACTAGAAAAACCAGACAAGAGCTATTTAATTTGTTTATTTGCAAACCTTCAGATGTGGCAGAATAATCGGGAAAGCCAGAGTTCATTATGTCTTCCTCATTCTGGGACAGCAGGGGCATTTTCAGTTATATATTTTATCCCACAAACAGCAAAAGACAAATCAGTTAGCACTTCTTCCTCACTGTCCAAAATTATGAGGCATTGGCAACGGCACTAATTGTTTTCTTTGTGTTTTGTTAGGACGGCTTTTGCATCATATAAGGATTGTGTCTAAGTTGGGTTTGCAGTGTACCCTGGCAAGGTTAACTTTCAGTAACATTTTTGCTTTATGAATCTTTACCTCCTTTAATCGTTGGGTGGAATTTTGTTGGAGTGGTGCCAAAAAAAAAGTTTATATAGTAGGATTAAAACAAACCAGAAAACAGAAACTCTTAGCAATTCTTTCATTAATGACATTAATGAATCAGTCTGGGACACTTAATAATTGTTTCTTGTAAACATTTAAGTGACTAATTCCAAGAAATGATCTTTGCTATGCAGTGGAGTATTCCCAGTTTTGATGGTAGAGCCCTTCCCTCAATTAACATTTTTTCATCTTTAGACCATAAAGTGGAAAATGAAGACTCTTGTCAGTGAGCTGGGCTGGCAGGAGCAGGGAGGGTTGAGAAGGAGTGTGTAAGTAGACCATGGAAAGGGGACAGAGTGGGTGAGGACACACTCCCAGTGTGGGGACCTTACAGGCTTGTCCAGTGTGAGAGTGGCCACCTGTGTGGTGTGTGTTTATCTGGCTGGGAGAGGAAGGAGCATTCTATTTCCATGAAACTGCAGTAATTGTATACCCTCATTTAAAATATGGATAATTCAGATATGGAATGGACTGGAGTTCAACTTTATGCTGGTTATGGTGGAAAAAGGATTTGCTAAGCAAAGTATCGTTGTAAACAATGTTTTAGAGGACTATTTAATTTTACAAAAGAGAACACACTCTCAAGCACTTACAGAACTGTCATCCTCAAACCTTGTGCCAGTTATGATAGTCTCCATATGCCCATTTAGGGATTCATTTAAGGTCCAGCAGACTTGCTCCTCAGGAATACTTCACCATCACTTGCTTTGTGTTACTATATGGATTGAAAGTAATGCAGCTGCCATTAACAAAATGTGTGTATGCTCCATCCATCCATCCACCCATCCACCCATCTACCTATCCACCTATCGACATATCTACCCATACATCCACCCACACACCCATTCATCCACCCATCCAACTGTCCATTCATCCATCCATCCACATACCCATCCACCTGTCCATCTACCCATTCACCCATCTACTCATCCACTCATCTGCCCATCCATCCACCCTTCCATCTGTCTACCTACCTACCCATCCATCATCCACCCATCCATTCATCCATCCATCCATCCATCCATCCATCCATCCATCCATCCATCCATCCATCCACTCATCTATATATCTACCCATCTAGCCACCCATTCACCCCTCCACCCACCTATATACCCATCCATCTATCTACCCATCCACCCATCCATATATCTCCCCATCCATCCACCCATTCACCCATCCATCCACCTATCCACCCGTCCATTCATCCATCCATCTATCCATCCATCTACCCATCCACCCACCCATCCACCCATCCACATATCTACCCATCCATCTCCCCATGCACCTAGCACCTACCCATCCACCTATCCACCCATCCATTCATCCATCCATATACCCATCTACCCATTCATCCACCCATCTACCTATCCATGCACCCATTCACCCATCCCCCATCCATCCACCCATTTATCAATTCATCCATCTATTCATTAACCTATCCACCCACCCATCTACCCATCTATCCAGCCATCCACCCACCCACCCACGCAGTCATCCATCTACCTATTCACCCACCTGTTCATCCACCCACCCACCTATCTACCCATCCATCCATCCATCCATCCATCCATCCATCCATCCATCCATGGAATCTCTTTCAAAGCAGATGAATCTCTTTACCTGCTTAAAAAAACTGTTAAGGCTTTCCCTGTAAATGTTCAAACTGTCATGGTTTGGAAATGTGATCTTTAGGAGGAAAGCCCAAGAACAGCCAATCGTTATGGAGAGTCAGGGACTCTTCCTGAGGAGCCAGAATCTCTGGATTTAGGTTTGATTCTCTCTCAGCCACTTGATTTAGCTGTATTTGGCAAGTCTCTTAACACTTTCAGGGGCTCAGTTTTCTAATATGTAAAATGGAAATAACTCTGCTCTTTTACTCCCATCTCCTTCTAGCCCTCACTGTAGGTTGTGGAATGATGACTAAGGCTTGAAAGCCTTACTAATAAACTATCGAGTGCTCTTAGTATTGTTGGAATCAAAAATAAGAAAAGAGGGCTTCTGGTTAAAGGCACAAAGGCATTCTCCAGTAATCCAATGAAAGCAGCAAAGAATGAAAAACAGAGAAGTAAATTTCATCAATGAAACAAACAAAAAAATGGCTACGACCCTGAACTACACAACATGAAGCATACTTTACACTGCAGTATAGGCTTGATTTTTGTTGGTCTGTCTGGCAAACAGGCCTTCTTGCATTGTGTAATAAATGCTGCTCAGTCCATATTTGGAGAAGGGCTAGCCCTGTCTTCCCTGTGTCCCTCCCAGGGGTGGTTATTTGGCCCAAGGCTGGCTAATCAGAGTTTGCCAACCCCAGCTACAGCAGTTGATTCAGAGATGGGCACGTGATCCAAGCCAGGCCAGTTGCATTCCTCCATGGGACTTTCACCAAGGCCTTTGGGGAAAGTGCTCTTTCTCCAGGTTCACAAACTATAAAGATGATGTGGCCTTGGAGCTGACAGTGGCCTTTTCACAGCCTTATGGAGAGAGATTCTGAGAGGGAAGTGGTACATAAACAAAAAGAGCAAGGAATGAAGATAATGATCAAGTTCAAGGATGATATATAAACCTCTAGATCCAGCTGTGCCTGAAGGCACCACATCAACATTGTAGAATACTGTTTTGTGAGCCAATGTGTTCCTTTTTCTTTCTCCTTCCTTCCTTTCTTTTTCTTTTCTTCTCTCCTTCCTTCCTTCTTTCCCTCCTTCCCCCTTCCCTCTCCTCCTTCCTTCCTTCCTTCCTTCCTTCCTTCCTTCCTTCCTTCCTTCCTTCCCCCTTTCCCTTTCCTTCCCTCTCCTCCCTTCCTTCCTTCCTTCCTTCCTTCCTTCCTTCCTTCTTTTCTTTTCTTTCTTTTTTTTTTTTTTTTTGACAAAGTCTAGCTCTGTCGTCAGGATGGAGTGCAGTGGCACAATCTTGGCTCACTGCAACCTCTGCCTCCCTGGTTCAAGCGATTCTCCTGCCTCAGCCTGCCGAGTAGCTGGTATTACAGGCATGTGCCACCACGCCAAGCTAATTTTTGTATTTTTAGCAGAGATGGGGTTTCACCATGTTGGCCAGGATGGTGTTGATCTCCTGACCTCGTGATCTGCCCACCTCGGCCTCCCAAAGTGCTGAGATTACAGGCGTGAGCCACCGTAGCTGGCTTGCTTTCTTTTCTTTTTCTTTTTCTTTTTCTTTTCTTTCTCTTTTCTTTCTTTTTCTTTCTTTCTTTTTTTCTTTCTCTTTCTTTTTCTTTTCTTTCTTCTTTCTTTTCTTCCCCCTCCCCTCCCCTCCCCTCCCCTCCCCTCCCCTCCCCTCCCCTTCCCTTCCCTTCCCTTCTCTTCCCTTCTCCTTTCTCCTTCCTTCCTTCCTTCCTTCCTTCCTTCCTTCCTTCCTTCCTTCCTTCCTTCCTTCCGACAGGGACAGTTTATGATACTTTAGATTAGGTTTTGTTACTTGGAACATTGCATTCATAAGAATCTAGTTAACCTTCCAGGCCCTAAGAAATCTAGATGATAACAAGGGGTAACTTGAAAGTGGACACATACCTTCTCAGACCTTGAGCAAGAAACAGATTTCACTAAGAGTGAGTCTCTTAGTTCAGAAAGTTGTACTCAATATTTAATTAAAGATATGAGATCTAATGATGTAGGCAGGCTGTGGGAGCAGGGAGTATGCCCTGTGTAAGGACTCCATTCAAGATCCAGATCATGAAGTGAGGGGGAAGATGGAGCTGAGGATGACACACACTCCTGGTTACATGTGAGCCAGCTAGTTTGTGTGTGTGTGTTTTGGGGGAGGGGCTTGGTACATTAGAATTTAAGGAGCCCAGCGTGTGAAAGGGCTTTTCTGTGCGTCACAGCGACCTGCTCCACACAAATCAAGGGAACATATACTCCCAGGTCAGCAAAGGTAATGGATTTGGTGATTGCAAGTTTAAGAAAACAGACTAAAGTTTAAGCTACAGAATACCCCCGTTCACTCTCTCTATGGATCCTTATTCAGCGTCAATAAATAAATGACTCTGTTTAAAGACAAATACTATTAAGATAGGAACCAATGTGGGACTCGAGCTTAGATATATAAGGAACATAGCAAAAGACAGATGAAGGAAGTGGATCACAGAAGGTATTACCCTCCAAAAACATGGAAAGAGTTCAAACAATTTTCCATAGTCTCAGAGAAATTATAGATAATGTGATCACTCTCTTAAAAAAAAAAAAAGAGTTCAGGCATGGTGGCTCACGCCTGTAATCCCAACACTTTGGGAGGCCGAGGCGGGCAGATCATGAGGTCAGGAGATTGAGACCATCCTGGCTAACCTGGTGAAACCCTGTCTCTATCAAAAATACAAAAAAAGTTAGCAGGGCATAGTGACGGGCGCCTGTAGTCCCAGCTACTTGGGAGGTTGAGGCAGGAGAATGGCGTGAACCTGGGAGGCATAGCTTGCAGTGAGCCGAGATCATGCCACTGCACTCCAGCCTGGGCGACAGAGCGAGACTCCCTCTCAAAAAAAAAAAAAAAAAAGGAAAACAAAGGAAAAAAGCACTGTTCTTTGGGTTATAAGAATTTAAATTAGAGATTATAAGCCCACATAAGGAGATGAAAAATAAGCTTATAGTGTGCAAAAAAGAAATGAAAGAAAAATGTATCAAGAGGAAAGCCACATTAGGAATAAAAAATTAGAATAAAACAGGTGAAAATACAGTAGGATGTGGTGGACAGGCTAGAAGAAATCTTACAAAAAGAAATGAATAATAAAGCTATGAAAATGATGATTGAGATAGATATGGAAGAATGAAACTTGTTTTCCTGAAGAAGGTAATTATCTTCCTTCACTTCCTCTGCTAACGCTATCTTACTGTGAATTGTCAGACACTTTTCTAAGCGCTTTACATATATTAAGTCATTTAATATTCACAACAACTCATGAAGAATGGAAGAGATCAGAGCAGAAAGAAGAAGAAAAATATTAAGACATAATAAAAGAAAACTTTCTGAAACAAATATTTAATCTGAAGCTCCAATGGACACATTGTATTCCAAGAAAAATCTGATATGGAATAATCCATACTAAGACATTTCCACCAGTGCTCAGCACTAGAACACTACCCAGTACATAGTATGCACTCAGTGAATAATTGTTGATTGGGTGGGCAAATGGAAGAAAGTTTCATATGGCCATCCTGGCTGAACAAATAAGTCACATAAAAGGAGAAGAAGGCAGGCTGGCCCCTGTTTTTCTTAAAGAATCACTCAGTGCCAGAAGGCAGTAATGTCTATGAAGTCCTAAGTATAATAAGGGGTAACTAAAGAATTGTATTGCCAGTCAAGTTGTACAGAAGCAACAGATAGACACTTTCAATGTGAATGAACTGAGGGAATATACTACTCATGCACCTTCCAGAAAACTTGTAGACAACAAAATGATGAGTCAAAATTCAAAACCTAGAAATGAAGAAGCTATGGTAAAAGCATTCATGATGAGTACAGTAATGATTTTGTTTTCGTATTGGATTAAAACTAAACAACTCTGGTTATGGAACAGAAACCTTGACAATGTGGTAGTAATATAAATAACCAAAACCAGTACTTGGGAGGAAGTGTGAGTACTGATTTCTTTACTTTCATAGCAGGGAATAGATTTGTCAGTAGCTAAAGTCTGAAATTGAAATATATAGTTGAAAAAATAATGATTTCAGCATCCTAATGTTTTTCATTACTTTTTTCTTAACTTTAGAGAGATCTTTTAGAAACTATTCTCTCTTTGTGAAGACCCATTCATCTGAAGTTCTACAATTCCTTCAGTTTCACATCAATTTCTGTTTCTCTGTTAAGTTCAAGCAAAATTTATACTTAATGCTTTTTCACGACAATAACATGTATGGTATGATTCCATTTATATGTATCCATTTACCTGCCCTCCCTCCTGCCCTTCTGTTCTTTCATTCTTCTATCTTTTCCTCTGAACATATGCAGAAATATGTCTGGAATGATGTTGACCACATATTATGATGTTTATTTCTGGGTGGTGGGATCCTGGATAATTTTTAAAAAATCTTCTTTGTACTTTATTATATTGCCTGGCCTTTAAAAAATAATAAATATATCATTTTTTCAAAAACAATGAAGTCATTATTCTTTTAAGAAATTAAGAGCAATGTGGCTGAGAAACTTTCCATTTGGAAAAGACAAGACATTGGCCTGATTTTGTAGAGACCCTCCTTGTTTCTGTCCGATAAGCATTTCCTGGTAAGCAATGCCCTGTGCTGA
The DNA here is from genome assembly GCF_028878055.3 of Symphalangus syndactylus. NCBI lineage: Eukaryota > Metazoa > Chordata > Mammalia > Primates > Hylobatidae > Symphalangus > Symphalangus syndactylus. The sequence goes on from NC_072424.2 coordinate 86,702,239, forward strand.
GGGGTTGGGAGACAGAGGAGTGGACCCTGTCCATGAGGAGCTTACCAGCATGTCAGGCCTTGCTTCTCAAGTATGGTCCCTGGACCAGCAGCATCAGCATCCCCTAGGAGCCTGTTAGAAATGCAGAATCTCGGTCCCCAGACTTACCGAATTAGAATCTGCATTTTTATAAGATCTGCAAGTGCTTTGAATGCACACACAAGGTCTAGAAGCACTGTTCAAAGATGAATTCAAATGCTGGAGGAATGAAAGGGGAACTGAAAGAAGGTATACTGAGAGTTTAGAGGTCAGAGCAGCTAATTCTGACTTGAGGATCAAGGGAAAATTCCTAGAGTAGTTGGGATTTGGAGGTGCAGTTTGAAGGGGTGCATTTTCATGAGGGATGGAGCACTGTGTTCTTAGCTAAAGGAGCAGCATAAGCCAGAAGTGGGATTTGACGTGGCAGTGGCAGGAGGCATCCTGAGGCTGCAAGCCATAGTGCTGAGCAGCATGTCTGGAAGAGAAGTTAGGGACACATGACAGATGGCCTTCAATGCTACTCCCGGGTATGTGGGTCCATTGTTTAAATAAAGGTGCACCACTGAGAGGTGACTTTTGCTGTCAGTTATGTGAAAGATGAATGGGGAGAGGGGAGCCTGGGACAAAGGAAGCCATTGGGAAGCTGTTGTAGCAGTTCTAGCATAAGGTGTGAAGGGAGCATGGCACCAGGGCATTCAGAATGGAAAGCAGAGATGGAACCCTGCATGGCACTGGTTAACACAGTAGCATGCTGCAGAAGAGGCCAATCACAGCCGCTGCTCCCTGTACTGAATGAAGTCCTCACAGATACAGCACTGACAAGTTACAAGGGCTTTTCACATGCAGTGCCTTGAAACTGTGGGGCTTTGAATATTAAGGGGAGTATGAAACCATGAGCCTTTAAGCTAGGGGAATTTAAGGTTAACTAAGTTAAGCTAACATGGATAGCTACAAAGCAATATATCTCATCGTGTATATATATATATAGAACTTTAATAATAACCAGTTACTGATTATTGAAAAAGGTGCCAAGGGGTGTGTGTGTGTGTGTGTGTGTGTGTGTGTATGTATTTTAGTTTTGTGCCCAAGCCAACACTATTAAGTACCTTGGAGGACTTTCTTAAAATTTTGATCTTACAGACATCCCTTTAAAACCATGTCCTTTAATTTCAAGTGTTTGTGTAAAGCTGTTTAAGTAGAATGTTTTAAGTTTAGTAATTAAGAAAAAGTGATAATCTGACTGGACACGGTAACTCACACCTGTGATCTCAGCACTTTGGGAGGCCGAGGTCAGGAATTCAAGACCAGCCTGCCCAACATGGTGAAATCACATTTCTACCAAAAATACAAAAAATTAGCCAGGTGTAGTCCCGGCTACTTGGGAGGCTGAGGAGGCAGGAGAATCGCTTGAACCCAGGAGGCAGAGGTTGCAGTAAGCTGAGATCGCACCCCTGCACTCCAGCCTGGGTGACAGAGTGAGACTCCATCGCAAAAAAAAAAAAAAAGAAAGAAAAAGTAATAATCTGTCTGGAAACTGTATATCTGGTGCTTTAGGCTATGAAACATGCTGAGGGGACCCTCCCTCCATTGTCCACCCCTCTGTTGGCATTACCAAATTGCTGTCGAAGTATGGAAGAGACTATAAAGCAGGATCAGCAAACTAAGGCCCATGAGCTAAATCCAGCCCATTGCCTGTTTTTGTAAATAAACTGTATTGGAACACAGCCACACTCATCATTTACCTATTGTCCATGGCCATCTTCACACTGCAGCAAGAGTTGAATACTTATGACAGAAACTGTGTGGCCACAAAGCCTGAAACGTTTACTACCTGCCTTGAACCTACACAACTTGAATCTAGTTTGAAAAACGAAGTGTCTTTTTCTTATGGCAAGGATAAGTTTAGTTCAAAAGTTGCTAAATTTTCTCTTATCCATAAGCATCCTTTACAATTTCCTTACATGTCATTTTTTCCAAAATGGAAATAAATTTATTGACTTTTTAAACATTTCAAATCCTATTTAATCTACTTCTTAATATTTGTTTAGTTATTCCTCCAAAGTAGGAATAAACAAACTACAGCCAGCCAGGTCCGGTGGCTCATGCCTGTAGTCCCGGCACTTTGGGAGGCCAAGGTGGGCGAATCACCTGTGGTTGGGAGTTCGAGACCCACTTGGCCAACATGGTGAAACCCCATCTCTACTAAAAATCCAAAAATTAGCTGGGTGTGGTGGCACATGCCTGTAATCCCAACTAATTGGGAGGCTGTGGCAGTAGAATCACTTGAGCCTGGGAGGTGGAGGTTGCAGTGAGCAGAAATCACACCAGTGCACTCCAGCCTGGGCAACAGAGCGAGACTCGTCTCAAAAACAAACAAACAAACAAACAAAATAACTACAGCCTAGGAGCCAAATCTGGCCATCCATCTGGTTTTTGTTTGTTTTGTTTTTCTTTTTTACAGCCCTTGAGCTAATAATGGTTTATACACTTTTTTAAATCATTACATTTTAAATGGTTACAAATGTAACCACGTAGTACCTGGATTTTCCCACTTGGCCCACAAAGTATGCAATATATATTATCTAGCTCTTTAGTGAAAAAGCTTGCTGACCTCTGACTAAAGAACCTTAGTCATAATAATTAGAAGAACTGTCAGAATTATAGCAAAGTCTGAATTTTATAGGTTTTTTTTTTTTTTTTTGAGACAGAGTCTCACTCTGTTGCCCAGGCTAGAGTGCAGTGGTGTGACCTTGGCTCACTGCAACCTCCGCCTCCCAGGCTCAAGTGATTCTCCTGCCTCAACCTCCCGAGTAGCTGGGATTACAGGCACACGCCACCACCCCCAGCTAATTTTTGTATTTTTAGTAGAGATGTGGTTTCACCATGTTGGCCAGGCTGGTCTTGAACTCCTGACCTCAAGTGCTCCGCCCACCTCAGCCTCCCAAAGTGCTGTGGTTACACGTATAAGCCACCATGCCTGGCTAATTTTATAGTATTTTTAAAGAAATATACTTGTATTTCTTTGGGGTGCATGTGGTCCAAAAGTAGATATTGTCCACATGATTGACTCATGGATGGGCAGTGGTAACTCAAGTCGGTCCGTGTGTAGCACTGCCATAGCCACAGATTGGTTCTGGCTGTTCAGAGTGAAACGTAGGACCCTCCTCACTGATTGCAAGAGAAGACTTTGCTTTTGCTTTTAAACATGTGGGCTGAGGAAGAGAGGCCTGGGAATGCCGGACCCATTTTGCTTTCATCAGAAAACTCCAACCTGGTTACAGCTGGAACTGAGGGAAGGGCAGAGCTGAGAGAATCGCAGAAAGATGCGGCCAAAGGCCTGATTGCACCCTGCCTGAAACCCATCCTACCTGTCCACATTCAGGTTATGTGAGTCAATAAGTTCCATTTATTGTTTAAATCCATTAAAATTAGGTTTTTGTTATTTGTCAATTAAGATCTCCTAAAGAACAAAACAGTGCCAATCTGCGTCTACAAAGAATTTCACAGAGGAGCTTTAAGAAATAACTTCTGAAATTATTTTTGGTACATGAAAAATCATTGCAAAAAAATTTAATTACAGTCTTTAATAATACGGAACAGGAAACTAGGAAGAACAATTTTGCTGGATGACTGAATTAAGATCCAAAAACATCTGATAGGCAGGAATGCTTTGCCAAATGCAGCACTGTGGAATTTAGGAAGAAGGAGCAAAGGCCCAACCTGGATGGGAAAATCTGCCTTAGTGCACACGCAGGAAAAGATTAGAGACACCCACCACTGTGATGTGACCACCAAACCGCTAATGTCATTTTAGGCTGCAGCGTTACTTAGAACATCTCCTCTCTGTCCTCAAGCCATACTACCTTTGGCTGAGTGCTGGGTTCCAGACTTTAAAAGGGATCCAGACAAGCGAACACTCACTTCGAGTAACTGAGTGTCCTGGAAGAGATTTGAAACCTCATCATGTGAGGAACAATTGAAGGGACTGGAGGAGTTTGCTGATGACATCAGTGACAACCACAGCCATAATAGTAAACATGTATTATTTACCATGTGCCTGGAACTGTGCCAAGCAATTGCACATCCTATCATTTAGTCCTCACAACAGTCTCACATTGGGGGATAGTGTTATTTATCACCCCCTTATACAGATGAGGAAACCAAAACTTACCCGAGGTCACACAGCTATAAGTGGTTGAACCATGGGATTTAAACCATAGGAGATGACTTTATGTGGGGGATGCAACATCTTTAAATATGTGCAGGATTATCAAGAAGAAAAAGAATAAAGATTTGTTTCATGCAGTTCCAATTAGTAGAACCAAGACCAATGAGCAGAATTTACAAAGAAACGGATTTCTGTTGAGTATGTAAGTCCATCTATTCTTCCTTTTCTCCTTAACGGAGTGATTTTCTTTTCTTGATGCCTCTCTTCCCCATTCAGTCTTACTGTGGGACTTCAGCTCTATGGCTGTGTGGAAACCCTGGTAGGCTTCCCCTGCTATCCTGTTCCTCCATGGCTACATTCTGTTATTTCCTCTGCCTGAAATCCTGTTAACCCTTGACTTATGGAACCTCTTGAATGTGTTCCTTCTTCTCTAGTTCCACTGTCACCCTCAGATTAGTCCTTGTTCCTTCTCTCCAAGTCTCCTAAATCCTCTTGTCATTGCACACCCCCAAATCCCATCACTTCCTTGTGTAAGAACCTATGACAATTCCTTATTGCCTGTCAAATCAGGTTCATTTACTCAACCCACAGTGTGGGTTGAGTAAACCCATAGAAACCTTCTGTGACTGTCTTACTTGCCCTGGGCACTTATCCCCTGCTCTCAGTATCAGGCTGCTTGTGCCTGTCTTTATTTTCACTCATGCTATTCCCCTTTTGAGAGTAGTGTTGTCATTTGCTGGTTTAACTTTTATTCTTTTATTATTATTATTTTTTGAGGTAGAGTCTTGCTCTTTCACCCAGGCTGGAGTGAAATGATGCAATCTCGGCTCATTGCAACTTCTGCCCCCTGGGTTCAAGCGATTCTCCTGCCTGAGCCTCCTAAGTAGCTGGAATTACAGGCGCCCACCACCATGCCTGGCTAATTTTTGTATTTTTAGTAGAGATGGAGTTTTACCACGTTGGCCAGGCTGGTCTCGAACTCCTGACCTCAGGCGATCCGCCTGCCTCGGCCTCCCAAAGTGCTGGGATTACAGGTGTGAGCCAGCGCGCCCTGCCTATTATTATTTTTGAGACAGGGTCTCACTCTCACCCAAGCTGGAATGCAGTGGCACAATCACAGCTCACTGCAGCCTCGACCTTCTGGGCTCAAGCGATCCTCCCGCCTCAGCTTCCAAAGTGGCTGGGACTACAGGTGTGTGCCACCATGCTAGATAGCTTTAAATTTTTTTTAGAAGGAAAGTCTTGCCATATTGCCCAGGCTGGTCTTGAACTCCTTGAACTCCTGGGCGCAAGTGATCGTCTCACCTAGGCCTCCCAAAGTGGTGGCATTACAGTCGTGAGCCACCATGCCGGCCAACTTTTATTCTTTTAAGGCCCATTTTGTGGTCCACTTCTCCCACTTACTAATCACTTCCTTCTTAGCACCCTCTAGTTCTTACAGTCTGTTGAGTTTCACATTGTAGTACTTTATTAACAACTCTATTGGACTTTTCCATTAAAAAACAGTGGTTCTTTAGTTCCTGGGAGTAGATTTTAAACTTCATCAGGGCAATGCCATGCACATTCTTTAGCTCAATAAGATTTGGCTCTGGACTGCTTAGACAAGTGATTATTGACTCATAAGGAAGGAGAAAATTAATCTGTTTATTAAGTTCTTCCAACGCCCGTCACTGTACTAAGCAGAGTCATTGCATTCAATTTAAGATGAGGAAGCCAGGCTCAGCAGTGGCTCACACCTGTAGTCCTAGCACTTTGGGAGGCCGAGATGGGAGGATTGCTTGAGACCAGGAGTTTTAGACTAGCCTGGTCAACATAGCAAGCCCCGCATCTCTATTTAAAATAAAAATTTAATGATGAGGAAACCAAAGCTAAGTAGTTCGCCCAAGATCACAATGCCGATAAAAGTTAGATCCAGGACCCAATCTCAGGCAGCTTGGCTTCAGAGCCTACATATAGCCACCACACCATAAAGATCATGTAGAACAGCAGTTAATACCAGTCCTGTGCTCTTTTTTATTTCTAACATTATTATTACTTTTTTTAAAATTATACTTTAAGTTCTGGGATGCATGTGCAGAACGTGCAGTTTTGTTACATAGGTATACATGTGCCATGGTGGTTTGCTGCACCCATCAGCCCATCATCTACATTAGGTATTTCTCCTAATGCTAGCCCTCCCCTAGCCCCCCACCCCCTGACAGGCCCCAGTGTGTGATGTTCCCCTCCCTGTGTCCATGTGTTCTCATTATTCAACTCCCACTTATGAGTGAGAACATGCAGTGTTTGGTTTCCTGTTCTTGTGTTAGTTTGCTGAGAATGATGGTTTCCAGCTTCATCCATGTCCCTGCAAAGTACATGAACTCATCCTTTTTTATGGCCGCATACTATTCCATGGTGTATATGTGCCACATTTTCTTTATCCAGTCTATCATTGATGGACATTTGGGTTGGTTCCAAGTTTTTGCTGTTGTGAACAGTGCTGCAATATACATACGTGTGCATGTGTCATTATAGTAGAATGATTTATAATCCTTTGGGTATATACCCAGTAATGGGATCGCTGGGTCAAATGGTATTTCTGGTTCTAGATCCTTGAGGAATCGCCACACTATCTTCCACAATGGTTGAACTAATTTACACCCCTGCCAACAGTGTAAAAGCGTTCCTATTTCTCCACATCCTCTCCAGCACCTGTTGTTTCCTGACTTTTTAATGATCGCCATTCTAACTGGCGTGAGATGATATCTCATTGTGGTTTTGATTTGCATTTCTCTAATGACCAGTGATGATGAGCTTTTTAAAATATATTTGTTGGCCACATAAATGTCTTCTTTTGAGAAGTGTCTGTTCATATCCTTCACCCACTTTTTGATGGGGTTGTTTTTTTCTTGTAAATTTGTTTGAGTTCTTTGTAGATTCTGGATATTAGCCCTTTGTCAGATGAGTAGATTGCAAAAATTTTCTCCTATTCTGTAGGTTGCTTGTTCACTCTGATGATAGTTTCTTTTGCTGTGCAGAAGCTCTTTAGTTTAATTAGATGGCCATTTGTCAATTTTGGCTTTTGTTGCCTTTGCTTTTGTTTTAGTCATGAAGTCCTTGCCCATGCCTATGTCCTGAGTGGTATTGCCTAGGTTTTCTTCTAGGGTTTTTATGGTTTTAGGTCTTACGTTTAAGTCTTTAATCCATCTTGAGTTAATTAGTTCTGTGCTCTTCTTGAGAAGTGGGAGAACCAGCACTGCTGAGCATTTGCATATAAGAAGGACACTTCATTTTTCCCCCTAGAAGTGGGGATACATGCGTGTGGTATTTATGTAGGCAACCTCATCACTGACCATGACCTCAGGGAGAGTGGACCAGTGACTTTGGAAGCCCATTAGTTGAAAAGTATCTTGCTTGATTTTAATAGTTATGTAGGTCAGGTGTATGTGTTGAAAGGAAGGCCTTGTCCCTAGTCTCAAACCTTCTTGTTATTTCTAGGAGTGATAAATATGAGAACTTCCTTGGCTCCACGCCCTGACAAACTTGGTATTTTACCTTTTCGCAGAGTTGATTCTTTTATTTCTGCCTTCTTTGAGAGGTCCCTGTCCCCATAGCCATTTTCGATTGGCTAGTAACATTTGCTATCATGTATTTTTATTATGTACAAATAAAGCAGTTGTTTCTGAATATTAATTAGACAATTTTTGGAAAATTGACTTCATCTTTTTCCTATTTTATGATTAAAGGAAGTGTTAAGTATTTAAAAAAAAAGTGGGGGTAGCTGGTGGGCGCCATGGCTCACACCTGTTGTCCCAGCATTTTGGGAGGCCGAGGTGGGCAGATCACCTGAGATTGGGAGTTTGAGACCAGCCTGACCAACATGGAGAAACCCCGTCTCTACTAAAAATACAAAATTAGCCAGGCGTGGTGGCACACGCCTGTAATCCCAGCTACTTGGGAGGCTGAGGCAGGAGAATCCCTTGGACCTGGGAGGTGGAAGTTGGCGTGAGCTGAGATCGTGCCATTGCACTCCAGCCTGGGCAACAAGAGTGAAACTCCATCTCAAAAAAAAAAAAAGGTGGGGGGAACATATTTATGAAGTAAAAAATGGTATTTGGAGAAGCTAATCTTCAGGGCGGTAGGAAAGGCCAAGGGCTAAGCTGCAACATAGCATAGTCACTGAGGGGCTCACTACACAGGAAGGAGAAGCCACAGGCACATACAGATGTCCACAGGGACTACTATCACATGTATAAGCCTTCTTTGTGAGTTTTTTGGAACAACTATTATATTCGATGACCAAAAAGAAATTTTGATATAAAACTTGCACTCTTCTTCTCTTGGTGTTTTTTTACGTTGGAATTTTGTGCATATATTTAAAAGTAAGTACTTCTAAGTGTCAGCTCTGGCTAAAGAGAAGCTGTATCCTTCAGAGATGTTCTCTACATTAAATAAAACTTTTTAAAAACCTGAGCATATAATCCTGCTATTGGTCAGCCACTGCTCTTTTATTTGGAATACAAAATATTTATCATCTGGGGACTGTCCAAATTTATTTTCAGTTTTTTAATGTTTAAAATATTTCTAAAAATAAATATTTTCAGAGAATATTAATTTAATTTTAAAAATGGAATCAGGGCACATTTTTATGTAGTGGAAAGAGAAGCGAATTTGTAAATTATGAGACCTAAGTTCCAAATCTGTCTTTACTGTGTGACCTTGGGCACATCTGGCCAGCTGGGACCCAGTTTCTTTATCTGCAGGGATGGGGGGAGGGAGGAAGAGAGAAAAAGAGACAGAGGTCTTTCCCAGCTCCCAAAGGCTCGGCTTTTATAATCCAAGCATCCCAGAGTTCTTTCTTATTCTAACAGTGACCCCTTGTGGTATATATTCTTAACCAATTTTGTTTTGATTTGCAAAGTAAACTGGATTTTTTATTCTTTCTAGTAACTGTATTTCATGTTCTTAGGCAAATATGACTTGTTTTAAAAAGATAAATCTTACTGGGAAATCAAAGGTAAATTAAAGCAGCATATAGAGGCCAGGGGTGGTGGCCCATGCCTGTAATCCCAACACTTTGGGAAGCCGAGGCGGGCAGATCACCTGAGGTCAGGAGTTTGAGAACAGCCTGGCCAACATGGCGAAACCCCATCTCTACTAAAAATACAAAAATAATCCGGGCATGGTGGTATGTGCCTGTAGTCCCAGCTACTGGGGAGGCTCAGGCAGGTCACAGTGAGTCGAGATTGCGCCACTGCACTCCAGCCTGAGCAACAGAGCAAGACTTCATCTCAAAAACACAAAAACAAAACCAAAAAAAAACCACATATAGAGCACCAAACCCCACCTTATAAACAATTCTCGATGGTTTCTTCAGAAACTATATTGGCTGGGCACAGTGGTTCACTCCTATAATACTAGCATTTTGGAAGGCTGAGGCAGGAGGATCACTTGAGACCAGGAATCACCAGCCTGAACAACATAGTGAGAACCTGTCTCTACAAAATATTTTTTAAAAGTAACCAGGCATGGTGGCATGTGCCTGTAGTTCTGGCTACTCGGGAGCCTGGGGTGGGAGGATCACTTGTGCCAAGGAGTTTGAGGCTGCAGTGAGCTATGATTGCAGCGCCACTGTACTCTAGCCTGGGTGACAGAGTGAGACCTATCTCAAAATAATAAATAAGAAACTGTATATAGCAGACTCTTGTCATTTACAAAATTAGAAGTGTTTTCATGTTTGCGCTGAGTGTTTTATGTATTCCTCCTAGGGATCAGGGGAAGAGACATGCAAGGGCCTCATCACGCCCCAGTAGCTCAGACCTGAGCAGGCTGCAAACCAAAGCAGGTGAGGGGTCCCCACACTCCTTCATCTACAGCATCTCCACTTGAAGGAAAAATGTTTGCACTGAAGGTATCTATGTTGGCCACTGAAAACTTCAGGAAGTTTGTCCAATTTGATCACAAATCAACATTTATTTTTATACATTTTTATTATATTCATACAATCTTACCATCTTACCACTACCCAACTCTGATGCCTCAAACATCTATAGATGACAGTCTTTTTTTCTTTTGAGATGGAGTCTTGCTCTGTCGCCCAGGCTGGAGTGCAGTGGCACAATCTCAGCTCACTGCAAGCTCCACCTCCCAGGTTCACGCCATTCTCCTGCCTCAGCCTCTCCGAGTAGCTGGGACTACAGGCGCCCGCCACCACGCCTGGCTAATTTTTTGTATTTTTAGTAGAGGCAAGCTTTCACCATTTTAGCCAGTATGGTCTCAATCTCCTGACCTCGTGATCCACCTGCCTCAGCCTCCCAAAGTGCTGGGATTATAGGGGTGAGCCACCGTTCCTGGCCTAGATGACAGTCTTAATGGTTTTATAGAAATCATTTAGTAAAAGCATTTGGAAAGTTGCAAAACTTGACATTAACATAGTTCTTGGGTTCAAAACTTGAGTTCAAGGCATTGCTTGGCTGGGCATGGTGGCTCACGTCTGTAATCCCAGCACTTTGAGAGGCTGAGGCAGGCAGATCACTTGAGGTCAGGAGTTCAAGACCAGCCTGGCCAACATTGTGAAACCCCGTCTCTACCAAAAAAATAATAATAATGCAAAAATTAGCTAGGCATGGTGGGAGGGAGTGGGGCACCTGTAGTCCCAACTACTTGGGAGGCTGAGGCAGGAGAATCACTTGAACCCGGGAGATGGAGTTTGCAGTGAGCCTAGATCACGCCACTGCACTCCAGCCTGGGCGACAGAGAGAGACTCATCTCAAAAAAAAAAAAAAAGATAATTGCTCACTTAAATGAAACTATATTAACTTTGTTAAGACCGTCCTTTGGGCCTTTAAACTGTTGAATTGAGAAAATATGTAACAATATAAACCACAGTCTAGAAATGATACAAAATGTATTCATGCAATAGAATATAGTTGTTACATGTTAGAATAGAATATACATGTTACATGTTCACACAAAAGTGAACTCATGGGCTTTTGTAATATTGTAATATTGAGTAAATTCAGTACAAACATAATATGAGATGAAACAAGTTGCAAAAGCAAAGACATATATTGTTTATAGATACACAGCCATGTGGTAAGCATGTGAAGTGTAATCATAGTAACCAGTGGATTTAGGATGGTGGTAACCCCTAGAGGGAGAGGAGGAGGGGAATGGATGCAGGGAGCCTGCATGTAATGTTTCATTTCTTTAAAATAAGCAAAAGGATAAAAATATGGCAAAATGTTAATATCTGACCAAATTAGTGTGGGATACACTGATGTCTGTTATATTCTTCATATATTTTTGTACCCATGAGATTTTACAATGCTAAATAGTAGATTTTTAAAATTCTTATCTTCAAAACTTAGTTTTTTATCAATAAAATGACTTCTGTGCCATTGGAAATTTCTTTACTCAGGAAAATCTTAGATATACTAATTTCTGAGCCAGCATAGTTGCTAAGGATTTTACATTTACGTGCTAAAAACATCAGCCAATCCAAACATTGTGTCAGGTTTTTGTGTCCAGAACTCAAAGCTGTGGTTAACAACTATAACCACTGAGACAGCAAAATCTTCAAAAACGTGCTGAAATTTTTGCTTGACTTACCCAATTTCCTGTTGAATCATAATGTTTATATTTAGCAAACTGTGAACCTAGATGAAAGTGCTTTCTAAAATATTAGATTGTTGCCCAAGATTGAGACATCCTTATTATTATTTATGTGTCTGTGTGTATCTTAAAAAGCAATTATGTGACTCCATGCTTCATTTTCTAGAGTAACTCAGGGATTGTGTATAAAATGGAGGCAGGAGGAGGTCCAGCGTGAGTGAAGAGGTGGAAAGGCTGTGCCCTTTGAAATTCCTGGGAGAGGGTTGGAAGGAAACCCTCATACCAGTGACTGAGTAACTTCGGTTCTGAGAAGAAGCAAATCTCAGAAACATTCAGAAGGGCCCGTGAGGGTTAAATAAATTGTTCTGTGATTTCTGATTCACCCCTATAATTCAGCTCTTTCTGAGGTGAATAAGTTATCCATTTTATTTGTCCTGAAAAAACAGATTGATAGTCATGGTTTCTCATAGAAGTTCTCTATTAAGCAGCATATTGCATAGGAGGTAAAAAATGCAGACTTGAACTTATTGGACTCAAAGTCTGGTTTCTAGTAAATTTAAGTGTGTCATAAATATGTGTCAACTAAATAACTCACCTGACTTATTTTCTGGCTTTCACTTGCCTTGATAAATGTTGATTTTATTTTATTTTTTATATACTTTGGACTTTGAATAGGTTAGTTATCCACAAATATGAGCAACTATGTTTTTTGTATTACTTGAATATTCATGTTTACTTTTAGAATCCATATCCATCAATTATCAAAGTTAAGGCAGATTCATAAAAACAATGACCCAAAAGATTGAGATGGTAGTCTACAAACTATCTGTAGTTCCAGAATCCCTGAGCCTGATGGGAAGTCAGTTAGAGTCTTGGTTTTGTGAATATTCATATATTCTGCTACAGGGTGCTGCCGCAGAAGACCTTACAGAGGTGGTATGTAATATGCAATGTGTATAACATATTGACTTTCTAAAATCCGTATGTTCCTGCATCCCAAACCACATCTGATTCCAAAGGTTTTGGATAAGGGATTGTGAATCTGTACTGATGTGGACTAATTTGTCCTAAAGACAATTCAATTTAGTATCTGATGGTGAAGTCTTGCATTGGGTTAGATAGATTATCTGAAACCTTGCTATTAAGGCTATTTACTGCACTACAAGTGTTTAATAATAGCTTTGTTGACAACCTCTTTCTATTTACTTTTGCTGCTTAGGTGATCTTGGATGCCCTGTGTGGGTCAGCTGCTCTTGGCAGTGGGAAGGGTTGATAAAAGGCAAGCCTAGACTTGCTGCAACTGGGAGTGGCCATTTCTAGCATGTAGTATAACGGGAAGGCCTGTGTGTTGGGTGGGATAGGTAGATTGTACAGCGTCCCTGCTTCTCCTGGGTGACATCAGCACCATTTGATGGTTTGAGGATTCATTTCAGAATTCAAATACATCTCTGAATTCAAATGAATTTTTAAATATATGCCATTATGTGTTATCTATGGATTTCTCTGCTATTTTCACAGGTAATCATCAAGGGACTTTATTGGATTTCTTGATGCATAAAATTTTATTTTAATCCATATTAATATTAAAAAAGATTAATATGGATATTTACTAAGGTATTACACACATTCAATATGTGTTGTATATATTTTTCTCTTCAAGAAAAATAAGAATGCATTAGAGGCATTGGAAAATACAGAAGAGCACATAAAAGAAATTAATAATCCTAATCCCAATATTTAGAGAAAACCATTGTTACCCCATTTTACAGAAGAGAGGTGAAGCAATTTGCCTATAGTCAACCAGCTAGTAGGTGGCAGAGCTAGGATTCAAACCCAGTTGGTGACTCCGAATCTGTGCTATTAATAGGCCTCCTGCTCAACTTGTCCTTTGTTTAAAGTAATCTGAAAATACATGGGCCATATACCCTTTTGCTCCTCTCTCTGTGTCTGTCTCTCTGTCTTTCTCTGTCTCTTCTCTCTCTCTTCCAACCTCTCACCTTCTGATTGTTCCTGATTTCTAACTCTTTGTGTGACATTTTTAGGGTCCAGGCAACTTCTGTGTGAACACTTAATTGGTACCAGGCCCACCCTGCCCCGAGAGGGCGTGGACTCCCTGACTTGATGTAGACCAAGTGTCAGATAAAGGACTTAAGTGGTGGTCTTCAGAGAAGGGAGACTGAGGAACACATCTCAGGACTGTTCAGTAATGCCTCAGCACAGCAATACCACCTCCAGCTACAGTCAGTGTTTTAGATCTTGAGATACTGCCTGTGTGAAATATAATCATAATTTACAGTTTCTAATATGAGTTACATTTTCCCCCAAATGTTACCCTTTAGTCGACTAGTTTGCTGCAAGTCAGCATAGTTTTGAGGTCAAGTGCAGAGGCTGGGGAGCTATATGACCCTGGGCAGATAATTAATACACCTGGGCTCCACTTTCTTCACTTGCAAAATGGGGACAGTTTGGGAACCTCCTCATAGTGTTACTGCAAAAATGAAATGGAGGCCTCTTGCATCTAGAGTACACAGTCAATGGTTGCTATTCCCTACAACCCATATTCACAGGCAGCATCTACTCTTGATGGCTTGGTAGTATCACACAGGCATGAGATACTGCAGGGGTGATAACCTGTTTGTATGCTTGTTTAATCAGGGAAATGAAATTAGTTATATACTGTATATTGCTAAAGGCTTGGCACTGAGCTCAGCTTTACCTATACCATGTCTTTTAATTCTTATACCCTTGAAGGCAAATATTCTGTTTTGCTGATGAGGAAACAGAGACTCATGAAGGATAAGAAACTGGACCCCATCACTCACCATGTCCATAATGGAGTTGGGATTTGAATTGAGATTTGTCAGTCCCCAAGGCCCGGGCTTTTCTGCTACACCACACAAAATCACTTGGCATTAATGCTACTGGCCCCATGTTAGTGTGGACATTTTATTTCTATAGAAAAGAAAGTCATTTTAGGTCTCCCTTTTAGAAAATTTTTCATTACACATTTTTAAAATCCTTATTCTTTACATATCCATAGTTATCTATTCTACATTACAGAGGGATAAGTTTAAGTAAAAATGTACTCAAAACTCTTTGCCTTACTGACAGTTAATCAGTATTTACAAAGCTTACTACTTTATGAAGTGACCAGATCATATTTTAAAGTTCTGACTTTTTTACATTATCCAGTCTGAGTTTAATTTGGGGTAATTTGATTAGAAGACCTGTAGTTCTAATGAGAAATAGGCTTGGGGAGCAAAAGGTAATTTAATTCTCTAGTTTTTTAATTGTAGTGATGAATAGTAAAGGCTTTTGACCATGCTTCATGACAACTCCTTTTTCATAGCTTTTTCTCCTGTTCTGGATTTCTTTTGCAGTCCCAAAAGCTGACCTGCAAGAAAAGGACGCAGAAATAGAAGTAGATGAAGTCTTTTGGAATACAAGGATTGTACCGATTTTGCATGAATTAGCAAAGGGTAAAAAACAAACAAACAAAAAACCGTTTTTGTTTTTTTTAAAAAATACCTGTAGTTATTTATGTGTTCCCCATTGCCCTGATATTTTTAGTAAGTTTTCACTATCATTTCTATGAACATGTTCAAAAACAAATGAAGTCATCTATTTATTTACACTGTGTGTGTTAAATATTACATGCACACATAATTTTTAGTAAGATTATGCTTTAAATGCACCAAGAGAGCCAACTTCTAAAACTTCCTTTGTAATATAAATTAATTATCATTTCCTTTGCCCAAGGAAATGCTGGTTTAACCTCTCTCAGGTGGCTCTTCATACTCAAGAAAGTAAAAGATTAAAACAGATTTCAGGCTTGGAAGCTGAGTCTCATAAACTGGCGTCCTTGACAGGTGTGCCCGTGGTTTCCTTGGTCCGACTGGTATATGTCCTACTCTCTTTTTTTTTTTTTTTTTTTTTTTTTTTGAGACGGAGTCTCGCTCTGTCACCCAGGCTGGAGTGCAGTGGCGCGATCTCGGCTCACTGCAAGCTCCGCCTCCCGGGTTCACGCCATTCTCCTGCCTCAGCCTCTCCGAGTAGCTGGGACTACAGGCGCCCGCCACCACGCCCGGCTAATTTTTTGTATTTTTAGTAGAGACGGGGTTTCACCGTGGTCTCGATCTCCTGACCTTGTGATCCGCCCGCCTCGGCCTCCCAAAGTGCTGGGATTACAAGCGTGAGCCACCGCGCCCGGCTGTCCTACTCTCTTGAAGGGAGCACATCTGTCAGGAATGCCACCCACAGATGGGAAATGGCCTGGGATGTGTCCCACCCTTGCGCTCTGAACTGCCCCAGAAGTGAAGGCCCACGATCGATGGGTCCCTGCAAGGGTAGGGAAAGCGTGTCATGGGATGGCCCTCCACTTTCTCCCTCTTTGCAGCTAGCTCCTCAAGGATTCTCTTTCTGAAGTTAACCAGGCTCCTCTGGAGCAGTGGTCATAGCCATAGGGAAAGCCCAGGGCCTGGCACACAGTGCACAGTAAGGCTTTGCTAGGAGTTGTTGATGAGCAAACCAGCTTGGTAGCCACAGGAAGATGCTCTAAGAGAAGCAGGGTAAGTGAATCCTCCCCAGCAACCAAACAGGGACTTGCTGCAAAAGACCTGATTACTGAAAAGTTCAAATGACCTCACCCCTCCTCTGCTCCCCATTGGTGCTTGGCTGTGTTCATGGTTAATGTGGGAGCCCTGGACAGGGTTCTGGTCCCGGTGCTGCTACTCACTAAGCATATGGCCATGAGGAGTCACCTAGACTCTGTGTGCAATAGTGTTCTCACCTGCCAGACGAGGTGGAGATAAGGTTATCTCGAAAGGCTTCTGTAGCCCAAAGTCCTAAGGATATGAATGTGATGACTTTTTCCCCTCTAGAGTTACCATGTTCACCCTTATCTTAGTGTGCCACGTTAGCTTTGGGCCCTTTATTTCAGGAGATACTTGCAAACACTAATGAGAAGAACGAGTCTGGGTAAGGGTTACACAAGAAAATATATTGCAAAACATTGAATGGGGACACTGAGTCAGTATTGTGAAGGCCTTTCTTATAGGAAGCCTTCCTACAGGAAAGAAGGATTTTTTTTTTTTTTTTTTTTTTTTTTTTTGAGACAGAGGGTCGCTCTGTCACTCAGGCTGGAGTGCAGTGGCACAATCTCGGCTCACTGCAACCTCCGCCTCCCAGGTTCAAGCTATTCTCCTGCCTCAGCCTCTTGAGTAGCTGGGACTACAGGCACCCGCCACCATGCCTGGCTAATTTTTTTGTATTTTTAGTAAAGATGGGGGTTTCACCATCTTGGCCAGGCTGGTCTCAAACTCCTGACTTTATGATCCACCTGCCTTGGCCTCCCAAAGTGCTGGGATTACAGGCATGAGCCACCGCACCTGGCCTAATTTTTTTTTTCCTTTGAAACAGAGTCTTGCTCTGTTGCCCAGGCTGGAGTGCAGTGGCACGATCTCAGCTCACTGCAACCTCCATCTCCCAGGTTCAAGCAATTCTTGTGCCTCTGCTTCCTGAGTGGCTGGGATGACAGATGTGCACTACCACACCCTGCTAATTTTTTGTATTTTTAGTAGAGATGGGATTTTGCTATGTTGGCCAGGCTGGTCTCAAACTTGTGGCCTCAAGTGATCCATCTGCCTCGGCCTTCCAAAGTTTTGGGATTACAGGTGTGAGCCACTGAGCCCGGCTGGCATGTATTTCTTAGAAACAAAAGCATTCTCTTATATATCTGGAAATTACCATACAATACTATAAAAATCTTACTCAAATTTTGCCAATTTGTCCCAATAATTTCCTTTATAGAAAAAATAAAAGCCCGGATCACAACTTCTCATCATTTGTCACGTCTCTTTCATGATCTTGATGTATTTGAGGAATATTTTACAGACTGTCCCGCAAGTTGGGTTTGTCTGATGTTTTCCTGTGATGAGCTCCAGGTTAGCATCTTGGGCAGGCAGAGCACATGAGTGCTGCTGTGTCCCTCTCAGCACCTCCTGCCAGGAGTACACGATGCTGATGCGTTCTGTTGCTGGTGGTGTCCCACAGCTGTACCCACTGTCAGGTTTTTATTCTTTCCTTTGTAATGAATACATATCTTGGGGATAGAAGTTACTCTGAGATTATGTTACTCTCTGTTACACATCAAACTTTTACCCACTAGATTTAGCCCCTTGCAAATCTTGATAGTTTGTAGATTCAAGTTGTCTTTTGAAGCTATAGAGCATTTATAACAAACTATTTGGTATAAAGGATTGATTTGAGCAATAGTTTAAAATTTGACCCTTGAGCCTTTCTTTCTAACCCCTTTTTAAAGCTAAAAACAAGTATTCTTGAGTAGAACCTACCAGGCTGAAGAGTTTGTGGAAGGAAGTCTTAGAAAAATACTTTGAGGACCACCCACTGCCAATGAGTGGCCCAGAGCCTGGACTTAGGGTTTGTAAAGAAACTGCCAGTCACAGAAGAATAAAACAACAAAACACAAGTGTTTCATACAATAGGAGTTCAGGTTTTTCCCTTTATTTAAAGTTAAGCTAAGTCATTTCCCATCAGTTCATTCATTTAAGGGCATAACCAAAAGACATTGAAGGTTACTTAGCTATTGAGGTTTAAAATTTTTTCTTAGATGTTATTGTTGAAAAGAGCTAAAAATGGCCTGAGTCACTTCCTTCTGCAGGCACACACTTCCTCTATGTGGGCTTCTAAGAGCACATTATGGTATTTATTTAAGATTGGTTTCCTACTTTTAAATTTCATGCAGGAATCTATCAGAGATAATATTATTCAACAGAATATATTAGATTATTTTATTTCCCCTCATGTTCCATTTTTTTGTGCTATTTTTCTTCTTTGTATGCCAATTAGTGTGGCTACCACTTTCAAAAATTACTTTCCTAGGCTGGGTGTGGTGGCTCACACCTGTAATCCCAGGACTTTGGGAGGCCAAGGCAGGCAGATCACTTGAGATTAGGAGTTTGAGACCAGCCTGGGCAAAATGGTGAAACCCCATCTCTACCAAAAATAAATTAGCCAGGCGTGGTGACACGCGTCTGGAGTCCCAGCTACTCAGGAGGCTGAGGCAGGAGGATTGCTTGAGCCCGAGAGGTGGAGGTTGCAGTGAGCCAAGAATGCGCCACTGCACTCCGGTCTGGGTGACAGAGTGAGACTCCCTCTCAAAAAAATATATATATTACTTTCCTCACAATCATAATTATAAGATGAAAGGTTCAAGATCTCCCTGTTTCCTAACTAAAATATTTCTCCTTTTTTTAATTTTATTTTTTATTTTATTTTATTTTGGAAGTAGGATCTTGCTGTATTGCCCAGGCTTGCCTTGATCCTCGCATCAAGCAACCCTCCCACCTCAGCCTCCCAAAGTGCTGGATTTACAAAAATCTTTTTATTCTCCTGTTTTCTAATAACCACCTCCAGATAATGGTGGATTCTGTGACATTTCAGGCTTTTGTTCTATTAGAACCCTCATTTCTTAGATGATGAGCATTGTTCTCATAGGAAAATACTGATCATTGTTTTTGTCAACAGATATATTAGAAAATGAATACGTGTGAAGTTATGCTATATACAGTATTCTATACAGTATTCTCACTGTACCATGTGCTGTTGATAGAAAGATATGTAAGACTGGCTCACTTAGTGTGACATCTATTTGAGGGCACTGGTCATATAACACAACACACACACATATGTACATGAAAAATAATTAACCTAAGGTAATGTTTGTTGAATGTGGAATAGTGCATCTTTTCTGAAGCAGCTACAACATAAACAGAGCCTCAAAGGACCAAAAACAGTAGGAATGAGGGTTATGGAGAACATTTTAGGCCAGCAGAACTATGCAAAAAAGAATTGAAGGTCAAGATGCAAGTGGCATGCGTCTGTGAGACTGAGCAGAGCGCGGGCTGAGGTGGAGGGCGTCTGGAGTAAAGGAGGCCAACTGAAGCAGGTAGCAGTCCCATTCTTCAATACCTCTTTGAAAGACTGTGTATTCTAGATAAGCTAATGACTGATAAGCAATAAGTCAACATAGTAGGAGATGGATCAAAGGGATGAAAAAAATCAGGTAGATGGAAGTGATAAGAAAATAAAAAAATAGAGTTCAGGAATTTGAAGATATCCAAGGAAATAATTACGGGGTTTTTACTCACACTGTCTGTGTTTGACACACTTGGAAACTTAACCTTAATTGGTAAGTGTTGCTTTACTCTTTTTGCTCTGACAGAAGAAAACCTTGAAACAGTTTGTGCTGCTTGCACACAACTTCATCGTGCTTTAGAGGAAGGAAACATGCTCGGAAATAAATTTAAGAGAAGAAGTGTTCTCCTGAAGACCCTATGTAAACTAGTTGATGTTGGTTCAGACTCGCTCAGCCTTAAACTTGCAAAAATAATTCTAGCAGTAAGTTTTTCTTTCCTCTGGTCTAGTAGACTATATCACATAAAAGCTTTGTTTAATGCTTTATTTGTAAATATTACAAAGAATATTAGAAATGCAGTGTATTTGTTTAGCATCTTGGAAAAAAAATTAAGGTAATAAACTGACATCTCAGAATTTGACTAGGAAGTATTATCTAAGGAACTAAGGCTGAGTACATAGAAAATGTTCAAAGAAACTCAACGTTTTTGGACTGCAACTAAGTTAAAAAAAAAAAAAAGAAGGAGGGAGAGAAAGGCAAGAAAGAAAAAGAAATAACTGTAGGCAAATATGTTCAAAATGGTTGCTCAAATAACTTGACTGGAGATCAGTAGCAGATGGTACAGGCAGTGGTTTCTCTTGGATGCTTGATTCTGTCATATGATTTAATAAATAACTAAGTAATTTAGGCCACAGTCATAATAAACCAGGTGCTTTAGGAACCGGTGTGAAACCGAAAAACAGCTGCGTGTGGTCACAGGAAGGTACCTCAGTGGTCATAGAAGGCATTCACAAGGTGTGAGAAGATAAGGCCAGACACCAAAAAAGAGTCTGTAGAAACTCTGTCTCAAACAAAATGATATCACTGTTTGAGGGGTGCACTTTGTTGTCACAGCCATAAACAGTTGGAACCAAAAGATAAGCCACAATTATTATAGAATGTTCTAAGAGAGCCGCTAAAACAAATGAATGAAGCCTTGTTTTCTTGGTTTCATACAAGTACAAGCTTTGTGCTAACACCCCATAATTTACAGAATTTAAAATCTTACAGTACACAGTGAAGGTAAGTGTTGGCATACTTGCTATTAGTTAATAAGGATGCCACCTTTTCTTATTCTGATAATGAAGTATTTCATAAAACAGAATTTTCTGAGCATATATCTATGTAATATCGGGGGAGGCTACATTCTTACTCAGCTGTCAAACTATTAACTCTCTTTTTAAAAATTGTGATATGTGGTCAAGAAAGCAATACTTCTTTGAAATAGTGATTTCACTCCAGGGCTCTGGTGGTACAGCAGCTGCCCAAAGATTGCCTTTGCTATTTTAATCTGGATCCTAGACATTTCGTTCCATACCAAGCCAAAGAAAGAGAGAAAGAGTGAGGAGAAAAAAGGAAAGGAAGGAGGAAGGAAGGAACATGAATTATTTTAGTGCTTCGCAGAGTAAATATGATTTCGGTTATTGATGGTGTCATTCAAATTAATTATATATATGGCACAAATTTAACTATTTTAGGGCAAAAGGCTAAGTGATCTGCCAGGCAGTGAACATGTTTTGAACTAAACATATGATTAGATAAAGCCCTCTTGGTGACATTGACAGCCTTGCTGAATCAGGAGCAAGATGCTAGGCTAAACTCCAGAGTGCAGAGCTGGGTAGGTTTGCCTTCTGACTAGCTACAGAACCAGCAGTTCAGAAGGGACCTTCAAATCCATCAAGGCCAACTTCCCATCTACTGCCTGGATCTCCTGTAACATTCCAGACAAGATCTTGTTTAGCTTAGGCCTTGGTGATGCGTTTCTATGTAAAATGTTAAAAGACTACATCATAAGAACTGTTGAAGAAGAAAAAATCAGCAAAAACTAAAGCTATATTGGACTAAGAAGTTTTTCACAACTTCTCTCTGCCTATTTATTGGCAAATACTGGCAAATGAAAGTTTTCCAGACAGTCGTCTTAATTTTAATCTTTGTGTCAAAAACTCTTACAAAATAATATACAAAATTATATAAACTTAAATGTTACTATATTAAGATTTTTTAAAGGAGTACAAACAAATATATACAGTATGAATGTGACTATATTTAGGAGGGAAAAAATCTAGCGCCCTATGTACAGGGTAAAAAAAGAAAAGAAATACCAATACCAACTGTGATGCTATATAGTGGTACTATTATGAGTGATTTTAAACTTTTCTTACTTTAATTTGCCAAATTTACTTTAAATAGAATAAACTACTGTTTTTAACATAAGAAGAAAACTACCCTACCACAAGAACCTACTTTGTGCCAAGACTCTTCTTTTTCTTAAAGACAAGATCTCGCTCTTGTCACCCACGGCTGGAGTACAGTGGCGAGATCACAGCTCACTGCAGTCTCAAACTTCTGGGTTCAAGTGATCCTTCTGCCTCAGCCTCCCAAGGAGCTTAGGACCACAGGCATGCACCACCACACCTGGCTAATTTTTAAAAAATGTTTTATAGAATTGGGGTCTCGCTATGATGCCCAGGCTGGTCTCAGACTCCTAGCCTTGAGCAATTCTCCCACTTTGGCCTCCCAAAGTGCTGGGATTACAGGTGTGAGCCACCGCACCTGGCCACAGACTCTTCTTGACACTGGGAATACAAGTGAATAAACTAGCTCCTGCCTCTGGGGTTGCCACTGTAGCAGGGCAGACAGACAGCAAACACAGCAGGTACCAAAGGAGATAATGAGAGCTAAGGGAGAAAAATAAAACAGAGCAAAGGAAAGGGAGAGTAACGGGGAATTTTTAAAATAAGATCGTCTACATCCCTTGCATAAGTGTAAGATTTTATTATCTTTTCATGTCTTAAAGTCATAATTTTATGGTTAACAATGGAGAAGCGGTACAAATTTGCTCTGAGTGTAAATTGACATTATAGCAGGCCTGGAAATTGTGGTTGTCTTTTTTCTTTGTTTTCTTTTTTGTTTTTTCTTCTTATTGTTTTAATGAAAATTCTGATACAAGGTTTTGTTTTGTTTTGTTTTCCTTTGCCACTTTTTACTAAAAATGTAAGATTTGTTGGGGAAAAGCAAAGTGAGTTGTATTCATTTTTTTCATGAAGTTTTATTAAGTATGGAACACATCTTACATACTACATATAGAAAGAGTAATAAATTGTGATTTGACCTCAAGGACTCACAATCTAGTAGAAGATAGTCAACCAATTCAAATATATTCCCAAATATTAGGAATAATATATATTTCCATCAATATAGAAATGTTCTTCTGTTTTCTTAAGCCCGCTTATTTTCTGGGGGGTTTTAAACAATATTATTTTAAATACCTAATCATTAAACATTTATTAAGGTTCCCATTTCCTGTTTTCCTCCTGGGAACAGAAGGAATCTCCATTCTGCCATGTGTTACCGTTTCTGAGGCTTCCACAACAGTGTTTCCCAGACTTCACTGTGCACATGCATCCCCTGGGGATCTTGTAAAATGCAGATTCTGAGTCGGTAGTGCTGGGTGGGGCCTGAGATTCTGCATTCCTAATACATGCCCAGGTGATGCCGAGATGGTTCTGTGACCTATCTGAGGCACGCACTCCTCAAGTGCAAAATGGGAACGACAACACCAAATTTCCGGAATAACTTTTGTAAGTGGCCTAGTGCGGGAGGGTATGCAGAAGCTGCCCCACAGGCAGTGCTCCCCTCCCCAGGCCCCTCCAGCTGGGGGCTGACCGTGGCCGTCTTGGTGTCTTCTGCAGTGAGCAGCACAGTGCCTGGTACACATCAGATGCCAGTAAATACCTGTGGATCAAACACAGAACAAATACTTAACAAATATGCCTGACAGATCCTATTATGTTTTTTTAAAGTAACTGAAAACTCATTAATAAAATGTGGGAGGCTGAGGTGGGAGGATTGTTTGAGCCTGCTAGTTTGAGACCAGCCTGGGCAACATCTCTACAAAATGTTGAAAAAATTAGCCAGGCATGGTGGCACATGCCTATAGTCCCAGCTGCTCTGGCGGCTGAGGCAAGAGAGTTGATTGAGCCCATGAGGTCAAGGCTGCAGTGAGCTGTGATGGCGGCATCACTGCACTCCAGCCTGGGTGAAAGAGCAAGACCCTGTCTCTGAAAAAAAGAAAAGAGAGAGAGAGAGAAATGTGGTAGTCTGGCATGGTGGCTCAAACCTGTAATCCTAGCACTTTGGGAGGCCCAAGGTGGGTGGATCACTTGAGGTCAGGAGTTCGAGACCAGCCTGGCCAACATGGTGAAACCCCGTCTCTACTAAAAATACAAAAATTAGCCAGTCATGGTGGCATGTGCCTGTAATCCCAGCTACTTGGGAGGGTGGGGCAGGAAAATCACTTGAGCCTGGGAAGCAGAGCTTGCAATGAGCCAAGATCACGCCCTTGCACACTAAGCTGGGGAAGAAGAGTGAAACTCCATCTCAAAAAATAATTAAATAACTTTAAAGATAGTTTTTAATAATAAACTAATCACCTATATGCCATCCTTTTCAAACAAATAATTTTTTGTTCAGATGACCTTATTCCTACAAATACATTTTTACACCTTTGCAATGAGGGCACATATTATTTCCATCTAATAATAGGTTATAAATGTTTCCCTTTTTAGACATAATGTTCACAGTTATGCTTTTTTGTGACTGCTTAATATGAATAGTATTGATGTCCCACAATTTAATGAACTATTCCCTAATATTGGATACTTAGGATGTTTTTTGTTTTTCTTTTTTACTACTTTAGATAAATACACAGCTAACTTAGACCATTTGATTCGGTCAGTAATCCTATACTTTGCTTTATATAAAAAAAAAACTATATTTCCTTATCACCCTGTGTTTAATTTACTTAGATATTTTTGTACAATTTAGAAGGTAATTTTTTCTTTTCTTTTCTTTTCTTTTTTTTTTTTATTTTTTGACATGGAGTCTCACTCTGTCACCCAGGCTGGAGTGCAGTGGCGTGATCTCAGCTCACTGCAACCTCCGCCTCCCGGGTTCAAGTGATTCTCCTATGTCAGCCTCCTGAGTAGCTGGGATTACAGGCGCGTGCCACCACACCTGGCTAATTTTTGTATTTTTAGTAGAGATGGGGTTTCACCATGTTGGTCACCTCATGATCCACCGGCCTCAGCCTCCCAAAGTGCTGGGATTATAGACATGAGCCACTGTGCCCGGCCTAGAAGGCAATTTTCAACTTTGGATGTTACTTGTGATTATCCCAAAGCATTCCAGAAATAGACCTTAAAAAGAAATATATGTATGTCATCAAATTAAGCAGTATTACTTTTAAATTTTCTTTTATACAAATGATAAAAAAGACCAAAACTTTCCCCCTTTCTTTTCTTTCCTTCATCTCTACTATGTGTTCTTTTCTAAATTAATGTGAAATTTTGGTATTCATCTTCCTCTACTTTTGTGTTTTAATGCAATTACTCTAATTAAATTTATTAACAGTGTACTGCACCTCTTTCTTCCTCATATACTCCTTTAAAAGTAACTAATAATTGCATATATAAATATGAGACTTGGCTGGGTGTGGTGGCTCACACGTGTAATCTCAACACTGGGAGGCTGAAGTGGGAGGATTGTTTGAGCCTGCTAGTTCGAGACCAGCCTGGGCAACATCTCTACAAAAAAAATGTTGAAAAAATTAGCCAGGCATGGTGGCACATGCCTGTAGTCCCAGCTGCTCTGGTGGCTGAGGCAAGAGAGTTGATTGAGTGCACGTGGTCAAGGCTGCCGTGAGCTGTGATGGCGGTATCACTGCACTCCAGCCTGGGTGAAAGAGCAAGACCCTGTCTCTGAAAAAAAGAAAAGAGAGAGAGAGAGAGAGACTTTATGAAGTAAGAAATAAATATGGAGAGCAGATTGGAGGTTCCTCAAAAAACTAAAAATAGAGCTACCATATGATCTGGCAACCCCACTGCCAGGTATATACTCAGAAGAAAGGATATCAGTATATCGAAGATATATCTGCACTCCTATGTTTATTCCACAGTATTCACAATCGCTAAGATCTGTCATTAAAATGTTTATTCTAAAGATAATTTATATTGTGTTTACTCTAATTGAGTTAATTAGATACCACAGTTGGCAAATATGTGGTCTAAATTTTTCAAAGTTGATTTCTTTAGAACTTTTCTTCATGTTTAAAAATACTGTTGCAATACTTTAAAAATAGATGTTGTGGTTTATTTTTTTTAATACAGCATGTCTTTATTTCCTCCTGCAATAGAGATGTGTTTCTTTCTCTGCAGCTTAAAGTGAGTAGAAAGAATCTTCTTAATGTCTGCAAACTTATATTTAAAATTAGCAGGAATGAGAAGAATGATTCTTTGATTCAAAATGACAGCATTCTGGGTGAGTGTCATTCAGTGCTACTATTGAGCAAATGTACTTGAGTAAAAATTAGAAGTCTGGAGAGAAAATGTATAATCAATGATAGCAAGAATATTTTGTTTTCTAGAAACATGCAGAAGTTATGCGATGCTCATTTTACTTCATCCTTCTCTGTTTTCCACATTTAGTTGAATGCATCCTGTGGTAGTTTGCTCTTTTCCTTCAACACCTGTAGTAACATTATGTGACTTTACAAAGTGTTCCCCATTTAAGAATTCATTTCCTGGACTTGGATTTAATATATAGAAAAATGCATTTAATAGTATTTGACATAGTTGAAAATTTTAGTCTTTTAATATACTAGGAATGACTAAAAGTTGAAAGACATCTATAACTGTTATAGAAACCTGACATCAAAATATTTCAAATTTGTAGGTAAGGAAGTTTTATTACACCTTATCTAGCTAATGCCTAATTTTTGTTGTACTTCTAAATAATTAAGATACCTAGTTACCTAAATGGAAATCTTTTTATGAATTAATATTGCTGATACAAGAAAAGAAAATACAAAGTATTTTCCATGCAGCAACATGGAAAATACTTTGAGTTCTCTTTTTGCAACATAGGATAAATTATCTTTTCATCTTTCTTTGCCCCTGGCAGATAGGGACAAAACCAGTACTGAAAGAAATGTCTAATGTTGAATCAACTAATTAAGAATTGTAGACTGAAAACAATCATCTCAAATTATTACATTGACATTAATATAATGAAATGTGAGATATGCATTATTAACATTATTGGATTTGCCTGGATTACTCGTAAAACCAAGTAGTGGTGTGTTATTTGAATAAATGTTCTTAAGTTGTCTTGAGAAAAGGATAGGTGTTATATTCAAGTTATCTTTCTAGGGTGATTGAGATTTTTTTTTTAAGCTCCTGTCATGGATTTCCCACTAATAATACAGCAACAAATATATTCTTAAAGGCTTGTTGAAATTTAACTCTTAAATGTGTTAAATTATTAGTATTCTATGACTCAAAATTTTTGTAACAAAAAATAAAGGTCAATACATAATTAGTAAGAGGCAAGGAATGACATTAATTAAAAGAATACGTTCTCATTTATTTATTAACAATCCCATCCTTCTGCTGAATTTACTATTACAGAGATTTGTCTTAGCTAAAAGTAAGCTTTTCTCTTTATACTGTGTAACTCTTAACAAGCACTTGAATGTAGATTTTGATAAATATATTTTACAAAGTGTATTTTATGTTCACACACAAGTGCTTTAATATATTTCTCTCTAGCTGTTATACTCAGACATTTATAATAATTCATCTCTTTGACAGAATCATTATTGGAGGTACTAAGAAGTGAAGACCTGCAAACTAACATGGAAGCTTTTTTATACTGTATGGGGTCTATAAAGTTCATTTCTGGAAATCCGGGATTTCTTAATGAAATGATCAGCAAAGGTGCTGTGGAAATACTGATAAATTTGATAAAGCAAATAAATGAGAACACCAAGAAATGTGGTACATGTTTGCCTAATTCAGGCCACTTGCTAGTCCAGGTAAGCATTTTACTTGAAAAGGTTAGATGTGTAAAATTAGTTTTCACATTGCCTAATGCCAGTTATAAAAGCATGGCACGCAAGAGGCCCCTACAGCCAGGTGCGGGTGCCTGGCCTCCAAGGGCAGCAGCCATAGCCCACCTCCACCCCATGAGGGCCTGGTGCCTGTTGTCCTTGGACAGGCTATTCCATGGCTATTACCAGAGCAGCTCTCCACACAGCATGCACTTTCACTGCCCTGCAGAGAAAGCAGGCCTGGAAGAAGGAAAAAGTTGTATCTCTCTGCAAAACAATTGCATGTTAGAGTCAAAATTTTAACAAGCTGTTTAGAGTGTTGAAGATGGGCCTGGCCTGGAGATGATTTACGATGATTGATAGCTAATGTCATTACTCTTGCATCTTCAGTAAGAAACAGAAGGTAATGGGATTGAGTGGACAGTCATTGAGGTGGGTATTTAGATACCAGGCAACCCCAAGACTGTAGGAATGCAGGGAACAAAACTGGACGCATTGAATATAAACAGAGCAGGTAGACCAATTTTGTTATGTGTTAGGATTTTATTACTTCCGTTGTAGCAGATTAAATTTCGTAGTTAAATTATTTTCACTGGAGCTGCTCTGGCTTGGATACTCTTTTTTGGATGAGATTTTACTCTTTAATAGCATTCGTATATCAAATAATAGCATCTTTGATGTAATAATTCATAGGATTTGAAATGTGTTTGTCAATTAATGAGGATTGATTGAGCACTCAGAGCACTCTAAGCCATTTAGCCATCTAAATCTAAACATTAGATTTAGGCCCTGCCTTCAAGATGCTTAAAATATTTGGGATGATTATTAATTTTGGACGTTGTGGTCTGTCTCCATTTTGAAGAAGATCGTGAAAACCTCTTTTAGTCATCAATGATGCACAGTTTTTCTGTATGCCCTGTTTTGGCTAGGAAACTTCAGAAATATGATTTTCCATGCTCCCAGTGTTATCAAATCATTCAGTTTTTTCCCTCAATGGAAATAGTAATTTCTGATTATAGAATAATTATATTTCCTGTTAAAATGCTGAAAAGTATAAGGAAGAATATAAAAATCACCTGCAATTTTTTCACCCTGAGATAACACCTCCAGCATTTTGGTGGTCATTTATATACATATACATAATTTAATAGAATTCTCACTTTTTAAATAACCCATTACTTTTAATAGTCACTTTTGTTTGTTTTCTATCATTCTCTTCCCTCCCTGTTTCTCCTTCTGGTTTATCCATCTAGCTAACATTGTTTACACTGATGTGTTCAGCACCTTTTAATACACACACAGGATTTAACAAATGGAATATTCTATGCCCTTCTCTCTCCTCATTTAACAATACGTAGTAAAAATCCCTTGAGTTAACCCTAAAGACTTATTTAATTCTTCTTAATGACTGCATAATATTCTGTGATTAGGATATATCTCAAATTCTCAGCCATTCCCATATTGAGATATTCACTGTTTTAAATTTTTATGTAACAGCTTATGGGATTCTTGTCTAGTTAATCTCTTTCCAACCCCATCTTATACATATATAAATGTTGTTTGCTGTTGGCATCAACTATATCACTGTGCATGTGTCTGTGTGTGTGCATGTGTGTATGTGTGCACGCACACACATCAGTTGGTATGAAGGAAAGTTGAGCGTTACTGTGACCAAAAATATATCAAATCATATACAGTATATTACTCCCTGTGTTACTCTTTTATGTCCCTTTTCCCTGGATTCAGCATCCTTAGGTGCAAACTGATTCACCAGGTCGGATCCCCCCTCCTTTCCTGACATTTGTGTCCCCCCACTTCTAGGGGGCGCTGTAGAAGTTCCTCCTCACTGCCCACCACCACCTGCCACCACCTGATGGCAGTGGGCTGTGTCATTGTCTCCAAAGCCTTCCTTGGATCCAGCCCAAGGCCTGGCATGGGTGGCCCACACCCCTGTCTAGCAGGAGAAAATGGAGCCCATGATGGCATCCACCTGAACTTACTCCAGCTGTGGTCACCAAATGCCATTTGTATCAACTGTATCACTGTTTGTGTGTTTACAGATTTGGGGAGGAAAAAGAAAGACATTGTTTTAGTCTTTGTCATTTGCAGAATCCCCTGAATGGGACATTTCCTCATATTTAATGAAAACAAAAGCTGTTTTGTATCATACAAGTGATAAAATGTAAGCAATAAGACTTCACTCCAAGAGCAGATGAAAGCCTCTGCTTTTGTGAATGTGTAACACTGACTGACTTTTCACCAGTCGGTTCATGTGCAAATTCAGCCAGACAGATCTGGCCACAAGCAGAAGTGTCTGTTTACACCAGCTTTGAGAACCTGGTAACTCCAGCTCAGGAGGCATTTTTTTTTTTTTTCCTTTTGAGACTGAGTTTTGCTTTTGTCACCCAGGCTGGAGTGCAATGGTGTGACCTCGGCTCACTGCAACCTCCACCTCCCAGGTTCAAGCGATTCTCCTGCCTCAGCCTCCTGAGTAGCTGGGATTACAGGCACCTGCCACCACGCCTGGCTAATTTTTTTTGTATTTTTAGTAGAGACAGGGTTTCACCATGTTGGCCAGGCTAGTCTCGAACTCGTGACCTCAGGTGATCTGCCCACCTCGGCCTCCCAAAGTGCTGGGATTATAGGTGTGAGTTACTGTGCCTGGCCAGGAGGCATTTTTAAAAGTGGCTTTTTTCAATTGAAAAAATAAATAAATTACTCGTGGCTGTAGTAAGAATAAAATAATGTCTGCCAGCCAGAGAGAACATGATGAGGACCAAAAAGATACAAGCAGGCAACATCTAGTGGCGTGACTGCTTTTCTTCTACAACTTTCAACCCCAAGAACCTCAGTAGCTTTGGCCCACTTTCTGGGGACCTCATATTACAAAACTTCGCTTTCTTTAACATCTGGCACAGCGTTAGAGTTACCTTGTTTTCCAAAAGCAGCTCCGTTGGGCCCATTAAAAGAGTGGAAAACATCTTCCAAAGCTGGACCCTGAAGATTGTACAGGATTTGGGAAACTAGAACAAAGGGAAAAGGGTGTTGAACACTCAAGTGGGAAATAAATAAGGTGTGTTTGGGAGGTGCTGAAGAGGTAGGGCTGTCTAGAGTAGAGATTCTGTGTGGGAATCTTGGAAGGTGAGATTCAGAAGGTACAGCCACGAATCTCGAATACCAGCTGTCAAGAGTGGACTTGGGGCAACAAGGAGCAGTTGGAGGTGAGTGCATGGGAGGACGTGATGAGATCAGAGCGGCAGAAAGATGAATGTGCACAAAATGTTAAACAGATAAAGACCAAATAGCTGAAAAGTGATGGGAGGAGAATGTATCCGTGGTACATGACAGATTGGAGGGCTAAGATCTCAAACACAGCAGCCCCAGTTAAGAGTCATTGCTGCAGTTAGATTTTAGACTGATTAGAATGGAGATAAAGGAATGGGTATGAAAGAAAAGCTCCTTCAAAGCAGATGGACTAATGTTGCTTAGAGGAAAAAAAACACAGTGTTGAACTTTGAAAGGTCTTCTTTGTGTTGTTTCTTACATATATGTATATGTATGGCTGTATGCATTGATATATGTTTATCACCTGGTGGCTGAAATCAAGAGACACTCGTTTCACAAGTTTTGTGGTGTGGCTACTCTGTGCCAGGCATGTTCTGGGTGATGAGTAAGACAGGAGAGCTGCCAGTAGGCACCTACTTTTTGGTGATCTCTGTATCCAGATAATAGTATTCCAATGCTTATTCTTCTGCAAAATTATGGTACTTCCACATGGCCAACATTGCATTCAGTTCTGCATGTCAGACATGTAATAGCATTTTGAGAAGGACAATGCTCAATCAAGAAGATTGAGAAACTGGGTGCTGCCACCTGTGCATCAAGTCAAAGTGTGAATAGTCCCAGGCTGGCAAAACTGGAGATGCGAGTTTGTCTGTAAAGTCATAAGAGTAAAGCAGGTTAAACTGTGCATGTTCACTGAACTCCAGAACACTAGAATTTAGGGGGAGCTCCCGGAACTTGGAAAAAGAGAAACATAGGCCAACTAACAGGGAAGGCCCCTAAATGCCAGTAGTAAATTGCACCACCAAGGAGGTGGCACAGATGGAAAGAAGGACTTGTCAATGTTGCTCTAGAATGGATTATCATGAGGTGTTAGGGTTCATCTGTGACCTTTAAAGAGCAACAGTCGGGCAGGCATGACACAGGAGCTGAAGGAAACTCCTGGAGTCACCTCCATCTGAAAGTCTGTTTTGGTCTCTGTTGTACTCTTTCCCGAGAACAGAGAAGAGTCTTCTGTCTGTCACAATCACAACCGTGCCCAAATTCTCCCGGTGTCTCCTTTGTCCTCTGTGTCTTGAGAACATCATGTACAAAGCTGCTTTGCTGTAATTGAAGGAAATCTCAATGTACTTACATTAACAGCTAGGTAATTTATAGGTGTACAATGTAACTATGAAAGCTCAGATTGACTTGAACTTGCATGCCTATTTTTTGGATTCACTTGTACTTCCAATCTGTTTTTTCTTTACAGCCTGACCCACTTGATTTTGAATTCAATCCTTAGAGAAATGTATTATTTCCCTGCTTTAGATATACTATTTTTGAAGTTAGAACTGTTCTGCAGCACCCCAGGTAACATGGTTTGCTTTTCCTCCCCGCAGCCCCATACCCCCGCTTCTCTGGTCCCTGAGCCTGCAGACACCTCCCCAGCAGGTCCTGCAAATCCAGATCCTCTCCCCCTTGCTCAGTACCATACCACTGTCATGTTCTTCCTTTTTCTAAATGGGAGTCTCTCAGGAAGGTTGGTCCTCCCACCTCATCAGTCCTTTCCTTCCTTCACTCAGTTCCTTCCTTTTGTTTTTAGGGTTTAGGGAATAGGAAAGTGTATTGAACAAAGAGAGCTGACTCAGACAATTTGAGCCTGGCTAGTTCAGAAAATAATAAATGATAGTATCATGAATAGAAATTAGAGAGTTACAGAAAGGAACTGGATTTGGTGACAGGAGGAAAGAAAATTATGGGAAGAAAATTATGTAATTAGCTTTATTTTTATTTTTTAATTTTTAATATATATTTTTTTGAGATAGAGTCTCACTCTGTCACCCAGGCTGGAGTGCAGTGGCGCGATCTCAGCCCACTGCAACCTCTGCCTCCCAGGTTCAGGTGATTCTCCTGTCTCTGCCTCCAGAGTAGCTGGGATTACAGACGCGTGCCACCATACCCAGCTACATTTTGTATTTTTAGTACAAAACTGAAATTGTTTTAGTAGGTCTCTAGTAGAGACGGGGTTTCACCATGTTGGCCAGGCTGGTCTCGATCTCCTGACCTCAAGTGATCCACCCGCCTCAGCCTCCCAAAGTGCTGGGATTACAGGCGTGAGCTACTGCTCCCGGCCGAAAATAGCTTTAATATAAAACTTTCAGATGCCAGCAGAATAGCCATGCAGGCCTGTCGAGTAGGAAGTAGGAGGTATGAGCTGAGGCTTGGAAGAGAAGGTAAGACCAAAAATACAGATTTAGGGTCATCTACATGGATTTGATGGTTGAAGGCAGAAAGACAATGAAATTACCCAAGGAGAGAGTAGAGAAAGAGCAGAGGGACTGACGACAGATTCTGTGAAAATGCCCTCATTTGTGGAATGGGAAGAGAAAAGGAAGTGACTGGGAAATGAAGGGCAATGTACAAGAGTAGAGATTTTCTCAGCAAGGCTGGGTCAGCTTTGGCAACTGCTGCAGAGAGCGTGTAGGGGAAGAGGAATCCCGCCACTTTGTTTGGAGCCCTGCGAATAGGCGAGCGAGGGGTGTGAGGGGGCCATCTCCTAGGGCAACAGTGTGTTCTCTTGTTCTCTTTCAATCTTACGTAATTCTTTAGCTCTGTATTTTTAAATTAAAAGGTGTTTTGATATACTTGATTTTTTTTTTTTTTTTAATTTCTGAGCCCTAGAGTGAGCTCCCTACTTTGGCTGAGCTGGGCTCAATCCTGTATTCAATATTTGCCATCGGGAACCCTGATGGTTCATTCAACCCTGGACCACGCTGGGGCAGGCCCAGTGCTGCCACCCTGCATGGTCCAGTGAGGACAGCACCACACTGGAGCCCCCAGCCTAAGCTGGCCTCTCAGCCGGCTTACCCTCTGAGCCCACCTTACCCTCTGAGCCTCACTTTCCTGTCTCTAAAGTGCTGACTATTCCTCCTTAAAGGGCAGCTGGGAAATGAAATGAGATAGTCTAGTAAAGCGCCCATAACGGGGAAAGGCACATAGTAGGCACTCACCAGAAAGCCATTCAATAAAATAAGATCAGAATTACCCAAACCTGAAGCTTCAAAGAGCAATTACTTCTGATGGGATAAAAATGTAATCACAAGAAATTAAGAAGACAGAGTCTAAGATGGATTTCAAATATTTAATCTTTTTGTTGTTCGGGCTTTGATAAGCAATGTAGAGAAGAGCACCAAAGAGAAACTAAAATTGGAGGAGGGTGTTAGAGTAATGTATGGGATTCTGGGTACATGATGGACCCCAATTCTCAGAGCCAGCTATTCTCTGCTTCAAGATTTGGGGAATTTAAGAGAGGCCTTCAACTGAAGTCTGGGGATTTGACCAAGCAGTGACTTAAGGTTATTATTAGTAATTAAGGATTGTACCAAGGTGGCCGGGGTCTTTTAAATCTTGCTTTTGTTATGTTTAATAGTTTTTAAATGTAGAGATTAATGCATTTGTATTTAGGTGTTTAGATAATTGTAAGTATGCGTACTTATGCTGGAAATTATGTTAATTCTTTATCTTGCATGACCCTGCCTATTGGAAGCCTACCTCCCTCAGACTGTGGAATCAGAACCAAGGTAGCAGTGTCTACCAGTAGAACTTTGCTCTGATTATTGGAGGAAGTAAACTGCATACCTATAAAATGGGAGCAAATAGCCCCATGATTGTATTTCCTAAGTTCTTACAGATAATTTTTTTGGAGATTTGATAATTTAAACCAAATTTAAAGCATTTATTTTGAAGGTTTTGCGTGAATAGCAAGCAGCAGATGAGGTTTTTAATTTTCTTATTGTTTTAATTAAGGTATAATCTACATCCAATGAAATGCTTAGATCTTATATGTTTGATGAGTTTGACAAAAGTAGAAAGCCACATAGCCCCTACCCTTATCAAGATACAGAAGGTTTCTGTCACCTCAGAAATTTCTTTCCACCTCTTCTCATTAATCCTCATTCTTCTACCCTCCTCCCAGAGGTAACCATTTTTCTGATCTCTTTCACCATAGATAAGCTCTGCCTGTTCTAAAACTTTATATAAACGGAATATACAGCATGTACCCTTTTGTGTCTGGCACTTATTCTGAACTAAGTATAAATTCACAAGATGTTGCAAAAATAGTACCGAGAGGTCCTGTGTACCCATCACCCAGCTCCTCCCAGTGGTGATATCTTACGTAACTATTGTACATTATCAAACCCAGGAACTTGATACGGATATGCCGTAGTTACCTAGAGTACTATATCTGGCTTATTTTGCTTAGCATATTGTTTTTGAGATTAGATGAAGCATTTTTAGGGGTTAGTCTTTGGTATTGATCACTATGCTGGCTAATTTTTTGTTTTGTTTTGTTTTTGTTTTTGTTTTTAGAGATGGAGTCTTGCTCTGTCACCCAGGCCAGAGTGCAGTGGTGTGATCTTGGCTCACTGCAACCTCCACCTCCCAGGTTCAAGCAATTCTCCTGCCTCAGCCTCCCGAGTAGATGGGATTACAGGCGCGTGCCGCCACTTTTTTAATGATGTATTTGTTAATGAGAAGGAGACAGCTATTTTCTACTTACGAGGCTTCCTTCCTATAAAAGAATTGCCAGCAGCATAACTAACCACTCACGTGCCCAGTTGTCACGAGAGAGTAGGCATTTGGGGCCCAGGTTCTTCCCTTCTCTTCCCTTTCCTAGGAAGGAGCTGTCTATAGGCAACTCATGTTCTCCTCCAATTTTCCAGGGACAGCAGATCCGAAGATCTGAGAAGACTCAGAAACCTAAACATGTAATGCCTTGGGTTTTTTACTTGGAAATAAGAGGCTAAGGAGGCTGGGGATGGGGATAAAGTTATCACCGTGGTTGGAGAATGTGGCTGATAGCTGAGGCAGGCATGCTTTCTAATCCTGAGTCCCAGAATTAGATTTACCCACCCAGTCACAGACCATGTCTGTCCCTGGAGGAGCAGAACACCTGTGTTCTGATGGCAGCTCACTTCTAAAAGAGGAAGGGAAGAGAGGGACCAGGTAGGGGCTGGACTGAGAGTGTCTGATTCCTGTCCCAAGCTCACCAATCAGGAAGTGAGAGTGGTGGATGGCCAGGAGTGTTATGCTAAAAGACAGATCAAGGGTGGAAGATGAGGCTCCTACTGTGTCTGAGGAGAGCCATTTGCTCTCAATTAGTGCTCTGTCTGCTCAGCCTCCTGTCTTCACTGTAGATCTAGTAGTTGTGGCAGTAAGGAAATGTCACTAGCTTTAGCATATAATTGTGAATAGTGGTTTCATTGCTTGGTAGCTCTTAATGCACTATCTTTTTCAGACTCCTTTTTCTTGTTTTGCTGCATTGCCATTCTAAATTGTTTGTATGATATTCAAAATTTCTCCTATATTGATACATACATAGCCACAACTAGAAGAATCAGCTACCTACTCATTTTAGTGAAGTAACTGACATAGAGGCAGTAAATGGAGAAACAACAATAAACAGAGCCAAATGTTAAATAGAGTCTCAAAGTAGGACATTGGGAGTTTAAGGAGGACAGAAGCATTTCCTGCTAAGTCGGACACCCATGGTAGGGATGTGCCAAGTATGCCTGTGTAGCCAGGCACAGAGTGTTATCAAGGATTATTAATTAATATTATCTTCATGTGCATATATCTTAATAACTTCCAAGAAAAGCTTAGACATGCTTGTTACCAGTGATTTCACATGTCTAGCAGCATCTTGTCATTGGTTTCTTTTGTCTCAGCCAGAACTGTACAAATCATATATGAGACAATATGAAACTTCCTGGGTTACCACACAGGCTCTGGTTTTGGCATATATGTGGCCTCAATTGGGCACAAGTTCAAAGAAATGAATCTGCCTTTATTAATAGAGGGAGATGGTTTAGCTGAGGTTGGAAAATAGTGGCTTTGGTCGTAAATCATTTCACACTGTTTGTGGTCTCTGGCGGCTGCGTTTATTCTTTTACATCATCAGTGGGAAGTCAACAATTTTGCAGTTGGCAGTTAAGTTGAGACAAAGCTCGAGGGATTTCAGTTGTGGATATTCCAGATGATTGCAAAACGCTTTTAGAGACCAGTGCCAAATAGAGTAGGGAGGCAATAGACCAAGAAACTGAGGCCAGGGCACTAGCCTACCTGGGAGCTGATAGACTTCTGAGCTTCAGTGAGTCACAAGCTCCTCTGATCTGGGGCAGCTCTGATGGCAGGTTGCCTTCTAGAGCAGAATCTGGTGAGTTCCTTGAGGACAGAGTACTCTGAT
The DNA here is from genome assembly GCF_028878055.3 of Symphalangus syndactylus. Lineage (NCBI taxonomy): Eukaryota > Metazoa > Chordata > Mammalia > Primates > Hylobatidae > Symphalangus > Symphalangus syndactylus. Next base: position 86,739,611 of record NC_072424.2, read on the forward strand.
GGAGGAAGGGCGCAGAGGGAAAAGAGAGGGCCGTCCACTCTGGACATGATCAGTGTGTGTGGAGGTTGCCCCACCTCGCACCCACCCACTGCAGTAGAGAACGCAGGAATGAGACCACAGCTGCCGGGCCTGTGTTGTGTCCTCAAGTCCAGTGATCCAAGTCAGGAGGGCCCCCCCACCCTTTTTTTTTTTCTTGAGACAGAGTCTCACTGTGTCACTCAGGTTGGAGTGCAGTGGTGCGATCAAAGGCATGGCTCACTGCAGCCTCAGCCTCTGGGGTTCAGGCGATTCTCCTGCCTCAGCCACGAGTCGCTGGGATTACAGACCTGAGCCACTGGGCCCAGCCCCATATTTTAAGACAAATATTTCCTGTGTTTGCTAAGGTTTCTCAATCAATTAATAGTTGAAAACACAATTTGAAATGGATAATTAAGTACCTATAGTCAACTTGAAGAAAACAGAAGCTAAAGCTTTTGAGTTCTCATTTTACTGTATTAAAATGTAGTTGTGCATTTATAAATGATCTAATTTCTTCTTAGTACATTTTTTCCCTTTAAAATGGGTCTCCCAGTACTGACTACACAATGAAAACTTTGAGGCTTACATAATTCATCGTGAGCTGGGTAGCTTTGCCAACTCTCCAGGTGTTTTCCCTGACTGAGGGTGGTACCTGTTATGATCAAATAATTTGGGGAACATGGAAAGAAGCTGCCTCAGAAAAGTGAGCACCAGAAAGTTGTCAAGTGTAGCTCAGTCATTTTTCAGCAGTAGATTAGTAACCAGAAGCAAAATGGAATATTTCTTCCTGGGTATTTACCAAAACCTTAGGTCCCCTTATGTCCTAAACATCACCTAACAATTGCTAATAAGCAAGGAAACTTATATTTGCATTAGTCCTCTTTGTGGATTATCAGTGTCGTTTTCTTCTCTTTTTTCTTCTTCCTATGGGCTGCCTTCAGGATTGCAAGTCCCACAGGATTGCAAGTTAAGAGATGGGGAAAAAGACAGGAATTAAAACTTGTGTTTTTCAGCGTGCTATTTCTTGGTGAAATGCTACTTAAGAGGTTGGGAATTTCTCTACTAAGTCCTTTAGAGACTAAACAAGACTTTTTTTAAGTAAGGGATCTGAGGTGGTTTGAAAGATTATATACAATAAAAAAAAATGTGTGTTTAAGTTTGTGCATTTATACATAATATAAATTAGAATAGAAAGTTAAGAAAGAAATGGATGAACACCTCCAAGCACAAAGCTTGGGCTTTGGTTAACTCCTGCTTTGGGGGTGAGCCCAGTGGGTGGGCTTTTCTTAGGGGTGGGAAATAAAGACCCTGCTGTAGAGCACAGAACTCACTGATAATTTTCACAGATTTATCTCTGTTCAACTGAGAGTTCTTGTTTTTTTTTAAATTTTCACTTGTATATAATGAATTCAAAAGTAGGAGCAAAATTCAGAGTTAAATGGGTCGACTTGGAACTTGCCTTTACTGTGACCACATGATTTAGCTAGACTCTCCTCCCCACACCCTTTTTTTTTTTTTCTGCATTTTTTCCAGAAAAGGCCACTGGTCTGAGCATTCAGGGCCCCACCATCACCCCACAGTGAGACTGGTGGCTCTCAGAGGTTGGTGACAAGTCTCTCAAGATACAGGGCCTTCAGAGCTGCTTCTGTGTGGTGGCCTTTTCCTGATCCTTCCCCCTCAGGGCTTTACGCACTGGTTCACTCAGGCCTCTGCTAAGCTCCCGCACTTCCTTGCCAGAGGTGTCTTAAAGGGAAAAACCTCTCTTTTGTCACTCCTGTCCCTTCTTTCTTTCTTCCCCCTCCTCATTCCCCTCCTCCTTCCCCTTCTCATTCACTCATCCAGCCCTCCAGCAGCTGAACATTTAAGAGCTTTTTATGAGCATATTTGTTGTCCTCTGAGTAGAAAGAGGAATAAGAAGTGGTTTGTACCCTAGAGGAACTCACCATGGGAGAGAAGATGCCTGAAGACAAGTGACAATACTTCTGTGATGGGGGTTGTAGAGGCAGGAACAGGATGCCTTGGTAACACGGAAGAGAAGGCGACTGATCAGCCTCGGAAAGGACTTCATACAGAAGTTATCTTGAGCTGGGTTTTGAAAAATGAGCAGGAGGCCGGGCACGGTGGCTTATGCCTGTGATCCCAGCACTTTGGGAGGCCGAGGCGGGCGGATCACTTGAGGTCAGGAGTTCAAGACCAGCCTGGCCAACATGGCAAAACCCTGTCTCTACTAAAAATACAAAAATTAGCGGGGCATGATGGTGCTTGCCTATAATCCCAGCTACTTGGGAGGCTGAAGCAGGAGAATTGCTTGAACCCGGGAGGCGGAGGTTGCAGTGAGCCGAGATCGAGACTCTGTCTCGAAAAAGAAAAAAGAAAAGAAAAATGAGTAGGAGATGGACCGGGGGAGAAGGGGTGGCAGAGTGTAATCGAGGACACTCTGGGTGGAGGAAGCCGCCTATTCAAAGGCGTGGCATCATGAAGCGTTGAGGACCTCATGTGGCGCAGAGTCTGAAAGATGGCCAGGGTGGTGCTGAGGCAAAGGAGATGAGTTTGGAGGGATGAACTACACTTCAGAGACTGAGGAACCGTTAGGCTATGAGTGCTACTGGCTGGGCTGGAAGTTGCAGGAGGCCTTTGAACAGGGAAGGCGGGGCTTTGAGATGCCCCCTCTGGCAGCAGTGAGCAGCTGTGGGGGCAAACTGTGGAAGGAGCCCATCCAGGGGGCTGTAGAGTTTGGGTAAGAGATGAAGTGAGCTTAAACTGAACCAGTGACACTGGTGATGGGGAGAAGGGGTGAACGTGTGACCAGTCAGGTGGGGAAAGGGGTGCGGCGTGGGAGCTTAGGAGCTTGGGAAGGAGCTGCTGTCAGAAATGAGATAGGCTAGAGAACAAATACACAGAGGCTAGTCCCCTTCCAGAGAGTTCATTTTTCTTTCATCCGTTATTTTTTATTCTGTGATGGATGGGGGCTATAGAGGTGGGAACAGGATGCTTTGTTAACACGGAAGAGGAAGTGACTGATTGGCCTCTGAAAGGTCTTCATAGACAAGTTAGCCTGAGCTGGGTAACTACAGAGTCCATTTTTCTTTCATCCATTATTTTATACTCCTCTGTTTTAAAAAAAATCTTAAAATCTGTCTACCTCAGATTTTAATCTGTTTAGCCCATGGTGTTCTGATATCCCAGTCTTTCCTTTGTAGATGTCCACCCCTTCATTCATTCCATTAATAAATGCCTATTGAGCACCCACCACATACCAGGCAATGGACTTGGAGCTGGATGTACAATGGTGAAAAGGATGAACAGGGTTTATGCCCTTACTGAAGCTTCTAGTCTGGAGGAGTAGACAGATAGTAAAACATAATATTAAATAACCTAGCATTAAGTAGAGTTTATGGGGCCATATATGGTATGAGATGAAGCTTGACGAGTTGAGAAGGAACAGATCCGTTGAGCCTTGTAGACCATGGTCAGGGAACTGAATATTATCCTGGGAGCTATGGACAAAAAGCCAATATGGCTTGGAGTAACAGAAAGCAGAAAGGCAGGATTCTGGGATGTCTCTGCTTGAGCAACTAGGTTGATGGTGTCATCTATTGAGCTATTGCTGTGTATTTTTCTAATGCATGGTATATGTTTCATGCATGTTATTTCTGCCAGCACCACAAATGACAAATTTGGAAATATGTGAGGTATTGTATATTACTCAACTGTGTGTATCACCTGCAGTAAATGGGTAGGAATTTCAATCAGATGACATGTCACATATAAATGTGGGCTTTCTTTCCTGACTTGGGTTATTTATGAAAGTTATGTATGTGGGGCAGAAGAACCTTGAGCTGTCTAAACTTTTGCTAATGAGGTGAGAATAAGGCCTGAGAAGAAGAAAAAATTGAGATTGAAACAAGAAAATAAAAGCTCCTAAGGAAACTATGGTCCTTTCTGCTGGCAATGTCCCTTGCCAGAGGTTAGATGTGGGGAGCGTGAAGATTACTATGGATTGGGATGTCCCATCTTTGATGCCTTGGGGACCAGGGAAAAGGAACTGTTGGTGTGCAGTGACTGGAATGGATATTTCATGGTTTCCCGTGGTGTCTGTCTGCATGGGAGTTACACAGGCATCTGTACTCCTCGGTCTCCATGGAAGAGAGTTTTGAGGCATCCTCTGAATTAATGTAAACCAGTAGTGCTCTGGTGCCTGGGCTGTCTCAGGAGAACAGGTGGAAACAGGGTCAGATGATGAGAATTTTCCATTTTATGACAGCAATGGAATTCCTAGAATGGTTCATTAGTCTTCACAAAAGATCCATTCCTGGCTGGGCACAGTGGCTCACCCCTGTAATCCCAGCGCTTTGGGAGGCTGAGGCGGTTGATCACTTGAGGCCAGGAGTTTGAGACCAGCCTGGCCAACATGGGGAAACCTTGTCTTTACTAAAAATACAAAAATTAGCCAGACCTGGTGGCCCACGCCTGTAATTCCAGCTACTTGGGAGGCTGAGGCACGACAGTTGCTTGAATGGGGAGGCAGAGGTTGCAGTGAGCCGAGATCCTGTCACTGAACTCCAGCCTGGATGACAAAGGGAGACTGTCTCCAAAAAAAAAGTCGTCCATTCTTTAGCTTAGAAGAAGGCTACACTGTGACATTGTGCAGATCTATGGAGTTAAGTGGAATACTCAAGTAGTTTATTTCACCTCCAATGTTTGGGATACTGAAACTTTCAGGGAAGAATTTACAGAATCATTGTATAATTGAATTGATTGCAAAAGACATGTACACATTTATTTGAAGCTTTTTTTTTTTTGCATTTTCTGTGTTTTCAGGGTAGTCAGTTATATTTTAATGTATCTTTTTGTTGCTGTTGTTATAAGGAAAAACTAATCATGTCATCTTAAGAATTGTTTTTAAAAGTTTATATACTATGGCTGTAAGGATGTTTTATGTTTACATGATGCTTTACAGTATTAGATAAGTAATAAAAACAGGGCTATATGTTTCCATTTGCTACACACAACCCCTTGAGAGGTGAGCAGTGCTTGTCACCCGCTTTTCACAGATGAGGAAATGGGGAAGTGGAGGAAGGAGTGGCTGCCCCTAGGCACTTCACTAGGAAGAGATGTGGGACTTGAATCCCTGTCATTTGACTCTAAAGTGATGGCAGTAATGCCATTCACACATCTCATCTCATTGAATCCTCACAACTACTAGGCAAGTATCATCACCTCTACTTTATTGAATGAGAAAAATGAGCTCTGGGAGGTTAAATAACTAACCCAGGCTGATGGGTGGTGAGGCTGAACTGGCTCTTAACCAGTAGCTTTCCTGTAGTGTCCCACAAGGAAGGAGCACACTGCATATTAAAATTATTAGATAACAACATTAGTTTTATGATTTATAAACTCTTCTTGACTCTTTGATGAAGGTAAAGTAGATAGCTTTCCTGAATTTTTTTTTTAATAAAATAAGACAAATTTTTGAGATCTTAATACTTGTCTCTTGGGAGAGAATGAGACTAAAGATCTTAAATATTCCTTGGCCACATCATTCATTATCTGATGCTATTTATAAAAGCATAGAACAATCAGACAAGAATACCTATAAAACTTAAAAAAAAAAAGGAAAGAAAAACATAGAACAAGAAGCTTCTAATCTGCAGAACTGATGTGGCTATCACAGGACCAGCTGAAGATCTTAGGATTGTTAGCAAACCTAGATGATGATTTGTTTAACCCTGGGTTTGGGGTATACCAATTGCTTACTAAGATTAATATTTCATTCTTTACCTTTCAACCAAATTAGGCTTTCTTTGTTTTCACTTGTTGCTACTTGTGCCTAGGCTCACATTCTTTGGTGGGAGATGCATAGCGGGAGCTTCGCTTAGCTACTGATATAAGGAAATTTATGAGATGAATTTACTGTGCTGCTTCATGTGGTTATATTTTTTCAGTTTTTTAAAAAAATGGCACAAGCATGCTTTTATCCTAGGTGACTGCTACATTGAGAAGCTTGGTTGATTCACCATTAGTAAGAAGTAAGTTCCTAAACATCAGTGCCCTTCCCCAGCTCTGCACGGCAATGCAACAGTACAAGGGTGACAAGGACGTCTGTACCAATATTGCCAGAATATTCAGGTAGGTAGACTAAGACGTGAAGTAGCCTTACAAAAACGCTAATGCTTAGATTTGGGGTTATCTTTAATATTTGCTTGTGTGACTGGCAAGGAATCCTTTTTCTTCTTTTTGCTTCACCTACCAGAAAGGGTAAATCTAGTGGCCCAAGTTAAAAATGAACAATTCAAACAAATGACCCCATCGTCTATATGATTCTATTGTGATTCTAAACTCATTGGTTGTTAAGTCATTTTAGTTCTTTGGTGAGTTGTGAGCTACGTGTGTGTGTTTAATCTTCCTCTCAGCTTATTTGAGGTAAAAAACTGTGTACAAAACACAGCAAACCTTCCAGTTTGCTAGGAAATAAACAAGAGTTTTAACTCAAAAAACGGGATCAATGCTTAGAAAGTCTGATCTGACTTTGTAATAGAAGGTTATTCTATTTCAGCTATTTGAACTTTGGCTCAAGCTTTCACTAGTCATGTCTATATTTCTTCCAGAAATCATGATCATTTGAATCCAGGTTGCCTCAAAGCAAGATGTGGTTAAATTTCAGAGCTGTCTTTAAATTATGCATTTCTGTTTCCTCCCGCTCTGCTCTTTGTCAGTATTTTTACATAATGATTCTTCTCGGGAGCCTGGGGCTTTTCTTGAACTATAATGCTGTAGTTGTAAAGAAATGCAAAATTTCCTGAAGACTGAATTTGTACTTGACCCCAGGACCCCTGTATGAGGATGTGAGTCCAAATCTGATTTTTTTAAATGAATGTCAACTTGTATTATAGATTAAATGGTACACAGGTTTGTTACGTGGGTAAATTGTATGACGTGGAGGCTTGGGGTCTCAACAATCATGTTACCCAGGCAGTAAGCATAGTACCCGACAGGTGGTTCTTCAGCCCCAGCCCCCCCTTCCCTCCAGATCTGATCTTTTTAGACTGTACTTCCCTGAGCTTTGTTCTGGATACCTAATTACTACCTATCTAATGCATTGTAAAATCATAAGGAATTTATTTTTGTTTATAGTGTCATGTAGGGGTCCAACTTCATATTTTTCCCATGTGGATAGTTGATTGTTCCAGCACCTTTTACTGACTATGCCGTCCTTTCTCAATGATTTTGTCAATCAGACAGAAGTTTCCATATAATTTCAGGTTTGTTTCTGGGCATTCTGTTTGGTTTATCCTCACACCTGTACCACACTGTACTTACTATTATAGATTTAATTTGAGTCTTGCTATAAGATGAATCCTTCACTTTTTGTTGTTGAGATGGGGTCTCGCTCTGTCACCCAGGCTGGAGTGCAGTGGGCACAAACATGGCTTACTACAGCCTCGCCTGCCCAGGCTTAAACGATCCTCCCACCTCAGCCTCCCTAGCAGCTGGGACCACAGGTCCCACCACAGCTGACCACGCCAACATGCTCAGCTAATTTTATCATTATTATTTGTGGAAACGAAGTCTTGCTATGTTGCCCAGGCTGGTCTCAAACTCGGGCTCAAGTGATCCTCCTGCCTCAGCTTCCCAAAGTGCTGCGATTAGAGGTGTGAGCCACCCTGCCTGGCCTTCAAATCTCTTACTTTTTTTCTCCTTTAAGATCCAAACTCTTGGTCAGGCACAGTGGCTCACACCTGTAATCCCAGAACTTTGGGAGGCCAAGGTGGCGGGATCACTTGAGCCCAAGAATCTGAGATCAGCCTGGGCAACATGGCGAAATCCCATCTCTAGCGCCGCCCCCCACCCCCAACCCCGGCCAAAAAATTAGCCAGGCATGGTGGTATGTGACTGTAGTCCCAGCTACTTGAGAGGCTGAGGTGGAAAGATTGCTTGAGTCTGGAAGGTGGAGGTTGCAGTAAGCCAAGATAGTGCCACTTGCACTCCAGCCTGGGCAACAGAGCAAGACCCTATCTAAAAAAAGAAAGAAAAAATAATCCAAACTCTTCTTGTTCTTTTCCCTTCCTTATGAACTTATTAATCTTGCATTGATAGCTCTTTAAAAATATTTACTTATTTATTTGTATATTTCAGCTGTCTCCTACAGGAAGGATATCCAAGAATCTTGATGAACATTAGGACTAGGAGTTTGTCTATAGATGCTCTTGGATTTTCTGTGCAAATTACCTGCATATAAATTTTTTTTCAATTATTGTAATTCTTTCCCTTGTCCTCATCTCTTCTTTATTGCATTGTTTAGGAGTTCAATACAAAATTGTGAGTGTTGAGAGTGTTGTCTTTCTTCTGACTTTAAAGGAAATATTTTCATGGTTTCACTAGTTGAAAATTATATTTGTTGTAGGTTTTCCTAACTACCCTTTAGAAGATTAATGATTTTTTTTCTCATTAATGGGTATTAAGTTTTGTCAAATGCTTGCCCTGAATCTTTTTTTTTTTTTTTTTTTTTTTTGAGATGGAGTCTTACTCTGTCGCCCAGGCTGGAGTGCAGTGGGGCGATCTCGGCTCACTGTAAGCTTCACCTCCCAGGTTCATGCCATTCTCCTGCCTCAGCCTCCCAAGTAGCTGGGACTACAGGCGCCCGCCACCATGCCCGGCTAATTTTTTGTATTTTTAGTAGAGATGGGGTTTCACTGTGTTAGTCAGGATGGTCTCGATCTCCTGACCTCGTGATCTACCTGCCTCGGCCTCCCAAAGTGCTGGGATTACAGGCGTGAGCCACTGCACCCGGCCCCGCCTTTTTTTAACTTTTATTTTAGGTTCAGGGGTACATGTGCAGGTTTGTTACATAGGTAAACTCATGTCACGGGGGTTTGTTGTAAAGATTATTTAATCACCCAGGAATTAAGCCCAGTATCCAATAGTCAAGAGTTGTCTTTTCTGCTCCTCTCCCTCCTCCCACCCTCCACCCTCAAGTAGACCCCAACATCTGTTGTTTTCTTCTTTGTGTTTATAAGTTCTCATCATTTAGCTCCCACTTATAAGTGAGAACATGTGGTATTTCGTTTTCTTTTCCTGCGCTAGTTTGCTGAGCTAATGGCCTCCAGGTCCATCCATGTTAACGCATAAGACATGATCTCATTCTTTTTTTATAGCTGCATAGTATTCCATGGTGTATAGGTACCACATTTTCTTTATCCAATCTGTCAATGATGGGCACTTAGGTTGATGCCATGTCTTTGCTATTGTGAATAGTGCTGCAATGAACATTAGCGTGCATGTATCTTTATTGTAGAATGATTTATTTTCCTCTGGGTATATACCCAGTAATAGGATTGCTGGGTTAAATGGTAGTTCTGCTTTTAGCTCATTGAGGAATCACCATACGGCTTTACACAATGATTGAACTAATTTATACTCCTACCAACAGTGTATGAGTGTTCTCTTTTTTCTGCAACCTTGCCAGCATCTGTTATTTTTTGACTTTTTAATAATAGCCATTCTGACTGGTGTGAGATGGTATCTCATTGTGGTTTTGATTTGTATTTCTCTAATGATCTATGATACTGAGCTTTTTTTCCATATGCTTGTTGGCCACATGTGTGTCTTCTTTTGAAAAGTGTTTGTTCATCTCGTTTGCCCACTTTTTTTTTTTTTTTGAGACGGAGTTTCGTTCTTGTTGCCCAGGCTGGAGTGCAATGGCGTGATCTCGGCTCACCGTAACCTCTGCCTCCCAGGTTCAAGCGATTATCCTGCCTCAGCCTCCCAAGTAGCTGGGATTACAGGCATGCACCACCACACCCAGCTAATTTTTTGTATTTTTAGTAGAGATGGGGTTTCTCCATGTTGGTCAGGCTGGTCTCGAACTCCCGACCTCAGGTGATCCACCCGCCTTGGCCTCTCAAAGTGCTGGGATTATAGGCATGAGCCACCACACCTGGCCCTTTGCCCACTTTTTGGTGGGGTTGTTTTTCTCTTGTAAATCTGTTTAAGTTCCTTATATGTCCTGGATATTAAACCTTTGACAGATGCATAGTTTGCAAATATTTTCTCCAATTCTATAGGTTGTCTGTTTACTCTGTTGATAGTTTCTTTTGCTGTGTAGAGCTCTTAAATTTAATTAGATCCCATTTGTCAATTTTTGCTTTTGTTGCATTTGCTTTTAGTGTCTTTGTCATGAAATCTTTGCCCGTTCCTATGTCCGGGATAGTATTGCCTAAGTTACCTTCCAGGGTCTTCATAGTTTTGGGTTTTACATTTAGTCTTTAATCCATCATCCATCTTGAGTTGATTTTTGTATATAGCGAAAGGAAGGGGTCTGGCTTCAGTCTTCTGCATATGGCTAGCCTGTTACCCCATGATTATTTATTAAACAGTGAGTCTTTTCTCCATTGCTTTTTTTTTTTTTCTTTGTTGAGACGGAGTGTTGCTCTGTCATCCAGGCTGGAGTGCAGTGGCACTATCTTGGCTCACTGCAAGCTCCGCCTCCCGGGTTCACACCATTCTCCTGCCTTAGCCTCCCGAGTAGCTGGGACTACAGGCGCCTGCCACCACGCCCAGCTAATTTTTTGTATTTTTAGTAGAGATGGGGTTTCACTGTGTTAGCCAGGATGGTCTCGATCTCCTGACCTCGTGATCTGCCCGCCTCAGCCTCCCAAAGTGCTGGGATTACAGGCGTGAGCCACTGCGCTCGGCCTCCATTGCTTGTTTTTGTCAGCTTTGTTGAAGATCATGTGGTTGTAGGTATGCAGCCTTATTTCTGGGCTCTCTGTTCTGTTCCCTTGGTCCATGTGCCTGTTTTTGTACCAGTACCATGCTGTTTTGGTTACCATAGCCCTGTAGTATAGTTTGAATGAGGCAATGTGATGCCTCTAGCTTTGTTCTTTTTGCATAGGATTCCTTGGCTATTTGAGCTCTTTTTCAGTTCCATGTTAAATTTTAAAATAGTTTTTTTTTTTTTTTTTTTTTCTAGTTCTGTGAAGAATGTCATTGGTAGTCTGATAGGAATAGGATTGAATCTGTAAATTGCTTTGGTCAGTATGGCCATTTTAATGGTACAAATTCTTCCTATCCATAAGCATGGGATGTTTTCCCATTTGTTTTTGTCTTCTCTGATTTCTTTGAGTAGTGTTTTGTAATTCTCATTGTAGAGATCTTTCACCTCCCTGGTTAGCTGTATTCTCAGGTATCTTATTCTTTTTGTGGCAATTGTGAATGGAATGGCCTTTCTGATTCGGCTCTCTGCTTGGCTGTTGGTGGTGTATAGGAATGCTAGTGATTTTTGTACATTGATTTTTGTATCCTGAAACTGCTGAAATTGTTTCTCAGCTGAAGGAGGTTTTGGGCTGAGACTATGGGGTTTTCTAGATGTAGAATCATCTGTGAGTGTTGGGCCTGTTGTCTTTCTTCTGACTCTAAAGGAAATATTTTCATGGTTACACCAGCTGAAAATAATATTTGTTGTAGGTTTTCATAAGCACTCTTCTGCAAACAGAGATAATTTGACTTCCTTCCTTTCTGTTTGGATGCCTTTATTTCGTCCTCTTGACTGATTGCTCTGGCTAGGACTTCCAATACTATGTTGCATAGGAATGGTGAGATAGGGCATCCTTGTCTTGTGCTGGTTTTCATGGGGAATGCTTCCAGCTTTTGCCCATTTAGTATGATATTGGCTATGGGTTTGTCATAGATGGCACTTATTATTTTGAGGTCTGTTCCTTCAATACCTAGTTTTTTGTTTTGTTTTGATTTGTTTTTTGAGATGGAGTCTCGCTTTGTCGCCTAGACTGGAGTGCAGTGGCGCGATCTTGGCTCACTACAACCTCTGCCTCCCAGGTTCAAGCGATTCTCCTGCCTCAGCCTCCAGAATAGCTGGAATTACAGGCACGTGCCACCACACCCAGCTAATTTTTGTATTTTTAGTAGAGATGGAGTTTTACCATGTTGTCCAGGCTGGTCTCAAACTCCTGACCTCAGGTGATCCACCCGCCTCAGCCTCCCAAAGTGCTGGATTACACGTGTGAGCCACCTCACCTGGCATCAGTACCTAGTTTATTGAGAGTTTTTAACATGAAGGAGTGTTGAATTTTACTGAAAGCCTTTTCTGTGTCTATTGAGATAATCATGTGGTTTTTGTCTTTAGTTGTATGTATGTGATAAATCACATCTACCTGAATTGCTTTTGATTATGGATTTTCTTTTTTAAATCTGTTAATATAGTAAATTACATTAATAAAGTTTCTCAAGTTAAGCCATTATATATTGCTGGGTTTGGTTAACTAATATTTTGTTTAGGATTTGTCATTGGTGGTCATGAGTTACATTGACCTATATTTTTCCCTTCTCACATTGTCCTTGTCTGGGTTTAGTGTAAGTTTATACCAGCCTCATAAAATGGGTTGGGAGGTAATCCAATTTTTTCTCTTTCCTAGAAGAATTTGTAAAAAGCTGATCTGCTTCTTGAAAAGTTTTAAAAACTTGCTCAAAATGCTATTTTTATCCAGGGTACATATGTGTGTATGTGTGTGTGAATATTGTTGACTACTGATTCAATTTCTTCCTATATGGTTATATGTTTCTCATTTCTACTTGGTTCAGTTTCAAAAAGTTATGTTTTTGTAGGAGTTTCATAATTTTATCTAAGTTTTCAAACAATATAAAAGTTGATCCAACTATTCTCTTATTATTATTTTAATCTCTGTTGTATCTCTAATTATGTCCCCTTTTATTTATTTTACCTATTTAACAGATATTTGTATAGCACTTACAACATGCTAGGCAATATTCAGAATACTTTCCAAATACGAATTCATTTCATCCTTATAACAACTTTTTAAGATATGTATTATTATTGTCATTATCATTTTACATATGAGGAAACTGAGGCATAGAGAAGTTAGTTTGGGATAGAGAAGTTATTTTCCCGAGATCACACAACTAGTATGTCATAGAGCTGCAGTTCAAACCATATTCTGGCTCTAGAATTCATACTTTGAACCACTATGTTACCTTGCCTCTTCATTGTTAATATTGACTTTCTTTCCTAATTTTGATTGTTCGTGCTGTTTCTCTTTTTCTTAGTCTTGCAAAATCTTTCCTATTTTATTAGCTTTTACCAAGAACAAATATATTATTGATCCATTTTATTGTATGTTTGCTTCCTGTCTTATTTCTTCTGCTCTTATCCTTATTAATCCTTTTTTTCAACTCTCTGTGAATATATATTTTTCTTCTAACTATTTTAGTAAAAAACATAACTCCTTTCTTTTCAGCCTCCTTAAACCTATAAATTTTCCTCTAAATACTAACTAGAGGAAATCAGTATTTACAAGTTTTTTTGTTTTTTGTTTTTTTGAGACAAGGTCTCACTCTGTCACCCAGGCTGGAGTGCAGTGTTGTGATCTTAGATCACTGCAACCTTCGCCTCCCAGATTCAAGCGATTCTCTTGCCTCAACCTCCGGAGTAGCTGAGACTACAAGCATGCACCACCACACCCAGCTAATTTTTGTATTTTTTAGTAGAGACGTGGTTTTGCCATGTTGGCGAGGCTGGGCTTGAACTCCTGGCCTCAAGTGATCCTCCTGCCTCGGCCTCCCAAAGTGCTGGGATTACAGGCGTGAGCCACTGTGCCTGGCCCATCCTACAAGTTTTGATTTGTAATATTTTTTATTACTCATATTTAAGTATTTCTTTTGTAATTTTCATGTTTCTTTGACCTATAAGTTAGGTGTTCTTACATTTCCAAAAAAAATGTTTTTTTAAATTTTATTTTTTAAATGGTTTCTAATTTAATTGCACTTTGACCAGGGCATGTGGTCTTTGAGATACCAGTTCTCTGAAAATTTACTGAGATTTATCTATGGCCTGGTATGTGGTCAAGTTTTTAATATATTAATGGTGTTTTACCTATTGATTCATCAATTAGGAAGAAATATATGAACATCTCCTGATTTGTTGTGGGTTTGTCAGTATTGCCTTATGGGTTTTGTTTGCTTGCTTGCTTGCTTACTTGCTTTAGAAATTTTGAAGCTGTTTTCAAGGCTTTCTGCCTTAAGGTTGGTCTATTTTGCCTAATATTAGTATAGCACTACCAATCTACAATATTAAAGCAGGTTTTTGTTTGTTTGTTTTGAATGTATAGGTTTTTTTGTTTGTTTGTTTGTTTTGAGGCAGAGTCTCTCCCCATTGCCCAGTCTGGAGTGCAGTGGTTCAATCTTGGCTCACTGCAACCTCTGCCTCCTGGGTTCAAGCAGTTCTCCTGCCTCGGCTTCCAGAGTAGCTGGGATTACAGGCACATGCCACCACACCCAGCTAATTTTTGTATTTTTGTAGAGATGGGGTTTCACTATGTTGGCCAGGCTGGTCTTGAGCTCCTGACCTCAAGTGACCCATCTGCCTTGGCCTTCTAAAGTTCTGGGATTACAGGCGTGAGGCATCACGCCTGGCCTTTTAAAGCAGTTTTACATTTGCTTCTGATGTGGTCCCAGCGGACTCACTGATATCCAACCAGATGTCATATAACTTTCATGTAAGTTTGTGTTTTCTGAACTACGTGGATAGTGTAAATTCACACCACCTACATGTAAGTTACCTTTTAAATTTTTCCGGATCCATCTCACTAGAGTTTAGAGCAGATAGCAAGCCTCCTTGCAGCTTCTCTGAACTGACGTGTAGAGTATTTTTAGACTCCTTTTCTTGAATTGGGCAATGTTTTGAAGGTCTGCATTTAAAGTGATAGTATGTGTACTTGAATTTTATAGAAAAACAAAGTTTACCTTTATTTTCCCATTTGGCATTTCTGCAGCAAACTTACTTCTTACCGTGACTGCTGCGCAGCCTTGGCCAGCTATTCCAGATGTTATGCCTTATTTCTGAATCTAATTAACAAATACCAGAAGAAGCAGGTCAGTTCTTCATTCATTTAATTCTTCAATGAGTCTTTACACTAATGTATTTGTGTAAGCCCATGTTGAATGTCTTTATGTTTTGAATGTATAGGTTTCTATAAGAAACTTCCATTAAATGTATAATGGGCTGTCCTGGGAGGCAGTAAGTTGCCTATAGGAGTCGAAGGAGTTGTTTGAGTCAGAAATGAAATGTTGATGTTCTAGGAAGTTTCCTGGTGTAGGAAGGAAGGTGGTAGATTATAACAATATTTTTCCTCCCAGTGATCTGTAGACAACCTACATGGGAGTCACCTTGGGGTGGGGGTGGGGGTATAACCCCACCCCGAGGGTTATTTCCATAATGGTTATTTCTTCCAGGTTTCATTCCAGGCTACTGAGTCAGATGGGTAGGGTAGGACCTACCTAGCCATCTGCATTTTAACAAGAACCACAGGGACTTCTGATGCAAATTAAGGTTTGCAGTTCCCCTGCACTGGATATTCCCTGAAGATTCTTCTAGCCCTTAAGTTCTCTAATTCTTTGACCCCATTGTTATATTTAAAAGGTAACATTTCCAGGTAAAGTGTTTAAATGAAATAATTTAGTTTTAATGAATCAAGGCAAAAATGCATATAGTTGTTTAAAAAAGGAAGAACTCACAAATGATTTCTCATTAATCAAATCATAATATTTCATACAGACATTATTTTTTTTGGGGGGGGGGGGATGGAGTCTCACTCTGTCACCTAGGCTGGAGTGCAGTGGCGAGATCTTGGCTCACTGCAAGCTCCACCTTCTGGGTTCACGCCATTCTGCCCCCTCAGCCTCCCGAGTAGCTGGGACTACAGGCGTGCCACCACGCCCAGCTAATTTTGTTTTTGTATTATTAGTAGAGACGAGATTTCACCGTGTTAGCCAGGATGGTCTCAATCTCCTGACCTTGTAATCCGCCCACCTTGGCCTCCCAAGGTGCTGGGATTATAGGCGTGAGCCACTGCACCCGGCCACAGGCATTAATTTTTCTTATAAGTTTTTAAATATTCGTTAAAGCAAAGTCTACTTTTATTCACTTTCATAGATTATTAAAGTGACATCAACTTAGTGAGATATTTTGTCCATGAATAGAATAAGTATTCATTTTAAATGTAAATTTTGGTAAATTTTCAACATCCTATAGTAAGTTTTACCAGTTTATGGACCAAATAATTTATGTATATACTAACAATAT
This sequence comes from Symphalangus syndactylus, assembly GCF_028878055.3. Taxonomy (NCBI): domain Eukaryota; kingdom Metazoa; phylum Chordata; class Mammalia; order Primates; family Hylobatidae; genus Symphalangus; species Symphalangus syndactylus. The sequence continues at coordinate 86,755,743 of NC_072424.2, forward strand.
TTTAATCTAAAGTTTTGTGTTTGTTTTGTTAACCATATTAAGACCACCTCAAAACATAATCTCTGTTTGTTACTGACTAGCATTGAACTTATTTTTACCCAGCCAAAGACTTCTGCTGAGAATTATTAAATTTGTCAGGTTTTACCCCAGCTTTAGCCTCCCAAGTAGGGATTACAGGCATGTGATGCCACACCTGGATAATTTTTTTTTTTTTTTTTGGTAGAGACAGGGTTTTGCCATGTGCTGAGATTACAGGTGTGAGCCACTGTGCCCGGCCCAAAAGAATTCTTTTACGTGTTGTACTCAAAAGAGATCTATTTATATATTTTATTTTGTAATTTAATGTTATGAATTTTAATTGTAATTTTATTTTCCCATTACTACCTTTTTTTTCCTTTGGTGCTTTGATTTTGGGTGATTTAGATGTCTTTAATTAGAGAAGATTTATTTGCCTTGCCATTAGAATTTTCAAATATGGACAAAAGAAAATACTTCTGTTTAACAGTTTGATTTCAAGTTATGTTATAATCTATAATTTTTTTAAGGAACAAAATTCATTAATTGAGTACTCACAAATAGTGCTATTGTTTTCTAGCATTACTAATAGATACTTTTTGTTTCTCTGATTGGAACTTAGATGATGGCCATGTGGAATAAACCAACAAAAATCCTGGTATCTCACCAATATGAGAGACTAGAGATATCAGTATGGCTAAGAGTATGCTTTTTCTAGTTTGAGTAACTAAATGCCCTCAAGTTTTTTTTGTTTTTTAAAATAAAGATGAGGTCTCACAATATTGCCCAGGCTGGCCTGGAGCTCTTGGGCTCAAGCAATCCTACTACTTCAGCCTCCCAAAGTGCTGGGATTACAGATGTGAGCCACTGCACCCAGCCTAAAAGTCCTAAAGTTTAAATTGGCATAATTTTTTTTTTTTTTTTTTTTTGGAGACGGAATCTTGCTCTGTCGCCCAGGCTGGAGTGCAGTGGCGCAATCTCGGCTCACTGCAAGCTCCGCCTCCTGGGTTCACGCCATTCTCCTGCCTCAGCCTCTCCGAGTAGCTGGGACTACAGGCGCCTGCCACCACGCCCGGCTAATTTTTCGTATTTTTAGTAGAGACGGGGTTTCACCGTGGTCTCGATCTCCTGACCTCGTGCTCCGCCCACCTTGGCCTCCCAAAGTGCTGGGATTACAAGCGTGAGCCACCGCGCCCGGCCAAATTGGCATAAAATTTTACTATACTTTTCACTAAACTAATTTTCACATTAAACCAATGGTTATCTGAAAAGCAAAACTCATGTTTAAGAAACCACATTTTTCTCTGTTGATGTATATTACAATTTTATGTTCCTATTGATGTGGTTCGGATTTTTGTCCCAGCCTAAATCTCATGTTGAATTGTAATCCCCTGGATTGGATGTGGGGCCTGGTGGGAGGTGATTGGATCGTGGGCGGAGTTCTCATGGATGGGTTAGCACCATCCCCCTGGTGCTGTTCTCGTGATAGTGAGTGAGTGAGTTTTTGTGAGATCTGCTTGTTTAAAAGTGTGTAGCACCTTCCCCTGCTCTCTCTCTTCCTCCTGCTCCGGCGTGTAAAATGTGCCTATTTCTCTTTCACCTTCCACCATGATTGAAAGTTTCCTGAGGCCTCCCCAGAAGCTGAGCAGATGCCAGCAGCATGCTTCCTGTACAGCCTATGGAACCATGAGCCAATTCAATCTCTTTTCTTGATAAATTATCTAATCTCAAGTATTTATCTGTAGCAATGCGAGAACAGACTAAAACACCTATTAAAATTATTTTAATTTCCAAAGAGGAATAGAGAGCACCTTGTAAACCATGTCCAGTAACATGCTTATTCAGAACCATCAAATTAATGCATGTTATCACTTTAATCACGAAACTTAATCATTGTGGCAAAAATCATATTCAAGTATATTGCATGTTTCTCTTCCTTCTTAGAAGATATTAAAACTAACTTAACCTCTTGATACCAAAGGTCATTATTTTAAGCATTAATTGTTGCTCTAGAGACTGTTTGTCCCACATGGGAAGCCTGAGTCTGTTGACGAGGTTCTTTAAATGTCTGCATCTTCTTTGTAGATTTTCTCTCTCTTCTTTTTCTATTGGTTGCTACCTCCGCCTTTGGTAATCTTCACCTGCTTTTTTGCAATTATTTGTTTGCAATTAGCAAGGGAACCTCATAACCAAGCTTATTAAAATTAGCCTGTAGTCCCAGCTACTCAGGAGGCTGAGGCAGGAGAATCGCTTGAACCTGGGAGGCACAGGCTGCAGTGAGCCAAGATTGTGCCACTGCACCCCAGCCTGGGCAACAGAGGAAGACTCTATCTCAAAAAAAAAAAAAAAAAGAAAAGTAACACTGAAGCAGCATTGTTGTCTGGGGTAACACCCGAGGTTCGCTGCCTCATGCCAAGGAAATCAAGGACATGGACACATGTGGAGTGAGGTTAATTGCGGAGGTTTAATATGCAAAAGAGAGAGGAGAACAGCTCTTTCTCCTGCGTGTGAAAGAGGCACCCGAGTGGGACTTCTGGCTCGTGCACAGGGTTTTATAGATAGGCTTGAGGAGGCAATGTCTGATCTACAGAGGGCCCAAAGATTGGTTGGACGAGGTGTGATGTTTACATAGCATGCAGGGAAGCTGGCCACCCCACCCTAATCTTCTTATTATACAAATGGGGTTTTTGCTTGGCCGGTACCATGTTACCTGCTCTTTACTGTACATGTGGCTGGCAAAGAGAAGGGAAGATGGAGCTGCCGTAATGGACATGCCTAGTCCTAGGTACCCTTTTTCCTGTTGGCATAGCTGGCAGCATTCACCCATGCAAGCTTCTAGTTTGCCTTTCTATGTCTGCAGCTTGAGTTTACAGGCTGCTCTTTATTAGAAAAGAAATTATTTGGGGGCTGCTTTTCATTAAAAGGAAAACCTTACCGAGGACCTCCTTACCTTCACTATCTGCCTAAATAATTTCTTTTTAACTCCAGTATCAACACATAAGCCAGGAATGGTGGTGCGAGCCTCTAGTAAAACCGGTTGTCCAGCTTGGGCAACAAGGTGAAATCCTATCTTAGAGAGAGAGAGAGAGAGAAGACTGGCAACATAGACCTCATCTCTATAAACAAAAAATTAGCTGTGCGTGGTGGCACGTGCCTGTAGTCCCAGCTACTTGGAAGGCTAAGGCGGGAGGATTGCTTGAGCCCAGGTTGCAGTGAGCCATTGATCACTAGCTAGCTAGCTAGACAGACAGACAGACAGACAGATATTTTAGACTAAAAACTCTAAAATAAAATTGAATATGAACAGACTTAATGAGAAGAGCCTAAGGGGCTCTGATGAAATTTCTCTGTGACTTCTCCTCTTCAAAGCCAATTCCATATTTCAAGTTGTAGCTCTCTTGTCAGCTCCTCTGTGAGGCCTCCCAAGCAAGACCAGTCAATTTGTCCCTCATCAGTGCAACATTTTTAAGACTTTAACATAGCTGGTACCCCCAGCTAGTACACTCAGAGCTAAGAACCCAAGCAGTATGCGTATGGCCTTAACCACTTCACTATTATTAAGAAAAACTATACAAATCTTAGAGATAAGGTATGGAATAGGTGGAGGCATGTCCTGACAAAGACACGCCAGGGCATTGTTTAATGACCCAATCAGGGATTAATTCTCTAGGCCAACGTATTAGTGTTTGAACTTGCTGTTTACTATTTGGTTAGATCCCAGACACAATAAAGTTACACATTAATTTGTAGGTTTCAGTCTGGTAGACAGGATCACCTCAAAAGTTATGGTTTTATTACTTTGTAGGCATTTGTCAGGTTTGTATATAACCCAGAAATTTTAAGTGCTTGTAAATTCCCAGTTCTTCAATTGTGCTTGGAACAAAGTTTACCATGGTATGGGCCCCCTCATTAATGAGCCCATGAGAGTCATGTTTTTAACTTTTAAAAAATTAAACTTTGACTCAATACTTTTAGTTATAATAAAGATTGAAATGTTGTAGTTTTGAGTCATTACTTTGATTTTTTTCCAGTAAGAAAAATACGCAATTTATATTTTCCTCAAAACCAAAATATTTTAGAAGAGCAGGGAAAGAGTTTAGGCTACAAGGAAGTAGTTGTGTGTCCCAAATATTTCCTAAAGTCATTAACCAGAAGTTCCCGTAAGTCTTCATAAACATTTCTTTAGTGGTTCTCCAAATGGTTATCATTATGCAGCTGCCCTACCCACTACTGCGAGTTCCTAAACACAGACTTTGTCCTGGTAGACCGAGATGATGCTTAGCAAAGTAAGCTCATAAGTGCTGGAAGAAAGAACTTTGAGTGTGTGAAATGCTTTGGCACCTGTAAGGTGTTAAAAAATATTTTTTCTTTTCTCTTTTTTTTTTTTTTTTTTTTTTGAGAAGGAGTCTAGCTCTTTCACCCAGGCTGGAGTGCAGTGGCGCAATCTCGGCTCACTGCAGGCTCCGCCCCCCGGGGTTCACGCCATTCTCCTGCCTCAGCCTCCCGCATAGCTGGGTCTACAGGTGCCGGCCACCTCGCCCGGCTAATTTTTTTTGTATTTTTAGTAGAGACAGGGTTTCACCGTGTTAGCCAGGGTGGTCTCGATCTCCTGACCTCGTGATCCGCCCGCCTCGGCCTCCCAAAGTACTGGGATTACAGGCGTGAGCCACCACGCCCGGCCTAAAAAATATTTTTTCTAATACTCGAGTGCTTCTTCCTTAAATACGTACTTTCTTCTTCCTAGTTTGGAGGAGGAAATAATAAGAATTTTTTTCCCACAATTTTCACATGGGTGGGCTGCCATAAACAGCAAAACAGAATTCCTTCAGACCAGCATAGCATCTTAGTTTCACGTTTCCTGTGGCCCAGGTGGCTGATCAAATACGATTTGTTTTTCCTCTTAGTGTTCTGATGTGAGTGTATTGATCTGCAGTGGTTAGACACTTTGCCGCGCCTGGGATTTACTTGAATGTTGAGGCTTAGAACTGATTGTGGAGACGTGAATCAGCCTTCCAGCAACTTATTTAAACAGAATTATTACTTCCTATAATTATTTTTTTTTCAGCTCTAGGAAACATCCCTGCAAGACTAACTTGAGTTGTAGAGAAATACTTTGGAGGCTTTGTAGTCTGTTAATATACATAGCCATTGCCAAGTGTTTAGACAATCAGAAAGAGTCAGTAGACCTTCCCTGTTTTTGTTCTGGGAGGTTAGTATTGCTTCTGTCTTGAAAGCCTGAGGACTACCTTTAGAATCAGCATAGGTTTCATTTTTCCAAGACACACTTTGAAATCAAATCATGTTTATGGCTAATCGTGTTTTCAAAAAACATAGAAACAGAAATCTAAAATGAACAAGAAAGAAAAGAAGAAAAAAAGCCCTTTATAGTGATAAATGAAATGTCACCTACACACGCCTCTTGAACTGATCTTATCAGCGGCTGGGGAGCTTCACAGGAAGCTGCCGGTCGCTGCTGCCGTCCACAGAGGGGGAAATCCTGTTTTGAACCAGGTAGCACCAGGGCCGGTTGCTGTTGGAAGAAGTAGAATATTTCCTCCCCATCTGCTGTTGTTTTCCATTAAAGGGGAAAAAAATTAGAATTACATGAGAAGATACCAAAAGTCACAAAATTTTCCATTATTTTTACATTCTTTTTCTCTTGTCAAGGTAAAGTCTGATTTCAACATGTGAGAAGTCTGAATATACTTTATATATTCGAGTATATAAAGTCTGAATCAAGTCCATCGACGGGAGGGGTTGTGGAGTGGTTTCACTTTTCTATACACCTGTGCTGTGAGGATTATTGATGAGGAATAACGATTTATATTTACAAGAATTCATATTATTTTTTAAAAAGCATTATTATAAAGACAAATAATGGGTATTCCAGTGGTGAAATTTCTAATTTTTTCTAGATTTAAATCAGAGTGGCTCCCCAACTTGGCTTATCATCAGATTTGCCTGGGGAGCTTTAAAAATACAGGTGCCCAGCTGGGCACATGTGGCTCAGGTTGGCCTGTAATCCCAGTTCTTTGCGGCAGATGGATCGTCTGAAGCCAGGAGTTCGAGACCAGCCTGGGCAACATGGTAAAATATGTCTCTACAACAACAATAAAAAAAAAAAAGAAACCACAAAGATTAGCTGGATTTGGTGGCCCATGCCTGTAATCCCAGCTACTTGGGAGGATGAGGCAGGAGAATCACTTGAGCCTGAGAGATGGAGGTTGCAGTGAGCTGAGATCGAGCCACTGCACTCCAGCCTGGTTACACAGTGAAACCCTGTCTCAAAAAAACAAAACAAGACAAAACAAAAGGAACCCTAAGCCTATTTTCCACTTAAAATTTGAGTTTAATTAAAACATTTTTTAATTAAAAAATAGAAATACAGGTGCTCAGGCCCCACCCAGAGAGATTCTGATTCAAGTCTGGGATGGGGCCCAATAACCTATTTTAAAGAGACTTCTCAAGTGACTCAAATGAACAGCAGGTTTTGAGACCCTATGGTATAAGTTATTAAGGTGGTTCTTTAAAACCATTTTCTCCAGTATTGACAGCAGAAGGGTTACCATAAAACCTCAAAAGATTTTAAAGTGATTAATCAAATCAGCCACACAGGGTCAGTCTTTCTCTACAGGAGCGTAGCTGACAGTGATTCTTCCTGACAAAGTAGGAACCAAGTTGACAAAACCCACCAGGTGCTAATGTAGGCTTCCCAGTAAGTGGTAAGAACCACTGGCCCTTTGCCTTTTGCACAGGCAGCTGAGGAATGATTTCTTAGCTGGAGAACACAGGATGGTACATTAGTCTTTTCCACAAATTTTCGCTGCCAGACTTGTGTCAAAATAAGTCCTGGGAACAAATCTAGTTTGAAGAAGGTGCCCATCACACAGATGAGGCTTCAAGCACTGGCCCGAGTGGCTCCCTCAGGAGAGATGAGCACAGGCTCTACTCCTCAGGACCCTTAGAGCCGCCTGTTCAAGGGAGGGTGCCTTCAGTTCAGTTGGCTAGACAAGCCGCGAGTTGTTGATTCATTTGTTAGTGAAACAAGCACCAAATTTCATCTTTAAAATAATTCCTGCAGATGTCTTGTTTTGAGACAGTTCAGTATATACGCATATCTAAATGTTGTAGTTTGCAACAGTTAAATTGAGAGTGATGAGTTCACTTAGAATATGGTCCGCTTTACACCCCCTCTGTTTGCATAATGGCCCTCACTGAAGTGGGCCTCCGTTTCCATCTGTATGTGATGGTTGTGTGCATGGCCTGGATTTCTGGCTCACCAACAGTCTCAACGAAAAGGCATCTACTCCTCCCAGCTCCCATAAATGACTTCCGCAGGGAGAGCAAGGGAAACTTCTTTGGCTCATATCTATGTGGTTAATTTGTCCAAGATCCATGATGCAACTAGTAACTCCAGTTCCCACACACACAAAAACTGAAACAGCCTCTTGGTCGGCTTAATGCCGTATGAAAGCTAAACTTTAGAATTAGGTAAAATATCTATTAAAAATGCTGGCCAAAATTCAATTAAATGACAAATCTCATTTAAGAAATGTGCACATATTGTCTGCTTTATGGTGTAAACTGCATTTGGTACAAAACAAATGTGCAAGCAGATGGGCTTAATAACGAAGGAGGGAGTGGAGTTGCTATCAGCCTTTGGGAAGCAGAGCCTGCCTCAGGAGGCGCCTCTGACGTCAGTGTTGCTACATTTAGCATCTCAGGAAAATATGTTTGGGTTTGTTTTTTGGAAGAACATGAAGGGATTTTCCCCATTTCTTCTGTAAATATCTACTGGGCAAGAGATCTGGTAAAATGCCTCAAATAAGACTTTGAAAAGACTGGCAATATTTTGCAAAGGTCATGATCAAAAAGAACAACCTTTGTCTACATTCCTATCACATGTGTCCATTGACCCACTGTCTATTTAACTCTCTCCACGTTTAGATACGGTTAATTTCTTGTTTCTTTTACCACAGAGCTTCTAGATGCAGCAGGACTGTTGTCAGAGCCTTTGCAAACCCTGGGAACTGCCAGACTCATTCTTGGTTGTGCTGCTTTTAAAGTCCCACCTCTTTCATTCTGTTTAGACTTCTATAGGCATAAGCTGCTGTCTTCAGCCATGTATGCACAGTGAACACTGATTTGGAATGCTTAGCCATTGTGGTATCAGAAATGAGAGCTGGAACGTCTGAACAGTGTGGGCGGAAAGCAAAACGACCTCCATTTTTCTAGCTGTTCATCTTGAATGTGACCGCAGCCTTTCAGCATTCCAGAGAGAGGTGCCTTCTCTTCCCCTCCATCCTCTTTGGGTCATGGAGGATTGGTTAGGAAGGTGCCTCCACCCCTTCCCCTGGTGCCTTTGTAGGGCGACTTGGCTCCCAGCTTGCCCTCTGCCTCCTCCCTGACAGGAGCACGCCCTATGGCTGTCTTCCCAGCCCCTCTGCAGGCACATTCCCAGTGGGTGCTGAGAGCATTTGGCTGAGCTTGCTCCTTTTTTCAGCCTTGGCCTTGGTCTGCGCCCCTGACCGGGCAGGCCGTACAATACGCCCTTAGCTTGTTCATTCTTTCCAGCTCCTGCCGGCTTTGCCCTTGTGGAACTGGCTCTTACCCTGCTCAGCACGGAACCCAAATGCCTGATTTATGTCTGCTGGCTTGAAAAAGAACTTAGCACAGTGAAATTCTAGCATTGGCCTGGTACTTTTGAGTGACATTCAGAGGCATATCGTGGGTGCTCAATAAATGATTGCTGATAGAACAGATGGATGGATGGAGGAATCAAGTGTAATCTCTTCTGGTTTTAAAACGATTTTCTACTTAGATTCTTGGCTTTGAGTCTCCAACATTTCAGATTCTTCTATTTTATGTAGTTAAACACATAGGCAAACTCTTGACCCACTTTCAGTGCCCTATGGTCAGTTAGCATTTTTGCAGTAGTGCACAGTCTGTCTTCCAGTTTGCTAAAATTTATCTGTTCTTCAAGCCACCTGCAAGCTCAATTAATGTTTGGGTTTTGTTTGAGGGTGGGAAGTTGGATAAACAAAGCAAATTGTAAATCCTGATTCAGCTCTCAGGCACGAGAAGTTTGTAACCATATTTTAAACAGGGCATTTTGATTAATTTTCTGGTTAATAGAGGGTTCAGATTTTAAGTATATTGACATCCCCTTCCATTTCAACCCATTCTTACAAATCTTTCTAAAATGTGTTCCTTTACTTAGTGGAAGCAGTTCCCTCCTAAGTGGAGTCTGCTGAACATAGTTTATTCTTTCTGTGACAGCTTGATATTGTTTCTTCCCCACAGTCAACATTATGCACATGAGTTATTTTAAGGTACGGGAGGAAGGGTGTGGGAGTTGGGGAGGAATGTGTTCACTGTGGCTGGCTGTGGGCAGAGAGTAATGTGAGGTAGCAAAGAAGTGGTTGCACGGGGCCAGATGATGCATTAGATGCTGGCTTTGACATTCATTTAATAGGCAGTAGATGTTTTTGAGCAAAGGGAAGAGCTATGCTTTAAGAAGTGGTGTTAGGGTTGATGGCAGAGGGAGGAGCCTGGAAAGGGCCTCTGACAACAGTCTACAGGCAGATTAGCCCAGGTCGGCATGGGCAGGAGGGAGTTGGGGAACATTTTGAGATGACAGAGTTGAGGAGACTTGGTGACTGCTTGGTGAGGGGATGAGATAGAGAGGAATCAGAGATGCTGGGGCTGGGGGACTGGGAAGATGACGATGATCAGCAATGAGGAGTTGGGCTGAAGGTGGTTTTGGAAACCATCTGTGTGTACAGAGATGATTGTTCAAGTCCTGCCTCTTCTCTTCACCAGTGTTTGAGTTTGGGCTTACTTAATGAGTCTCCTGAAGCTTCAGTTTCAACATCTCCAAATAGGGATAAAAATGTCTTTCATTGGCTTTAGGCCAATGTCTCTCCCATGGAAAGTAACATGCAACAGCTGCTGCCAATGCTGCCACCATTGGAACTCGACATAGACCATCCTGGTGAGCAGTGCCCTGTTCCTGGTTTTATTCCAGTTAAAGTAATTTCATTCACAGGCTTGTGGGGCCCATTCAGATGAGTAACTTGCTTGCTCATTGGGGCATAACATCTGTGAAACTAATGACAATATCCCTCAGTCTCTAACTGGAAAGCTCTGTTGAGGTCAGTCCTCTTCCTCTAGGTGTACCTGTTTGTCTAAGCTCTGGTTGGCCATAGTTGTTGCTAGGCTGATTCTGTTTTAAGCAAAATTAGAAAGTCGATATGAACTGGTTATACTAGACTGCCTTCTTTAGGAAAAAAAAAGCTCTCTCTTGATTCATCTTCATTTTGCTATTTCAAAATCACATAGTTATGATATGAATATGCAACATTGTGTTAAATTTAATAAAAATGCTATAAAAGTGGAGTGTTAATTTATAGATGATTCTCAGATATTGTCTAAGAATAAAGGAGAGAATCTGTGCTTCAAAGGAGAGCTGCATATTGATGAAATCATTTTCTGCTGTGGAATTGGTGCTCTCTCTAAATAGATGATTTTGACCTTGGTTTAATTTTTACAAATCTTTATAGAATATTAAGTAATATTTTATAGACTTGAGATGGCTCGGGCTGTGGAGCAGTAGATAATCTTTCCATGATCCTGCCCAACACAGACTTTGGTTCAGTAGGGAGGACCTTGGAGTGCACGGTTTGGGAGCAGAGGCCACCCATGGTGAGGAGAGGGGCCCTGGAAAGCTGTCTTGTTCAACCTTCTTCAGGATTGCAGATGAGTCAAGACAAGCCCTGGCATGGAGATAAGAAAACACTACCTCTGCTGACCTCCTGTGAGACGGCTTCTATTTTGGCCTCTTCCATGCTCCCTAGGTCCATGTAGAATATATTTAAGAAAGGAGGGGGAAAAAAAGAAAAGAAAAAGTGCCTTAGCCAACCCTGAAAAACAGGACAAAAACAGTGAGCAGAGATGGCAGTTGCTGGAAGTTTGGTGCTGCAGACGGCGCAATCTGCCATCCCATTTGTTGATCTCGCATGCCATGCTTCAGTTGGCACTGCGGCTGCCAGGAACCACCCCCTCCTTTTCCATCTGAAGCAGGAAAAGCAGTATTATAACAGTGTTAACTCTTCCTGCCCTACAGCCTAGAGCTTCTTCCTCTGCACTGGAGGCTTAATAATCTCGGCCACATTAGGACCTACAAAGATGACAGAATCGAAGAGTTTTAGAAGAGGAAGGGGCCTGAGGGAATTTTTAGAAAGAGAAAAGCAGCACTTAGTCTTCCCAGATTAGACTGCATGTGACAGTGGGGAGAGGTCATTTGAATTTTGAAGATGATGACCACTAAGGAAATCTGTTTTTTACCAGGATCTGATCTAAATCCTGGCAAATCAACACTGATAGCTGGAGGTGGGACAGGGCTGGAGAAGCCTACTGAGCTGGACTCAGAGAAAAGCAAGACCAGGTAGATGGAGGTGAAACGGCAAGGCCTAGGAAGAAAAGAAACGATCCAGCACCCTTAGAAGATGCCATGACATTTTAGGAGGTAAATTGTTTAGTCCTGGTAACAATTTAGGGTACAAAATGCAACTATTAATTAAATTACTTAAGCAATCACTTAAAATCACTCATAATGCCTTTCCTGTCTTGTTTAACGTGCTTTTATGGTAATGAGAGAAGAGAACCCAATTCCAGGAACATGGTGAAGTCCAAAACTTATTAACATCACTGTTATCAAATGTGCGAGGGAGATGGTGGTTTAGATTGTAAAAGATACTGTGAGTAGCTTTGTTCAGATTAAAGAAATGGAAGTTATCATTTTTAGTGAATTAGTTAATTTATATATATAAATGCTTAGGACAATGCCTGGCACATCATGAGTACTAATAAGTACTATGTGTTAGTTGCTGCTACTACTGTGCTGCTATTGTTATTAATTATTAGGATTTTCAGAACTAGAACTCATATAGTCTTTCAGCAGAAAACATGTATCAAAGTTCACACAAAAATTCTGTTAATAGTCCTCAGCTTAGAAAATATCAGATGAAGTTCTTCTTTAAGATGCTTAATTCTTGGAAATACCCTCTGTCCTGGTTGGAAAACTGATTTTCTGCTTCTCTGTTGGGTCTGATCAGGGTGGAGGAGAAGCTACCAACTCAGAGCCCAGGGCAGGGCCTTTGCCACCAGGCATTACTTAAAGTAACCCTCTGTTTTATGTGAAGTGGGATTCAAGTAGTATAATCAAATTGTGTGTGCTTGTTTTAGACTTAAGGCCCATAAATGTCAGCTTCTTTAGGGAATAGTCAGGTAATTGAAGAATGAGAAGATGACCCCTGGCCCAGGAAGGAGATAGTCCCAGATACTCTCTCAAACTAATCCTCTTCAAACTAAAAACAGGCCGGGCACAGTGGCTCACGCCTGTAATTCCAGCACTTTGGGAGGCCGAGGTGGGTGGATCATTTGAGGCCAGGAGTTTGAGACCAGCCTAGCCAACATGGTGAAACCGTGTCTCTACTAAAAGTACAAAAATTAGCCAAGTTTGATGGTGTACGCCTGTAATCCCAGCTATTTGGGAGGCTGAGACAGAAGAATCACTTGAACACAGGATGCGGAGGTTGCTGTGAGCTGAGATTGCACCACTACACTCTAGCCTGGATGACAAAGCAACACTCTGTCTCAAAAAAAAAAAAAAAAAAAAAACTTCAAACAGAACCATTTGACCCAGAAATCCCCTTATTGGGTATATACCCAAAGAAATATAAATAAATCATTCTATCATAAAGACACATGCATACATTTGTTGATTGTAGCACTATTCACAATAGCAAAGACATGGAATCAACGTAAATGTCTATCAATGGTGGATTGGATAAAGACCATGTAGTACATATACATCGTGGAATACCATGCAGCCATAAAAAAGAATGAGATCATGTCCTTTGCAGAAACATGGATAGAGCAGGAGGCCATTATCCTTAGCAAACTAACGCAAGAACGGAAAACCAAATACCACAAGCTCTCACTTATAAGTGGGAGCTAAACGATGAGAACTCATGGACACAAAGAAGGGAACAACAGACACTGGGGCCTACTTGAGGGTGGAGGGTGGGAGAAGGAAGAGGATCAGGAAAAATAACTATTGGATAGTAAGCTTAGTATCTGGGTGACGAAATAATCTGCATACCAAAGCCCCATGACCCAAGATTACCCATGTAACAAACCTGCTCATGTACCCCTGAGCCTAAAAAGTTAAAAAAAAAGACTTGTCTTCTGCTGTCTGCCCAACCCCATGCTCCGCTCCACATATCTCTGCATCTCACAGCTTCCAAGGTTGAACTCAGATTCTTTCATGGTAACTCTGCTGAACCTGACACTGTTCCTAGAGCATCCTCTTTTCAAAACTCTTGTAAGACTACTAGGCCTGCGCCACCGAGTTTATTGCTATTAGTTAGCATTTTATTGATAGGACATCAAAAGAGTTCACAGCAGTGCCCGAATCACTGCTCAATACAATTTGTGCTTTGCCTGTTGTATCTCATGTGATCTCACAGTAAGAATTTTGTCTCCATTTTGCAAATAAGTTAATGGATGTACAGAGAGGCCAAGCATCTGTGTGAGTCCAGCCTGCCTGGCTGTGACCTGGGACTCATAATCCCCTTTCATGTCTCGCTTCTTCCTTTGCCGTTTCAGTCTTTGCTGTTTCCCCACATATGTTAGCCTTGTCTTCTCAGTAGGTGAGAAGCTCTTCATAGCACTGACTTTCAGACTTGGTTATGTGTGTGTATTCCTAGGCCCCTGGCATTAAGAACTTACCTGAGGACTAACATTCTATTTCCCGGGGTGGAGTCAGGAGCAGGGTCTCCTAATTGGACGACCACTATGGTTGGTTAAATGCTGTGAGTTGAAATGTCTCCGAAAATGAACTCTCTCCTGGACCATCTCCAGTTTTTGCTGTAGCATTAGCCGCCGTCCTTCCTTAATGTTTGGCAAATGGTTTCCGGTTGTGCAAGCAGCAGCCTCACTTCTTCTCTGCCAGTGAGTGTCAGGGAAAGCTTTTGGATTTTTTAGCAAGAACAAGCGGGAACAAGTTGGTATTGGCAGAGAAGGCCTAGGTAAATCCAAAAGTTGTACTTTGCCCCCAATCCTCCCGGTTTCCTGGCCACACCCTACACCCCGCACAGGGCCCCTGGCGTCGCACCTGGACATGCGCTCCTCAATGAAAACGATGAAAACGTGCCCAGTCCTTGGCCCTTTGTTCCCTTTTCTTAAGGCTACTTCTAACTACCGATCCGATCAACAAAGTCACGTTTATGGTCATCCCTTCTGGTGACATATTTGCATTTGAAAAGGAGATAATTCTTTAACTGTTCCGCAAGAAGGCAAAGGAGGAGAAAAAGTACACGACACTCTGTGTGGGAGGCAGATGTTGGTGTAGAAAGGACACTAGAGTCTGGGTAACCCTGGAATCAAATCCTGACCTTACCCTTCACCAGCCATGTGACCTGGGCGGCTTCTCCAGGCCCTAGTTTCTTGTCTATAAAATGGCATAGTGCCTGGTACTGTATATCTAGATATAGATATAATACTATCCAGGCCAGTTGTAGCCCTCCAATGAGTATTCCTTTAAATTCTCCTCCTCCCAGGTCACCTCCACTGACACCCATGGGGAAGGCTGATCTGTACTCATATCTGGACATTGTTGTCAAGCTAAAAACACAGTGATTTTTGTATCTTGTTTAGTTTTAAAAATGTTCCCAGCTTAGGGTTTGTAAAAACATTTTTAAATTGTGAAATATAGCCTATATACAGAAAAGTGCATAAAACGGGTATGCACAATTTAGCAAGTAATCACCCTGGGCAAGAATTGGTAGGTACTGCCTTAAAGTAGTGTAGCTACGTAACACAGCGCTTCTCCACGGGGGCAGCTTTGGCTGTAACATCTGGAGAGGTATTGTCATCTAGTGGGTGGAGGCCAGCGATGCTGCTAAATGCTCTACAATGCACAGGACACCTCCCCACAACAAAGAATTATCCAGTCCCAAGTGTCAATCCTGCCCAAATTCAAAAACACCGTGCTTCAGCAGGAGATGAAATTTTAAGGAAAGATTTGGAATTTCAAGAAACCGGCTATTGTCAAAACTTAGATTTACATGACTCATTTTTAGTAATGCTGTCCCACTCAACTAATTGTTCTCTGAAGGAGATAAAGAAAGGCGAGCCAGAATTTCAGATGAAGGATCTGAAGGTAATAGACGTTGCTGATCACATCAATCAGTTTGTGTTATTTCATTGCTGCCAAGTGCTTTTAATCTCTGTCACTTTGCACTGATCTTGGGAATCAAATACTGTACAAGTGAGTCGAAGCCAGACGTGTTCCATTTTACTATTAATGCAATTGTGAATAAATTAAATACTATCTTCTTCCCCCACGATGTGTTCCAGCCCCCTTTGCACTTTTGACTCTGTCTTTTGTTTATTGCAGGATTTAGTCGTCCGTGTTGTTTTTATTCTTGGCAACCTGACGGCAAAAAATAACCAGGCTCGTGAACAATTTTCCAAAGAGAAAGGGAGCATCCAAACTCTGCTGTCATTATTCCAGACGTTCCATCAGCTGGATCTGCATTCCCAGAAGCCAGTGGGCCAACAAGGCGAGCAGCACAGGGCGCAGAGGCCACCGTCAGAGGCAGAGGACATGCTCATCAAGCTGACCCGCGTGCTGGCCAACATTGCCATCCACCCGGGCGTGGGCCCGGTGCTGGCCGCCAACCCGGGGATAGTGGGCCTGCTCCTGACCACGCTGGGTGAGAACCGCGGCCCACTGGCTGCAGCAGGCACAACCGACTTTCCCACGGCCCAAAGGCAGTTCTGTGTTGGGGTATGATGAGGATTTTATTAGCACAAGTGGCTCCCTGTGAAAAAGTCTTAGCTGTATGAAGGAAATTCCCTCTTCTGTTCAGAACTGTCTTAAAAGTAATCTAGATTTTTAGAAAAGGAAAAGAAAACATAGTAATAGAGATTATTACTAAAACCCACCAAATCGTACACTTTAAAAGGGTGAATTTTATGGTTTGTGAATTACATTGCAATTTTTTAAAATTATACTCAGCAAATGAAGAAAACTTGGCTAAACTAACCACAAAGAGTTTAAAATTCCAAATATTTGAGTTTAAAATCCCAAATCCCAAATATTGTGGGCAATCCACATGATTAAAATTAATTCCTTTTTTTTCCTCTTCAGGTTCTTACATTATTTGTAATTACAGTCCCCAGTCATTCAAGTCCTATTCATTCTCCTTGTATTAGCTCAGATTGCCATAACAAAATACCACAGATTGGGCAACTTTGTCAGAAATTTATTTCTTATGCTTCTGGAGGCTGAGAAATTCAAGATCAAGGTGCCAGACAGTTCAGCTCCTGGTGAGGGCTCTTCCTCCTGGCCTACAGACAGCCACCTACTCACTGTGTGCTCACATGGCTATTCCTTGGTGCAAGCACTTGTGGGGTAGGGGACAGTCTCTCTCTCCCCTTCCTCTTTTTATAAAGTCACCAATCCTATCATATTAGGACCCTACCCTTATGGGCTCTGTAACCTGCTATATCTCTTCAAAGTCTTATCTCCAAATACAAGCATATTGGGAGTAGGGCTTCAACATATGAATTTTGTTGGGCACACAGTTCAGTCCATGGCAACCCCTATACTCTTTAGGTCTGTCATCTCCCACAAGCACTTCTGCCTGCTAGTGTGTAGGGAAATTAACTGCAACCCAAGGTAATCAATCTTGCCACTATTAGCTGGGCCTGGTGGCTCAGGCCTGTAATCCCAGCACTTTGAGAGGCCGAGGTGGGTGGATCACAAGGTCAGGAGTTTAAGACCAGCCTGGCCAACATGGTGAAACCCCTTTCTCTACTAAAATACGAAAATTAGCCAGGCATGGTAGCATTCACCTATAATCCCAGCTACTCGGGAGGCCGAGGCAGGAGAATCGCTTGAACTCAGGAGACGGGGGGCCTCAGTGGGCCGAGATTGTGCTACTGCATTCTAGCCTAGGTGACACAGTGAGACTCTGTCTCCAAAAAAAAATTAACTACTACTAACCATACTTGTGAAAAATGTTGTTGTTTGTTTTGGAAGGAAGCTTAATGCCTGACACAAATGATGTTTTGGAGGAGCAATCTGTGTGAACTCCCTGCCCTCCCTCTCCCCCACTAGTCAACTCAAGAGCCATTTCCTGAGCTCTTTCTGGGTAATCAGTTCTGTGCTATACATTCAGTTTTGTTTATTCTGCTCAGGCTGCCATAACAAATTCCCATAAACTGGGGAGCTTCAACAACAGACATGTATTTTCTCACAGTTCTGGAAACTGGAAGTCCGGGACCGAGATGCCAGCAGGGTCAGGGTTTAGTGCGGGCTCCCCTTCCTGGCCTGTGGTTGATTGCCCTCTCACTGGGTCCTCATGTGCTGAAGAGAGCATACTCTAGGGTCCCTTCTACTTCTTGTAAGGGTACCAGCTCCACTGGATGAGGGCCCCACCCTTCTGACCTCATTTAACCTTTATCACTTCCCCACAGGACCTAGCTCCAAATACAGTCACATTGAGGGGATAGGGCTTTTACATGTGCATTCTGGGGGATACCAACATTCAATTTAGAACAGGGTTTTAAAAATGGAGGCTGGTATGTGCTTTCAAGGAATTTGGCCTACGTGGTGGAGGGACACTGAGTGCACAGACAAGAACCCCAGTTTCTGAGAAGGGCAGAAGCTAGGCGCACACAGCTAAGGGACGGGTGGCAGAGCCCGGCTGTGGGCATGTGAGTGACAGGGCCGTGCTTCACTATGGAGCTTTACGGTTGAAAACGCATTTTCATATCTGTTACCTCACAACAATGTCAGGGCACGTTTTTGTTATTTTCATCATTTTACAGATGAGGAAAAGGGCTCAGTGAGATATAGTGACTTTCACAGGTCACAAAGTTAGCAAGTGGCAAAGTCACCGGGCCCCTGACCTGTGCTTCCCCGCACTCCACATCATGTGTCACCTGTCTCAAGAAAGGACTCTTCACTTCTGACTGGGATCTGCACCATGACTTACCACTTCCGTGTAAATAACTCAAAAATCTCTGTGTTTAGGCTTGAGCTCTTTTCCAAGCTGCTGACTGCACATTAAGCCGCGTGGAAGAATATGCACGTAGCTGTGAGAGAAATTCAGTTTCTGTTTCAACCTCAAAACGTTCAGCATTTGCTCTGTAGCATGCCCATGTCTGCTGAAGCTCTTTCCCCTTCCTGAGACCCACGCACCACACTGAGCAGGGCTTCTCAGCCCAGGACCAGGGATGTGACTGCTGCAGAATCAGCTGTGGGACTTATTAAAATACCCTTTTTGGTTTCTGGCCCCTGCCCAGAAACTGCCTCTATAAAATGCCATTAGAGTCTTGAAATCTGCCTTTCAATGCCTCCTTTGTCCCCAGGTGAGTCTTTTGTCCATTAAGTGTTGAGACCCAATGCTTCAGGGAACCATGTTAGCTTTTCTGGCTCCTCAGGATCTAGCAGAAGCCTGAAACCCACTGGGCGAGTTCTCATCCGTTGCAGAATTAATCCCTTTACCTGACTGTGGCTGCCTGGGAAGGGCCTGAGGACCAGACCTCAAACACCTGGACTGGCGGCACACGGCTGTGAATAGCCAAGGAGTAGAGTTATACATGATTCATTTTCCCACAATTGTTAATACTCACATATAAAGTGAAAAAACTCCACATCTTATAAATATTTTATGAGCTTAGAAATTTCATTTCTACCTATAAAGGAAGAGTGAGTAACTTGCTTTTGACTCACAAGAAAGTGATGCTTTGGGGTAGGAGGAAGAGGCAAGGGGCTGGGCACGGTGGCTCACGCCTATAATCCCAGCACTTTGGGAAGCCAAGGCGGGCAGATTGCTTGAGGCCAGGGTTTCTGGACCAGACTGGGCAACATGGCAAAACCTTGTCTCTATTAAAAAAAAAAAAAAATTAGCTGAGTGTGGTAGCACACGCTGTGATCTCAGCTACTCAAGAGACTGAGGTGGGAGAATTACCTGAGCCCAGGAAGTCAAGGCTGCAGTGAGCCATGATTACACCACTGTACTCCGGCCTGGGCAACAGAGTGAGACTCTGTCTCCAAGAAAAAGTCCGGGCGCAGTGGCTCACACCTGTCATCCCAGCATTTTGGGAGGCTGAGGCGGGCAGATCACAAGGTCAGGAGTTCGAGATCAGCCTCACCAACATAGTGAAACCCCGTCTCTACTAAAAATATAAAAAAATTAGCCGGGCATGGTGGCGGGTGCCTGTAATCCCAGCTACTTGGGAGGCTGAGGCAAGGAGAATCGCTTGAACCTGGGAGGCAGAGATTGCAATGAGCTGAGATCGTGCCACTGCACTTCAGCCCAGGCAACAGTGCGAGACTCCATCTTGAAAAAAAAAAAAGGTTGGTAGCGGTGGCTCATGCCTGTAATCCCAGCACTTTGGGAGGCCGAGGCAGGCAGATCACTTGAGGCCAGGAGTTCAAGACCAGCCTGGCCAACATGGCAAAACCCCATCTCTACTAAAAATATAAACATTAGCCAGGTATGGTGGCATGCACCTGTAGTCCTAGCTACTCAGGAGGCTGAGGCGGGAGGATCTCTTGAACCCAGGAGGTGGCAGTTGCAGTGAGCCAAGATTGTACCATTGCACTCCAGCATGGACGACAGAGTGAAACTCTCTCTAAAGCTCCCTGGCTGCTCCTGATACAGGTGGTCAAGGGCCTCCCTGTGAGAAATGTTTTAGTCTCTGTATTAGAGCCCGGTACCATGTGAGGTTGAGCAGAAGTGAAGAAACCCTGCTCTCCTGTGATGGGTCAGGCCTCTTGCCTACTATGCCTTAGGCAGTTGTTTAGGCAAGCAGGTGATCCCTTCTCTATTCTCTCCTGAAAGATTTTATCTCCAAATAAAAGTTTATAGAAGGGCAAAAGTCACCCCTGACAGGGGGTCACCCCCCTCCACCTTCCCCTTACACAGCTTGACTCCTGGGTGAGTTTCTAAGCCCTGCTAGGCCCTTTCTACACTGGTCTCTGTGGATTTCCTACCTGTTTTATCTGTGTCAGTGTGGAGTGGTGATCACATTCCAGGAAAGGCCTCCTGCCCCCTCTGACAGGCCTGGCAGCTTAGAGGAACGCAGGGCCAGTGCTGGGCTGTGACTGTGACTATAGAAAGGGCCTGCCCGTGGTTTGGTTGTGCCCACTGAAGTCAGAGTTGCTGCTGTCCTGTTTACCCTCAGAGGTGAGCACTCCTCCCAGCCGGATGACTCTTGTGGCATGGCCCCCTTCCCTAGTCACGTGGGAAGGGCATCCCTTGGGCTCTTTTCTTCCTACCTCCCTCTAGCCCTGCACCCTTCAGGGAGTTGCTTGTACCCCAGGACTTGCCTAGAGAGGTCAGCCTCATTGCAGAGGGTCTTTTAAAAATCAATAATGTTTCTAGTAAGAACTGACCCTCTCAGTATGCCCCAGACTCAGAGATTTGCTGACTTAGTGGCAAGTCCAAATTCCAGATTTTCTGATATCCGTGAGTCAATTATAGAGAGTAAGATGGTTCTGTCATGCTTTTTTGGAAGCAGTCTATTGCCCCAACTTGCTCCAATGGGAACTCAGCAACCTTGAGTCCTTGGCTTCAGCAGCGTTCTGTGGAAGGAGTAGGATAGTAGAGGTCAAATAGACCTGGATTTAGATGAGTGCTCTGTGAAGTCAGGTGAGGTATTGAACTTCTCTAAACCTCAGTGTTCTCATCTAACCCCTAAATTCATCTATGAAGTCCTAACCCCCATGTGATGGTATCTGGAGATGGGGCCTTTGGGAGATAATTAGGTTTAGATAAGGCCATGATGTGGGGACCTCATGCTGGAGTTAGGACCCTTATAAGAAGAGACACCAGAGCCTACCATGCAGCCTCCCTGATCTTGGACTTCCAGCCTCCGTAACTGTGAGAAAATAAATTTCTGTTGGTTCAAGCCACCCAGTTTATGGTATTTTATTATGACAGGCCAAGGTGACTGAGACAGATGCACCTTTCGAGAATTAATTATTGAGGGTGTGAATTCTTGTAAGTCCATGTAAAACTTATTAGCTGACTTTTGAGGGTTACATGCATGTAAAGGGCCTAGTGCTGTTTATGATAAATGCTTAGGAGCTGTGAGTACCTACCCTCTAGTTGCAGATACCAGACACCATTCCTGCTGCCCAAATGTGTGGTCCTTGGGGAGGTCAGACACATAAGAGCTACCCTGCATTTTCTGGACAGGCTAACGAATTCTCCTACCAAGGCAAGAGAAATAAAACAGGTCCCCAAACACTGCCCAAGACCTAGTGTCATCAGTCTGGGGCTGGAGGAAACCAGGGCTGTAGGCCCTTTGCCCAAGAGTTAGACATTCACCTGAGCCGCTCCCCATGAGCTGTCATTCTGGATGGCCCATCTGTTCATGTAATAAGCACTTACTTAGCACCCACTATGTGCCATGCACTCATTTAAGCCCTTGAATGCATTTAAACTTTGTAACAACTCTATAATGTAGGTGCAATGATCATGCTTACTTTACAGTCAAGGAAACTGAGGCCCAGGGAGGTTAAATAACTTGAGTAAGGTCACATGGCCAGTGAGTGGAAGCACAGGGTTCTGGTTCCAGAGTCATGGCCAAAGCAAGAGGGAATAATTTTGGAGGTCCTGTGTCCCTTCTTTTACCATAACTAGGATATTTCCTTACAGTAGAATCCATATTGATAACCAAAATAATTCAGTTCCTTATTCCCTTTTTATGTACTTAAACTAAAAAACAGGAAGTCAGGTCTTTATTTATTCTTTCTTTTTCCAAGTATCCATTAAGTGTCTACCAGGTAGTGGGCCTATGCTGGCTGCTGTAGCGGGAGGGGCCGCTGGCAGAAGGAACAGTGTATGTCTTCTGCAGCCTACAAATGACTGAGCTTTCCTTTCAACCTAGTAATTTATAAAAAGGCTGTTCTCTTTAATGAACAGGAAAAGATGGCCAAAGGGGGCGATACTTAAGTCGGAGAATTTAAGAACAAGCACAGTCCTCTTCCTCAGCTCATAGACCCCTGCTTGCTCCCCGAGGAAAAACTTCGGTTTCATACAGGAAATAAAAGACACTTCCTATTCGGTAATGAGAAGTGGGCAAGTCATGAGCAAAGTTGTGTGCAGGTGCAGAGTGGCCTCCCTCGCAGGCTGGGACAGGGTCTCCGGGGCAGGTGAGACCAGGTGGAGAAGGACTGGGGGCTCTCCCAACGCTGGGTGGACTTGTGCAGGAGGGAGGGGAGGCGGTGGCCTGTTCAAGCTGCAGTCACTGGCTCGGTGTTGCCGGGCTTGTGATTCTTTCTCTGGTTGCCCAGTTCTTTTTTATTTATTTATTTACTTGCATTTTTATTTTTGAGATGGGGTCTCCCTCTGTCACCCACACTGGAGTGCAGTGGTGCAATCTTGGCTCACTGCAACCTCTGCCTCCCGGGTTCAAGCGATTCTTCTGCCTCAGCCTCCCAAGTAGCTGGGATTACAGGCTTCTGTCGTCACGCCTGGCTAATTTTTGTATTTTTAGTGGAGACGGGGTTTCACCATGTTGGCCAGGCTGGTCTCATACTCCCGACCTCAAGTGATCAGCCCGCCTTGGCTTCCCAAAGTGCTGGGATTACAAGTGCACCCCACCATGCCCGGCTAATTTTTTGTATTTTTTGTAAAGACGGGGTTTCGCCGTGTTGCCCAGGCCCGTCTGATTGCCCAACTCTTAGATCCAACTGCCTACCCCTCCTCTCCTGGGAGTGCTTCAGAAGCACCTCAGCATATCTTAAGCTGAATTCATGACCTGTCCCTGAACTTGGCCCTCTTCCTGTGCCCTTAATTCAGGCAATGTGGTCAACATCTACCCAATTATGTGCACCAGCAGGGGACACCCCGGGAGACTTCTCTCCCTCACACCCCCATCCAGTCTCTGCCAAGCACAGTCTCCACTCCGCCACATCTCCGCCATCACCCGTGTCCGCCCTATGCTGAGGTCACTGGGACCACTCCCAGCTGCAGCCCTGCCTCTTCTCATCCCCACACCGTGGCCAGAAACGTCAAGAGATGAGTCTGGAGACTGAGTGGGAGGGAGGGACAAAAACCACTAAGGGCCTTATGTGCTAAGCTAGAGGATCAATTATTCTTGCATCCAGCACTCACTATGTGCCAGGCACTGTTCTAGAAGCTGGGAATGCAGCCATGAATAAAACAGACACATCCCTAGGCCTCAGGAAGCTGACATTTTAGGGCTGAAAGACAAACATTAAACACATATATAACATTAGGTGGTCATATGTGCTATGGAGAAAATTAAAGCAGGGTAAGAAAAAAGAGAATAGGTGCTATTTTAAATAGGGAGGTTACGGAAAGTATGTCCAACAAGGCGGCATGTAAGCAACTGCTGGGAGGAGGTAAGGAGTGAGCCAAGTGGCTAACTGGGAGGAGAGTATGTTCCAGAAAAAAGTTCAGCAGGGCATGGGTTCTCGGGCAGGGGCATGCTGGCATATTCCAAGAGGCCAGGAGGCCGGTGTGGTTGGCCTTGGGGGTCTGGAAGTAGGAGGAGCAAATGAGGCCAGAGAGATAAGGCCTGGAGCTGCCAGGTAGGTCTTGTGGACCAGACGACGCAGTCTATTCATGGGTTATGAGGTGGGTGGCGTTATCTGACTTGCTTTTAAAGGATAACTGTGTTGAGAATAGATTTAGGGAGGCAAAAGTGGAAGAAGAGAAGCCAGCAAGTGCTGAGAGATGAACTAGGGGGGTGGTAGAGGAGGCCAGAGGTGTCTTCTAGAGCTCATAGTCACAGATGGATCATGACCCCGGGCCGTTCTGTTGGGAGGCGGCGTGGGAAGGAGGGCACAGACTCCAAGGAGGAGCCCCTGGGAGAGCCTGAAGACCCGGGAAACAGGCGGGATTGGAAATGGCTCCGCTCACTGCTGTGTTGGCCCCTTTGCTTTACTTCAGACACAGGTCCCAGATCAGCTGGACTTTTCCAGACCTCCTGGCTGCAAGGATTGAGTTGACAGTGTCCTCTCTGCTTTGGCCAGGAGCGGGCCCTTGCATTTGGGGCATTTCCGTGCAGGAGGAGTCGGGGGAAATCAAGTGCTAAAGGTGCCTCTCCAGGGCCTTTGTGGGGACCCTGCGTGATAGCAGCCGGCTCCTGGCGCTGCTGTTGCTGTGGTTACAACATAGTTGGTTCTACTCTTGCAATGGGTCTTTGACTTCCTTATCCTCACTTCATTTCAGAATACAAGTCACTTGATGATTGTGAGGAGCTGGTGATCAATGCTACAGTGACAATCAACAATTTATCTTACTACCAAGTGAAGAATTCCATAATTCAAGACAAAAAGCTATATATTGCTGAATGTAAGGTTCAGAGTTGGATTTGGATAAATGAGTGCTCATTTGAAGTTTCGATTTTATTAACTAAACACAGAGCAGGAGACATTACTATCTTCTGCCTTCTGGTAGAAAAATGTTTTAGAGCCTGATGATTCTAAGAAATTAGAATATGGGGAAACTAGAAATGGGAAAAATTAGTTTCTTAGTTCTTGCTAAAGTCCCTTACAGTTTGTATTTTATTGTCATTTGAAAATTATCAGTATTGAATATGATGTTGATTTCCATTAACCTTTAAGTTAAAACTTAAATTCACTGATTTAATTTCTCTGGTCACCAAATCCAGTGCTCTTAAAGCTTCTTGTCAGTCACAACATGGATGGAATCCTGGAGGCTGTGCGTGTTTTTGGAAATCTCTCCCAGGACCGTGATGTCTGCGATTTCATTGTGCAGAACAATGGTGGGTTAATGACACTAGAATTCATAAACATTCACTTTTTGCCAATAATCAGCTGAGTGGTTTTGCAGCTTGAGTCATTACAGTGTTATACTTGTTTCTGCTTTGAGATTTGTAAAGCTCCATGTTTAAGGCTCCTGGCTCAGGATGTCAAGATGGATCTAGGCAGTGTTCCCCTTTGCCTTGTGAATGGCCTTCTGTGCTCCAAGATGGGGTGTGTGTATGTCTAACAGAAACAGTGAATCTTGAGTTATCACTTTTGTCTGGGGGCATATTCTTAAGAAGACATTCTCTTTTATGTACTAGAATGTCTATTACATTTTGCTTATAATAGCAAAAAGTAGAAACAACCTAAATGTCCCTCAACAGAGAAGAGGACAAATTCATTATGGTATATTCATGAAATAAAATGTTCTCTAGCATTTAAAAGCAATAGGAGGATATATACAGAGGAATGCCATGAATATAAGTTTTAAAACATACAAAACTACCTTTTGCTTCTGCATTGGTATTGCTTCTGCACAGGTATTCATGTAGTGATGCTATACAGTATAAATAGTAATTGGAAATAGTAAACTCCAATTTAAGACAGAGTTCAGGCTGGGTGCAGTGGTTCAAGCCTGTAATACCAGCACTTTGGGAGGCTAAGGTGGGAGGATTGCTTGAGGGCACGAGTTTGAGATCAACCTGGGTAACATAGTGAGACCCCATGTCTACAAAAATTTAAAATTAGCCAGACGTGGTGGTGGCACAAGTCCCAGCTACTTGGGAGGCTGAGGCAGGAGGATCACTTGAGCCCAGAAGTTTGAGGCTGCAATGAGCCATGATTGTGCCACTGCCCTCCAGGCTGGGAGACAGAGCGAGACCCTATCTCTAAAAAATAAAAAAAAAATTAAAAAATTAAAAAAGGACAGCGTTCACGTTTGGAAGGAAAGGGATGTCCAAAGATTATATTTGGACCTATAATGTTATTTATTATCAAATAAGAATTGTTTATATTTATTATGCACAACACGTTGTTTGTTTGGAATGTAATGTGTTATTTCTTAAACTGAGTGGCAAGTACCCACATGTTTATACCCTTTGTATGTCTCAAATATTTTTGTATGTCTCAAATATTTTTGTATGTCTCAAATATTAGCATACTTTGACTCTTTGTGTGTCCCAAATATTTCATGTAACAATAATTTTAAAAACATAACTCTACATGTTCGTAATGGAAAATTTCAATAATACAGATACGAAAAGCAGCAGCAGCAAACCATGCCCCATCCTCACTACCTGCAGATAACTGCACATTTTGCTGGGCACTATTTAGCCTCTTAAGAGCACATATGTATGTGATGTTGCCTCTGCCAAGCTCACTGCCCAACCCAGTCAACAGTGCCGCGGCTAGAACAGGGCAGCCCCTCTCAGGTGCACGTACTGTGGGAGGAGGCAGAATGCACACTTTACTCACTCTTCTCCAACCCTTTGCTCAGCGTCTGCTGAGGGATGAGAAAACAGGACAAACAGTTCCCAGTTCCATTTCCTAGGAGTAAGGGAAAATGATTCCCCTGAGGCAGGAGCCTGTCCTGCCTTGAGATGTCCCTATACTGGAAGGCCTGCCTTGCCCCAGGTTGGTTTTCAGCAGTCTGAGTCTTACACGTGGCCCTGGGAGACTTCAGGAATGATCCCACCAGGAGCCAACTCCCCTCTCCAGGACTGTGTATTTAAAGACAGTTGCTGCTGAAGGTTCAGGAACACCCTTGAGAACAACTGGAAGTTAGATGAGTGTCACCTGTGCTGCCTCCTTTTTACCAGCTGGGACTCTTTCACTGCCGTGGAGAAGCAGCTGCTGCCTGGGCCAGGTTTTGCAGTTATCTGGGGATTGGGGGAGCCAACTCTGAGAGTGGTGGGTATTGGGGAACCCACTGCTGCGTGATGGATAAAGCCTTAGGAAGAATGAGTTAAGTCCCTTAACAGGGGTTCTGGGTTTGCAAGCCACTCCCCATTTCGCCTATACCATCTGTAAAACAAGAGACAGCTGGGAACCCTGAACTTTTACTGGTCTGCATTTGCTCTCTTCCCTCGTAGTCCACAGATTCATGATGGCGCTGCTGGATGCTCAGCATCAGGATATCTGCTTTTCTGCCTGTGGTGTTCTCCTCAATCTCACTGTGGATAAAGACAAGCGTGTCATCCTGAAAGAAGGAGGTGGCATTAAAAAGTAAGTTTCAAGGCGTAGAGTACTGACTCTCTCAGGATTTGAAGGACATCATTTTCTTGGGAGCTTTGGCCCTTTCATCATTCCTGTGGGACAAAGGTATTTCAACACTGGGAAGCCCCTAAGCTGAGGCTAACGAGGGGGTTTAGATTCCACTGGATACTTAAAATAGTGCAGAAGTAGGCCAGGCGTGGTGGCTCACGCCTGTAATCCCAGCATTTTGGGAAGCCGAGGTGGGTGGATCACTTGAGGCCATGAGTTCGAGAGCAGCCTGGCCATCATGGTGAAACCCCGTCTCTACCAAAAAGACAAAAATTAGCCAGGCATCGTGGTACACGCCTGTAATCCCAGCTACTCAGGAGGCTGAGGCAGGAGAATCGCTTGAATCCGGGATGCAGAGGTTGCAGTGAGTGGAGGTTGCGGTGAGCCGAGATCGTGCCACTGCACTTCAGCCTGGGCAACAGGCTGTCTCAAAAAAAAAAAAAAAAAAAGTGTAGAAGTAGATTATTGCTACTTTGTAACCACTTAAATTTATAGATAAGGAATTATTTTAAGTGATCACTGGATTATACTTACATATCACAGAAGGATAATCATTATGCTAACAATATTAAAATTAAAGACAGATTCTGACCTAATAACTTCTCAATTTGAATTTTATTAACTCAGGTTAGTGGATTGTTTAAGAGATTTTGGTCCTACTGATTGGCAGCTGGCCTGCTTGGTTTGTAAAACTTTATGGAACTTCAGTGAAAACATCACTAATGCTTCGTCATGTTTTGGAAATGAAGACACCAACACACTCTTACTCCTGCTCTCATCATTTTTAGGTAAGACTCTTGACTATGATGAATCTGTGAGTTTTATCACAGTGTGAGATAGTTTTTTTCTGTGACCTGTTTGGATAAATATTAGTATGCATTTAGGTGACTATATTTCTATAAGCAACAAGAGTATGTTAAAGATTACTATAATTTGGAACTATCTGAAGAGGCTGAATGCTATTTACAATGGGGACAGAAGGACTTTCAACTCATTAAATACAATCATGATTTCTTCTGTGGCTTTTTTTTTTTTTTTTTTTGCATTTTCTCTACAGTGCATAAATATAAGACCTCAGCATAAATGTATTTCTGTTGTTCAAAAGCAAATAGACACTGTTGTAATTGAGAAAATATGGCTAAAAGCTACTCAATTAAGTCATGCTTTTAAATGAAGCTGTACATTTTAATTAGCTACGTTAATTATCACGTGGGTGAGGGCCTGTGAGACTATTTGGCATTACAATGGAGTTTATATCCTTGAAGGGTAGGAAATCACTGATACAAATCAGAGGAAAGAAGATTGTTTCTTTCTTTTTTTGGGACAGGGTCTTGCTCTGTCACCCAGGATGGAATGCAGTGGCGTGATCACTGCTCACTGCAGCTCTAAACTCCTGGGCTCAAGTGATCCTCCTGCCTCTGCCTCTCAAGTAGCTGGGACTACAGACACGCACCACCATGCCCGGATAATTAAAAAAAAATTTTTTTTTGTAGCGATGAGGTCTTGCTGTGTTACCCAGGCTGGTGTCAACCTCCTGGGCTCAAGCGATCCTCCCACCTCAGCCTCCCAAAGTGCTGGGATTACTGGTGTGAACCACCTTGCCTGGCCAGGATCACTTTTTACATTTAAAAAATTTTTTTAATTTTAGGATAAATTTTTCATCCTGGGTGAATTCTAAAAACAATGATTTGGGTCAGCAAATGAGTGTTTTTAATAATCCTTTTTCCCAAATAGAGGAGATGTACCCACCACTGCCCAGCCACCGTACTAGATCCGGGAGGCCATGTGGAAAGGCTCAAGGTCACTTGGAAGCCATAGGTGCTGAGTTTTTAAATTTTGAGCTTGACTTCTCTGCAACCTGAGAAAGCTTAACAGACACCTTTCCTTTGCACTCCTTCACTAACCAGAGTGGAGGCTCCCAATCCTGGCTGCAGAGCAGACTCACTTGTGGAACTTTTAAACACACAGATTATCGGCCGTTCCGAAATGATACTGTATCATCTCCAAGATGAGGATAATTAATGTCCAGATTGCAGGGTGATAAATGAGCAGATGTGTATAAAGAGCATAACACAGTGCCTGCCACATAGCAAGCCCTCAGAAGGTGGCTGACGTGCTCTGGAAACTCTTTAAGTGTTGTAACACTGTGCCACTAAACAGAAACTGGAACTCAGGAGTTGTTTGAAATAACTGGGTTTGCTGGTTGATGTGAAATTTGGTTTTTCCAGGTAAATATAATTTTGTACATGTGTTTTAAAACACAATAAGGAAAAAAATGAGCATTTTTTTTTTTAATCATTGAGGTTCACAGTCGGCTCCATGAGCATTAAACTGACTCAGGTTGCAGGGAGCAGAAGTGCATGTTCAGGTTGCCTTAATTCAGTTCTCGATGGTGGTAGAGCATTGAAATCAGCTGTGGAGTTAAACCCCCAAAAAACGAAAATCACCTTCCTGGCCCCAGCCCTAGGAATTTTGATTCAGAAGCTCTGGGATGAGGCTGAGACTCTGTGTTCAAAGTTCCACAGGTGAGTCTATTAGCTAGGATTGAGAGCCCCTGCTCTCATTAGCAAAGGAGCTTAAGGGAAGAGTGTACAGAGAAGAAAGAAGCCAGGAAACAAGATACTGCTCAAAGCCTCCCAGAGAGCCAGGCAGGAGCCAGAGTCCCAGGTGACCCCTCAGCCGTTGGCGGCGGCGTCATGAGCTCCGCCCCCTGGGCGCCACCATTCTGGAGACCCAGCTGTGTTGTGTCTGCTGTTAGGGAAAGAATTCTCTTCCCCACTTACTTCCTCTAGGCTCCTTCTAGATCATGGCTTCAACTACCTCCAGGCTTCCACTGCTGCCCTCCCTGTGTCTGTCTGTTGCCAGGGCACTTTCCTATGTCACCCACTCAGGGAGAAGGTATGATTGGCTCAGTGAGTCACTGTCCTGTGGCCCAGGGCTTTCCTGCGTAGGCAGCAGCTACCCGGTGACTGGCTATCTGTGGTTTCCTTTGTTACCCAAGTCTGGGGCAATCAGCCATAAATAACAAGGATGATGGGGCTGCGGGGCCATGTGCCATAAAGATGGATCAGAAGGTGTGGGCCTGGCTGGCTTCTCAGCAGGGGCAGTGTACCTGGAAGGCACTTCATTTTAGTGGGCCCTGCTGCCTGTTACAGTCACCCCTTGGTATCTGGGGGGATTGGTTTCAGGGCCTCCCTCGGATACCAACACAGATGCCCAAGTGCCTGATATAAAATGGCATAGAACCTAATGCTAAATGACGAGTTAATGGGTGCAGCAAACCAACACGGCACATGGATACATATGTAACAAACCTGCACATTGTGCACGTGTACCCTAAAACCTAAAGTATAATAATAAAATAAAAAATAAAATAAATAAAAAAATAAAATGGCATAGAATCGGCAGTTCACCAACACACATCTTCCTGCATGCGTTAAACCATCTCTAGACTACTTATAATACCTACAGTGTGAACGCTATGTAAATGGTTGTCGTGCTCTGATTTTTATTTGTATTCTTTTTATTGTTGTTGTTTCAAATATTCTCTATCTGTGGTTGGTTGAACCTGTGGATGCGTGGCCCGTGGATGCGAAGGGCTGACTGCGCTCCATTCCCAACTTTTGCGTAGCCAAATTGGGCTTCTGATCGTGCTTCTCCCGCCTCTGTGCCTTTGCACATGTTCTGTTTCATTTCCTACCTGCCCATCCCAATCTGCCTAGCCAGGTGGAGGCCCTTCCCACGTAGCTTCTCAAGCCCACAGTCGTAGGCTAGTCATGGGAAATCTATACTTTTTATATAGCAATCAATCATGAATTGTGTAACTTGTCCTGTAATTATCCTGTATTATTATTTTGTGAATTTTATCTTATTTCCCCTTTCCAACTGAACCACCTTAGGAAAAGGATATTGCCTCATACAAAGAGGGTACTTGATATCTGCATGTGGATTGGCTAACAATGGTGGTACTTTTGTTTCAATAGTGCTATATCCTTTTAAAAGCATGTTTATTCTATTTTTGAAAGATCTGAGGCCATCAGCTGGGTGACAGAGACGGAAAGTAGGTTTTAGGACAGTTAAGTGGCTTGCCTGAAGTCATACTGTAGCAAAGGCAGGACTTCCCATCCGAAAACAAACAACTAGCCCTGTGTTTTCCAGCTGCTCCGTTACCTACAACACCCTTACTCCACCGCACCCCGTGCAGGGGGACTGTGGCATGGATAACAACAAATAAACACAGCTCACTCAGGGAGCCAAGCCACTGTGCAGTGCATCCCAGGTTTCTCACGTGAGCTCCTCTTCACGAACCATGGAGACTGTGCCTCGTGGGCTGGGTGGTGGGCTGTGCTGCCTCCTGGCTTTTCTCTCGGCAATGAGCACTCAGACTCTGACTTCTGACAGGGTCGTGGCTGTGTCTGGGCAGTGGGACTGCTGCAAGTGAAATGGGCATGTGCGTGAGAGTATACTTGCATTTCAATTCTTTTACAAAGATAGCTAAAAAAAAACAAAAACAAACAACAACAACAAAAAAAAAACAGGCCATTTTGGAAACAGGATGAGCTGTTAAATTACCAAGGCCCGTGTTGAAGTATGAGCACTGTTTTTGGAAATACTGGTATGGCAATTTCTATAGTAATGTAAGTTACCTAACTTTTTCTTGCTGAGTGACTAGAAAAAAAGGAGAAGTAATGTATCCTCAACATCGTTGGAATGTTGACAGTCTTTCTGGAAAGTGGCTTTAAAAGAACGTGGTCTGAAACTTCCCATTATACTGCAGTCATGTCTTATAAGCTTATAAGCAGCGTGTTGATGCTGAAGTTCTCAGTGGTGTGCTGAGCACTCCAGACTACCATGAGCCCCTCTGCGGGGAGCTGGCACCTGATGACCATGTGTGTAGTTTATTGTTGCAAATGGGAAGTACGCTAGGCTGTTGTATGTTCATCATAAGTTTCGTGGCAGTGGGACCTTAGGTTTTGTGACAAGGGTAGAGTGGGGCCCCACGTTCAAGTTGGAGGATCACATCAACCTATGTTGAAGAGCTATCAGGTGCTTCTAGAACATTCGACAGCTTTGCCTTAGAATGGTCAGGGCGATGATAAATCCCTTAAACAGCCATCTGCTGCTGAACAGCTAGCTAGGAAATAGTGTAGTGAGTAAAGGAAGCTTTTATAGATGCCACAGGACACAAACTTCTAATGATGATTGTGTTGTAATGATCATTGATACATTTATATTTTAGGGTCTTTTAATTCTTTCTAATACTTTGACCCAAATTTTAGTATTTGGAAGCATGCTGTGCCTAAAGAAAGCTTAAGAATGATTGGTTATCTAAATAAGCACTTTTCACACTGCAGGTCAGGAAATCGATTTAGTTGGTTGTGACCAGCATCTTTAAAAAATGAAGTAGCAAAGAAAGAAAATGTCAGAATGTATTATATTTAGTAAGGACAAGTATTGTAATGTGAAACATTTGTTTATTTGTATATAAGTACGTATATGTATACAGAGTCATGATGTAAAATATTGTGAAGCACAGTTTCTAACTTATGATGATTCAAATCTTAAAAAGAATTAAAGGCTGAGTGCAATGGCTCATGCCTGTAATCCCAGCACTTTGGGAGGCCGAGGTGGGAGAATCACTTGAGGCTAGGAGTTCGAGACCAGCTTTGGCAACGTAGTGAGACCCATCTCTACTAAAAGTGAAAAAATTATCTGGGTATGTGTGTTTTGTAGTCTTTGCCACTCAGGAAACTGAGGTGGGAGGATCACTTGAGCCCAGGAATTCGAGGCTACAGTGAGCTATGATTGCACCACTGCATTCCAGCCCGGGTGACAGAATGAGACTCTGTCTCTTAAAAAAAAAAATTGAATCATAGATCTAAATTTTTACTCAATCAGCCTCTGCTACTCTTTGCAGTACAAGTTCCAAAATTTAATATCCCATGTGATATGGCACTTTTAATGTATGTTGCTGTATTTACTTTGAAACTTTAGACCTCATTTCTCTTACCTCTAGCTGTTTGGCTATTCTTATTATCTTGTCTAACCCAATTTAGAATTAATATGGTTTGAGGGTAGATTAACTATAGGCTGGGCCTCAAGACAAGTAACATGGTCTTGACATTAGATTTTAAAAAGCCACACACCCAACAGAGATTTTGCTAAAACCACTAAATCCAACCAAAGCCCTAGGAGAAAGAAGGGACTATGACATGCCCAGGCCACACTGCTCAGCCGCCAGCAGCTTGGGAAAGAAGGACTTCTACAACAGAATGCATTTTCTTTCTTTTCTTTTTTTTTTTTTTTTTTTTTTTTTGAGACAGAGTCTCTCTCTGTCACCCAGGCTGGAGTGCAGTGGCACAACCATGGCTCACTGCAACATCTGCCTCCTGGGTTCAAGTGATTCTCCTGCCTCAGCCTCACAAGTAGCTGGGACTACACGCGCCTGCCACATGCCTGGCTAATTTTTTGTATTTTTAGTAGAGGTGGGGTTTCATCATGTTGGCCAGGCTGATCTCGAATTCCTGACCTCAGGTGATCCACCTGCCTCAGCCTCCCAAAGTGATGGGATTATAGGCTTGAGCCACCATACCCAGAATTTATTTTCTATACAACAGAATTCATTTTCTATACAACAGAATTTTACTTTTATACAACAGAATTCACTTTTCAACAAAAGTTTAATGTTCAGAAAATCTGGGAAACAGTGAGCAGGAAGATGGCCTAGAAATCTGAAATCATTGGCTGGGCGCGGTGGCTCACACCTGTAATCCCAGCACTTTGGGAGGCCAAGGTGGGTGGATCACCTGCGGTCAGTAGTTCAAGACCAGCCTGGGCAACATGGCAAAACCCCGTCTCTACTAAAAACACAAAAAATTAGCCTGGCCTGGTGGCACATGCCTGTAGTCCCAGCTACTTGGGAGGCTGAGGCACAAGGATCACTTGAATCTGGGACATGAAGGTGGCAGTGAGCCGAGATCACACCATTGCACTCCAGAGCAGACTCTGTCTCAAAAAAATGGAATGAAATCTGAAATCACTGAGACTACCTGACTCTTTTTGTCCAGAATTAGCCAAACAGGAAGAGCTTTGAACGTATCAAATATCGCCTGCATTCTCCTCCCCTCGGGGCCCAGTTATCTCATGGGTGAGGAGATCCAGATTTGCTTACAGGGTCTCCATGGAGCTCCTTGCCGAAGTGTTTGCGTCTGCCTGGAGCTTATCTCAGAACTGCATAGTTGACCACTTGGTTGTGATGAGAGGAAGGTACAAACTGGGATTCCAGACTCCCTTATCTTATTTTGGGTGGTGACACTAACACCCATAGTGCCAAAGTACACAGTGAATGTACACAAATATTCAGTGTAGAAAATCTGATATCAACAGAGTCATGAAGCATTTTATAATAGGATTTTAATTGGCCCTATAAAAAAAAGTGCTGGCAGCTGGGTGCAGTGGCTTACGACTGTAATCCTAGCACTTTGAGAGGCCAAGGCGGGCGGATCACTTGAGGTCAGGAGTTGGAGACCAGCTGGGCCAACATGGTAAAACTCTACTAAAAAGACAAAAATTAGCCAGGCATGGTGGCACATGCCTGTAATCCCAGCTGCTCAGGAGGCTGAGGCAGAAGAATTGCTTGAGCCCGGGAGGCAGAGGTTGCAGTGAACCGAGACTGCACCACTGCATTCCAGCCTAGGTGACACAGTGAGACTCCATCTCAAAATAATAATAATAATAAAAAGTGTTGGCAATTTAAGTAACAACATCTGTGGTTGTTTTAGGATTTAGTGGTTACCATTTTAGAAGTTGGCCTTATGTCACAGATGTAGGAAGTGGCAGAGCTAATCTGACTGGCAGGTTGGTGCACTTTTCTGAAGTCTGTCACACAGGGTGTGAGGCTCAACGTCAACATGTAAAATTGCTGTGGCAATCAGCACAGAAACCTCAGTGGCCATTTATCTTCTTACTTGGATTGAATATATTTATGGTGTTCCCAGAACGCAGGGTGCCCTTGGATTAAGAATTGAAGTTGTACTTTTTGCATTTTATTCTTACAAGTTCTTTTCTGCATGATCCATGGGCTCACTTGGGATTCTAATACCCGTTGGGATTCTCAAGGTCTCTCAGTTTTCAGTTACGGAGAGAGTTTGGGGGTGGAAGGTTGTCTTTCCAAAATACTACTTCCCTGCTGCTTTGAAGCCAGCAAAGTTCTGATTTTCAGTAAAGTTTAAAGTGTCAAATTTAACTGAGCTATTTTCCTAAAAGATTTCCTGATTCCTTTTATATCTAACCTTTGAAGTAATTAACTTTTCTATGTACACATAAGGAAGTAACATATTAATACGTTGTTTATTCTGAGAAACTGTGATCTGACTTTTAGATACAAACTTACATATAAAAAACTAAGGAGTTAGTTGAAATAAGGGTTCAGTTCGATCTCGGATTTTTTATTTTTTGAGACAGGGTCTTGCTGTGTCGCTTAGGCTGGATGGCGGTGGCATGATCGTGCCCCACCGCAGCCTCAATGTCCCGTGCTCAAGTGATCCTCCTGACCTCAGCCTCTTGAGTAGCTGGGACCACAGGCACATGCCCCCCATGCCCAGATAATCTTCTGATTTTTTTTTTTTCTGAGCTGTCACTGTGTTGCCCAGGCTAATCTTGAACTCTTCGGCTCAAGCAATTCTCCTACCTCAGGCTCCCAATGTGTTGGCATTACAGGTATGAGGCACTACACCTGGCCAGACTTTTTTTGAAAAAAAATATTGCCCATTTAAATTAAGATACCAAAATATACTAATTGTCAACTAATGGGCTTGGCAAGGTAGCTCACACCTGTAATCCCAGCACTTTGGCACTTGGGGAGGCCCAGGTGGGAGGATTGCTTGAGGTCAGAGTTGGAGACCAGCCTGGGCAATACATGGAGACCCTGCCTCTCCAAATGAAATAAAATAAAATGATGTATTCATAAAGAACAGAAGAGAGTAAAGAACTTCTCTGAAATCCTGTGTTATGTTGGTATTAAAGGATGACCCAGGGTGAGTTTAACTCATATCATCAAAATTAAACTATATTCAATAGGATTACATTTCTAAATAATGCTGTAATTTAAATTTTTCTAATACAGATGAAGAACTAGCACTGGATGGCAGTTTTGATCCAGACCTAAAAAACTATCACAAACTCCACTGGGAAACAGAATTCAAACCTGTGGCACAGCAGCTTCTAAACCGAATTCAGAGACATCACACCTTCCTGGAACCCCTGCCCATTCCCTCTTTCTAACATGATGCAGATTAACAGTAGAAACAAGAACTCACGTCTCCCTCATTCTTAAGAACTGGTAACAAACGTGAACATTTTTTTCAGCATTAACAAATGTGGAAAGTTTTTCAAGAACTGGTTTTAGTGAGTAGCTGAAGTATTTTTTAAAATTAAGCATTTCTTCTTGTTAGGTATTATGGAAAAATGAATATACATGTTATGTTTCCTGTTAGGAGAAATATAAGATGAAAATGTATGCATTTTCAAGTAAATGACTTTTTCTTCTATCCTCCATTAAACAATTTAGTTCTAGTCTTAAAATCTTGATTTAGCAATTTTGGAATTGAAGTGTTCATAAGTTAAATGAACTGTGCAATGAAGGCTGTTAGATTATATAGAAAGAAGGGTAGTCAACACGAGTGGAGCACGTTACAACATAGGATCTGTACTAATTCTTACTATGTCAAATAATAAATGTTCTCATTAGGTACCAGTATTTTTTTGGTCTTTATATTAAGAGAAGGAGTAAGCAGAAAAACTTAAAGAAAACTGCTTTGGGCCATCTGTTCTTTATTAAATAAGTAAAATAGATAAAACGAGAGTATCTTTTCATTTGAAATAAAATGACTGGACTAAGACAGTCCTTCTAATTGTAACGCTCCGTGTTTGACAGGTGATGTAATGTATTAGAAAGAATGCAGGCTTAGGTGAATGGTTGACCTGAATCTGAATCCACGCTCTTCCCTGCCAGCTTTGTGGGCCTGGAGCAAGTAACTTAATTTCTTGAGCTGCAACTGCAAAATGGGAATCACATCTATTTTACTGTAGTGTAGTTTGGAACAAACCATTAAACGGGCAAATGGCCCAGTCCAGTGTATGATGTGGAGTGGGTGCGAAAGAACATTATGATGGCAAGCACTTTCTTAGCTTGCCATCCTTTGTAGGATGAGTTTGGCCTTTGAATAAATGATCAAAAAACAAAAGATTGAGATTACTATTATTATCCTATACTAGCCAAATGAAGATGAGTTGGAAATAAAAATAAATTTGCTGGCTCACACCTGTAATTCGGCACTTTAGAAGGCTGAGTGGGGAGGATCCCATGAGGCTAGGATTTCAAGACCAGCCTGGGCAACAAAGTGAGACCTCATCTCAACAACAAAAAGTAAATTTACTACTCTGCTTGGAGAAAAGCTTTTATTAACAGCTCATTTCTCACCCTACAAAACACCAAGACTCATGGGATGAGAGCAGGCATCCCAGACTGAATGGGTTCTTGAAGCCTATTAGAATAAACCAGCTGGGCATGGTGGCTCACACCTGTAATCCCAACACTCTGGGAGGCCGAGGCGGGCATATCACCTAAGGTCGTGAGTTCGAGACCAGTTTGGCCAACATGGTGAAACCCCATCTCTACTAAAAATACAAAAATTAGTCTGGCATGGTTGCACATGCCTGTAATCTCAGCTACTCGGGAGTCTGAGGCACGAGAATCTCTCTTTTTTTTTAATTATTATACTTTAAGTTCTGGGGTACATATGCAGAATGTGCAGGTTTGTTACATGGGTATACATGTGCTGTGGTGGTTTGTTGTACCCATAACCCATCATCTACATTAGGTATTTGTCCTAATGCTATCCCTCCCCTAGCCCCCAACCCCCTGACGGGCCCCAGTGTGTGATGTTCCCCTCCCTGTGTCCATGTGTTCTTACTGTTCAGCTCCCACTTATGAGTGAGAACATGTGGTGTTTGGTTTTCTGTTCCTGTGTTAGTTTGTTGAGAATGATGGTTTCCAGATTCATCCATGTCCCTGCAAAGGACATGAACTCATCCTGATTTATGGCTGCATAGTATTCCATGGTATATATGTGCCACATTTTCTTCATCCAGTCTATCATTGATGGGCATTTGGGTTGATTCCAAGTCTTTGCTATTGTGAACAGTGTTGCAATAAACATAGATGTGCATGTGTCTTTATAGTAGAATGATTTATAATCCTTTGGGTATATACCCAGTAATGGGATTGCTGGGTCAAATGGTATTTCTAGTTCTAGATCCTTGAGGAATCGCCACACTGTCTTCCCAATGGTTGACCTAATTTACACTCCCACCAACAGTGTAAAAGCGTTCCTATTTCTCCACATCCTCTCCAGCATCTGTTGTTTCCTGACTTTTAATGATTGCCATTCTAACTGGCGTGAGATGGTATCTCATTGTGGTTTTGATTTGCATTTCTCTAATGACCAGTGATGATGAGCTTTTTTTCATGTTTGTTGGCTGCATAAATGTCTTCTTTTGAGAAGTGTCAGTTCATATCTTTTGCCCACTTTTTGATGGGGTTGTTTTTTTTTCTTATAAATTTGTTTAAGTTCTTTGTTGATTCTGGATATTAGCCCTTTGTCAGATGGATAGACTGCAAAAATTTTCTCGTATTCTGTAGTGAACTGCCTGTTCACTCTGATGATAGTTTCTTTTGCTGTGCAGAAGCTCTTTAGTTTAACTAGATCCCACTTGTCAATTTTGGCTTTTGTTGCCATTGCTTTTGATGTCTTAGTCATGAAGTCTTTGCCCATGCCAATGTCCTGAATGGTCTTATTGCCTAGGTTTTCTTCTAGGGTTTTTATGGTTTTAGGTCTTACATTTAAGTCTTTTATCCATCTTCAGTTAATTTTTGTATAAAGTGTAAGGAAGGGACCCAGTCTCAGCTTTCTGCATATGGCTAGCCAGTTTTCCCAACACCATTTATTAAATAGGGAATACTTTCCGCATTGCTTGTTTTTGTCAGGTTTGTCAAAGATCAGATGGTTATAGATGTGTGGTGTTATTTCTGAGGCCTCTGTTCTGTTCCATTGGTCTATATCTCTGTTTTGGTACCAGTACCATGCTGTTTTTGTTACTGTAGCCTTGTAGTATAGTTTGAAGTCAGGTAGCATGATGCCTCCAGCTTTGTTCTTTTTGCTTAGGATTGTCTTGGCTATGTGGGCTCTTTTTTGGTTCCATAGGAAATTTAAAGTAGTTTTCTCCAATTCTGTGAAGAAAGTCAGCGGTAGCTTGATGGGGGTAGCACTGAATCTATAAAATACTTTGGGCAGTATGGCCATTTTGATGATATTGATTCTTCCTATCCATGAGCATGGAATGTTTTTTCATTTGTGTCCTCTCTTACTTCCTTGAGCAGTGGTTTGTAGTTCTCCTTGAAGAGGTCCTTCACATCCCTTGTAAGTTGTATTCCTAGGTGTTTTATTCTCTTTGTAGCAATTGCAAATGGGAGTTCACTCACGACTTGGCTCTCTGTCTGTTATTGGTTTATAAGAATGCTTGTGATTTTTGCACATTGATTTTGTATCTTGAGACTTTGCTAAAATTGCTCATCAGCTTAAGAAGATTTTGGGCTGAGACAATGGGGTTTTTTAAATATACAGTCATATCATCTGCAAACAGAGACAATTTGATTTCCTCTTTTCCTAATTGAATACCCTTTATTTCTTTCTCTTGCCTGATTGCCCTGGCCAGAACTTCCAGTACTATGTTGAATAGGAGTGGTGAGAGAGGACATCCTTGTCTTGTGCTGATTTTCAAAGAGAATGCTTCCAGCTTTTGCCCATTCAGTATGATATTGCCTGTGGGTTTGTCATAAATAGCTCTTATTGTTTTGAGATACCTTCCATCAATACCTACTTTATTGAGAGTTTTTAGCATGAAGGGCTGTTGAATTTTGTCAAAGGCCTTTTCTGCATCTGTTGAGATAATCATGTGTTTTTTGTCATTGGTTCTGTTTATGTGATGGATTACGTTTATTGATTTGTGTATGTTGAACCAGCCTTGCATCCCAGAGGTGAAGCCAATTTGATCATGGTGGATAAGCTTTTTGATGTGCTGCTGGATTTGGCTTGTCAGTATTTTATTGAGGATTTTCGCATCGATGTTCATCAGGGATATTGGCCTGAAATTTTCTTTTTTTGTTGTGTCTCTGCCAGGTTTTGGTATCAGGATGATGCTGGCCTCATAAAATGAGTTAGAGGGGATTCCCTCTTTTTCTGTTGTTTGGAATAGTTTCAGAAGGAATGGTACCAGCCCCTTTTTGTACCTCTGGTAGAATTAGACTGTGAATCTGTCTGGTCCTGGGCTTTTTTTGGTTGGTATGCTATTAATTGCTGCCTCAATTTCAGAACCTGTTATTGGTCTATTCCGGGATTCAGCTTCTTCCTGGTTTACTCTTGGGAAGGTGTATGTGTCCAGGAATTTATCCATTTCTTCTAGATTTTCTAGTTTATTTGCATATAGGTGTTTATAGTATTCTCTGATGGTAGTTTGTATTTCTGTAGGATCGGTGGTGATATCCCCTTTATCATTTTTTATTGTGTCTATTTGATTCTTCTCATTTTTCTTCTTTATTAGTCTGGCTAGTGGTCTATTTATTTTGTTGATCTTTTCAAAAAACCAGCTCCTGGATTCGTTGATCTTTTGAAGGATTTTTTATGTCTCTATCATTTTCAGTTCTGCTCTGCTCTTAGTTATTTCTTGTCTTCTGCTAGCTTTTGAATATGCTTGCTCTTGCTTCTCTAGTTCTTTTAATTGTGATGTTAGGGTGTCAAATTTAGATCTTTCTTGCTTTCTCTTGTGGGCATTTAGTGCTATAAATTTTCCTCTATACACTGCTTTAAATATGTCCCAGAGATTCTGGTACATTGTGTCTTTGTTCTCATTGGTTTCAAAGAATGTCTTTATTTCTGCCTTCATTTCATTATTTACCCAGTAGTCATTCAGGAGCAGGTTGTTCAGTTTCCATGTAGTTGAGCGGTTTTGAGTGAGTTTCTTAGTCCTGAGTTCTAATTTGATTGCACTGTGGTCTCAGAGACTGTTTGTTATGATTTCTGTTCTTTTCCATCTGCTGAGGAGTGTTTTACTTCCAATTATGTGGTCAATTTTAGCATAAGTGCAGTGTGGTGCTGAGAAGAATGTATATTCTGTTGATTTGGGGTGGAGAGTTCTGTAGATGTCTATTAGATCCACTTGGTCCAGAGCTAAGTTCAAGTCCTAGATATCCTTGTTAAATTTCTGTCTCATTGATCTTTCTTGTTAAATTTCTGTCTCATTGAAAGTGGGGTGTTAAAGTCTCCGACTATTATTGTATGGGAGTCTAAGTCTCTTTGTAGGTCTCTAAGAACTTGCTTTATGAATCTGGGTGCTCCTGTATTGATGCATACATATTTAGGACAGTTAGCTCTTCTTGTTGCATTGATCCCGTTACCATTATGTAATGCCCTTCTTTGTCTCTTTTGATCTGTATTGGTTTAAAGTCTGTTTATCAGAGGGTAGGATTGCAACCCCTGCTTTTTTTTTTTTTTTTTTTTTGCTTCCCATTTGCTTGGTAAATATTCCTCCATCCCTTTATTTTGAGCCTGTGTGTCTTTCCACATCAGATGGGTATCCTGAATACAGCACAACAATGGGTCTTGACTCTTTATCCAATTTGCCAGTCTGTATCTTTTAATTGGGACATTTAACCTGTTTACATTTAAGGTTAATGTTGTTATGTTGTGAATTTGATCCTGTCATTATGATGATAGCTAGTTATTTTGCCTGTTGTTGCAGTTTCTTCATAGCATCAATGGTCTTTACAGTTTGGTATGTTTTTGCAGTGGCTGGTACCGGTTGTTCCTTTCCACGTTTAGTGCTTCCTTTGGGAGCTCTTGTAGGGCAGGCCTGGTGGTGACAAAATCTCTCAGCATTTGCTTCTCTGTAAAGGATTTTATTTCTCCTTCACCTATGAAGCTCAGTGTGGCGGATATGAAATTCTGGGTTGAAAATTCTTTTCTTTAAGAATGTTGAATATTGGCCCCCACTCTCTTCTGGCTTGTAGCGTTTCTGCTGAGAGATCCACTGTTAGTCTGATGGGCTTCCCTTTGTGGGTAACCCGACCTTTCTCTCTGGCTGCGCTTAACATTTTTTCCTTCATTTCAACCTTGGTGAATCTGACGATTTTGTGTCTTGGGGTTGCTCTTCTCGAGGAGTATCTTTGTGGTGTTCTCTGTATTTCCTGAATTTGAATGTTGGCCTGCCTTGCTAGATTGGGGAAGTTCTCCTGGTTAATATCCTGAAGAGTATTTTCCAACTTGGTTCCATTCTCCCTGTCACTTTCAGGTACACCAATCAGACGTAGATTTGGTCTTTTCACATAGTCCTCTACTTGCAGGCTTTGTTCGTTTCTTTTCATAATTTTTCTCTAATCTTGTTTTCTTGTTTTATTTCATTGAGTTGATCTTCAATCTCTGATATCCTTTCTTCTGCTTGATAGATATGGCTATTGATACTTGTGTATGCTTCACGAAGTTCTTGTGCTGTGTTTTTCAGCTCCATCAGGTCGTGTATGTTCTTCTATAAATTGTTATTCTGGTTAGCAATTCGTCTAACCTTTTTTCAAGGTTCTTAGCTTCCTTGCATTGGATTAGAACATGCTCCTTTAGCTCGGAGGAGTATGTTATTACCCACCTTCTGAAGCCTTTTTCTGTCAATTCGTCAAACTCATTCTCCATCCAGTTTTGTTCCCTTGCTGGCAAGGAGTCGTGATCTTTTGCAGGAGAAGAGGCATTCTTATTTTTGGAATTTTAAGGCTTTTTGTGCTGGTTTCTCCCCCATCTTTGTGGATTTATCTACCTTTGGTCTTTGATGTTGGTGTCCTTCAGGTGAGTTCTCTGAGTGGACGTCCTTTTTGTTGATGTTGATACTATTCCTTTCTGTTTGTTAGTTTTCCTTCTAACAGGCTCCTCTGCTGCAGTTCTGCTGGAGTTTGCTGGAGGTCCACTATAGATCCTGTTTGCCTGGGTATCACCAGCGGAGGCTGCAGAACAGCAAAGATTGCTGCCTATTCCTTCCTCTGGAAGCTTTGTCCCAGAGGCATACCTGCCAGATGCCAGCCAGAGCTCTCCTGTATGAAGTATCTGTCGGTTCCTACTGGGAGGTGTCTCCCAGTCAGGATACATGGGTGGTCAGGGAACCACTTGAGGAGGCAGTCCGTCCTTTATCAGAGCTGGAACGCTGTGCTGGGAGATCCGCTGCTCTCTTCAGAGCCAGCAGGCAGGGACGTTTAAGTTTGCTGATGCTGCACCCACAGCCACCCCTTCCCCCAGGTGCTCTGTCCCACGGAGATGGGGGTTTTATCTATTAGTCCCTGACTGGGACTGCGCCCTTTTTTTCAGAGATGCCCTGCCCAGAGAGGAAGAATCTAGAGAGGCAGTCTGGCCACAGCAGCCTTGCTGAGCTGCGGTGGGCTCCACCCAGTTCAAACTTCCCAGTGGCTTTGTTTCATGAAAATCTCTTGAACCTCGGAGGTGGAGGTTGCAGTGAGCCGAGATTGTGCCACTGCACTATAGCCTGGGCAGCAGCGCAAGACTCTGTCTCAAAAAACAAAAACAAAAACAAAAAAAACCCCTACATTTCCAGGAACAAATACACTTTCTAAGAATGGTTCTAGTCTGGGGCTTATACCTGATGTGGCTCAGCAAAATCCTCTAGGGACACTCGCCTTATTGTAGTCCATAATGTAAGTATATGCTGGTAGATTCACTCCAATAGATGAAATCAGTTTAAGTCACAGGGGCTAATTTATCTAAAACATTCACAGATATAATGTATTTCATCCATAGCAAGCTATTTATTCTACTTTTAGTAGTGGGAAAAAAAATCAAACCCTCCCCTTGCCAAACAGCCCCCTTCATATTTATGACTAATATAGTAACTGATGGTGGGATCCCATTATACCTATTCTCTTCCATACTTAACTGCTCCCCTCAGACCCACACACAAGCTGGACCATTTGGAACCATCTACTTAAACAAAACCTGTGGTTAAAAAAACACGTAAAATCTACCATTTTAACCATTTTAAGTGTACAGTCCGATAGTTTAAGTATATTCACATTGTTCTGCAACAGATCTCTAGAACTCTTTCAGCTTGTAAACTGAAGCTATACACACTAAACAACTCCCCATTTTCACACCCACCAGCTCTTGGCAACCATTATTCTATTAATACTTTCTGTTTCTATGACTTTGACTACTTGATATCTCATATAAATGGAGCCATACAATAGTTGTGTGTGTGTTACTGGTTTATTTCACTTAGCATAATATTATCAAGGTTCATCCATGTTGTTTCCTGTGATAGGATTTCCTTACTCTTTTTTTTTTTTCTTCCCTGAGACAGAGTCTCAGAACAGTCTCTGTTGCCCAGGCTGGAGTACAATGGCATGATCTCGGCTCACTGCAACCTCCGCTTCCTGGGTTCAAGTGATTCTCCTGCTCAGCCTTCCAAGTAGCTGGGATTACAGGCATGCACCATCATGCCTGGCTAATTTTTGTGTTTTTAGTAGAGATGAGGTTTCACCATGTTGGCCAGGCTGGTCTTGAACTCCAGGCCTCAAGTGATCCACCTGCCTCAGCCTCCCAAAGTGCTGGGATTACAGGTGTGAGCCACCTGTGCCCTGCTGATTTCTTTCCTTTTTAAGACTGAATAATATTCCATTCTATGAATATACCACATTTTCTTTA
Source organism: Symphalangus syndactylus (assembly GCF_028878055.3). NCBI lineage: Eukaryota > Metazoa > Chordata > Mammalia > Primates > Hylobatidae > Symphalangus > Symphalangus syndactylus. The sequence continues at coordinate 86,800,659 of NC_072424.2, forward strand.
TCCATTCATCTGTCAGTGAACATTTGGATTGCCTCCATATCATGGGTGTTGTGAATAATGTTGCCATGAATATAGGTATGCAAATCTCTCTTTGAGATCTTGTTTTCAGTTCTTTTGTGCGTATACTCAGAAGTGATGTCTTAGTTCAAGCTGAGATAACAAAAAAAATAGTTTGGGTGACCTAACAAAAGTTCATTCCTCACAGTTCTTAAGGCTAGGAAGTCCAAAGTCAAGGTGCTGGCCAGTTCAGTTTGTGGTCAAGGCCCTCTTCCTGGTTTGCAGAGGGCTGCCTTTTTGCTCTATGCTCACATGGTGGAGAGAGAGATCATCTCTCACCTGTCTCTCCTTATAAGGGTTTACTGCCACTCATGAGGGCTCCACCCTCATGACCTAATTACTTCCCAAAGACCACAGGGCTTCAACATGTGAATTTTGGGGGAACGCAAATATTCAGTCCACAGCAAGCGGAATTGCTGTATCATATGGGAATTCTATTTTTAACTTTTTGAGGAACCTCCATCGTGTTTAAGTGGTGATTATCATTTTACATTCTTACCAATACCACATAAATGTTCCAATTTCCCCACATACTCACCAACACTTGTTATTTTGGGAGTTTTAAAAATAGTAGCCACCCTGACGAGTGTGAGGTAATGTGTCTTTGTAATATTGATTTACATTTCTTATAATTAGTCATGCTGAGCACCTTTTCATAATTTTTGTTTGTTGGTCATTTGTATATCTGGAGAAATGTCTATTCAAGTCTTTGGACTTTTTTTCTTTTGGAGATGAAGTCTTGCTCTGTCACCAGGCTGGAGTGCATGGAGTGCAGTGGCACGATCTCAGCTCACTGCAATCTCCGCTTCCCAGGTTCAAGCCATTCTCCTGCCTCAGCCTCCAGAGTAATCCCAGTGGGTTACAGGTGCACACCACCACGCCCAGCTAATTTTTATATAGAGATGGGGGTTTCACTATGTTGGCCAGGATGGTCTCGATCTCCTGACCTCATGATCTGCCTGCCTCGGCCTCCCAAACTGCTGGAATTACAGGCATGAGCCACCACTCCCGGCCCCATTTTTTAGTTATTTGGTTTTTTGAGTTGTAGGAATTCTTCATATATTCTGGATATTAACCTCTTATCAAACATATGATTTGTAAATATTTTCTCCTATCCCATAGGTTGCCTTTTCACTCTGTTGATTATGTCCTTTGATGCACAGACATTTTTAAGTCTGATGTAATTCCAATGGTCTTTTTTTCTTTTGTTGCCCATACTTTCTGTGTCATATCTAAGAAATCATTGCCAAATCCAATGTTGTGAAACTTTCCCCGTTTTCATCTAGTTTTACAGTTGTCAATCTTACATTTAGGTCTTTGAGTTTTTTAATATATAAGGGTCCAACTTCATTCTTTTGCATGTGCATATCTAGTTTTCTTAGCACCATTTGTTAAAGAGACTGTCCTGTCCCTATTGAGTGGTCTTGGTACCTTTGCTAAAGATCATTTGGCTATATACGTGAGAATTTATTTCTGGACCCTATTCCATTGGCCTGTATGTTTGACTTTGTGCCAGTTCCACATTATTTTGATTACTGTTGCTTTGCAGTATGTTTTGAAATCAGGGAGTGTGAGACCTCCAACTTTGTTCTTTTTCAAGATTGCTTTGGCTATTCAGGGTCCATTGAAGAGTCTAGATGAATTTTGGCATGGAATTCTCTACTTCTGTGAAAAATGCCATTGGGATTTTGATAGAGATTGCATTGAATCTGCAGGTCACTCTGTGTGACCATGAGATGTCTATTTATTTGTGTCTTTGATTTCTTAGTAATGCTTTACAGCAGGGGTCCCCAACCCATGGGCCATGGGCCATGGGCCAGTACTGGTCTGTGGCCTGTTAGGAACTGGCTGCACAGCAGGAGGTGAGTTGTGGGCAAGCAAGCATTACTGCCTGAGCTCTACCTCCTGTCTGATCAGCTGCAGCATTGGATTTTCATAGGAGCTTGACCCTATTGTGAACTGTGCATGTGAGGGATGTGGGTTGTGCACTCCTTATAAGCATCTAATACCTGATGATCTCAGGTGGAACTTGTGCACTCCTTATAAGAATCTAATACCTGATGATCTGAGGTGGAACAGTTTTATCCTGAAACCATCCCCCACTGCACCGTCCACCCTGAGTCCGTGGAAAAACTGTCTTCCATGAAACCAGTCCCTAGTGCCAAAAAGGTTGGGGACTGCTGCTTTACAGTTTTCAATGTATAAGTCTTTTGTCTTAGTCTGTTCAGGCTGCTGTAACAAAATACCATAGACTGGGTAATTTATAGATAACAGAAATTTATTGCTCACAGTTTTGGAGGCTGGGAAGTCCAATATCAAGGATTTGGTGCCTAGTGTTTTCTTCCTCACAGATGGCACACTCTAGCTGTGTCCTTACATGGTAGAAGGGGAGCTCTCCAGACCTCTATTAAAGGACACTAATCCCATTCATGAGAGCAGAGCCCTCTTGACCTTATCACCTCCCAAAGGCTTACTTTTTAATACCACCACATTGAAGATGACATTTCAACATACAACATACATCAACATACAAATGTGGGGGGAGACACAAACATTCAGCCATCACATATCTCCTTGGTTAGGTTTATTCCTAAGTATTTTATTCCTTTTGATCCTATTGTAAATGGAATTGTTTTTCTGGATCATTCATTGTTAGTGTATAGAAATACAACTGATCTTTGTGTGCTGACTTTGTATCCTGCAACTTTGCTGATTTTATGCTTCCTCTTGATCACACCATCCTCAGCTGGGGAAGAGCTAGGGTGAGCAAAATCCACGAACTTTCCCAGCCTTTTGGTGCAGCCTTTTCCTGGCTTTGCATTTGCTTAAGTGCTGCAGTTTCCCAGTTGGTTTCTAGAGTTCTCACAAAGGTATTCTGGCCCACATATTGTTAACTCAGCACCTCTGGAAGAATGAGGACATGGAGTTCCCAAGTCCATCATCTTGCTGACATTACTCCTATCTACCAGTGTTAGCAAAAAACTAGTATGATGATTCATATATGATATTCACATATACAAATATGCTAATAAAATTTCTGATTCGTATATGATATTCACATATACAAATATGCTAATAAAATTTCTGATTCATATATGATATTCACATATATGAATATGCTAATAAAATTTCAGAGTATATTGATTAAAAAATGCTTATCCAACAAGTTTTACTTATCTACTTATCTCCTGGTGGTATCAAAATCAGTCTCATTCTTAGAGATCATTAAGCTTGGACTAATAAAAAGTTTTCCCAAATATGGCCAAAAAACTCAAATTTTAACTCTTGAATCCTGGGAACCTCAACCAGAAATCTTCTCATGATTATTTTAGAAAAAAATTTTCCTCTGGTTGGGGAAGGTTTTGATATCCCCAGTGTAATGTACCTTCCCTAATTATTTTGGAAACTACTGGTTTCAAAGATTATATAGTAACATTAGAAATCCTGTGTGTTTAGTTTTGAGAAAACACTCCAACAGGAAGCACCTGCTAAATGGGAGGCATTGAAACATTAACTTTGTATCACATGCACTTTTATTACTTTAGGTATAAACATATTTTTTAACTCATTAAAATTTTGATTTCAATTTCTAAGAAGTGATTATAAGTTCCAGTGGACTAAATGCATTCTAGTTGATCTTGTTTTGTGATCACTCTACTGCTGATTAGAATCTCTACTAGAAATTTTGTATTTTCAAGAGGAGGAACAAAGAGCAGAAATGGGATAAGTAAAATTTTAACTAAACTATCTTCTTGGGTTCAATTGTATTGCTCTGGTGAGAGAACTCAGCAGCAGGCAGAAGAGGACAAAGGCATGATGCATATTCAGTGAGTAATGCACTTATAAGTTTCTTTAAATATAAAACATATTGAAGATAATAATACTCTATTTCTAGCTAAGGTTATAGTCTTGTCTTCTCATGAGAGTAAATATCCTTGAGGACAGGTACCACCTCTGTTCAAAATTGATCCTTCCCAACCCCCACTTCCACACTACCCCATACATTTGTAGGCAGGCACTAGATTGAGCTCAATAAATGTTTTGAGGAGTAACAGAGTTATCACAACAGCTTCAGTTAAACTTAGAGCTATTTCTACTTCTCTGATGAGTGTCATTTTTTGTTCTGTAGTCTCTCCCTAATGAATCCTTCTTTCTAGTAATTCTTAAAATTCTATTAGAACTCTAAAACAGTTCAAAAGAGAGCAGGCATAGGGCCATACCAGTCATTTCCAAGATAAAAATGGTCTTAGATAAGATTCTAAAGAAAGTCCACTCCTCTTTGTATGTTTCAAAATGGCTTCAAGTGTTTTGCCATTTAAGTGTGAATGTACTTGGCTTATGAAAGTAGATAGAAACTCAAAATTATTACTAATAGTGAAGTCATGACTTTTTAAGAGATTGAGACAGCAAATAAAATTGGAGAAAAATTCTTCTTTATTGAAAAATACCAGTAATACTGACAGACTTCAAAAGCAATTCACGCTTCCAGAATACAAAGTACTTAATACATATTTTCAAACCTGTTTGCATTTCAAACAAAGTTAGCGTTTTTGTAAATCAAATTTGATAACCCGACTAAAAATATTTTCCAGCTTTATTATTTAAGGAGCTGCACAACCTTTAAAGTGGGGATCAGGAGGCAGGCAGAGGCAGAGAGACAGAATGCACCCAGGACTGCGCAGCAGTCTACAGCAACATGTCCCACAACTTTGGTGCTGGAAACACAACTACTGCACAAGACAGCTGCCCTGCAGTGTCAGGATCCTGTGAAACAGCATATCAAAAGATCGCCAGCTTCTTATAATTTACACACTTTCATTTAGGATTGTTTTTGAAGAAAATCTTTAAGAATGCCATTGTAATTTAATATCCAGAACCCTGAATTTAAAAAACTAATGAAAGAAATTAACTGTTACCATCAAAATGGTTGTTGCTGAGCTGTGTGAGTAGGAATTCTATGCTTTTGTAGATGCAAGAAAATTAACACATAATGCAAGTTTAATTTGAAATCACACAAGTTCTGTATGTAGGCTCAGATAGTAGCAATGTTCACTTTTATTACTAATAGCTTAACTGAAACAGCCATCTATTCATTCCTCCAGCAGGAATAGCAGCACCAAGATCTTCTAAAATTCTTTACATATAAAGCTTAAGTCATTATCCAAGTCCCATTCTTTGCATGCTCCAATTCTTGTTATCTTATTTAACATAAAAGCAACAGGATTTGGAGAGTTACTATTTGCTGTATTAAAAGAGTTACACAGCATCTTGTACTGTCAAAAAGCAAAATACTGTGAATGGCAGCCTGTCTTCACAGCTCTAAACTTGAAGCTGCCAAACAGTCACTGCTTGTGCCAGCAGTGGTTTTCCACAGAAAAATAGCAGAAACTAAAGGAATCATGGCACAATGGATTTCTGAATTATTGTGTCTACCATTGGTCCTGGGGCTTAGTACCTTCCCCCTTGTAGACTATATCTGCTGATCATTCCAGAATCATCTTTAATGAAGGAAAGGCATCAGGTCATATAGCGGGTAATGGCTCTCAGAGCATAAAGGAGTTCTGCTTGCATCCTAGCTTCTATAAGAAGCAGATTAACATGAACCTGAATATAAAATACAGCATCATATAAGGAAGGGTTACAAGCATTCACAGTTTTTCAGTGAATCTAATGAACACATAAAATAAGTACACTTCCTACACTTCCTATGTAGTACAGAATAACTTAGCCTTGGGTTTGTTGAACAGACTATCAATTTCTCAAAACAACAGCTATCTTTTTTTTTTTTTTTTTTGATACACAGTTTCACTCTTTCCCAGGCTCAAGTGCAGTGGCATGATCTCGGCTCACTGCAATCTCCACCTCCTGGGTTCAAGTGATTCTCATGCCTCAGCCTCCCATGTAGCTGGGACTACAGGCACATGCCATCATGCCCAACAAATTTTTTGGTATTTTTAGTATCACCATGTTGGACAGGCTGGTCTTGAACTCCTGACCTGAAGTGATCCGCCTGCCTTGGCCTCCCAAAGTGCTGGGATTACAGGTGTGAGCAACCGTACCCAGCCTAATATTCTTTTTGGATAGATTGAGCTTTCATTTGTATTTTATCATATTTCTTGGAGGTCTGTTACATGTCAGAAAATCTAGACACTGTTTTATCAGAATACCAACTTCCCCTGCCAAATCATTATTCAGTAATTTCTATAAAGATGTTTCAAAGAGAACAGACACTTCTACATATACACAGCTTTTATAAAACAGTCTTTCTTCTATGTGCTGACAGCCATGCCAGCACTTCTGAAGACAGGCCACCCCACCTGTGCTCCCTGTCTTTATTCTTTTACTCTATCATCATAATGAGGTTCCCTTCTGAAGGGGTACCTGAGACAGCTGTCCTGGAATGTTTTTCTTTGGGTTGGTAGGGGTGATGGAAAAGGTTTCAGCACCATTAGGTTAGGTGAAGGAGACTACGAATCATTGCTAAGTTACAGAGTAAACAAGCCACAATAGGCACATACCTTCTCAGAGTGCTTGAACTGCCTCCAGAAGCTATCATACATTCTTTTGGTAACCTTTTCAGGAGTGCAAACAACAGTTTTGATATAAACTTTAAAGCTACGATCCAATAGCTGGTTAATTTCACCATAGTCATAATCATCATATCTGTTGAAAGACATGAGAATTATGATATTTTCAGTGTATAACCTGTTTTCATCTTACAAAAGGATACACATCAATAGTTAATGCTGTATTTTTTCTCTTTGTGTAGGCAGCTGTCCCCAAAAATGATAGAGCTTTACAACTGCAGGTAGATGAGTGAGTATAAAGGGATAAGAAACAGAGTACTTAGGGAGAGTAACATAACATTTTTTCTACTATCCAAGTATATCATTCCTGAAAGCTGACAATATTAACATAGCACTGGGTACCAAGCAATAGTGTATATCTGCAATCATGAACATGCAACCACACTGCAGAACAAATTATTATTGAGACGGAGTCTTGCCCTGTTGCCCAGGTTGGAGTGCAGTGGTGCTGTCTTGGCTTACTGCAACCTCTGCTTCCTGGGTTCAAGCGATTCTCTCGCCTCAGCCTCCCGAGAAGCTAGGATTACAGGTGTGTGCCGCCAATTTTTGTATTTTTACCCAGCCAATTTTTGTATTTTTAGTAGAGACAGGGTATCACCATATTGGCCAGGCTCATCTAAAACTCCTGACCTCAAGTGATCCACCCGCCTTGGCTTCCCAAAGTGCTGGGATTATGGGCGTGAGCCACCGCGCCTGGCTGAACAAATTCTGAAAACAGATTTTGAGTATTATCAAAATTAAGAAACAAATTAATTACATTTGTTATTGATACTAGTACTTTCTCTATATGTATAGATATCTCTATATATAGAGAAATTTACTTGTATAAATAAAAATAATTAGAATTACTTTACTCATGTTTCCAGGAGTTTCTGGGGTCAAATGAGAAAAAAGGCAGGGGCTGCAAGGAGAAGGATGGTCTATACTTAGGAGAGCCTATCCTGCTTTAAGCCAAGATGGCTGCATGCACCAGTTGTCTGTGTTGCTCCACTGGGTAATGGATTTCCAATCACATAGGCACTGAAGTCTCCTATTGAGTTTTCAGTGGAAAGGGGAGAAAGGTCTTGCAAAGCTGGTTCTACAACCATTCAGGAGGCTAAAGTCAATAGTCTGGCTACTGATTAGTGGGAAATTAGTTTAAAGTTGGTCAGATGTACTTCAAATGCCAGATCCGTTTAGAGTAGATTAAATAGGGTTTGTAGGTTTTGACCAGAGTCTCTGATAAAATGAATAGAAAGCCTGATTTTACAGCAAAAATAGTTAACTAGTAAGCACTGTAGCTCAGAGTTTGTGTGCACGTGTGAGAAGGTGGTATACAATGACTGCATTTTCAATATAACATAGTAACATGGCTGAAAACCTAACAGCAAGGACATGAAAGTTTTGCATTTTGATTAGGTATTATGAGAGCAAGTACTCCTCGGAGGGAGCCTAAGAACAGCCAGAGGGGCAACATAAGGGTACTGATTTCCAAGGAGGTAGAAACATAAATGTATCAGGAGATAGATTATATGAAGAGAAAAGATATTAAAGGTTGAGTTCAGTGACAAACTTTGTTCTAGGACCAGCTTGCTTGTCCTCCCTTTCCTGGAGGCAGCTGTCATTCAATTCCTGTCAAGGTCCCTAATTCTCCCTCCTGCCTAGCTAGGAAAGAGGAAAAAAAATAAGCTGCAATAAAGTGGTTCTTTGAAACATAAATAGCATAAAAATAAGTTATTGGGGAGGGGATGGGTTTTGATTATGTGTGTGTCTATGTGCATGTGCGCTCCAAGCACTTGAATAATTTGGTCCAGAGGAAAACATCTCTTTATAAACACAGAAAGAAGACTAACCTTATTCCAAACATGCAGTGAATATAGTTCCAAATTGCCCGTCTAAGCATTGAGGTATCAACATCTTTGTGCATTGCCATTGTATTATAAGTAAGATTGTAAGCAATGTGAAATTTTTCATCAATCAACTGTCCCACATCTGGATAAAGGCGATTTACCAAAGAATAACCATGATCTTCCCAGCAATAGTCCTAAATACAGGGAATAGAACAAATGTGAATAAATGTGGTCAAGTACAGTTCTATATCTACAGCTCTGTAGTATGGTAAAAATCATTGTCATTTGGCTGACAATCCAACTGGCTTTCATCCCTAACTCCCAGCTTCATTTGCACTCCAATCTTTTTTCAATTCCCATACTGCAACATGCAAAAGGTTGTGTTTTATAACTCAGTGAGTTTAAAAACTAATAGTCTCAAAAAAATAAAACTAATAGTCTCTTCCCCTTACACATCGGCCTTTATCTCTTTCACTCTCTCTCCACTCAGCCCCCAGATGTCACCAGCTTGGGAGTCCCCTCTCCTTTTCCACTGCTGCAGCCATTCAAATGGTCTTCAAATTATGAGTGTGTGTGTGTTTTAAGAGACAAGGTTTTACTCTGTTGTCCAGGCTAGAGTGCAATGGTATGATCACAGCTCATTGCAGCCTCCAACTCCTGGGCTCAAGCGATCCTCCTTGCCTCAGCCTCCTGAGTAACTGGAACTACAGGCACAGGCCACCTTGCTTGGCTACTTTTAAAAATTATTGTAGAGATAGGGTCTTGTTTTGCTGCCCATGCTAGTCTTGAATGCTTGGCCTCAGTGATTTTCCCATCTTGGTCTCTCAAAGTGCTGGGATTACACGTGGGAGCCACCAGATCTGGCCAAATTTTGTGAATTTTTAATTCAACACATCTATCACCCATTCCTTCTCCTACCCGCACTTCTGCCTTTTAGCCCTATTAACTGAGTCTCCTAATTAGTTTTCCTATATTAAATCTCCTTGCCTCCTTTCTTTCCACCTGAAACAAAACTTAATAAGCCCCTACTTCTTTGTTGCTTTCCTAAAAACACCTCTTTGATAGTATACCATCACACTGGTGAAAGCCTACAAACCCCACATAATCTAATGTAAACTGCTTTGGCATTTAAGGCACACCTAACAAATTTTAAACATACACCACTAATCAGAAGTAGGAATCTTTAGCTTGAAGCTCTCAGCAGCCAGCCAATCTCTTTATAATTCCTTCCTTCACTCTATCCCTCAACCTAAGCTTAATTATTGTCTAGTCTCCTCTACTTACAATACCCTTTTTACCATCCAAATTCTTCAAATCCTAATGTCCCTCCATAAAAAATTTCCAGCCCACATGATGTCTTCAATTTCTAATCTATTGTATAATAATTCTATAACTCTTCCTTGTGCCTAAATTTTGCCCCTTAGTTTATTTATTTTTATTTTTTGAGACAGGATCCCACTCTGTCACCCAGGCTGGAGTGCAATGGCTCCATCACAGCTCACTGCAGCCTCGACCTTCCAGGCTCATGTGATTTTCCCACCTCAGCCTCCTAGGTAGATGGGACCACAGGTACATGCCACCAAACCTAGCTAATTTTATTTTATTTTTTATTTTTATTTTTTTTGTGGAGACAGGGTTTCCCCTTGTTGGCCAGGCTGGTCGTGGAACGCCTCAGCTTAGGCAATCCACCTGCCTCAGCCTCCCAAGGCGCTGCGACCACAGGCGGGAGCCATTGTGCCAGGCCCCTTAAGTTTCTTGAGCAAAGAAACAAAATCTTACGGTTCTCAAATTTCTAGTCAATCATGTGCATACAAGTTGCAATTTTACCTGGACACGAAATGTTGGAACATGCATCCCATGTCTAGAGAAATCTTTATAGCCATAACTAGTATCCTCAAAATGACGAGATACATCTCTTGCTGGTGTAACTTCTTCATCATCTGGGAAAAAAGGCCATTGAAAGGTTTTTAAAAATAGGATGCTAGTTAAAATTGATTTTACCCAAAGTAAGTAAAAATGGCATAACTCTTTCTCTGATACGGAGTAACCAATATCAACCAAAGTAGTCTTACAATTATACAAAGTAGTTTACTTGCTAATAAATAGAATGTAGTAAAAGGAGATTCTCTGTTATAAAATGAAAACTCATAGTTGAATTCTCTATGCCTTTTATTGCCTCTTTCATAGACGCTTTCTCTCTCCTCCCATTCCAATTTATATGTATTAGGTTCGACTTATTCAAAGTATGAACATACTTTTGGCTAATTTTTAAGATAACTATAAAAATCAGCTATGCTCCAAAATTTAGCACTTAGATTACTTTTGTTGAATATTAATGACATATAATATGTAACATGATCAAAGAAAGAAATCCCATGGGTTAACATTTTTACAGTGCTGCCTGCACTGTGCCTAAGACTTTCTGGACTATCATCATGTTTAGGAGTTGATGAGATTATAGTTTCATTTAAGTGTAGCATTAGATGACAACTCTACATCTTTAGGCATGGAAACAAAAATTTTTCCTGGAAGAAAAAAAAGTGAACATCCAACCTCCATTTGAACAAATTTGATTGTTTCTTTGCTATTAAGAAACTCGGTGCTCTTTCTCCCACTCTATTATATTGTCAAAATACATCTGGAGACACTTTATCAACTTTTTCTCCTTTAAATTACCTGGTTTATATATTATCTCCTGTAGCCTACATATAGATAAAGGTTAAACATAGAGGATTTAGGTTGTTGGTAATTTAATAAATATCTCCTTTTCACAAATCATATAATTTTTGTTGTTTTTTTAGAGATGGGAGTCTTGCTATGTTGCCCAAACCAGTCTGGAATGCCTGGCTTCAAGGTGATCCTCCCACCTCAGCTTCTTGAGTAGCCGGTACTACAGGTACAAACTGCTGTGCCCAAAAAAATCACAAAATTTTAACGCTGGAAGCAGTCTTGGGACTATTTCCTCATATTAAAGAAGAGAAGCGTGGGCAATGTAGCAAGACTCCATCTCTAAAAAAAAATTTAAAAATTAACTAGGTGTGGTGGCATGTGTCTGTAGTCCTAGCTACTCAGGAAGCTGAGGCAGGATGATCACTTGAGCCTAGGAGTCTGAGGTTACAGTGAACTACAATCACGCCACTGCACTCCAGCCTGGCAACAAAGCAAGACCCTGTTTCTTAAAAAAAAAAAAAAAAAAAAAAAAAAAGAGAGAGAAAAAAGAGGGCACTCATATGTTAAGTGACTTAGCCAAGTTCACAAAGCTTATTAGAAGTAATTTTAGTGCCAGAATCCAAATTAAATGTCCTCCCCCTTAGTCTAGGCTGTTTTCACTTATGAGCTTTTCTTAGTTGCTTGCTTTAAAAATTATTTGTAAATAAGAATACCTATGCAACAGTCTCTCTAAAAGGAAGGACATATTTAGATTGATGATTTAAAAGTTATTTAAATTCTCTAAATAAAAAGTTGAGTTTGCAATAATTATATTGACTATATAATGGTTGTTCTTACCTGAAGAGAAGACAAACATACTCTCTCTTTTTTCTATTTCAAAACGTGAAGCCATCTCTTCCTGACTTGCCTCTTCTTCATCTCGACATTCCTGTAACTGCCTCATCTTTTCCATGAGGGCTTCAACCTCAAAGAAAGAATCACTTACCTGAAGAAAAAATACAATTAATGTTACATGTGGCAGACATAGAATATGTATGAATTATCTTTTAAGTCTGTCTCATAAGAATTTATATCTTTTTTTTTTTTTTTGAGACAGAGTCTTGCTCTGTTGCCCAGGCTGGAGTGCAGTGGCATGATCTTGGCTCACTGCAAGCTCCGTCTCCTGGGTTCACGCCATTCTGCCTCAGCCTCCCGCGTAGCTGGGACTACAGGTGCCCGCCACCATGCCTGGCTAATTTTTTGTGTTTTTTAGTAGAGATGGGGTTTCACCCTGTTAGCCAGGATGGTCTCGATCTCCTGACCTTGTGATCTGCCTGCCTCGGCCTTCCAAAGTGCTGGGATTACAGGCGTAAGCCACTGTACCTGGCCAGAATTTATATCTTAGTAGAATATTGGGAAAATATTCTTATAATTTTAATGTACATGAATGAATAAAAAACTATTTTGGCCTATTAGGAATACAGACATGCAGATTTTAAAATATAAGGAAAAAATGATTTTAAGAACACATTCTAATGCTTTTACCTTATAAAATTAGCAATAATGTCATTACTATTTATACTGTTTTAAACTACTTGTCAATTTAAAACAGAACTGCATAAGATAACTTCTACTTGCTTAATCTTTAAATAAGATACACAAAGTATAAGTGATTTTGCATCAACTGTGTACACTGGGCATACATATTGTTAATGTGTCTATCATCTTTAATAATTAGCTCTATTTCTACAATTTACCAATTAAACGTGAAAGATGTCTTTACATGGCTGGAGTTGGCCACCTGACCTCTGCAAATGGATCTGGCAGCTGTCACTTGCTGGGATGACTACAGCAGTGTCACACATAGAGTAATGGGTCTGACAAAGGACTGGCCAAGTGGTTTTGTACTAGTAAAACCGGTTATACTTCTATACTCTGCTGCATTCTTGCTACACAAGCTAGATCAAATCTATGCAATTTATATCTTTCTTATAAAATGAATATATTAAGAAGTCCCGGTTGGGCTAGTGGCTCATGCCTGTAATCCCAGCATTTTGGGAGACCAAGGCAGGAGAATCGCTTGAGCCCAGGAGGAGTTCAAGGCTGCAGTGAGCTGTGATTGTGCCACTATTTTCCAGCCTGGACAACAGAGAGAGACTTTGTCTCAAAAAGAGAGAAAAAAGTCTTAATCTCAAATCTCAATGTATACATACAAAATTAATGTTTCCCCCCTTATAAATTTATTTTGCCAGGAATGTTTTTAAGACCTCTATCTTCCATTCTTCCTGGCTTCCACCCATTGATCCTTCAGGTAGTAGCTTACATCCTTCTAAACACCGTCATTTACCCCACAAGCTCCAATTATTCTAACACAACCCTCTCCTCTTTCCTTCAGAGGATCGATCACAATTTATAATTGTTATTTGCATGATATTGATTTAATGCAGGCTCCCTTCCCAGACCAAACCTTCATAAAGGTAGGAAATCTGTTTGATTTACTTGTACATATCCCAAGCCTAGCATAGTACCTGGTACATAGTAGATATTCAAGAAATACTTGCTGGAGAATGATTGTCAGGGTAATTCTATATTAAGAGACAATCTATATCACTTGTGCTTTACATTTTCTTTTGATCCAAACAGTTATACTGAAATGCCCAGTATTAAGCCCTTTCTCTAAGAGTTTCATGATGGCAAGTGTTTCTATGACGATACTAAAGATTCTTCTGGTGCATGCATGCATTTTCCCCATAGTTATTCCTGACAGAGAGTCAGTAACCAAATAAAAAATGAGCTGAAAAGGATTAGGTTTCATGATAGGATGACTCAAAGTTTAAAAAAGGTCTCTGTCAACTCACATTATCTCTCACTATTTTGTTTACCTGTTCTCCTCTTAAAGAGCCCAAATTTTAAGTATTCTTAGGAAAGATAATTCTTGATAAATTATATTGAAATAAGAGGGAAAGGAAACAAAGTAGGTTTCTTTGTTCCTTCACTGATCTGCCAAAGTTGTTAGGATTAAAAAAAAAAATACGGCATTTCATTTTAATATTAAAATGTTAAAACTGTGTAAGAAAACTCTTTTTTTTCCCCCCTTTATAAATTACCCAGTCTTGGGTATGTCTTTATTAGCAGCATGAGAACAGAATAATACACCAATACTTAGAAGCAACCAATGTGTCCTTCAGTAGCTACTGGAATAAAGAAATGTTGGTACATCCAGAAAATGAAAAATTATTCAGTGCTAAAAAGAAATTAGGTATCAAGCCATGAACAGACATGGAAGAAATTTAAATGCATATTACTAAGTGAAAGAAGCCAATCTGAAAAGGCTACGTACTGTATGATTCCAACTATATAACATTCTGGAAAAGGCAAAACTATGGAGACAGTAAAAAAATGAGTAAGTAGTTTCCAGGGTTGGGAGGGAGGGAAAATTCTTGTTTGTTTGTTACCATTTGTATCTGAAGAGCTGAGTCAGATACTGGATATGTACCTAAAGAACAAGCCATAACAGCTCACTGTCAAAGTGTCATCAATGTGGGCCATAAACCTTCTAAAAGTATCCAACTTCCTGGGAATACGAAGCTTATCTATTAGAGAAATAAAAATTATCTTCTTTCACTATTCATTCTTTTAATAGAAGGAGAACTAGAAACAATCAAATACTTTTTTCTTTAGCCTTGTACTAAATTATTGGTAGCAAGGACAAGAATCCATCTCCTAGCATTCTAGCAACTGAATACTCTCTCTTGGATCCTCTTCTGACTGCCAAGCTTTGAAAAATAATCAGTGGCCATATGCAAGCCTATAACATGAATCTAGGCAGCTCAAAGGAGGGTGAAACTGATGGTCTTTGGCAGTCCTATGATCAACCTTGGGAAAATTATTCTTTCTTGTGCTAATTTCACCATATGTAAATGCTACCTCTTATTTAGCACCTGACAAATGCTAAGTGCTGTACTTGGCCTTTTACTTCTTTCAAGACATTTCATTTAAACCTCACAATAACTTTGTGTTTTACTTTTATTTAGATATGAAAGAACTGAGATTCAGTAACTTGACCGAAGTCAAATATATAAATTAAAGGCAATTCAACCTGTCAAATCTATTTCAAAGGGATAATATAACTCAGAAAATGCATGTAAAGCATTCAGATGGCTGTGGTACTGCTTCTAAAATTTATTTTTGAAGCGTAAAATAAACCTTGCTTTTTCGCTACAACAAAAGAATGTAGGAGGAGATTTTGATTCATCATATATAGGAATTAAAATTTGCTTATAAAAAACTGAACTTGCTCTGTTTCAAAGGAGTAACAAAACTGAGAATATATAAAAGCCAGGAAGAGAAGGAATAGAGGTGAAAGCATTTTAACACATTTACATTCACCTGATATCACCTTCTATATTGGTGCAAAGTTAAACATGAAAAATTTTGAAGAGAGAAATTTCTAGATCAAAGTTGATTAAATCTTCTGAAAGATAAAAAATTAAGAAGCCAGACTATTTTGTGCAAAAGAGAAGAATGTGATTGGCACAAAAAGTCTCCACCACCAGGCCACACTATTTTCAGCCTTCCCTCATGTCACTGTAGTAGCCAATCAATATTATTTGGTCCTGACAGGACACATGCTGTTGGCTCCTGATCCTAAAATTATCTAAGTGTAAACTCCTAGAGGGTCTTAACAGTTTTGTACATCACTTTTGTAAAATGTTGTATATCACCTAGACTAGTGATGAGCATGTGAGGCAGTCAATAAAACCCTACTGAATGAATAGATATAGGGGCCCGATATCTCCACAGTCTTAACAGGGTGGGTTTTTCTAAGAAGCCAACTGAAGAAATAATATAACAGCAATTATTGTGATTAGTTTTATGACAATCTCATGACAAATAATACTTACAGAAACATTTTCTGCTGAGTTGACCGGCATCTCATCCACACTGTGATTGCCATTTGTAATGTCACAGATGCAGTAGTTGCTAACAGAAGGAGGTCTGAATGTGTGGCCACCATCACAATGAATTTCTGGACTGATTCCACAGCCAAATGTGAATGAGGCAAGAGAATGATAGTGTGTGAGTAAAACTACTGCATGTACCAATTCCGCAAGGGACCAGCTGTGCTCTTCAGCTTTTAAAAGTCCCTTAGGGGGAAAAAGAAAAGAATATATTTTTGTACTGGGGTGTGGTAAAAGTATACAGTTCATTTAGTATTTAATTTATTGAAAACATGAGTCAGCCTAGCATAAAATTATTTGAAACATGTAGAACCCAGAATTTGCTAATTTTTATGAATATGCATTCACAAATAGAACTTAACATAATCTGTTAAGACATTGACTATTATTTTGATTTTCTGAAATACTGACTTAAAATGTAAGAGAATACATTTTACTTAAAAGTGGTTGCTGTATTTCAGATGCTGGATTATGAATGAATTACTGTGTTGTTAGTTCAAAATCTCAAAGCAAATGTAATAAATTTGTGTTTAAAAGTAGAAGCTGCTGTGTGAAATGCCTGTGCTTTATTATAAGGCCTCCTCAAGGAATTTTTAAGATAGTGGCTTGAACAACTTGACTAAATATTCCTAAATCATCAAAAAGTTATACGTAAATTCTATAATTCTTCTATTCAATTCTGTGTCACTTCTGCTTCATTATCTATTTTGTGTTACTTGACAATATATAATAGGCATTGTATTAATATATTCAAATCTTATATCTTCTTGATAATATCTTTAATTATCTAATAGTCTCTATTCTATGAAATAGACAAGACCAAAAGATGCATCTCTAAGAATTTATAGTGCATGGTAAACAATTTTAGAAAACATCAATCTACTTTTACTCTATTACCTCTATTAATAAATAGAACCAGAACTAGCTTAACATGGCATTTAAAACATAACATAAAGATGCACAACAATGAGATGCCACTTCACACTTATCAGAATGGCTGAAATCCAAAACACTGACACCAATGCTGGCCAAGATGTGGGGCAACAGGAATGCTGCTTCATTGCTGGTGGGAATGCAAACTGATACCGCCCTTTGGAAGAGTTTTACAGTTTCTTACGAAGGTAAACGTAGGCTTACCATATTATCCACAAATCGCACACCTAATTATTTATCCAAATGAGGTGAAAGCTTTTGTCGACAAAAAACAAAAAACAAAAACCTATACATGAATGTTTACAGCAGCTTTATCCGTAATTGCCCCAAATTGGCAGTAACCCAGATGTCCTTCAATAGGTGAATGGATAAACAAACTATGGCATAACTATACAATAGAGAATTATTCAGTGATAAAAAGAAATGAACTATCAAGTCATGAAAAAGCATGAAGAAGCCTTAAATGGATGTTGCTAGATGAAAGAAGCCAGTCTGAAAAGCTACATACTTTTATATGATTCCAACTGTATGACATTCTGGAAAAGGCAAAACTATATAGAAACAACAAAAAGATGAGTGGTTGCAGGGGTTTAGGGGAAGGGGAAAGGGATGAACAGGTGGAACCCAGGGCATTTTTAGGGCACTATTCCATATGATACTGTAATGGATGCGTGACATTAGGCATTTGTCAAAATGTGTAGAATGATACAATGCAAAGACTGAACCCTAATGTGAACTACAGAGTTACTAGTAATATATCAGTTACAGCAAATGTACCACAGAAATGCTGTAACAGAAGAAAATGTGCATCTGTGGGAAGAGATTCGGGGGTAGAAAATAGGAACTCTCTGTACTTTCTGTGCAGTTTTTCTCTAATCCTAAAACTGCTCTAAAAATGTCTGAAATGACTCCCAAGATATATTACCCCACTGCTTACCTCAATGTGTTCTTTGGTAATAAGCCAAGGTCTATGGGCTAACACTTTGTTAAGTTCTCCTAAATTCTGTAGTTTTTGAGGAGCATTCTCTAAACCATTGAGCCACTTGGGGTCCCCACCAACATGAAGAAAATCATTTACATGCAGGTTCACTAAGTAGGAGCACTGATGTCTTGCCGCAGCCTTCAAACAAAAAAGATTAATTATAAACATTAAAACCTTGAACTACATATCCTTTTTACAACATGCAAAAGAGCTAATTAAGTTTATTAGTATGTTTTCAAATTTTCCATAAACTACAGAAATGCAGTTTTTATATAAACATTTTAAAAATTCAAATACAGTAAGAACCTTAGAAATATTCCAAGAACAAACAAAATATCTGATGAAAGTATTTGAACTTTAGACATTTTATCTATATACTTTCAGAACTTCAGATTAAGAAGAAACTTCAATTAAGGTGCCAATCATAAAATAATGGAATATTATTTACATCTTGAACAGGAAGCACCACTTATGTCAATGTGAACTATTTATAATAATGAAACAGAACTTGTGTTCTACTTATTTAATGAATAATGGTTCTCAGCAATGTATAAATACTTGTTTCTTTTTGTTATACTTGAGAGCATACTTATTTAAAAATAGGAAAAACAGAGATTGTGCAACAGGAATCATATTATATATCATAATCTAAGTATTTATCCCTGTGTTTAAAGCATTAACTGTCTCTTAAAGAGATTAATAAAAATAGGCAAAAAGAATTTTTCACTGAATGTTTACAAACCATTATTCCAATGTAGTGACGATAATGTAGGGGTAACGGCCCATCCATTTGCAGTAGATAGTGTTGAGTTTTTAAGAAACTTTCTAAATATTGTGGGTGGAAAACCATCACTAATGTAATGTTATCCAAACGGCCCAAAGCAGCAAAAGAATCTGCAAATAAAGCATGCATCTGTGCGTCTTCACTCCCCACTTGGAGGATCTGTATAAATGAGAGAAAAACCATGGTTACTGAAATTGTAAATTGGTGTTAAGGGAAGAAAATATACATGGGCTACACGCTAAATATCATTTAGAAGCAGATTAAATGTGGCTTAAGAAAGAGGGGTTACAAATTTAAAATCAACTGGTTGAAAGATATAGAAGAATAAACAGTTACATATTATATAGTAGGGGATAAACAACAAAGGCTGAACATTAAAGGCCATCGAGATAGGCTGCTTGCAGAGTTGGCCAGAATCCAGATAAAGAAGCAGATTTAGATTATCAAATTTGCAGAGCTTGCAAACAGACACTAAAGCCTTTCTTTACAAAACCGCCTACTCTCACTCAATTTAAGGAGAACTAAAATTAACTAATAGCATACAGTCCTTATGAAAATAAAGAATAGATGCTTTTATACATATATAGAATTAAAGATCCAATCTAGCACTGATATCAGCCTGTGGAGACGGTCAAGACTAAGTAACTCAGGTTATAAGCAGATGGAATATCACTGGTCAAAAACAAATCTTGGCTTTACTTGATTAAATATGGGTGTTAAAAATACATCATGAAATACTAGAAATCAACACAAGTACAACAGCTTTTTATTCCCACAGATTCACTGCCAAAGCATGATTAACTGCAACCAACTCTGACTAAAACATGTTGTTGACCAACAGTTCTTCAGATGCCAAGATGTGGGTCAGGAAAGCTCTTCCTTAAAAGCATACAGTTCACTATGTACTTTCACAAACAATGTTACCTCCTTTTCTGGGATGAATCTGCTTGGTCCCTGTCCTAGTGGTCGAGGAATTCTAATGCCAAGTTCCTAGAAAAGAAAATTACACCATCTCAGGCCTTTGGCAGTAAACAAAATGAACTGAGGCTAAAGGAATGGGAGGGAAAAACAACCAGTCGAACAGAGACAGGCTTGTTTTGATGGTTTGTTTTCATGGCTGTATATACATACCAACTCTTCTGTTAGCATTGCATAGCTAACAACAGCTTATAATACAACTCTGACTAAAAACAATAAAACCTGTTTCACTAAAACCAGAGTTTTGCATAAAGTACTTGGCAGAGGCCGGGCGCGGTGGCTCACGCTTGTAATCCCAGCACTTTGGGAGGCCGAGGCGGGCGGATCACGGGGTCAGGAGATCGAGACCACAGTGAAACCCCGTCTCTACTAAAAATACAAAAAATTAGCCGGGCGTGGTGGCGGACGCCTGTAGTCCCAGCTACTCGGAGAGGCTGAGGCAGGAGAATGGCATGAACCTGGGAGGCGGAGCTTGCAGTGAGCCGAGATTGTGCCACTGCACTCCAGCCTGGGTGACAGAGCGAGACTCCGTCTCAAAAAAAAAAAAAAAAAAAAAGTACTTGGCAGAAAGTCTAGAACAGAAAGTTCAGCACATAGCAGCCAACCCTGTGGATCATCAGTGATACAAAATAAGACCAGTGTGTTTGTACATCTAAAACTCAACCAACCCAAATATCCCTGTGCATCGTCAGAAAATGAAAAAGCAGTACTTCCACCTAGGTGTCTTAAACTAGAAAAAGTGTAATTATTATTACATCTAAAACAACACCTCATGGTTAGAATGTAAATTTATGAAAAATAAAAACTAAATTCACAAGAGACAGCACTACAGGGCATGTTTTCTCTGTGGTTAAATAATTTTAGAGAAACTCATTTTGTTTGTAAGTTTGCCTTAAATTAAGTTTTTTTTATTTACAGGATGTCATCAACCTTGCCCATATTATATTTTAGAGCAGCTCAAATAATGGAGAAATAGCTTTCTGACATTTGACACAGTGACTCTAGAATCCTGTACCTTATGTGATGGTGTAGTATGGTTAACAAGTACTGAAAATCTGTTAGGGTTTCCTTTCCCTCCCTCACCCTCCCCATATAGTGTGCTTACAGAAACAAAACCAAAATAATATATTTCAACTTTTTGTTGTTGTTTTGAGGCCCATGTCCTATGTAGTGTCATTTAAAAAATTTTTTAGAATTTATACAATTAAAGATTAACCCCTTCACTCATATATATTATATATATAATTAAATACTCATATAATTCTACTCTCTCCTTACTACTTTTAAAAGTTCTTCATGATATAAACCAGATATTTTCCTTTTAAAGAAAAAAAGTGGGGATGGGGTGGGGGTGGGTACACAGAGAGAAGGACATGTGGCAGCAATCCAAGAAATCTGGTCCCAGCAAATGAAAATCTTTACAGCAGAACAGGCTTTTAAAAATTAAGCAGGAAGGACAAAAGTGAAGGTAATCTTTATTAGGAGACATCAAGATTCAAAGTAGTTTATATTTGCCAACAGAATTCATAAAATAATATTTAAATAAAATAATCTTATACTGGAGGTTAGTGACTTCTCCCTGGTTAGTCCATCCTTATACTGAAGATAGTAATGCTTTAACATTATACCCCTCATTAGAGGAGGCACTTAATTCACTGGTCTGGCCACGTGTGTCTCAATTTTAACATCCTGTAATGAATGCCAGAGGACATTCCTGTTATTCAATATATAATTTTGGCACCAATAGCAGCCATTTATATACAATGATGACTCTTAGCTTTTCTAACTGCTGAATTTCTGATCCAATTACATACATTTGAAACAATACCTATTGGACAAAACTAAGGCTAAAATTAACATCCCCTCTGATTTCTTTAATCTTGAAAACTGTCTTATTTAAACAAAATGCATTTTAGGAAAATGCCTGTTTCAAGGGTTTATTACTGTTTTATAACTAAGAGATTTGGGACGTTAGTATATGAAAAGGTGTCATTTCAAATGGGGGAAAATGAATTATTCAACAAATAATCTTGGGACAACTGGATAGCCATTCAGAAAAAAAGTGAAGCTGGAACACTATAACATGCTTTACCCCACAATAAATCAGAGTTAAATGTAACAAAAAAATGAAAACTTAGAAAAAAAGCAAAAAACATTATAGTACTAGAAGAAAACACTCATGGAGTGCAGCAGGCCTAAGAATACCACAAAAGTCGTAAAATATAAGATTGATAAATTTAATGACATAAAAATAAAGACTTTCACATGGGAAAAATAAATATATACAAAGTCAAAAGTAAACAGAAAGCTAGGAATTATATTTGCCACTCAAATAACAAAGGGCTAAATTTTAAAGAAAGACTACTATAAATCAATAAGAAAATCCTTTTTTTTTTTTGAGACGGAGTCTCGCTCTGTCACCCAGGTTGGAGTGCACTGGCACGATCTTGGCTCACTGCAGCCTCCGCCTCTTGGGTTCAAGCGATTCTCCTGTCTCCCGAGTAGCTAGGACCACAGGCATGTGCCACCACACCTGGCTAATTTTTTGTATTTTTAGTAGAGACAGGGTTTCACCATGTTAGCCAGGATGGTCTCAATCTCCTGACCTCGTGATCCACCTGCCTCGGCCTCCCAAAGTGCTAGGATTACAGGTGTGAGCCACCGCGCCCGACCAACAATCGTATTTTAAAAATGAGCAAACAACATGGACAGTTCAAGGAAAAGAAAATACAAATGGTTGAAAAATGCTTGACACTCAAAATAAAACAACTGCAAGTTAACTATGCTGAGATACTATCTTCCTCCAAAAAGATTGCTTAAGATCAAAAAGTTTGATCACAGGCTGTATTGGGTAGAGAAACAGTCATTAATTGTTTATACATTGCAGATGAGAGTGTTTTGAAGTATGAGAAAAAACAGTATAGAGTATATATTACTACAACCGCTAGGAAGGGCAATTTGTAATAGTGATCAAAATTAAAAAGTCCCATAGCCTTTGAATCAACAATTCCATCCTAAGTGTTAACCTATAGATGTGCTCACATTTGTGAAATGCCATATGTAAAAGGATAATCACTGCAACATTGTTTCTAACAGTACAAGGTTGAAAACAATCTCAGTGTTCATCAATAGAAGGCTGTTTGAATAAGGTTCAGCATGACCATATAATAGAGTAGCATGCAGTCTTTAGAAAGAATGAAGCACTTCTACATGAGTTGACTTTAAAAGCTCTTCAAGTTATATTATGATAACGGGGAAGGGGAGAAGAAGCAAAGTGCAGAATATGTATATATTATCTGTAAGCAGGAAAAAAAAACAACCTCACCGATTCAATTTCTAGGCCTTTATCTTACAAATACATTAGCAGCATGTAACGTAGTTACCTTTTTTAAAATGTGGCCAGATTGACAGCACATAGGTTTAGAAACAAAGAGGTATACAAATTATATTATTCTGGTTTTATTTCTCTACCAAATATATAGTTTATATGCCAAATTATTATAAAACAATAGGTTTACAATTCCAAGAAGGTGGCTATGAATGCTTGAGAAACAGAGTATTTCCTATATTTATGGCAAGGGTTCTATGTAATTCTTGTCTTTGTAAGTCCATCCCTATTGCCAAATTTAGTGAGCATACTGATAACACTGTCTCCCCTCTTCCTTAGCCTCCAAATTGAAGAGTCCTAATCTGTAAAATAGGGATGATGACAAAATAATAATACCATCAATCCCAACTACGTGGGATTATAATCTATATTATAAACTATAGAATATTTTACAAATTATACAAACATTGAGTCTTTTGTTATAGATTCTAGTCTTAGGTATAAGGTCTAACAGATTTGGCTAATTTCTCAGAAGTAGCAGAGGAAGACAGGGTAAAGTGGGGTTGCTAGACTGTGGCTGGCACCCTAACACTAGTCAATGATATCTGAGAACCAAATTGCCTTTTAGTTTTCTGCTTATTTCTTGAATAACATTGAAAAAGCAACTAGGGCTCATGATAATAAATAGCAATAGCAGCAGCAGCAGCTAACACAAGTATTTATGAGCTGAGCACTGTTTTAAATTATACTACCGGTAAACAAAGAACATGAGTCTATGATACTAAAGTTTAGAAAGAGTATTTGGTGTTCTACAATATTCATGAAAACGTCAAGAGTCTTAGATTAATCCTTACCTTAATCTATGAAGCAGGTACTATTATTATCTCCATTTAGCATAACTGATGAAAGCCCTGAGATTTTTTTAATTTTTAAAATTATACTTTAAGTTCTAGGGTACATGGGCACCATGTGCAGGTTTGTTACATATGTATGCATGTGCCATGTTGGTTTGCTGCACCCATTAACTCGTCATTTACATTAGGTATATCTCCTAATGCTATCCCTCCCCCCACCCTCTACCCCACGACAGGCCCTGGTATGTGATGTTCCCCACCCTGTGTCCAAGGAAAGCCCTGAGATTTGAATCCAAGTATTCTAGCTCAGTCAGTACTAGTGAGTGGTGGAGACGGGGGCTGAATGCATGACAGCTGGTTCTAGAGTTGGTATCTTTCATTATTACTCTTTTGAGCCTCTTTAAGACTTCTTGATACCTTGGAGATTCTTATAGATACCACTGTTATTATACAGTAGTAGTCTTGGTTTATAAAAAGTTTCCATTTTCTGGAAAACTCACTTTTGAAACACTTCTTGGTCACATGTTAAATTGGTTACAACTCTTTTCTAGTAGATGCTGATCAAAAAAGGCACTGCAGGTGTTCAGTGGGGTGATCATAAGCCAAACTAAATACATTTCATAGCTTCCTATTTAGGTTAATTCAATTATTCCTTCATCTGTAGCTGTAAGAAACTTAACTACAGACTTTGAACAAATTTTGGCCAATCCAGATTCTAGGAGACGGAACTGCCACCAATAAATGGCCTTGTTGAAAAGCAGATGTAGATACTAATCACAGCACTAACCTCACAGGCTCTCTGTGAAGGTGTGGCTGGAAGACTAACACGAGAACTAACAGTCTTTTCCCCTCAACAACCTAATAACCATCTTTGAAAGAGACAACAACAGTTTCCACCATCACAATATTACTTCTGATATGTTTCCTCAGTGTATAATGCAAAACACTAATTTTCAGAGTGAAAATTCTTAGTGAATGTTGACAGTAGTACCACAGAAAGACTACGTATTTATTGTATCACTGTATGAATCAATGTTTGTGTACTGAAAAGTACTGTTCCAGTCAGATGTTTCAAATTTGTGAGATACATTTATGCATCTGTATCAATATCCTTAACTGAAATAATGAATGAATGACAAGTGCAAAATGAAAGCATTGTTGGCTTACAGTATCTACCACCTGCAAAATTAGTTGAGAAGTAAAAATACACAAATAATTTGAATCATTTTGTTTTCCTCGCTACACTATCACTGTTGTGATTATCACAACATTCACAGTAATTTTATTTTTTAAATTCAAAAGCAGCATGTGTTTTTTGAAAAACATTTCAACAAGGTAAAGATATGTTATATAAAAAGTGAAAGTTCCCATCCACTCTCCCTTCTCTGGGAGATTGCCTATAGCTGGGTGCTGGCCTTTTGACATTCAAAAATTTTAAATAGACATGGAGAGATCTAGAAGTGTTAGAAAGAAATATGCCTACTATAGCAAAATGTACTAACAATTATGTTAATATTGTCATTAATACTAATAGGTAATTCAGAAATACTGAAAAATCCAGGTACTTTTTTTTTTGCCTTCTATGAACTATATTTTAGAAAAAAACTTACTGACTTTAAGTTACTGCATTTGTAAGACTTAGGCCATATTTGTGCCCTATACTTTGCTCAGGAGTTCCGTTTCTGGAAAGTGTTTAATTTAAAAGCATTATGGAAGCTAGCTATTTGAAAGAATTGTGTTATTCTTTTTGTAAAGTGAATAGTTTTCCTATAAAGCATTCCTTCCTAATTTATCTTCCCACATGTTGGGATGTATTAAAAATGAAATACAACTATACAAAGCTTCCTGGTTTCCTCAACACAATCCCATAAGCGCTGTAACAATATGCAAGCCAAAATCTATTTCTTTATCTTTTAGTTTACATAGCTATCTTTGGAAATTCTAGATCTGAGCAAGAACCAGGACTCTGCACACAAACATCAGCAGAAATAACAGATCTATTCAAGCATGATGATCGGGGCTCACTTCTACTCAAAAAGAGAAAAGATCTATTATGACCCGCAAACAGAAACTGTAAATGTTAATTCAACACTTTCATACTGTTTTCACTTTTTGGTGAAGTTTCCAAAGCGATACTGTAAGAGATTTTTAAAGATTGTTTTATTATCTGTAAACAAGGAACATGTAATATGTCCATAAATGTTAAAATCTCAAAAAAATATTTGGTGCTTTACAACCTTCATGACAAAGTGTCTTCATTTAAGTTTCTATGAACATACATAGTATACTGATAATAGACTCCATTAAAGAAATTACAAAACCACGTCATTTTAGTGGGTAAAGCTGCAGAGAAAATAATTCACATTTAGACTTCTTGAACTAAGGCAACACTCTGACAGCATCTGATTTCAATCCAAATTTAAGGTTCGAGTTTTACCTAAGGTTACATTAGTAACTTTCAAATGGTTTCCTATTTGCAACCACTTAGAAAAAAAACACAAAATGTTACAATTAAGTACCTCTTTCTGAAGGCCAATTCAGAAAAGGGATGGTTTAATACGCAAGAGTAAATGCTGTGCATAACGTCATAGAGCTTGCAGGACACACTTATTCCAGGCAACATCATCTCTTCCCTGAGTCAAATGTTTTTTCTTTCTCTCTAAGTGGAGGCAAAGGGGGTGAAGGTGGCTAATCTGTTTTCACAAGACAAGACATCGAGGGGGCATATCCACAGGCTGTTTCACCCTCAAGACTTGAGGTCTGCTGGATTTCTGACTTGTGGAGACTTGTCCAGACGACAATGTTATTTACGTCTTGGAGACTTTCATTTACATGACCGGGGCCGCAGTCTCTCCCAGCTTAGCATTTTCTGCCCAGGGACGACTCACGGTGCGCAGGTCTCCCTCCCACCGCAGGCAACCCCCTTCCCCCGATGGGCGCAGGAGGGCCGGGACGCTGCTCCCCGGGCGCCCGCCCGCCTTACCTGGGGAACGTTTTCGGATGCTGACCCGGAGCGACTGTGAGGAGGCGACGTGACCTCCGTGTTGCACAGGGCAGCTCGGCCGGGTGCCCACCCGCCCAGGTACCCAGCCGCCCGCTCAGCCCCTCGCCCAGGTACCTCGTCCTGGTCGCGGCCCCCGCCGCACTGCTTGCAGCCCAGCAGACCCGAGACCGCCAAAGGGGCCGTGTACGCCTCGTTCGCGGCGGCGGCCAGGCGCATGTCGGCGCGAGGACTGCTGCGGACACGCGGAGGCGGCGAGCGCTGGGCAGCCGGCCGCGCCTCCGGTCTGCAGCGCCTCGGTCAGCACGGACGGCGGGGGGCGGGGCGGCGCCGACAAACAAGCCGCGCGGCCCCGCCCCGCGCCCGTCACTTCACCGCCCTGGCGGCCACGCAAGCCAATGCGAGCCCGCGTCTCCAGAAAGCCCCGCCCCCCCGGCGCAGAGGCGGGGAACCGGTGGTCTGACGCGGCGAGGTGAAAAATCACCTCGGGGGCCCAGATCCCCCACGAACAGCTAATTCTCAGGTACGGAATGGACTCTGGAGGGCCGCAAGGTGAGCATGCACTGTCAGGAAGGTGCAGCACGAGTCTTCGGGCTTCAGGGACAGGGAAATCTGCCCCCTACACCCCTGTTCGGCCATTTACCTAGAACCAAACAGCAGCCAACCTCGAGACTTGATCTTGACAACACCAGGAGTAATGAAGTTCGCTGTAAATTCGATGAACTACTGAAATTTCCCTTCTTCCTTTCCCATAATGCCCAAACGACGCTGAATGGGCAGCAGAATGCAGCGACATGTACAGGACTTTGGCCTATAATCAATGCAAAATTCATTTTGGTAAGCTACGTAAAAGCTATAAATATCACTCCCCTACACAGATAATAAACCTTGGTAGCCTATCTCTGAATTGTCTTTTTTCCTCTCAAGTATATTCGAAGGCTTTACAATTTCTAATATTCCTTCATAAGCGCCCTCCCTGGGTTATAAAGACAGAATTTCAATCTCTGATATCGGATGAGGAACTTGGGAAAATACAGGTTACAAAGGAGAAAAACAACTGACATTGCTGGGCCCAGAACCCTGATCCCTCCAGTCCTGTGTCAGTACTATTTCTTTACATAACTCTATTCTCTCTCTTTAAAAGAAACAAATTCCTAAATTAGATCTCTTTTTGCATGTTTATGCTGTTTTCAAAGCTTAAGTGCTCAGGTTAAAAAACAAAAAAAGCTGGAACATTCTGACAAGGAAACAAGTGGAATTTATAGCAGTAGTTAATGGCCACAGAACAGGACTCATAAATGAAAATAAGTTTCAGTCTTAGAAGTGAGGCTACCGTGTCTCAGTGAAGACTAAGTTACTCTTAGCTCTTCAACTATCATATTTAAAGTGGCATGTCAAAATGGTTACTTTTTATCTCCTCCTAATAAGATAAATGATATATGTTCTCTATACTGCTTTTAAAAAATAGCTAACGAACCCAAAATATTTTTTACTGGTCAAAAGAAGCAATTTTGAGTTAATGTCGATATAGAAGAAAAGCCTACAGAGGCTTCCAAGCTCTCATCTACTGAGCACAGCCTCAAAAACAAACAGTATAATCAAATGCCCACTCAGCCGTAAGCAAATACAAAAACAAAACAAACCCAGTACATCATCCAATTTGCAGCAATATGACATACGCTGCAAGATAAACTGGTTGTAAATGAATGCGCTGGAAACATAAATGCACTTGATGTATGGGACTGTGAGCTGCAAAAGCTAGTTAGGTAGAATTATGTGAAAAACGATGACTCTGGTTCTAGAAGAGTTGAGGTATGATTTTATTTCTGAAGGAATCACAGTTTTAGTTGTCTAGTAGGGCATAACCTTAGTTATGACATTTGTAAAATGAGAAATGCTTATCTTTGCATTTTCTAATGAGAGGCAAGGGAAAAGCATGCATTCAGTTAAATCAAAAGTGGCTTAAAATAAGTAAATGCAAGCGAAAACTGCTAACTGCATACATATAGTAGTCTGATACTTAGTGCTTGATAAATATTTATTGAAGAAATATTTCAGATATACTGAAATTGTATAGGAAGCTCCAGTTAGGATTCCTTTTTTCCCCAGATAGTTTCAAATTATTATTTAATGCTGCCTTATGTGAAAAGAAAAATAATTTTAATTTAATATTCTAATTTAGTGGTTTATGGAGAACCTTCAAGCCATTAAATGTCAAGATTCCTTTATGGTCTCTATAAAGACTGACCTAAATTCCTCAAAGAGTACTAATTTCTTGTTCTGTGCTATGGAGCACTAGAGTGAATTAGTCACTCTATTCTCCAACATAAAAAGGTTGCCTCCAAATAAATTTACAGTAACCAAGAGTTCCAACAAATGTATTTTTTTAATTTTTTTTTTTTTTTTTTTTTTTTTGAGACAGTCTCGCTCTGTCAGCCAGGATGAGTGCAGTGGCATTATCACGGTTCACTGCAGCTTTGACCTCCAGGGCTCAAGTGATCCTCCCACCTCAGCCTCCTGAGTAGCTGGCACTACAGGCAGAGGCCACCACACCCGGCTACTTTTTAAATTTTTTGTAGAGATAGGGTCTCATTATGTTGTCCAGGCTGGTCTCAAATTCCTGGACTCAAGCAATTTTCCCATCTTTGTCTCCCAAAGTGCTGGGATTACAGGTGTGAGCCACCACACCCAGCCCAACAAATGTATTAATTAACCTGCATCTATCATTGTGCAGATTTAACTTTTGAAATGTTTTGTTTCAAACCATTCAATAAAAAGTATTTTCCAAGGATTTCGAAGGTAGGCCAGATGTTCTGAAGGTGCTGCTCCTCTCAATCTCTAGGGCTGACCACATACAGGCATGCAATAAACATCTACTGAAAAGATGAACGTCCTGAACACAGAACAGTGATTACAAAGGGCTATGTTTTTGATATTTACCACAGGTTGTCAGTATAGGCCAGAGATACCTTACAAAGTCTGCTATTTAAACATTTAATTTTGATATTTCTTTTTTTTTTTTTTTTTGAGACGGAGTCTCGCTCTGGTGCCCAGGCTGGAGTGCAGTGGCACGAACTTGGCTCAGGAAGAATCCTGACATTTAATCTAAGAAGTAATAGTAATTCTGAAATATTTCCTTTCTTTTAAAAAGATTTTGGTCAACTTACTCAACTGTATCAAAGTGAGGTTCATTGCCTCTACATCTGTCCTTAGCAGTAATGCACTCAGCCTTATTTTTCTGAAGAGCAAGCTGATAATCTATGTAAAAGCAGAGCGGTGTCAAATAACTTGATTTTAACAGATAACTATGAAATATTAGGGGAGTCTTCACTTGGAATGGTGGTTCAAGATAGGCTTCCTGAAGGAAAAAGACACCTGAGCTACAGTTTAGAGTATTAGTAGAGAGGCCTTGGAAAGAAAATTTGGGGGAGAGTTTGGAAGAATAGACACAGAGTTCTAAGTAAAAGATCTAGCATATGCAGAGGCCCAGAAAAAGGAAAGAGTGATCCATTAGGGAAGCAGAATACAGGAAGCTCAATGGGTCTGGAAAGAGGGTAAGGAGAGTAACAGAAGGAGTTTAGGTAAAAGATAAGCAGTAGGCCGGGCATGGTAGCTTACGCCTGTAATTCCAGCACTTTGGGAGGCCGAGGCGGGCAGATCACAAGGTCAGGAGCTCCAAACCATCCTGGCCAACATGGTGAAACTCCATCTCTACTAAAAATACAAAAAAATTAGCTGGGCGTGGTGGTGCACGCCTGTAGTCCCAGCTCCTCAGGAGGCTGGGGCAGAATTGCTTGAACCTGGGAGGCAGAGGTTGCGATGAGCCGAGATCGCACCATTGCACTCTAGCCTGGCAACAGGAAAAAAAAAAAAAAAGATAAGCAGTAACGAGGGATTGTTAAGCTTCATTAAAGAATACGGATTTCATTCTTAAGAGTACTGTGGATTTACTGAAAGTTCTAAACCGTAGAGTGACATCAGATTTGCATGTCAGCTAAGGTTTGGAAAAATATATTGAAAGGGGCAAAACTAGGGGCAAGGAGATGAGTTAGTTAGGCTGCTGAGGCAATCTTGGCAAGGCGAGGGCAGTCTTCGGAACAATGGGAAGGGAGAGAAGTGTAGAAGATGACAGTGGATTTTGTCTCTCCAATATGGTAGTAAGTTTCTTGAGGGAGGCAATCATGCCTCAAACTCTTGTTTTTGAAATTTAGGAGATAAATCTCAAATTATCTGCTCTCCTGACCAAGTGGCTTCCCTGGACGCATTAGGTCTTTAAAAAGTATAATCAATTCATGACAAAGAATATATATTAGTAGAAAAAGCAGTAATTAGGCTAAAAGGCATAATCATACTTTTATGGACCACATGTTAAACCCTGTACTATAGATTTGCACATCTCCTCATTGGAATCAGAATTATACTTAATGCAGTAATTGGTTAGAAAACATACAGTGATGGTTTTACACATTAAACCAAAGAACTCCTTTAAGAGTGGGAGTGGACTTTGTTAGATTTATGTGGTTTAAGCATTCTTGAAAAATCCCCTAGTGTCATTTAAAACATTTCATTTAGAACAAATGCTGGTTTATAAGTCTACTTCTGCTTACTAATTTTGTCTAGATTTTTCTCCTCCAGCTCATATCTTCCTGTTTTTATCTACATAGCTTGTCTGCTAAGCACTTTTTCCCTTTTCAACATCATGTTTTGGGTACATTAAGATCCTTTTAGCACTGAACTTTAAACTGATCCTCTTATTTGCTCTATACTTTTTTTTTCAGTTCTTCAATTTTTAGAATTATATCACTTTAAAGGAGCAAGAATGTTGACAAGTCTTTGGTATTTTCCTCTCATTTAGAGTTTCCTCTTTTAGAAATGCAGTGTTTTAACTTTCCACATAGCTGTTTAGAAATACGAGGCATCACCAATATTTGTAAATAAGTAGTATTCCAAGAAGTGTCAGTGGTTTTAAATTCAAAAGTTGCTTTTACCCCTAAAGAATCAGTGTGTTAAATAAGGGTCAGGTTTTCGAGGCTGATAATAATAAGACCAGTACTTTGTTAACTCCTGTGTATCAGACACTTAACACTTTACATGTATAAAGCAGATGTAATTATTTTTATTTTACAAATTTGTGACATAGAAACTAAAAGTATGGGCAACTTGACCAAAGTTATAAAACTTGTAAAATTCAGCCTGGAATTAGAACTCAGGTCTGTCAGAATCCAAAGCAGCGGTCACTATATGAGGCTGCTGCTTTTACCGAATATATATTTAAAATTTTGATAACTGTATTCACCTAAGTTCTTGATTCTGGAGGCAAGAAAAGAGGGTAGGAAGACAGAAAAATTTATCTCCCTTGCTTTTACTCAGGGTGAGTTTTTTTTGTTTGTTTTGTTTTGTTTTTAAGAAATCATGGAATGGGTGATTTTGGGCTTTGAGAGCTTCTCTCCTCCATATTTCTCTCTGTCACTCCTCTCAGTGTCTCTTTCTGGGCCTTTGGTGGCCTCGTGCTACCCAAAGCCTCTTCACTACATATCTCATCTGAATCTACCCAATCTCCTACATGTTCCTCACATGACCCGTTTCTCAAAAAGTGGTACGTTTTAGGAAGAAAGCAGTCTTCTCAAACAAATCACACTAATTTTGTAAGTTACTGATATCTCCTATTTATTTATTTAGTTTATCTCAATAGGATATAAGCTCCATAAAATCAGAATGTTTGTCTTTTTTGTTTACTGCTATATTTCCAATGTCCTAGTGCCCTGCACACAGGAGACCCTCAAGAATTATGTATCAAATGAATGAACTCTGAAGAGATGTTTCCATTAAAAAATTGTTTAAGCTTAATTGAAAGCCTAACAATGAATTTCAAGTTCACTATTCAGGTAAACATTTTTGAGGCTTAGGGGCCACAAAACCTGCCTGTTTATAGGCAGACAGATTGGCTCTGTGAGGGAATCAGCTTCTACTGGGTTCAGCTCTGCTAAGCACTCTGTCTTTCAGAATCTCTCTACTTCTCCTTGGAACTCATAGATATCCAAGCTCCTTTGATTTTTCTTTGATATTTCTGTGACTGCTCTCCTGCACTACCAGGCTAGCAGCTATACAGGGTCTGACAAAGGCATGTATGGATCACTTGTTAAGTCAGGCATGTACTTACAAGTCAGACACTGCCTGTGTCTGACAAGATACCATTGTTTGACAAGATTCAGGAACATTTTGTAACCAAGTTTGGCTTTAAATAATCCTTAGGTCTATCCAAGGTGAAGTGATAGAAAAGAAAGTGTCTGTTGAGATATAAAAATTAAGTGGGAGAATTCATTCAGACATATTACAATGTTTAGAGGCTACTTTTCAGCATCATCACTGAGTTAAATAAGAAGGAATAGGTTTAATTTGGAATACTATGAGGTCTATGAAAAAGGTGAATGTGAGGGGGAAATGGATGGTTAGGACTTTAAGCCATATGTTGCTAGGCGCTACTGAAGGTTTTAAAGAAGGAGAAGGAAATATACAAACTCAAGGCAACAAAAGATACTAAATATATGCAAGTAGAAAATATTTCTCAGACTGAATATACTCTGTGTTGTATAATTTTTCTAACAGTTTTTGAGGGCCTAGATTTCATTTGTACCTAAACAATGTGAACACATGAAATTCTCATAGTGCTTCTATTTGTGCACAGGCCAAGAACTGGTTTAGTATGTAACCTATAATTTTAAATACAAGGAATTAGCCAGGCATAATATTAAAAATTATCCATTCAAAATAGATTAAAACCAAACCTAATATCTTTAACTTATCCTGAACCCACAGACTTGATGGAACTGAACTAATCCCATTTAACCATAGGATTTTTACCTGTGGTTAAAATGTTTGGGCTAAATGCATATTAATGAGTCCTTAGCTTAATCATGACTGAATTTTAAATACTTTGTTTATACTAATGGTAATTTTTATTCAAAGAAACAAACTAAGACAATATTCTAAAGTTTTAAAATCCAGTTGTTTTTGTTTATAACAGCTATCCTGCCTTCCCTATCCATGCCTCCCCACCCTATGATTATTACTACCAAGTGGTGAATAGAATTCTGCAAAATGTGCTTTTCTTGCACAGTTCAAATAACTCCTACTCAGTTCCTTCCTGATAATCTTTAGTTGTAGGTCCTATAATCCTTTAAACCACCTTCCTTTTTCTGCCTCCTTCAGAGGTCTCTTGCTTTCCAAGAGGGTATTAAGTTGTAGATTCTTAACCTGAGCACAAGTACAAGGTCACATCTGGAGACTACTTGCAGGTTATTATGTATTTTAAAAATAAAATGCTGTTCACTGAACTTCCTGTCTGTTCTTCTGCCCTCCCAAATTCTCACTCTGTGGGCCATTTTCCTCTTTACCCAAAGGGTATAGATACATTTAGGGGACTATAGTTCATCAAATAAAAATGTTTATATTTGCTTATCCATTCTAGCTTTCTGTGTTGCCAAAACATACTCTCAAACAATAAAAGATATAATACCACTTAAAAATGTATGCTTTTTACAGGAATTCAGATTTGAATGGAATTCAAGATCATTTTGCTTGTAGTAATAGAGAATATGATTTTCTTAATTTTTGCATTTTTATTTTCTGGCAAATAACTCAGAAATACTAAAATAGTATTTTATTCAGATGATACAAATTGGAGAGGGTAACATTCTTAATTTGTTATGAGTCTAATTTTTAAAATATATGTTCGTATAAGTTTACATTGGTAAAATAATGCTATTATTTTATATATTTTATATTTTATATGCTTTCAGTTATAGACCAGACCCAGGTCAGGCTAAATGAAAGTTATATTGTGAAGGTGAGTTTGGTCTATAATTCAGTAGACAAACATGAACTGTTGTAGTTCCAACGGCTTTTTCTCTTTAAGGCTCTATTTGGCATTGAGCCTTAAAATAATGCTATTATTTTACCAATTAACAGAAAACTTGATACTATGTAACCATTTAGTATTCAATCATTCATTATTTGTAAATATTTACTAAATGTCAAATATATGCATTTCTTTTAGACGGAGTCTCGCTCTGTCGCCCAGACTGGAGTGCAGTGGTGCAATCTTGGCTCACTGCAAGCTCCACTGTCCGGGTTCACACCATTCTCCTGCCTCAGCCTCCCAAGCAGCTGGGACTACAGGCACCCACCACCACACCCAGCTAACTTTTTGTATTTTTAGTAGAGACGGGGTTTCACCGTGTTAGCCAGGATGGTCTCGATCTCCTGACCTCGTGATCCGCCTGCCTCGGCCTCCCAAAGTGCTGGGATTACAGGTGTGAACCACCGTGCCCAGCCCAAATATATGCATTTCTTAAATCATATGAACAAGCAGAAATCTCTTAATTCGAGATTGAGATTTAAAGTTAGACTTAACCACTTACATAAATCATACAGATTAGCAGATAGCTTGGGATTCTGTTAGGAAGCATTAAATGGAGGGTCATCTAGTTTACCACCTTTGCAAAGAAAAAATAAAAAGCCAAAAACCTTTCCAGTTGTAATCGCTTTAAATTTGAAATGAAGGGCAATTGAACTTAATGATCTCTCAAACTTTATTTCAGCTCTAAAGTTCTAATCTTTTAATATAATTCCTGGCTAGGCACAGTGGCTCAATGCCTGCAATCTTAGCACTTTGGAACGCTGAGGTGGGAGGATCATTTGAGGCCAGGAGTTTGAGACTAGCCTGGGCAACATAGCAAAAACCCTGTCTCTTTCTATAGAAAAATAATAATAAGAAGAAATAGCAAAAATATAATTACTGATTTTATCCAGAGTTATATGCTTTCAGCTAACTAGAACCTGGCCCCTTCCTGCTCTGTACTTCCTTGTATATTATCAGTGGTTTTCAAATTATATTTCTTAAAATCTCTTCCTTACACATACTTTAGAGATATTATAAAATATTAGATTTGAACTTTCTTTTTCAAAGTAACCTATGTTTATCAACATTAAATTCAATGGAGACTGCCAAAACAACAATTTGTTGCCAGTAATAATTCAGTTATTAAATAATGTCTCTCCCACCATCTGTGTGAGCGCATTTGAACATTCTTGTAAATGTATAAATGTGTCAGTGATTAGGAGGGGTATAGTTTATGTGTTCTAGTCTTTTAAAAAATTCATGCCTGTCTACGTCGGCTCAAGTAAAACTGTAATAGTGAGGGAACTGCTACAGCAAGTGGATATTTTGCTTTAAAGATGCCAGGAGAGGCTCAGGCACATTTGCTTGGTACATGCTCCTGAAAGAGTGTAACTGTCAATTTTGTAATGTCGAAGGAACAGATTGCACATCCCATCATGACTCCTTAGTTTTTAGTGGATATTGTACATTTTGGTGCTTAGTGTTTTAACTTTTAATATTTATAATAAAGAATGCAAGTAGTTGTTTGAAATCAATCATTCTTTTCACTTTTTTGTTCAGGCTTCTGGATCAGTTTAACTGCAGAGTATCTTGGGAATGCAAGGTGAACTATTTAAAAAGTTTTCACTCAAAACCATTTATCTAAGTCTATAATTTCAGGGATGACTTCTATAGTTCATTACTAGAGAAGTTTCTCTGAATATGTAGAGCACGATTAAAAAATGAAAGTATAAAGATATTTTCAAAAACCCACAAAAGCACTTACCTGTGTGAATCAGATTTTCTTGATATTATGCATATAAGAAAATATAGAAATACTGCAACCATCATTCATAACCCCTTAATTTCAAATTTTCTGAAAATATAAAATAGCCCCACTGTTTTCACTAATTGATTTGATAATGAATTTTCTTATTTGAACTTAAATAATTTATTGATAAAACACTTTTACAGTTTTAGATACTATATACATCAGAATTCTGGTAATATTGTTTTATTAAAGACTAAGCTGACAAAGAAAACACATTTTTTACACACACACACACACACACACATACACACAGACACACACCCCTCGTGATCTGTATCCTGGAACTCACATTAGGTTTGGAGGATCCAAGCTAGTCTGTGGCTCTCCACATCACTCACCCAAGACTTGGGTCAGGCTTTAAGGTTCAGAGAATGCTCCAATCATTTCTACCGGTTCCAGCAGAGTGCTGGCAGAATCTAGTTCAAAGTCTTATTCTCATCAACGCCAAATAGAGCCTTAAAGAGAAAAGGCTGTTGGAACTACAACAGTTCATGTTTGTCTACTGAATTATAGACC
The DNA here is from genome assembly GCF_028878055.3 of Symphalangus syndactylus. Lineage (NCBI taxonomy): Eukaryota > Metazoa > Chordata > Mammalia > Primates > Hylobatidae > Symphalangus > Symphalangus syndactylus. The sequence continues at coordinate 86,837,828 of NC_072424.2, forward strand.
AAACTCACCTTCAGAATATAACTTTCATTTAGCCTGTCCTGGGTCTAATCTATAACCTAAAGCATTATCAGTCCTTTCAGCCCTCTTCAAGAAAACATAAATAAAGTCACTCTTATCCTTTAGTGACATACATGCCAGTATAAGCAAGAATAGTCTTTATCCTAAATTATAAAAATTTGACCTAACAACTATTTTCATATTACATTTCAATTGAAAAAAAATTAAGTAATTTGGATTTGTTCTTATTAACAAAGATATTATTGATGTCCAGATAATTTTTAGTATAATAGGCAGGTTTTAAAATAATGCATTTGCTTTCTACAATTAGAACTTGCTTTATGTCAATAAATTCAACTTTCAACTATTCAATTAGATTTAAAAAATTAAACTACAGTACTTTAGTTTGTAGATCATAAATACGCATTAAAATGTCACAATCTTCACATATTGCACACTAAATTTATACATAAGTGGGTTTTAAAAAATCTAAACTTCAAAAGATGCCAGAAAAAAGTATGTGGATCAGGAGAAAGAGCAAAGCAGAGTCAAAAGCAGCAGGATGCAGTTCAAATAGGTCACATTCAACTTTTAACTTTCCCTAAGAACAAAAACACAAGCTTAGCAACAGCTTTTAGCCAATCACAAAGCAGACAAACAGGTAAGGACTCAACTGCTCCAGATACCAGTGAGGCCTAAGCTGCTTCTTTTTTTCTTTTTATATATTGTCACAAGAGAAAATAACAAATTATAAAACAGGATATATTGTCCTAGGTTAAAAGTAACTGATAAAATCTTCTCACCAACTCTTGGCAAAATAGATTAGATTTTAGTATTGTAGTGATTATTTGTTTCATCTTTATTATGCCAGATACTGTATACATCAAGTTACCATTAAAATAATAGTGTATTTTTAGTTAAAAAAAATTTTGTGGGTAATATTCTTTCTTGCTGTGGGTAGAAAATAAAGGTAGAAATATCCAGTGAAATGCTACAGGCCAAATCCAAAAATATAAAATACTAGTAAAAACAACCATACCACAAATACAACTTTCAAAACAAACGCAGGATCAAGCAAACTGAACAAATTGCACAGTGCAATTCTATACAACTTTTTCCTCTTTATTTCGATCACTCAATACATATCCTTCTTCTTGGAGAGAAGAAGGTTTTCAGAGGATTTAGAAGGGATTTTCAAGCGTTACAGATTTCATCACTGTTATATTTAGCACAGACCTCAGATTTGGCTCAAACTAACAGAGCATTACCTGCAATATAGACACAAAAACACTGTGAAACAATAGTTAACAGTTTTCTTCATTTTGCTTCAGTTTGCCAAATTTATATTCTAAAAGAGTTTCCAATATTTTCTGTGACTATCATCATGAACAACACTTCTTTTCTCTTCAAATACTACTTAAACCATTTGATGGTTGTAGTTCCCTAAAAAAGGAATTAAAGTAAAACAGTTTGCTTTGTCATTATCATTAATAATCTCCTTCACCCACCATTTTAGGAGACACTTTATTTTATTTTTTAGAGATAGGATTTTGCTCTGTTACCCAGGCAGTAATGGGGTGATCACGGCTCACAGCAGCCTCGAACTCTTGGGCTCAAGTGGTTCTCCCACCTCAGCCTCCTGAGTAGGTAGGACTACAGGCATGCCACCATGACTGTCTTAATATTTTGACATTTTTGTACAGATGGGGTCTTGTTATGTTACCCAGGCTACATGGACTCAAGTGAACTCCCACCTCAGCCTCCAAAAGTGTTGGGATTACAGGTATGAGCCACCTTGCCGAGCCCACCATGTACTTTAAAACACAGGAGGTTTGCTAATAACATTGTAGGATGCTGTAAAAAAAGTGTATAGATATGTATTTCCCCCAATATTTCATTGTTTTCCACACAAACCTAGAGTAGGGGAAAAGTTTGGAGACTAGCTCTAGGTTTTATTTATCAGTCATATCTTGCCTCATCCTTCTTTTTTTTTTTTTTTTGAGATGGAGTGTTGCTCTGGCACCCAGACTGGAGTGCAATGGCACAATCTCAGTTCACTGCAACCTCTGCCTCCCAGGTTCAAGCAATTCTCGTGCCTCAGCCTCGCAATTAGCTGGGATTACAGATGCCTGCCACCAAGCCTGGCTAATTTTTTTTTGTATTTTTAGTAGAGAAGGGGTTTCACTATGTTGGCCAGGCTGGTCTCGAACTCCTGACCTCAAGTGATCCGCCCACCTTGGCCTCCTACTGGGATTACAGGCATGAGCCACCACACCTGGCCTCATCCTTCTCCTTTATCCTCAGTTGTCACAGATAATTAAGCTATGTTGAATCAAAAAAAGGTAGTTTTAATATATCATTTGGGGAAGAAACATCAATTCTGTATCAATCTCATTTTTTGGGGGGGACTTATAAACCCTAATAATTCAGAACAGTATCCATCCAAATATTACTGAAAGTTTCATTAATACACATATACTATATCTAAAGGATTGGTTAAATTTATAAAAATTTATATATGTGGATATCCTAGTCTTATTTATTCATCTTTCAGTCAACCAGTGTTAATTAAGCACCTACTATGTGCCAGGCATTTTTTTTTTTTTTCCTTCCCAGTGTATATTTTTTGAGAACAACATCCATATCTTCTTCCTTTCTCCTTTCTTCTTTTAATTTCCTATAGTGATGCACCCACTTGAAGTCTTTTTACTCCTAACAGGGCACCTGGACTGAGGAATGAGGAATGCCTTAAGCTACAAAGGCTGAAAAGCTAATTGTTATTGTAGCAGTTAGGTAAATGAATGCCAATTGATGGACAGCTTTTAAACTAGTAACTCAGATTTTTAATCTAAGATATGATTCCAGAAGCAGGGCAGTGCTATACTAGTTTCGATTTGATATTAATAGAATATCTAAAACATATGTATGCATCAGGCATTGTTCTAAAGTTTTTTTTTTTTTTTTTTTTTTTTGAGACGTAGTCTTATTCTGTCCCCCAGGCTGGAGTGCAGTGGCGCGATCTCGGCTTACTGCAAGCTCTGCCTCCCGGGTTCATGCCATTCTCCTGCCTCAGCCTCCTACAGGTGCCCACCACCACGCACGGCTAATTTTTTGTATTTTTTTTTTTTTTTTTAGTAGAGACGGGGTTTCACCATAGCCAGGATGGTCTCGATCTCCTGACCTCGTGATCTGCCTGCCTCGGCCTCCCAAAGTGCTGGGATTACAGACATGAAACACCGTGCCCGGACATTTTAAAGCATTTTATGTATTTTAACTCATTTAACTCTCATAACACCTATCTTCATTTTAGAAATGGGAAACTCAAAGAGGTTAAGTATTTAACCCAAGGCCACACAGCAAGGGGCCTGAGTAAAGGTTAGAACTCAAGCATATTCTTTCTACTATACCATAATGCTGCCTGATAATGTTTTAGTTTTGTTAATGTTAATATTCCAGTGATTGTGTGCCCATCAGAAAGAGGCCAAGGGACCCTAACTCCTACCATCTTCTCCTATCTTCCCCTGCACTATGTTCCCTGCAATCTGCTCTGTATGACTGCTCACTCCACCCTCTATGACCACCCAAATCAGTAGAACACTATCCCTCTCCAGCAAATCTGAACTGGTTCCCCACTGAGACAAAATAAAAATGTTCTATAACATCTCTCAATATATCTTCTCCCTAATTACTGCCCTCCTCATACATGTTAATCCTATCCCAACTTTCTTGATTCCATTTACCTACTTATGGTTCCCCTTTGAAACTTTATACATTTCTCCCTGACACTTGAAAACATTCTTCTCTCACAGTTTCATTAAGGACAAATTATCATAACTTCCTTCAAAAGTCTTCTAAAATTTCATCTTCTGAACAAAAGTTTGTAAATTTTATCATGCTGAATAAGGAAAATCTTCTACCACTTCACAGTTTACCATGCTAACAGTGACTGTTAACCTCCAAAATATGATCCACTATGTTTTTTTGATACTTTTATAAATAATGTTAGTGGATGTGCCTATGTTGTGTTCAGTTTTAAGGCACAACCAGAGTATTTATGAGTCCCTTTTGGTCTATGTTAAAAGTACATTCTGTCCCAGGTGCAAGGATTTGGGGAAGTATGTTTGGGGACATATGTTTATCTTACTTTGAAATTATAACTACTGGCACATCACATACAAATAGCCACTTAAACTGCATTTTGATTATGTTACAGACTTTGCACGTAGAACACTAAAGAGAAAGCAACAGGTTCGGATCTAACAAAATAAAATGAGTAAAATTACCATTTAGCATAGACAAAATGTAACATTTTATGTAAAAGGAAAAATATAAAAACATAAATGAAGACTTACATTGTCAAATAATCATTATTAAAGTCACTTTCATATATTTAAAGCATAAGAGAATATTGTAGATTGTTCTTAGTGGCTAAATATGTTACTGCCTACTCAAAGAATGAGTGATTTTTTTTCTGTAGAATGAAATTCAATGATCACATACACACACACCCTTAAAATGTTTTCCCACACATTTGAAAATCAGCAATTTTTGCCAAAATAGATGTTGACTATTGATATAGCAACATTTCATTATATCTCAATTGACTTTTTAAAAAACAATCTCATGAATCTAGAACAAGTTAAAAAAAAAAAAAGGATGTAAAATAGATGTCACAAAGTTTACATACCACAGCATATGTACTGTATTCAGTGGAAAACCCTTCACCTGCCTCTCTTAGAGACAATTTACTTTTACTTGGTACAAAATTATAACAAGCTTCTTTATCTAGTTTCTAAGTCCATAGTAACTTATTAGGGTATAGGGACTACCATTAAACTGATAGCAGAGAAAAAAGGAATAGTGAAGCACTTAATCACAAAGGAAGAATCAGAAAAATTCTCTAAAGCAGAAACAAGAACTTGGATAGCACAGTCGCAGGAAGCCATTTTCTGTAAGGGTAATTGTCCTATAAGCCTTAAAAAGCCCTGACAGCACCGCCCTCTCCCAGATTAGGTTAAAAACTGACCTCGATATTAGTGCTTCTTACTCATGCTGGACAAAATACCTAAAAATATTTCTACAGATGCTTCTCAACTTACAATGGGGTTATGACTCAATAAGTTGAAAATATCGTAAGTAAAAAATGCATTTAATACACCGAATCTTCTACATTATAGTCTAGTCTAGACTACCATAAATGTGCTCAGAATGCTGACATTAGCCTACAGTTGGGCAAAATCATCTGGCAACGTGCTAGAGTATTGGTTCTCTGCTTTTGTGATTATGTGGCTGAGAACTGTCACTTGCTGCTACTGCCCAGCATTGTAAGTATCGTACTACTTTCCATAGCATTTTTCTACTGAATGTGTGTTGCTTACACACCTTAGTAAAGTCAAACAATTGTTAAGTGGAACTATCACAAATTGTAAGAAATATTGTTTAAAATGGCTGAACTGGCAAAGTAACAGAAATCCTCAGAAACCAAAACCCACCGACAGGAGGAGTCCAGGGAGACAGTGAGCACTAAGGCTGGCAGCTGTGGATCCCCAGGGACCTAGAACAGCAGCACAGAAAACAGAAGGCAAATCCTAGGACTTGGGAAATTGGGAGGTGGATCAGAGACCCCATCAGAAAGCCAAACCCCAAGGGGCTAAACGCTCAGTGAAAGCATGAACAAGGAAAAACACCCCAATTACAAAACAAGACAGAAGATCTGCCTGTTTTAATGTTTATTCTTGGTGGAAGGGGTAAAATCTCCCCTGAATATTCATAAACACAAGGTGGATCACATATGAGGAGTTGGGGGATGAATTCCCTTATTACCTACCTGCTCTTAAAAGCAAGGTAAATATTTAGTATAAAGTGGGTTGGTTATGTTCCCCAGGTTCCAGTTAGAAATAGAGATTTTCTCTGAAGGAGATACAATTCCAATGAATATAAGCTTACAATAATAAAAAGTACTATGCAAAAAGATGCCATTAGTGAGGACTACAGGAAACAATAATCACCTAAGACTGCAAAGTCAGATGCAGTCTGACTGCCAGAAATCATCTGCAAAGACTTTGGATACTAGATACAGAAGACCAGTTAAATATGTTTTTTAAAACTTTAAAGGAAATAGAAAGTATGGGTGAGAAACAGGAAACTATGAAAAAATAACCAGACAGATTTGAAAATGAATGAAATAGTTTTTATAATAATTAAAACTTAAAATTCAATAAACAGCATATTCAATATAGCTGAAAATTATTAGTAAACTAGAAAGTAAATCTGAAGAGTCCAGAATATAGCACATACAGCAAAGAAATGAAATTTATGAGAGAAAATAAAAGACATGGAAGATGAAATAGAAGGTCTAATACATATCTAATTGGAAGGAGAAAACAGAAAGAACAGGATAAAGGTAATATTCTAAGACATGATGGTTAAGGATTATCCAGAACAGATTAAAGACACCAATACTCTTTTTTTTTTTTTTTTTCAGGAAGCACAATGAATCTCATGCAGAATAACTTAAAAAAAATTATACCTTGACCTACAGTAAAACTGAAAAATTTCAAGGAAAGAGATCTTAAAGTCCATGAAAGGGAAAAGTCAGATTACCTACAAAGGGAAAACTAAGCTGACAGCCTAATTTTAAAGAATGGAAGCCAGAGGATCAAAATATTGAGAGAAAATGATCATTGTTGAATTGTATTTAACACATGAAACTATCTTTCATAAAGTGAATGAAAGAAACACATTTTAAGAGACAAAAACTAAGAATCTACCACCAACAGATCCTCAACTGAAGGAGTGTCAGTTCAGGAAGAAGCAAAATGATCTCAGAAGGAAGTGTGAAAAAGACCAAAGAACAGTCAACAAAGAAAAAGTTCTTTGTATTTAAGATTTTCATTTTATGAGTAAAATTCTCACCTACCCGGAATAGTACATTCTGCACGAATTCTGAATAGCTTTGTGTGAACATATGCTTTAATTTCCCTTGGCTTGGAGTGGAATGGCTAAATCATGTAATAGGTGTAGGTTTAACATTTTTTTTTTGAGATGGAGTCTCGCTCTGTCACCAGGCTGGAGTGCAGTGGCGAATTCTCGGCTCACTGCAACCTTCTTCGCCTCCCAGGTTTGGTTCAAGCGATTCTCCTGCCTCAGCCTCCCAAGTAGCTAGGACTACAGGTGTGCGCCACCACGCCCAACTAATTTTTGTATTTTTAGTAGAGACGGGGTTTCACCATGTTGGCCAGGATGGTCTTGATCTCTTGACCTCAGGATCTGCCCGCCTCAGCCTCCCAAAGTGCTAGGATTACAGGCGTGAGCCACTGCGCCTGGCCAGGTTTAACTTTTTAAGTAACTGCCAAACTGTTTTCCAAAGTAGTTGTACCATTTTATATTATCACCCATCAGTGTATAAGACATCTTCTGCCAGGCATGGTGGCTCACACCTGTAATCCCAGCACTTCAGGAGCCCAGGGTGGATCACTTGAGGCCTGGAGGTCAAGACCAGCCTGGCCAACACAGTGAAACCCTGTCTTTACTAAAAACAGTAAAATTAGCTGGGCATGGTAGCACATATCTGTAATCCCAACTACTCAGGAGGCTGAGGCACGAGAATCGCTTGAATCTGGGAGGTGCAGGTTGCAGTGGGCTGAGATTGCACCACTGCATTCCAGCCTCAGTGACAGAGAAAGACTGTCTAAAAAAACAATAAAATACATCTTGGCTGGGGATGGTGGCTCACGCCTGTAATCCCAGCACTTTGGGTGGCCGAGGTGGGCAGATTGCCTGAGGTCAGGAGTTCGAGACCAGTCTGGCCAACGTGGTGAAACCCCGTCTCTACTAAAAATATGAAAAATTTAGCCAGGTGTGGTGGCATGCGCCTGTAATCCCAGCTACTCAGGAGGCTGAGGCAGGAGAATTGCTTGAACCAGGGAGGTGGAGGCTGCAGTGAGCTGAGTTCGCGCCACTGTACTCTAGCCTGGGTGACAGAGGGAGACTGTGTCAAAAAAAAAGAGATGTCTTCACCAATGCTCAGCATTGTCAATTTAAAACATTTTAGTCAATCTAATGGGTGTAGTGCAGTTGCTCTTAACAAGTGATTTTTTTCTCCCATGGGACATTTGATAATGTCTGCGTATATTTTCGATTTTCACAACTGGTGAGGAGCAGGTTGTTACTGGTATGTAGCAGGGAGAGACCAGGGAGGCTCCTAAATATCCTGCAATGCACAGGACAGCTCCCCGTCCCACAACAAAGCATTATCTGGCCCAAGATGCCTAATGTAGCAATATCGCATTGTGATTTTAATTTGCATTTCCTTGATAACTTTTGATACTGAACATGTTTTAATGTGCTTATTGGTCATGTATATACATATATATATTTTTGTGAAGTATCAGTTCAAACCTTTTGTCCATTTTTTATCGGGTTGGTTATTTTCTTGTGCTGTAAGCATTCTTTATATTATTTTGAATACAAGTACTTTGATATATGTGTTACAAATTTTATTTCAGTCTGTGGCTTGCCTTTTCATTTTCCTAATGGTGTCTTTTGAAAATCATGTTTTAATTTTGATATGATCTAATTTGTCAATATTTTCTTTAATGTCTCATGCTTGTATTCTAGATAAGAAACCTTTGCCTACCCCCAGGTTGTAAACTTTTTTTCCCATCTGTTTTCTTCTGAAAGTTTTATAGCTGTAGGTTTTAATTTAATAGATCATATCAATTTTATGATATTTGAAAATAAAACTGCTCAAGTTTCTCTTCAGGAAATGGGATTATGGGTGAATGGCATTCACTTTTTAAATATATCTGTTGTATCTGACTATCTTCCCACAATAATTATTAAACATTCTACAGTACAGATAACTTTTTGGAGTAGGGGAAGAATGGGAATGAGAAGTTTATCTCTAATGGGGCTAATTTGTTGTTGTTATCACAGGGACCAAATTTGACCTTAAAGTCTTCTGGTACATTTGCATGTATATGTTAAATTAAGTACTGTCTGATGAGTTTCTACTACATTAACTCCATGCAGCAAAAAAGTAAAGTGGTCTTTCTTCCAGAGACCAGTGCCTTTCTTCCAGGCAATACTGGGGGGTAAGATAGGGTTAAACAAGATGGTTCTACTTTTAGTACCCTTGGGTCATAAAAAAGCATCTCTTAAAAATAGTATTAGTTGATGCCACATGGAAGACTGGGCAACACATACCATAGAAGCAAAGAGAATCTACTACTTAAAAATAATTGCCCCAATCTCAGAACTGGCACAGAACAAAGACTGGGTCACGAAAGCAGTGCACTGGAAAAAGAGACCATTTCAGAGAGCCTCCTAGTATCAGAAAAGATCAACTCCCAAACTTTCCAATAAATCTGCAGCTGAAGAAATGAAAAAATGGTACAGGATTGCACATGGTGCATCTGGTGACATGAGAGAGGGTATCTCTGAATTGGGTTTGAAGTTTATACCTTTATGTATATTAACTGTCTCATAGAGATTTAGTCTAAATTGTTCACTTCATAAGTATAAAATTCTTATAGCTTCATGCCTACTCTGAAACAGATTTATTGTATAAAGATGGTTTTAGGATACTTTTCTACTTTCTCTTCTTAAGGAAATTATTTACTGTGGAAGATTTGCAATAATGTAAGCAGTAAATGGAAGACTAAAAGAGGAGGAATGGTCCTAAATTTTACAAAGAATTTCAAAGACCTACAATTTCTAAGCATAATAGAGCTCTGTGTCCCAGAAAGACTCTTCCTAGCCACTGATGACTAAGGACACTATTAGGAACAATAGAAACCACGGGTTAAAACACAGTAATTGAACCAAAAAGTTGGTCTCCAGACTAAATGCACTTGATTTATGGCAATTGTACTATTCAGAGCAATTCTTAAGAGAAGCAGGAATTATTTTGCTTTATTAAATCTTTTTCTTGAGTGTAAATTATTGCTTAAGATGCTGTGAATACTGAATTTTAAACGTTGCCACTTCCTACTACCTCTCCCTCCTCAATCCACTCCTTTCCTCCATTAACAAGTAGATATGTCTATTCTGTTTCTCTTTTAAGATGGGTTCTTGCTCTGTCACCCAGGCTGGAGTGCAGTGGCACAATCTTATCTCACTGCAGTCTTGAGCTTGGAGCTCAAGCGATCCTCCTGTCTTAGCCTCCCAAGTAGGGTTTTACAGGTGCATGCCACCACACCCAGCTATTTTTTTATTTTTGTAGAGACAGAGTCTTGCCATGTCGCGCAAGCTGGTCTTTATCTCCTTGCCTCAAATGATCTTCCCACTTTGGCCTCCCAAAGTGCTGGGATTATAGGCATAAGCCATCACACCCAGCTGTTGTTTTTCCTAGTGAGGAAGGAAATGTTCCAGTTATTTTTCTATATAAGTTTGTATCTAATTACATTATATTTTGCTGAGGTTTTTCAGGCTCTTAGAACTCCTCAGTAAGGCTCTTAGACATTATCAACATGACAGATAACATAAGGTCTGAGATATTACGGTACCCAACCCTCAAAATGTTAAGTATCTCTGCACCCAATATAAGTGGCAGGTAAAAATAAAATAGCCTTTTAACTTGGCCATAGCTTTTTGAGACACTTGGGTCTTAGACACATGTGTCTGTTTCCTCTGATTCTCCACTCTCTAGTCCTGCATTAGCATAAGCAAGATCCCTAGCTCTGAACCCTCAGAATCAGCACTTTAGTACCTAACAAGGAAGCCATTGCTAGGACCCCCGATCTAAGAATCTGGTCTAAGGAGAGATATGACAATCAAGAATAAAAAGAATGGATCTAGAAAAGCAAGAATATCAAATAAATTTCTTAGGACTGTGAATGCCCACAAAGGCATGATCAAAGCTCTATGTCCAGAGCATTTACATAAAGGTGTAGATTGCTAGTAGTAAGTTTCTTCCTATGCATGCAGAGTATACCAAGGGGAAAAGACAGTAGATTTCTCCAGTGTATCAATAGATGAGGCACCTGAACTTCTCATGTCTCAAAATATTCTATTCTCAGCTGCCTAAAGTTACTTTATCCATAAGTTTAAGGATGGGGTGGGAATAGGTGAAAAAGAGGAAGAATAAAAATAGCTGAGATGTGGCTTAGAGAAAAATATGTCACAAAGGAAAAAAGTAAGTCTGGAATCTTCAAGATTCTAAGGTCTGGAAAGGAACCATAAAAATCTCACATTAAGAAATGACTATGGTTCTACCTAGGGACTATAGAATAAAATGTAAAATGTGTATAGGATTTTATGGTCTACAAATTAATTTCCCATAGAGTGACTTGTACAACTTCTTACAACAACCTTGTAAGATGTATCTCATTATTCCTATATTACCCATGAAGAAACGTCATACAACTGACAAGTGGCAGAGCTACAAGTCAAATGCAGGTCTGCTCTGACTTCAGGTCCAGTGCCCTTTCCTTTCCACTACTCAACAGTTTAAAATGCAGCTTCAGAGCCAGCTCTTAGGGGGCTTACAATCCAGTTGATTATAAAATACTCAGAAACAATTAGAGAACAATTCTAGGCAACGTGTAATTTTGTATTAAATTATACACCACAAACTGCAAATATCCAGAAGTAGGGAGTCAGTAAAGGCTTAAAAGATGGGTAAAGGGGAATGACATAGAAGAGAGAATAAACTGGATGAACTCAAGAGACAGTTAAGAGATTTCCCTGGCTCTGGCAGGAGATGAGTGAGTTAGTAGTGGGAAACGGTCAGTTTTAGGTAGTCTATAAAGTCAGTAAAAGTGATTAGATACTGCAGGAGGTAATAAAGGAGCACTAAAAGATTCTCAGCAGTGGTACAAAGGAGTGAAAGCAGTGACTGTGCATGAGGAGCTCAAGGCAAATTAAATATGTGCACTTCAGTGGAAGAGGTAGTGCTACCATTCCACCTCCTCTCCAGCCTCACACCACCACCAAACTTCACAGTCCACCTGCTGGAATCATTCCTAGACTTGTGTATGTGCTCCTCCCTCTGAGTTCCAAGTCTTTCCCCTCTAATCATGGCCCACCCCTCATCTTCGGCCTAAAGTTAGAAGTCACTGCCTTGGAGAACCCTTCCCTGACCCCTCCTGGTCTGAGTTAGATCTCGTCCTTTGAAAATTTCCTCTGTGGCAGCACTTATCTCTGAGCACTATAATTTCCAGTGAGCTAGCCAGTCTCCCTTATTAGGCCGAAAGCTCCCAGGGTAGGAAATGGCCCACCTTTTTCCAACATTAAAATCGCTTGGTACATAATGGGTGATTTAGAGGAAGTAAAAAGAAGTATATAGTCAGGAAACAGATTTAGGGATTAACTTCCCCTAAGATTACAGGCTGAGTATCCCCTATACCAAATGCTTGGGACCAGAAGTATTTCAGATTTTGAAATATTTGCATATATATAATGAAATATCTTGGGGATGGAACCCAAGTCTAAACATGAAATTCACTTGTGTTTCATATACACCTTATACACATATCTTGAAGGTAATTTAATATTGTAAATACTTTTGTGCATAAATAAAAGTTTGTGTTAAGTACTTATATGCGGAATTTTCCGCGGATCACCTGAGGTCGGGAGTTCGAGACCAGCCTGACCAACATGGAGAAACCCCATCTCTACTAAAAATACAAAAAAATTAGCCAGGCATGGTGGTGCATGCCTATAATCCCAGCTACTCGAGAGGTTGAGGCAGGAAAATCACTTGAACCTGGAAGGCGGAGGTTGCAGTGAGCTGAGATCGCACCATTGCACTCCAGCCTGGGCAACAAGAGTGAAACTCTGCCTCAAAAAAGTCTCAGAGTTTGGAGCATTTCAGATGAGGCGTGCTCACCCTGTATATGAAAAGGTAAGGCTGGGCGCAGTGGCTTACACCTTGTAATCCCAGCACTTTGGGAGGCCGAGGCAGGCAAATCACAAAGTCAGGAATTCAAGACCAGCCTGGCCAACATGGTGAAACCCTGTCTCTACTAAAAATACAAAAAATTAGCCAGGTGTGGTGGTGCATGCCTGTAATCCCAGCTATTGGGGAGGCTGAGGCAGGAGAATCACTTGAACCCAGGAGGTGGAGGTTGCAATGAGCTAAGATTGGGCCATTGCACTCTAGCCTGGGTGACAGAGCAAGACTTCATCTCGTGGGGCAGAGGCCGGGGTGGGTGGGGGGTGGAAGAAAAGGTAAGAAGACAGATACATATATAACCATGCTAAAATATGGAAGAATATAAATTGGAAGATGGCCTCTTGTCTCAGTGAAGGAGATATTCTAAGCCTTCTTTTCTTTTGTCTACCCAAGCCCCTTAATGAAGGAGAGGGCTGGATCAGGGTCAGGGCTAAGATAGGAAGATATACACCTTTTATAACCATTGCTTGAGGACAATAGGCTGTAGTTTTTTAAAAAACAATTTTTTCTTCTGCTAAAAGGGAAGAATTCAACAACTGTCATTTAACAACAGAGAGCACAGTGCCTTGCAAGTACCCACACAGGTATTTCATTGCATACAAAGATGAATCATAATTCTAGCCCTAAGGAACCTTATAATCCAATTTAAGAAAACCCATGAGGTAGAATTATGTTAAAGATACAGACAATGCTATGGATTCAGAGGAGGGGAAAAAGTCAAGGGATTATTAAAAATGTTGCAAGCAGGGAGATGAGGTGTTGAGGTATGATTTTAGAAGATTAAGAGAAACTTCTAGGATACTCTGAGTTGTAGGGAGAAGCTAAAGACATACTTTAAGCTAAAGAGAGTGCAGTGGTCTGGTTAAGAAGTAACAAAGGTATAAACCAGTGATGCCGGTGGAAATGAAATGAAGTAAATTTAAGTAAATGTAAGAAGGCAGACTGTTAAAAACTGATTATTAATTAGAATAAAAAAATTTATTTCCCAAGAAGCCTCTTGCTTCTTTCTAACTTTATACCCAAACAAATATAAGCAAAGGTGGCATTGTCAGAGGTGGTTTTGAGGAGATGCTTATCAATAGGATGATAAGGTTATTTTTATTTATAACCTGTTCACTTCTGGACAGGATGCCTCCAGCTGTTTTTATTCCATAATGTCCCTCTGCAATTATCTTCAGAGATTAAGGTAGCACAATTAATTAGAACGAATCTGAACTCTGTAAAAATGAGATCTAGATTGCAACCCCAGCACATTATTTTATCTCCTCATGCCTTAGATTTTCATTTGTAAAATGGGAGGGGCCATACTTCATAGGATAGTTCTAAGAGCAAAATTTGATAATATGAAAACTGCTAGAAACAGGCAAGTTACTGTATGACAGTGCCAAAATGCTGGATTCAGGTTGCCATCTGGATAGGAGAAATATTTATAATAAATTAAAAACAAGCTTTTAGTTAACAGTGCCTCTCATAATTGATTCCAGCCATGTTTCTGTTAGTGATAAGATGAGAATCAGATGGACTTAAGCATTTGTAAAGAAGCGGAGGCAAGGCTCAAAGCATCAGCATTAGAGTCTAACAACCTGGGTTACAAGGATAAATTAAATCTCTCTTAGCCTCGATGTCCTCACCCACACAATGGGCATGATAACACAGCAGTCTTAGAGAGCCACAGCATTACATGAAATCATGCACAGTGAGTGGTTAATAGTAAGTGGTCAGTAAATATTAGTTGTGGGACCTACCTAGTAAGAGCTACAGTACATTGAACCAACTGTCCTGTCTTACTTGGAATATAAATTATTTAGCACAGCATTTTTTAAACACCCATGACTTTACTCCTCCTCTTTGTGTTTTGGACTTGAATAATATGTATTTGAGATAAAAATTATTAGGTATTGATGTATTTTTAAAAATTCGGTATTTGTAATGGTATAATTACTTCTCTCAATTACATTTACTAAGTATCTGTAAATAATTTAGTGTTAAGTACAATCTACCCTCGCTGATTTTACATATTATAGAACGTATATTTTAAATACAATATTGAATATTATCTCTTATTTATCAATTCTTTGAGTATCTTTCATTATTGATATATTTTCAAGAAAATTTACCGATCAGCATTGTAGAAATGTGTAGTTTCCCTAGCATCTATTCTCTCCTTCTTCCGTGGTTAATACAAGCTCAAATCTTTAGCTGGGCACATTGCCACTCAGAATGAAGACCATATTATCCAGCTTTCCTTGAAGCTGGGTGTGACCAAGTTACTAAGCTCTGGCCAGTGAGATACAAAAGGGAATGGGAGTGTGCATAGTGAATGTCACTAATGTGAGATAGCATATGCTTACTCTCCCAGTGAATTCTTCGTCTGTCTGAAATGTGGATGTGATGGCCAGAGCTGGAGCTGTCTTAGAGACAGAAGCCACATCTTGATGCTGTTGGAACAACAGAGAAGGGATTTGAGTTCCTGATGATTATGGAGCTGCTAAACCAGTCCTGCATTGCCTTTATTTACAAGGAAGAAAAATAAACTTTCCTGTTTAAGAACTTTTATATCAGGGTTTCTGTCACTGGCAGCCTAATCTCATCCTAAATAATACAGAGAAAATGAAATCTGAATTTCAATTTCACTTATTTTCTTAATAGGCTTTTTTCTCAACTTATGGTGAGAAAGAAGAGATGGTGTTAAGGGAGAGAAAAGGGGCAAGAGGATTCATTCAGCTGCCCCACCACTGCTATAGTTCACATCATATTCCTAACCTGTCTTTTACCCCCAACCACTCTAGGTCCATTTTGCTCTTCATCCTAGAAGTTCAACTCCAAAAAAGAACTGACCCCAAAACAGCATTCATTTGTTCATTACTCAACAAATGCCTGCTGAGCATCTAGTGTGTGTTAGATGCTGAATAAAACAGACCCCTAACTTCAGAGAGCTAAGTCAGGCATTTTAAGAAATGTACATTAAATTTTCCTCTGTTAATTTGTACACTACACCTCTGTGGTTCCAAATTTTTTACAGGATTGAAGTAAAAGACTGAGTATAAAAGGTTGGGAGAAAGCTGACATATGGAGTAGGTAGGAAGAACCTTAGTATTGGAAATATAGGAAATAAGGTGTTGAGGACTCTCGGGGACAAAGGCAAAGATGTGACTACCAGGCAGAGGGAAAAAAAAAAGGAAAAGGAAAAGAACACATTCATTGACTCTTACTGGGCTTCATATAGCCTTAGAACCTCTGTCACTTTTTCTGAAAAGGGGTCTCACTCCGTTGCCCAGTGCTCGCTCACTCTGTTGCCCAGGCTCAATCATAATGCACTGCTGCCACAAATTCCTGGGCTCAAGTGATCCTCCCACCTTGGCCTCCCCAGTAGCTGGGACTACAGGTGCATGCCACCACACCCAGCTGATTTATTTTTATTTTTGTAGAGATGGAGTCTTGCTATGTTACTTAGGCTGGTCTCAAACTCCTGGCCTCAGGTGATCCTCCTGCCTCAGCCTCCTGAAGTGCTGGGATTACAGGCGTGAACCACTGCACCTGGCCCTCTATCACATATTAATGATTAATAGGGACAAGCTTATTACTAAACTTCTGTAACTTCCAGAGCATAGTAATTGCCCTCCTTATTGTATCTGCCCTTTGCATTATTAAAATCAAAGACTTTCAGAAACCCTCAAGACTCCCCACCATTCTTTTCCAATTCTAGGCCTCATTCAGCATTTCCACCCTCTTCCAGCCTTTTATTAGGACCTTTTCCTACCAATGTACACTTAGGGAAGGGAGGAGTCATCAGAATGGGGAGGGAGGGAGCGTTGTTGGAATTCTCAGTTAAAATTTAGTTTTTTTCATAGAAACATTGCTAAAGTAGAATCTAAATGTCATTTCTGCTTCCAGCTTTATAGTTCAGCAAACCTATGCAGTTAAAATCAGCTTTTGTGGGTTGGCTTTAGGATTTGTCCGAGTAAGAAAGTAAGTTCAGAGTTTCAAATAATTAATATGAATTTTAACTTTAGACTGTAGTCCTTTTGTGAGGAATGGAAAGCTTAACCATCATTCTTTGCCTAATAAAAGATAGCATGGCACTACTATTGTTACACACTTGGCTCCAGGAGAATGAAAAAGAAACAAATCAGTTTCTGATGCTGGGATCTAGTGCTTTTTGTTTTTATCTGAGGTTTGAGGGAAAGTGTATTTATCAAATACTACTAAACCAGCTTAACTGTGACAAGTAGTTCTTAATACACTATAATATGATATGATAAAAAAATTATTTTTTAGGTTGTGGTTTTTAACACAAGTAGTTTCTTTTCCTGTTAACTTTCAGACAACTCTGCTTAAGCCTAAGCTAAATACCTGGAGGAAGTGCTACCACAATTTTAGCTTTCTTGTTTCCAGTTGAGCTATTATTCTCACCTGTTCCCCATTAGTAAAGTATCATATGTTCACTTACAGCTCTTTCTAGCCTAATAAAAATGCTCTTAAAATAATTACAGTAAAATAATAAAACAGTCATAAATCTGAGAGAGACAAATAGGCATACTGCCCCATCAGTACTAACCAAAAGGTTTACAGATGTTTAAAAACTTTCTTTGGCTTTGGTTCAGCACCTCAGTTAGGAAACTTACCGATCAAGGTCCCTTGCCTTTTTCTACAGGGCCCCCGCCCATAATGTGCTGCCAAAATATAGCTGTTATATTCCTGATACAGCATAAAAAGGCATGAAAACTTTCTAAGTAGTAAAGACAATCTTTCCCTCCCCAATGGGCCATAAGTCCAGAAAAACAAGTTACCTCACTTATGAACCATGCTATTTAAGACTCTTTAAGACTCTGTGATGCAACAATATTGCACTACTATTTTCTATTAAAATGTACTTTTCAAATCAAAATCTTAGCTACAATGTCCATTAAGGTTATAAAAATTTTGTTTTTTCTCTTATCCTTTTAAATTGGAATTTAGGGCACAGAAAAGAAGCATGTTTTTATTTCACCTAGGAAACATTAGGCCATAGAAACCATAACACTCCACTAATTAGTATCTTTGCAGGGCAATAATTAAAGCAACCTTAATTCACGGGGATGATCCTGAAATACACCAAGATGTTAAAATTCCCTCCATTAAACAATGCAATTATTAATATATTCAGCATCTAGTCCAATGTGATGTAATAATTACAGAATTTCAGAGCTAAAACAATTATAAGTTGGGTGAAGCTAGAATAGATTTGGAGCATCGGAGTATTGATACTTTCATTCTATAGATGAAGAAATTGAGAACCAGAGGCAAAATATATGGTTTTAATGTTGAAATATTTATCATATTATAGTTTTTAGAAACTTGGACAATCATCAATAAAATCAGGGCTGGCCTTATAATTTACTGGAGTATGTGGCTGCTCGCTTGGTATAATTTCAGAAGCACTATTATAAAAAAAAAAAAGGCATAGAAACTTGTCACCCAAATTCTTCCTCAGAGATAAAAATAGTAAAATGATACCTAGTCATCTTCCATTTACATATTTAGTTGATGTTCAATGATGCCTGTAATTCTATAAGCTGACTAATTCCATTATCTTTTGTTAAAATGTAAGTACCCTGAAAAAGAGAAAAATCATTAAGCAATATAATGGATTCAAACCTTAGGCATTTGAGGTCAAAATCATGTCTATATGAGTACTCTTGAAAATCTCTTCTGGAAGGTTCCATGCTAGAGACTGACAGCCCACTTCTTAAGTAAGGCCAAAGTAGACATTTTGTCCTGCAGCATTAGAACAGATGACTTTATTTTCTAGCACTAGTTGGAGTCACTGGCTTGTATTTAGGGGCTTTGTATAAAAAAGCACAAGTAAGCTGGACACGGTGGCTCACGCCTATAATCCCAGCACTTTGAGAGGCCAAGGCAGGCAGATCATTTGAGGTCAGGAGTTCAAGACCAGCATGGCCAACATAGTGAAACCTTGTCTCTCCTAATAATACAAAATTAGCCAGGTGTGGTGGTACATGCCTATAGTCCCAGCTACTTAGGAGGCTCAGGCAGGAGAATTGCTTGAACCTGGTTGTCGGAGGCTGCAGTGAGCTGAGCTGAGATCGTGCCACTGCACTCCAGCCTGGGTGAGACAAAGCAAGACTTGTTTCAAAAATCAAAAAACAACACAAGTCTTTAGCACCTGAATTACCCACAGCACAATGAGATGTTGACTCTAAGAGAAGCAAGCAGGAATTCAAGACCAAAGGGAATACAACACATTTCTGTTTCTCATTTCACACCCACTTAGGGGCATATGCCCTGAGTGGGATGTGGAACAGAATTGCCTATACAATTTATATTTTAAATATTTTCTGCCCTACATTAAGAAATTTTTGATAAGCAAGAATAGTTAAATTTGCATAAGTTAAGTATATGAACGAGGTAACTCCATTGTAGGGATGAGCTACTTCCCTAAGAGCAGATTTTGATGGCAATTGGGGCAGAAAGAAACGAAGAAGAAGAGCAAGAGGAGGAGGAAGAAGAAATGAAGAGGAAAAGAAGAAGAAAGAAGGAAGGAGAAAAAAGGAAGAAGGAAGAAGGAGGAGGAGGAGAAGAGAAGAGAAGAAAAGAAGGGAGAAGGCAAAGAAGGAAAAGAAGAAAAAGGAGGAGGAGAAAAAGAAAGAAAGAAAGAAAGAAAGAAAGAAAGAAAGAAAGAAAGAAAGAAAGAAAGAAAGAAAGAAAGAAGGAGGCGAAGGAGAACAAGAAGGAGGAGGGAGGAGGAGGAGAAGAAGGGAGGAGGAGAAGGAGGGAGGAGAAGGAGAAGGAAGGAGGAGAAGGAGAAGGAAGGAAGAGGAGAAGGAAGGAGGAGAAGGATAAGGAAGGAACAGAAGGAGAAGGAAGGAGGAGAGGGAGAAGGAATGAGGAGAAGAAAGAAGAAGAAGAAGAAAGAAGAGGCTCTGTGCCTGAGGGCAAGGAAGGGATACTATAGAGGGTAGGGAAGACCATGACCAAAGATAAATTTTGCCTACTTCACAAATTTGTATGGAATATAAATTGTATATGCTGCATAAATCATTTAAGTCATAATAGCTTATTAATCATACCATCTTACATTCTCAAACATGATTGAGAATTTTCTGTAATTTCCCTTCACTGTTACAAACAGTAACTATTAATGTCAAAGTATCATCATTGTATTTCATGATTTTCAATTCAAGATGAGGTCCAATTTAAGACAACTTGGAGGCAAGAACATCAAATCTGCAAATCACAGAGCTGTCTGGTGACTTTTCTTACTGAGTACTGCCAGCAAGCACTGGCTATCTTTATCTTGATAAGCACTGCTAAAACATCTCAAGTGGAGGGGGTCATAGTCCCATCACTGGGATTAAAAACCCTAAGTCACCAAAATATATAAAGATTATTTACATTTGTAGATTCTAAACTTGCTAACCCAAATAGCGAAATGAGTTACTAGAAATGAGAACCAGTATTTTCATAAACTATGAAGTTTCTAGTAAGAGTTATTTTAGCTACCAATTCAGTTTTTTAAGAACCTTGTTGATTTTTCTATTTTCTTAACTAGAGTCTTGTTCATATAGAAAATAAGTTAGTCAAGTGAATTATTGTGGCTTCAACTCTGAAAAGGAAGCAGGATGGGAGAGAGGAGAAAGCACAGTCAAGGGGGATTATTTCATGGCCACAGACTGCATCACAGCTGTGGCTGGGATTTCACAAATGTGTATGTACCAACAGTCAAATGAAGGACTGTGAGAGAATGTGGATGGCTGAGCTCACTTAGGAACCATGACTGGGAAAACAATTACCTGGAAAGAGATGGCCTACTGATACCAAGTACAGTATTAGCTTTAGCGTGAAAACTTCAGTCATGAGATTAGAGATTATTATTTGAATTGCTAGTCTTCAACTATAGCACTAATAAAATTTAAGCAACAACTACCCCCATCGCAACCCCCAACTCTCCCTTCTTTCACAAGAGAAATAATCTAGTTTGGCAAGTCTCCTCTCCTTTATATGACATTCCTTTTTATTATATTTAAATATACCTTTTTGAATAAATTAGGCAGAAAAGTATTAGGACTGAGGATTTTTTAGGGGGAGTAATAAATTACTGGGGTTGAGGAAGGATTAAAAGGTTTCATTTATTGTTTAGACTTCTGATTTCTCTGTCAATTTAGTTGTTAAATGTGGGAAAGTTACTAAGAATTTATCATTTTAGTTGTGCCATTCTCATTCCTTGTATACATACTTGTCCAAGGACTCTTAGGGTAACGCCAGCAAATTACATCAGGTGTTCCACTACAATGATTAAATTAAAACAGGAATTCTTAGTGTCGCTTCATTGATTTTAACTTCTTAAAAACAAATGACTGTTAACCATATATGTGACAAACTAGCATAATCTTTTTTTTTTTTTTTTTTTTTTTTTTTTTTTTTTTTTTTGACAGTCTCGCTCTGTTGCCCAGGCTAGAGTGCAGTGGTGCAATCTCATCTCATTGCAAGCTCTGCCTCCCGGGTTCAAGCGATTCTCCCGCCTCAGCCTCCCGAGTAGCTGGAACTACAGGTGCACGCGACCACGCCCGGCTAATTTTTTGTATTTTTAGTAGAGACGGGGTTTCACCGTGTTAGCCAGGATGGTCTCGATCTCCTGACCTCGTGATCTGCCCGCCTCTGCCTCCCAAAGTGCTGGGATTACAGGCATGAGCCACCGCACCCAGCCCAAACTAGCATAAATTTTTAAAATAACATACCCTCAATTTAGAGTGTGCATCGTTTCAAATTGCAGGCCAGGGACAGTGGCTCATGCCTATACTCCCAGCACTTTGGGAAGCTGAGGAAGGAGATTAGCGTGAGCCCAGGAGTTTGAGATCAGCCTGGGCAACATAGTGGGACCCTGTTTCTATTTAAAAAAAAAAAAAAAAACTAGCCAGGCATTGTGGCATGCACCTATAGTCCTAGCTACTTGGGAGGCTTAGGCAGAAGGATTGTTTGAACACAGAAGGTTAAGGCTGCAGTGAGTTGTGATTGTGCCAGTCTGGGTGGCAGAGTGAGACTCTGTCTCAAAAACTAAATAAATAATAATTAAAAAAAAAAATAAAATTGCAACATAAAAATAGCAGATGACACTTTTGCTATTTCTCATCTCCAACAACTCAGTAAATCTACCAAACATACTTGTACAAGTACTTACGCCACTAACAAGTAACTATTAAGCCAAAGGAGGGATTTTGAGGACAATGAAAAAGTGGTAGAAGTTATTTACCATAATTGTTGTTTTACTACATTTTTTGAAAAAGCAGGAATTGTTATATTAATACCAAATAAAGTAGACTTCAGAGCAAAGAAAATTACCAGAGACAAGGAGGGACATTGTATATCATGATAAAAAGTTAAACCCACCAAGAATATATAGCAATACCCAAATGTACATCCACCAAACAGAGCTGTAAAATATATGAAGGAAAACCTCATAGTACTGAAAGGAGAAATAAACAAATCCATAATTATAGCAGGAGACTTCAACATTCCTCTCTCAACAATTGCTAGAACAACTAGACAGAAAATCAGCAAAAATGTAGAGGAACCCAACAATATTATAAACCAACAGGATGTAATCAAATTTATAAAATACTCTACCTAATAAGAAAATACATAGCCTTTTAGCATGCTCAGGGAATATATACCAAAACAGAATACATCATGGCCATAAAATTAATTTGAATATATTTAAAAGAATGAAAATCATGCAAAGTATGTGTTCTCTGATCACAATAAAATCACACTAAAAGTAAATAATAGAAAGATAATAGGAAAATGGAAGCCTGGACACATTTGCAAACTAAACACCACACTCAGAAATAATTCATGAGTGAAAGAGGAGGTATCGGGGAGATTTAAAAAATATATTGAATAGGATGAAAATGGAAATACAACATATCAAAATTGGTGGGACACAGCTGAAGCAGTGCTGAGAGGGAAATTTATAACACTACATATATACATTAAAAAATAAAAAAATTCAAATAAATGATCTAAAATTCTACTTCAAGAGCCTAGGGAAAGAAGAGCAGTATAAACTGAGAATTGAGCAGATGGAAGAAAATAATAAAGAACAAACATCAATGAATTTGAAAACAGAAAAACAAATGAGTAAAAGAAAATCAGTGAAACAAAGTGCTGGTTCTTTGAAAAGAAAAAAAAAATTGAAAAACCTCTAGCAAGACTGACACGGAAAATAAGAGAAGACATAAATTACCAATATCTATTAGGAATGAAACAGAGGATTATTGCAAAAAAAAAAAAAAAAACCTGCAAAGACCAAAAGATAATAATGGAATACTGTGAACATTCTATACTCATACATTTGACAAGTTAGACAAAATGGGTCAATTCCCACCATAACCCCATAACTCACCTACTATGAAACAGATCACCTGAATAGCCCTATTACTATTAAGAAAATTGAATTTGTGATTTTTAAAAACTCCTCCAAAATAAATTTCCAAATCCAGTTTATTTCACTGGATAACTCCACCAAACATTTAAAGAATTAACTCCAATTTTACATAACATTTTCCAAAAAAAAAGAAAGGAGGGAAAAATTTTCAATTATTTTTATGAAGCTAGTATTACCCTAATACCAAAACCAGACAAACACAATACAAAAAAAGAAAAATACAGCCCTCATGAAAATGGAGGCAAAAATCCTAAACAAAATATTAGCAAACAGAATTCCACAATGTATAAAAAGCATTATATGTCATGATTTAGGGGGATTTTTTCCAGGAATGCATGGCTGGTTCAACATCTGAAAATCAATGTCATCTACCATTTTAACAGGCTAAGGAAGAAAAACCATATGTTCATATTAATTGATGCAGAAGAACATTTGAGTAAATTCAACACTAATTTATGATTTTTAAAAACTTTCAGAAAAATAAGAATAGAGTGGGAGTTACCTCAGCTTAAAAACTTCTACAAAAACCTACAGCTGTTTTTATACTTACTGGTGAAAGATGGAATGCTTTCCTCTTAAGATTGGGAAGAAGGAAAGAATATTTACTCTCACCACTCTTACTCAACATAGTCCTGGAAGTTCTAGTCAGGGCAATAAGGCAAGAGAAGTAAATAAAAGCCATACAGATAAAAAACAAAACAAACAAACAAAAAAACCCAAAAAACAAAACGGAATAAATAACAACTGTCCCTACTTATAGATGACACAATTACGTACATAGAAAATCCCAAGGAATTTATAAAAAACCATGAACTCCTAGAACTAATAAGGGAGTTGAGTAGGTTGCAGGATACAAAGTTAATATACAAGAGTGAATTGCTTTTCTATAGACCATCAATGAACAATTGGAATTTAAATTTAAAAAATTACAACAAAAAATAAAATAGGTATAAATCCAACAAAATATGTATAGACTCTATACACCAAAAACTACAAAACTCTGATCAAAGAAATCAAAGATCCAAATAAGTGGAGAAATATTCAATGCTCATAGATTGGAAGACTCAATACTAGTAAGGTGTCCATTTTTCCCATCTGTAAGTTCAACATTCCAAATAGAATCTTGGCAAGCTATTTTGTAAATGTCAACAAACTGATTCAAAATTTTATATGGAAAGGCAAAAGACCTAGAACAGTCATACTGTTTTCATGACTTACTATAAAGCTATCATAATTAATACAGCATGATATTGGTGAAAGGACAGATACACATATCAACGGAACAGAATAGAGAGCCCAGAAATAGACTGATAAAAATATGGTCAACTTACTGTTAACAAAGAAGTGGCCAGGCATGGTGGCTCACACCTGTAATCCCAGTACTTTGGGAGGCCAAGGCAAGAGGACTGCTTGAGCCCAGGAGTTCAAGACCAGCCCAAGCAACACAGGGAGACTCCATTACTACAAATAAAAAAAAATTATCCGGGCATAGTGGCACATGCTGGTGATCCCGGCTACTTGGGAGGCTAAGACAGGAGGGCTGTCTGAGCCAAGGATACCGGGACAGTGAGCCGTGATCACACCACCACACTCCAGCCTGGGTGACAGAGTGAGAACTTGCCTAAAAAATCAAAAAAAAAGAAAGAAAAAAGGGAGTACAGGCAATTCAATGGAGAAAGGATAGTATTTCCACCAAGTAATGATGAAATAATAGGACATCCATATGCAAAGAAAAGAAAGAAAACAAAATGACTCTAGACATAAACCTCATACCCTTAACAAAAAGTAACTCAAAATGGATCACAGACCTAAATTTAACATATAAAACTAAAAAACATCTAGAAGAAAACATATGAGAATATCTAGATCTAGATCACCCTGAATGATCTCACACTTTCATCACTGACCAAACCTGTAATTACATCTCAGTCCTTTCTACTGAATCTGAGGCCTATTTCTCTATCTACCTAATATATTTAATCTTGATGTCACACAGACATCTCGAATCAAAAAATAAAAAATAAAAAGCTGAACTCAGCTGGGTGCAGTGGCTCACGCCTGTAATTCCAGCACTTTGGGAGGCAGAGGCGGGCAGATCACCTGAGGTCAGGAGTTTGAGACCAGCCTGACCAACAGAAGAAACCCCATCTCTACTAAAAATACAAAATTAGCTGAGCGTGGTGGCGCATGCCTGTAATCTCAGCTACTCGGGCAGCTGAGGCAGGAGAATCATTGAACCCGGGAGGTGGAGGTTGCGGTGAGCTGAGATTGCGCCACTGAACTCCAGCCTAGGTAACAAGAGCGAGACTCCATCTCAAAAAAAAAAAAAAAAAAATGCAGAACTCGTCACCTTCCCCAAACCCATTGCACTACGCTACCACCTCTTATATTCCCTACCTCCACGAAGGCCTCATTATACCTCCAGTTGTCCAGTGCAGACACCTGCAAGTCTGTGCCTAGCTAGGCTCCTCCGACACCCTTACTAACCTCTTGTCAAGTTCTGAATATTCTACATCCTAGAAACTGTAAAATCTATCCCCTATCCTCAACCTCACTCCCAACCCCATCAAAACAGTCCCTCACCATGTCTCTCCCCGATTAGAACAATAGCCTCCTTTCTCTCTCAATGCCTTTGCCACCTTCTAGCCTATTCTCTACACTGGGGAAGTCTTTCCAAAATGCAGATCTGATGATGACATAATCCTTGATAGGTTCCCCCTAACTTTCAAAATAAAATCCAGATTCTTCACATGGCATATAATTCCATTTCAGACTTCATCTCTGCCTATGTCTCCAATGATACTGAGTTTAACTTACTTAACAGTTCTTCAAACACAGTAAATCTCATGGTTCTGTACTTTTGCACATGCTAATCTCTCTGACCAGAGCACCTTATCTCTCACTTCTTCGACTGGCCTCTCCTTAGTCAGGCTTCAAGAGCCAGCTAAGGCATTACTCTTCTACAGAGCTTAAGCTGACTACTCCCTTTCTATATCCCCTCATCCCCAACCATCCAAAGCCTTTGCAGAATTCTCTTGCATGGCACTTATCAGTATATACCATAACTCCCTGTTTATCTTGCCCACCTGTCTGTGAGCTCCTTGAGAATGAGACCTTTGCCTTATCTGTTTCTCCAGTGTCTGGCATGGAATGTTACACAGAGTAGATAATACATGTTTCTGAAATAAATAAATGTGAGGCACGATATGGAAGGACTCTGATTGAAAATAAGAATTTGATTTTGAACCCGTATGGACTGAAAAAAGCGTATTCTGTCCTTTGCTCTAAATAAAAAACTAATGCCTCCACTTTCAATAATTCATATACTTTGGAACATAAGTAAAAAATATTACATTTACAAGCTTAAAAAAATCTAACGCAATATTTTTGCTGCCAACATTCACTGAAACAGTGACAAGAAGAATGACCTTCACAAATGCCCTCCCTTAATCTTTTGTCTTCCAAGATCACAAAGGCCTCAATAAACATTTAGCTATCTCCAAGTGACCCTGCTTGTATGTGGTGCAGGCAGTTTACCACAGGTGAATAATTTGAGGAACCACCTTCCTGAGACATTCATTCCTCCACCTCCCTTGTTTACTTGTCTTGAGATCTGCACCACAGTATTGCACCGTGGGTTTAGTTAACAAAAGTAGTGAAAGTATTTTTAAAGGATTACTGTTAAAATGTAGTGACTGCATAGGAAATACCAAGGCTGTGCTCTGAAAAGGCAGCCACCTTCTCTAGCCTCTCCGTTTAACACAACCAGGTTTATTAGAACAGATAGAAGGGCCTCTACAAAATCTTTCCCAGAGGACCTCTAACCTCTGAGAGGAGTGAACTCCTTCCACAGGGGATAATATGGTGACAAACCTGTGGGTAGATGGCCACAAGTAGGAGAATTTTTTATGTCAAATTTTAAAATCTTATTCCCTAATATAGCTATGCTTATTTTTAACCTAAAATAATGCTGTTCATTACTTACCAGTTAAATTACCTATCTCTTCCTCATCCCTGCCTCCCATTCCCGATTCTAAATTCCAGGAAGATACATCACAATTTATTCTATGTGTTCCTGCATACCTTGGGATATGGCCATATATCACAAGCTGTAATCATACTCCAGTGTGTGAAGTTCAGAGCTATAAAAAGTGACAGGATGAGTACTTAAAACATAACAATGGTTTCCTTCTCTGTTTCCTCCACTAAACAGCAAGTCTCTCTAGGACTTAGTATCTTTGTCCTTTTTGCTTAGCACGCTTCTTTGTACAGAGCTAGCTTTCAACAAACACCTGTAGAACATATGTATGAATAAATGACAGCTATGATTTCTGCAAGGCTTTGAGAACATCTTGGCACATAAGAGTAGGAAAAGTTGGTATCAAAAAAAAGAGGATGAATGGATTTTTAAAATGTGTTATATACACACAGTGGAATACTACTCAGCCATAAAAAAAGGAATCCTGTCATTTACAGCAACATGGATGGAACTGAATTTATGATAAGTAAAATAAGCTAGGAACAGAAAGTTAAATATCATACGTTCTCACTCATATGTGAAAGCTAAAAAAAAAAAAAGTTGATCTCATAGAAGTAAAAGGTAGAAGAGAGGTTACTAAAGGCTGGGAAGAGTAGGGGGAAAGGGGGGAACATGAAGAGATCTGCTAAAGTATACGAAATTATAGCTAGATAAGCAGAATAACTTCTAGCGTTCCATAGCAATGTAGGATAACTATAGTTAACAATATTATATATTTTCAAATAGCTAGAAGAGAGGAAATTGAACATTTCCAACACAAAGAAATAACTGTTTAGATGATGGATTTGCTAATTATCCCGATCTGATCACTGCACATTGTAATTGAAACACTACTATGTACCCCATAATTATGTACAAATATTATGTGTCAGTTAAAAAATAAAAAATAAAAAAAAGGAGAGGGGACATATATTTATATTAATATATTATCTACTAATATTGATGTATAATATATATTATGTTGAAATCATTACATATATATTTATATGTATTTTTTAATAACATAGAACTGAAAGGAAGTTAACTTACCAAAAAACCCTCTTTAAAAAATTCTCAAGAAAGTTGCATCATGGGAATTAAATGTCAAAACAAATAAATACCCAGAGAAGAGGAAGTAAATAAATCTCCATGTCTGACTTTGGTTTGAAACATAGGTAACAGCTTTAAAAGAAATTTTAAAATGAAGATTTATAAAACAGTGTTGTAAAATACAACAAAGGAAAGGCTGTAAGTAAAGGAACAACAACAACTGATTTTTAAAACTCTGTATATGAAGTAAAAATACTGGCCAATTTAGTGAAAAAGCCAAACTGGTGGATAGGCATCTGATTTGACTACTTTTTCACTTTTCAATAGGTTTTATGGGATGACACAATCTTGCTCTACTCACAACGGAAGGGAGGAACTTCAAATCTAAACATATCCAAACAGCAATAACTGGCCCAACTCAGAGCTGTTCAAAGACTGACCAATTGTGCTACCAGCTGAAGGTGGCATCTGTCTACAACAGCGCCATTAAGTAGCAGTCAAAACATTCAGGGGCTAGAAGCAGAGAACACATCTCCAGCCTAGAAAAGACACACAGATTACTATTGTTTAAATTGTTAAAAAAAAAAAAAAAAAAAAAAGTCACTTTAATGTATAGTGAATCATAGACTTTCCATCTTGCTAAGGAGACAGTATGGCAAGTCTTTAAATATTAAAAATAGACTTTAAATATATAAAACTGATTGAAGGAGGAAAAATTAGTTGGACTGGTCTGAAAGACTGATGAAATTAGCTTTCTAAGAGAGGCAGGCAAACATCAAAGCAGTCTCTAACTTTCAAATAACCTATCTATACAAATGGGCAGGCAGCAGAAGTTCCCTCCCATTCCCAAATCAATAGACTTACACAATCCTTAGGTCTCTCAGCCTAAAGGCAAAAGCCGATTTCCAGTCTGACCATAGGAACAACAACCTTCCAAGAGAGCTATCTTCTTTTAGTAATCATAAGGAATTAAAAAAATACTGCTGCCAACAATCACTCATCCACCACTAGCATCCCTTCCTTTCCATTCTTACTTTCTGGTCTCCAGGTTCCAGCCTAGCAAGGGAAGGCGAGAAGGAACAAACACAGCTTCTACTGCTAAGGTAGGGGAAATGTGGTCCTCAGCCACCTCCATAGAAATAATATTGTGAGTGGAAGTTTGTTATGGTTAAAGTTGTTCAATTTTTTGAACTGATTCCTGAAGCTAATCACCAAATATTAATGCTGCTTAGACATAGAAATATAACCTGAGTTCTAAACAACTAACTTGCAAACTAACTTCAGAAGCAAACAGGAAATCTCTTAAAAAAAAACAAAAACTCATTTCAGAAATCAGTTTCACG
This sequence comes from Symphalangus syndactylus, assembly GCF_028878055.3. Classification (NCBI taxonomy): domain Eukaryota; kingdom Metazoa; phylum Chordata; class Mammalia; order Primates; family Hylobatidae; genus Symphalangus; species Symphalangus syndactylus. The sequence goes on from NC_072424.2 coordinate 86,867,578, forward strand.
ATGGTTTAAAACTTCTTTTGGATCAGTAGCTTTAAAATTGGTTTTATAAAACAGCAGGGTGTGATGAAATTTCACAGAGGATCAGAATATTATAAGGATTTTTAAAAACTGTTTATTTCCCAAACATTGAAACTGAGTCAAATAATGGTGCTACTTCAGTGAAAAATGTAACACATCAGTTGTGTATTTTTAACATAAAAGGAGTTGAACAAACTGCAACATTGTATATTAGTGAGTAATACTATATAAATGGACTCTTTGAAGGAGAAAATATAACCCTTTAAGGAATGTTTAAATAGGCTCCTCTTATTAACTTTTTGCTTACCATTAGAGGTCAAAGATGGGATTCTAAAGTATGAAAAACATTTAAAAGCTTGTAGAATTACAAAGAGTTTGGAAATTGTGGTCACTGGTTTTCTTTTTTTCTGTAATTGAATACAAGATAAAAATGATAAATTAATGTAACATTGTCTTACTCCATTTTCTGCCACTGTAACAGAATACCTGAGACTGGGTAATTTATTTAAAAAATCTTTCGTTTTGTTTTGTTTTCTCTCACAGTTCTGGAGGCTGGAAAGTCTAGGGTCAAGATGCTGGCATTTGGTCTGATAAGGGCCTTCTTGCTATCTCCTTACATGGCAGAAGACAGTCGAACAAAGGCAAGTTAGCCAAACCCTGTGTGAAGCCTCTTTAATAAGGCCCTTAATTCCACTGATGAAGGAGCAGCCCTCTGGCCTAATCACCTCTTAAAGACCCCATCTGTTAATACTATCACATTGACAGCACCCAAATTTTGGAGTGACACATTCAAACCACAGCAGACAACAATGGCTTATTAGGTTGGTGCAAAAGTAATTATAGTTTTTGCCATTACTTTTAGTAGGACAGATGTAGAAGGTAAGTTTCAAACCAAAGTCAGACAGGTAGCTGCAAATACATCAAAATGAAAATTCAACAAAGAAAGGAACTGTTGCTTATTTTATTATAATCTCATCCTCTTAGCTAAAACAGTGCCTGGCACTTTGTAGTTGCTCAGTAAATAATTATTAGATAAATGAATGAATGAAGTTTCCCTCTATAAGTTCCAGAAATATTTGAGAAAAATTTAAAGATAATTTTTATTATTATAAAGCAATGTTTTACTGTAAAAGTAAAAACTATATTGATATAAATATATAAGCATAAATACAAAATGATAAAAATTGATCATAGTCTTACCACTCAAAGAAAGCCACTGCTATTATAACATACTGGTATATTTACTTTCAGTTCTCTTTCTTATGTATATTTTTAGACAGCTGAGATCAAACATTACTTAAAATAGTTTATCTAGACTTCAATGTTCACTTAAAGTTTTAATGTAATCCTTTCCCAATGTTATTGAAAATGAGAGTATCATTATATACTTTTTAAATGTTATATTTAAACATTCCAAAAGGCCTGAAAACAATTTCTATTGACAAGCAGGTTTTATATAAGTTACTGGCAGTACATTATTCTCTAGTCATTGATACTGAATTTGTGATTTATAGGCTTAAAGGCAAAACTATACTACAGGAAACATTTCAACCATTAAGTGTGCAGTTTTGAGAGGAGACAGAATATTCCTTTAGTTCATTCATTTGTCCCTACACTCGACAAATATTTATTGTTGACTTAATCCAAACTAAGTACTGAGAATAGGATGAGCAAAACCACACAGCTGCTACCCCATAGAGCTTATAATCTAGTCAAGGGAGACAGACATTAATCAAACAATCAATAAATTAACTGAAAGTTGTAAATGTTAGGAATAAGAGGTATATGGTCATATACGTCACTATTCAATAAAAGGAGCTGTTCTAGACTGGGGTGTGTGTGTGTGTGTGTGTGTGTGTATATATATATATGTGCGCGAGTGTGTGCACAGCAGGGAATTGGGGGTAGGAGGTAGGTTGGGAATAATTTTGTCTAACATTTAAGAAGTACTTCATTCAATGCTAGTGAGGCCTTGTGTTGGAAACATATGGCTTCTTTCATTTTCTTATTTAATGATCACAGCATCTTATGAGTAAGAATTATCTTCCCTCACCTTACAGATAAAGAAATTGGAGCTCAGAGATAAGTCAAATATCTTAAGATTATACAGCCAGTAAATAATGAACTGGGATGAAAACCCAGACAGTAAGACAACAGAGTGCTTAAGTCATATGCCACATATCCCACTTCCCTGCATAACTGACAATTATACTAATATATAAAGGATAAGGGGGTGTTAATAAAGCATGGTGTGGGGGAGAGGAAGAGAGAGCATTCCATGCAGACTGAGAAACATGAGAAAGCCCCAAGATAGGAGAGACTGCTATAAATTAAAGTGGGAACAACAGCAGCAACAAAGCCAGTGAACTAAGTAAGGACACAGAGAGCAACGGGAAATATGGAGATGAGACTGGGAGATGAGGCTGGGCCAGTGAAAGCCCTCATGGGCCACATGAAGGACTCTGGCATTCCTAAATGCAATGAGAAGGCATTAGATGCTTTCACTGCTTTTATTTGAAATTCAAACACTTAAGGGAAAGAAAATTCATAAAGGTTGGATCTCATGAAGCAAGAACTAGAAGGATGAACACTCGCTCAGTTTTGAAAATATTTTCTAGGACCTATCATATCTGTATTAATAAGTATGCATACTTCAGGAATTTAAAAAGTGGTAGCTTTTAAATACCCTTTAAAATAAACCAAATGTAGACAAATTTAACAGAGGCTTGGGTTTTCTTTCTGGGTCTGGGCAATTACATTTACTTTGTGCAATTTTAGTAGTTTTCATCTTTATTTTGGAATTACTTCTTGCCCCAGTTTTTCCCTTGTCAATTTTTAAATATTTTTAATATTATTGGCAAGATATTTCTTTCCGTTTTTTCTTAATTTTTTGGGGGGAGATCTGGGAAAAATTCCCCGAACATAGATCTAAGTAATTGTCAATTTAATTTTCTGCCGATTATTTATACCAATGATGAACAACAAATTTTCTTAAATATAGAAACTAAGACTAACTCTGAAAGTTATGATGATGGAATAGAACTTAAATGTCATAAATCTTAAGAATATTAAAATAATAACTTGACTAACAAAAATAGGAGGTAAGAGGAAGGAAAAAACAAGTTCATTAATTTTCTCAGTTTAACAGAAGAGAGTGATACAGTCTAAAGGTGAAAAGATATTTTTATACCCAATTTTTTATAATCCTTAAAAAATACAGTAAAGAATTCCTTTAGAGCTCTATTGTGAAGAAATATTATTTTTGCCCTAAGTGGAATTACTGATAAAAAGATAAAATTATGTTACACCAATTTACATGTCTATAAGCAGTGTATAAGAAAGCTCATTTTATAACATCCTGACCTACACGAGAATTATCTCCTGAAAGACAATCTACTAAGATAGTAGGCACAAAAAAAAACAGTCTCTCAAAAAATTTCTTCTGTCATTGTGAAGTTGAGCTTTTTGGCACACTTGTTCAAAATTTTTATTTACAACATCCATTTTTCTATTTTTGTCTTTTGCTTTTTCTTATGATTTTATGAGCTTCTTTGTACATTAATAATATTAACATTTTTCATACATGATACAACTCATTTTTCCAACTTGTAGTTTATATTTTAAATTTAAGGTACTTTTTGATGTACTTAATTTTTATGCAATCAAAACTATCTTTTCCATTAAAGCTTTCTTCGCTTGCTGTTATGCTTTAAAAGACCTTCCCTAACTTAGGGTCAAATTAAATAGCAGCTCTATTTGTTAGTATGAGGTAGGTCCAAACTTCATACTTTTCTCCAAGAAGGTGAACAGTTGTTCCAGTATATTTATGGAACCAGCCTTTTGTCCGAAACATATGGATATATTTTTGAGGCATGACATCTGCTCACACAAGGTTCTAATCCTCACCTCTACCTGCTAATAGCTACGTGCTTCTCCTTCCTGAAGACAGAATCCTCTTTCTACCTGGTCACTGGGTGAAAAGAGGAAAGGGAGGGTAGGATAACCCTGGTCCTTATCTCCCTTCAATTTATTTTTTGCATCTAACTCCCTTCACTTTCCTCTCCAATCCTTCTTGGGTCCCTAGTTTTTCAGACTCTACTTTCTTGTTTTCAAGTTGTGTGGTATTTTTCAGAAATGTAGTTTGCTATTAACTAATGAAAGAATATATAATAAACAGAATGGTGGCTGGGTGCAGTGGCTCATACTTGTAATCCCAGCCCTTTGAGGGGCTGAGGTGGGTGGATCACGAGGCCAGGAGTTCAACATCAGCCCAGCCAAGATGGTGAAACCCTGTCTCTACTAAAAATACCAAAAAATTAGCCGGGTGTGATGGCAGGCGCCTGTAATCCCAGCTACTCAGGAGGCTGAGGCAGAGAACTGCTTGAACCTGGGAGGCGGAGGTTGCAGTGAGTCTAGATCGTGCCACTGCACTCCAGCCTGGGCAACAGAGAGAGACTCCATCTCAAAAAAAAAAAAAAAGAAAAGAAAACCAGAATGGTTATTTCAACCAACAATATGGTTCACAAAAGTCTAGTAACCATTACAAAAAAATTATCACTAAGTAAAATAGTGCCTAACAGAGATTATTTTTAAATTTCCAAAAATTGTGTAAGATCTATACTAATTGTCCATGATATATGGTAGTTACTCAATATGTTTGTGGTTGGGAAGAATTTTTCTTTTTAGATCTGAAAACATAGGCATTGGGTATAGTTGTAGATTTCAGAATTTTTACTGCGTAAATATTTTATGCAAACAAATGTAGAAGAATACAAAGGAGAAAGTAACCTAAAATTTCCTCACAACAAACTACTTATGATTCACAATTTAAGCTATTTCTGTTAGCTAGGTGCCAGTAAGAACTTTATTTCTAAAACAACTAGAGAAACCACCACACTTTAAAAAAAGTAATTTTCACTGGGTACAGTGGCTCATGCCTGTAATTCCAACACTTTGGGAGGCCAAGGCAGGAAGATTGCTTGAGCCCAGGAGTTTGAGACCAGCCTGAGCAACATAGGGAGACCTCATCTTTACAAATAATTTAAAAATTAGCAAGGCATGGTAGCGTACGCCTTTCCCAGCTACTTGGGAGGGTGAGACAGGAGGATAACCTGTGCCTAGGAGGTTGAGGCTGCTGTGAGCCATGATCGTGCCACTGCACTCCAGCCTGGGTGACAGAGCAAGACTTTGTTTTGGAAAAACAACAACAATAAAAAGCAATTTTCTGGGCTACTCCTAATCTCCTACAAGATGCATCATTAACTCTACGAACAGGCAATACAGGCAAATTAAAAGTAGTTACTGTCATCAAATGCCCTGGTAGTGGCAGAAAATGGACAGCAGGCTAACCCAAGTTCCATTTCCAACTTCCTTCTGCCTGTCTCTACTACAGAGGCTATGAAAGTTAAACATTTGACTTCCCAGCCTCCCCTGAGAAGCTATGTTACACAGTTATCACCAATGAGATACAAACAGAAGTCTGCTAGCACTGTCTCTTTCCTTTCCTTCTCACTGTGTCCTATATATTTGTGATGTGTAGGAGGCAGCTTACAAGATGGTTCCCAATGATGCCTGCCTCCTGAAGGGACTACATCCTTGTATAGTCCCTTCCCATACTGTATCAGGGTTCTGTGACCAAAGAATATGGCAAGAGTGATAGCTCACTTCCAAGATTAGGTTATAAAAGACATTGCAACTTCCATCTTGTTCTTGTCTCCATCTGTCCTCTCCCTCCCCTGACACACACACTCTAGACCCTCTCCACTGTCTCAGATCATCTGCTCTGAGAGAAGCCCACTGCCATGCCTTGAACCCTGTAGAGAGATTCCTGTGGTAAGGAACTGAATTCTCCTGCTGACAGTCATGTGAGTTAGTTTAGAAAGCAGATCTCCAGCTCAAACAAGCCTTCAGAGGACTGCAGCCCCAGCTGGTATCTTGACTGCCACCTCATAAGGGACCCTGAGCCAGAACCTCCCAGCTAAGCCATTCCTGAATTTTCAACCCTCAGAAACTATGTGAGATAATTAATATTTATTGTTTTGATCTGGTATGTTTTAGGGTAATTTTGTTACACAACAATAGATGCCAGAAATATAGTGATGCCTGAAGGTACAACAGCCTTTTTACAACCTTGATACAAATCACATTCTAAGGATGGCAGAGGGCTTTTATTAACGTAGTTGAACATCACACCAGCTCTGGACTGCCTAATTAACACTTCTTGTGGAGGCAGACCCCTATCTGTTTATACGACATAGTAGGGTTTTTTGTTATTTGCAGCCAAACACATTCCGGACTGACATACTCAACAATTCCCAAAACTCAATTACTGTTTCTAAAGAAAGGCTCCTCTTATTCAAGGATCTGCCTCTGCTCAGAAGTTCATACTTCTCTTATCTTCTGGAACCCAGTTGTTCATTTCATGATCCAGAAAAAATATTCAGGCTGTCCTGCAGGAACTCCTAGTATTTAAAGGCAGTGGGCAAGGATTATCCCCTTCATTCAGCAAGCAATTACAATACTTTTAGTAGAATGCCTACTTCTTAAAACATGTCTCCCTTTGACATACTAAAAACTTCATTCAGCTACACCCCAAAACACAAAGAATTCAGAAATGTATTCCAAGCTGCTGGATCATATAATCCATAGGAAAATGAGTTTCTCTTGATGATAACCTGCTTTATCATATGAATTCCAGGAACATGTTTCAGCCCAAGAGAAGGAAGTGGCTGTCTCTAGATGAGGTTCAATCATGTAACACATAATGATGTTTCAGTCAATGATGTACTGCATATACAACAGGGTCCCCTAATATTGTACAGTAATTTTTTTTAATTATACCTTTCCTATATTTAGATATATTAATTAATTAATTAATTTTTTGAGGCAGGGCCTCGCTCTGTTGCCTAGGCTGGAGTGCAGTGGCATGATCACGGCTCACTGCAGCCTTGACCTCCTGAGTTCAAGTGATCCTCCCACCTTAACCTCCCAAGTAGCTGGATCTATAGGCACACACCACCACACAGGACTAATTTTTGTATTTTTGTAGAGATGGGGTTTTACCATGCTGCCCAGGCTTAGATATAGATATACAAATAATTACCACTGTGTTACAACTGCCAGTGTGTATTCAGTACGGTAACATGCTATACAGGTTTGTAGCCTAGGAACACTAGGTTATACCATATAGCCTAGGTGTGCAGGAGGCTATACCATCTAGGTTTGTGTAAGTACACTCTGTGATGTTTGCCCAATGACAAAATTGCCGAATGACATTTCTCAGAACGTATGTCCATCATTAGGTGATGTGTAACTGTACAGAAAAAGTGAGAGTTCAGCTCAGAAAAATCTCTCCTAAACAATCCCACATTCTCCTCCTAACTGCTTATCTCTCTCTAGATGCCAAAAGATGCCAAACATTGTAACACATAACAGAAGAAAAGTTTCATTTGGCACAGAAGTAAAAGTAATTTAGATCTAGTGACCTTGCTTTGTTTTTTCTTTCCAAGTGTACAATTGCTCAGAGATAGAAGCAATGCAGCCCAGAAGAGGAAGAAAAATGACGAAATCCCGATCCACACTTGACCAAAATCATCAAACAATCTAGGCAACTGGTGTTCACTCGTATGATAGCTTTTTAAGTTGTCAGCAATTCTTGGAAAATACAAGAATAGAAAATAACTTCAGTAAAACTCTGGGCTAAAAGGCTGAATATTCTCACGGGTGTCTTGCCCTTATAAAGGGTGGGTGGGGGGTTCCTAAAGAAAGGAAATTTAGTCAGAGAATAAACCTTCTGCTGTAAGAGATAACATAATCCAAAATATCAAGTATACTATATTTGAGGAAACACCATATTTAAAATGAAGTTTTTCAAAATTTATGTAACTCCATATATATCACTTCATATATATATATACACAGACACACACATATATAATTTACAGATAACTTCTTAACATTTAACCAACCTGAGGAAGCTATTTCTTAAAATTTAATTTTAAGAGAAATTCATTTTAACTTTGAGATGTAAAAAACAGTCTAAGATCTTTGAAGCTAGCCAGAGTACATTCCTGGATTCTAATAGTACTGCTTAATCATAGCCAAGCAGACACAAAATGGTGTTTCATAAAAGTGTGATAGTTGCTACTGCAACAATCAGTAGGTTTTCTTTTAATGTTTATTCAGTTACATATTTTCAGAACTAACATGACATGGATTGCTAAAGCCTGGAACAGCTCCTTGATTTCAAAACATGGTCACTTCCATAATGGCTATACATAAAAAAAGCAGAATAAGAGGGCAGAATTTTGTTTGTATTTTTATTTTTAAATATGGAATGCTTTACAAATTTGCATGTCATTCTTGTGCAGGGGCATGCTAATTTTCTCTGTATCATTCCAACTTTGGCATATGTGTTGCTGAAGCAAGCACAAGGCGGGCAAAATTTGAAATGCTAGTTCCCATCCCACAGAGACCCACAAAGTACTCCTTACATCATACTTAGAGAAGCTGTCATATTCATGCATATTTTTGCTTTTGATCTGTGAAATTAATTTAGGGATAAATTCAGTTCTACTTTTTATTTTTCCTTTGCTGCCCCTACTGGCCCTCCCAATAACTTACAATAACATATTGTTTTAAAAAGTTACTTATGATAATATTCCCAAGACTCTTCTGCAATTTGACGATTTCTTCCACTCACAGGAAGACAGGCCTACACTGTAACGATGAAAGTGAACTCCACCAGAGGCAAGACAATGTGACTAAACGCAGGGACTTCCCCTTTGCTACACCATGGTATTCTTTGACCTACTTTGGTTTTCTACAAATCATCCCTTTAGTTCTCAGTCTGAAAGCACCAAAGCTAGGCCTCCGTTAATCATACATTAACAAACAATAACAAACAACAAAAAAGACGTACACACATGTGCACACACACACACACACACACACATTTATATTAAGGAGTAAACAATCTAATCTGTGGAAAAAGCCACACCACTAAATAAAACATCAACAAAGGATAATTTGTTGAGTTTTTTTTCTAGAATAGATTCTAAAAAATTTAAAAGAATTTTTAGAGAAGTATTTTAAGAAATGTAATAGCTTTTAAAATTAGTGTCTTGTGTATGTATTCCTGATCCACAGATCACATCTTTTGCTTAAAGCACTTGTTTATAAAACTTTACAATTTCTAATTGGAAGTGGGAAGAGAGATCTGACATGCTTGATTTGACCTGCCAAGTGTTTTTTCCTTTGGGAGAATATTCATCTGCCTTTTCTATTGATTAGTTCAGTACTGTGCAGTTTTATAAAGATTCTAGAAAAGTGTTAGGTGAAAATAAACAGCAATGACAGTGAACTAATCTATTTTAGAGGGAAAATTCCTCAAAGGCAAAGACAATTCCCTCCCTCATTTACCTTTTTAGGTCACAAAAAGTAGGCCATCAATAACTATAATTAGTGCAGCATCTGTGGGATGCTCGATTCTACTTAACATAGAATAATTTAATCTCACTTAAATTATAATTAAATGAGATCAGTACTTAATGTGTCATGGAGCTATTAGTAAGCCTCAGAAAACTTGTTACTGGAATGTAGCAATTGTTCTCCACAAGATGAATGACCAAGGGAATCAGGAATAATGACATAATCTTCCTTCTCTCTGTGTTAAATTTATGCCAGGCAACTTTCAATGTCTCCAGGAAAAGTATCTACTGCTCTTTCTATTCTCCCCTCCCAATCCTTGCATCAGGATAGACCAATTTCAAATCAAATACATTTAAATGGTTAAATCAATACATGTATATGAACCCTGATTTAATTTGTGATTAAATTGCTACTCAGAAAGTTAACAATTCCTTTAAAAATGCATTTTACTTTTTGAAATATCTCACACATATTATTCATTACTCAGTTGTATATCTGACTTTAAAATGTACATAATCTAAAATTAAAGCAACAAAAAGTTGTTTCTTATTTTACATTTCCCTTAGGAAAAAAGAACAATGTACTAATATAGATTATCTGTGAAACCACATCTGATTCCATGTATTAAACCTAAATAATAAACAGGCATGCTATCTAAGAAAAAAACAGCCTTGATCAAAAAATTTTTTTCAACAAATTTAATGTGTAGACATTTTCTATTTGTGTATAACATGTAAAATAAAATTTTAAATTTTGAACACTTTCAGTTATAATTTTAAAATGTACTATGTATGTTAAGCAAAAATTAAAGGGGATTTATCAGAATTAATTCTACCTAAATATTTTGGGATATGCAATAAACTTGATCTTCACCTTCCTCTTTTAAATTAATTAACCTGCTGGGTGAGGTGGCTCATACCTGTAATCCCAGCACTCTGGGAGATGGACGTGGGTGGATTGCTCGAGGTCAGGAATTCGCGACCAGCCTGGGCAACATGGTGAAACCCCGTCTCTACTAAAAATACAAAAATTAGCCAGGCATGGTGGCATACACCTGTAGTCCTAGCTCCTCGGGAGGCCGAGGTGGGAAGATGGCTTGAGCCCAGGAGGCAGAGGTTGCAGTGAGCTGAGAGCGCACCACTACACTCCAACCTGGGCAAGAGAGCGAGATCCTGTCTCAAAAAAATATTAATTAATCTAACAAATATTTATTTAGTTTTTACTATGTGCCTAATGAGTGGTGAAAAAATAAATGATGAGAAAACCCTGATATGGTCTCTACCCACATTAAACCTCACTTTAGTGGAGGACAGAAATTAATCCAAGAATTAACTAAACATGATAAAAGATTGTGCTCTGAGGAATAATGAGAGAGAATGGATCAAGTTAGGGAAGCCCTAGAAGGCTTTCTTTTTTAGAGACAGGGTCTTACTCTGGCACCCAGACTGGAGTGCAGTGGTACAGTCACGGCTCACTGCAGCCTTGAACTCCTAGTCTAAAGCGATCCTCCTGCCTCAGCCTCCCAGGTAGCTGGGACTACAGGCATGAGCCACCACGCCCAGCCTGGAAGGCATTCTTGAGGAAGTTAGAATTGAGAGAAATCTGAAAAATGAACAAGGGGAGTTTATTAGGTGAATAAGAGAGCAGAGGCAAAGCTCTGTCCAGGTAGAGGAAAAAGCATATCAAAGGCTTTCGAGCAAAAGTAAGCAGTAAGCAAAGAGGGCCCGTGAGTCTGAGGCACACAGAGCGAGGAAGAGCACGTTGCAAGATGAGGCTGCCAAGTTCAACAGCCAGACCACGGAGGGCCTTGCAGGGAGGCTGACTATTCAACTTGGCTTACTCCTGTTGACTTGGTGTAATCCCTTCTCTCACAGTGTCCCAGTTTGGATGATAAATTACGTGAGGCCATGTAAAAGCATTTATCTTTAATGAAAACACTATGAGAAGTCATATATAAAAATTTTAAGATGGTGTGTGCCTGTGAAAGAGAGAGACAGAGAAATAGCTGTATTGCCACATGAATTCATACACAGTAGTCCCCTGGTATCTGTGGGGTACACATTCCAAGACCCCCATAAATGTGTGAAACCACAAGTAGTACTGAACCCCCTATGTACTGTGTTTTCTCTTATACATACATAGCTATGATAAAGTTTAATTTAGAAATTAGGCCCAGTAAGAAATTAAAAACACTAAGTAACAATAAAATAATTATAGGAATATACTATAATAAAGATTTATGTGAATGTGGTCTCTCTCTTTAAAATACCTCATTATACTGTACTGCTGCTAAGTGAAAGCGAGGAAAGTGAAACCATCGATAAGGTGGGACTGCTGTAATGAAGGTAGATATACGACTGCATCTGCAAAGTTTGAAACACACTTCATAGTTGGTCTGAGAGAAAACGAGATGTCTGAAAGTATACCAAACGAATGGATGATAAAGCCTTCCTGCAGAGAGAAACAGACCTTGGTCACTGCCCTGTCCGAGTCCCAGGAGTCACCCTGTAGAGGTGGGGCAAGCTTCTGGCCTAAGAGGGGAGCATGAATATGTCTGTCAGCCAGGGTAGAGACACATCTCTATATTAGATAGAAGAGGAGAAGGAAACTGCCAACATGGGCTCAGGTATAACTGTTTAAAGAGAAATAAGTAGGAGGGTGGGGTGGTAGGAGGGAGCACACGAGAAAACAGAGGAAGCCTGCCCTCGGGCAGGGGGTTGGGGGGAAGGCCAGCAGGCTGCACAGACCAATGACTTGCCCCAAATTTTCCATGAGCCATATCCAGTAGGCAACTCAATTACAGTGGTGGGACCAGAAGGGATAGAGATGATGTGGAAATGTTCATGGAGACAGAGCAATCAAAATTTAGGGAACCACAGCTGGGGAACTGTCTGCTCATCCCGACTGAGAACTCACTATCTTGCCAATGAAGACCAGTTTTGCCTAATCCTTGAATCCTGAGGTCTTCTCTGAGATTAATGCTGTGATTACTGCTATTTCCCCTTTGCATTTTCCTATGTACCCTTGCTGATCCTTTTGCTTTTAAGCTTTTGATGATACTCTGATTCAGATACGTCTGTGTTACCATCTTTTAATTTGATTGTCTTTCTACTCAATCTATAAATTCCTCACCAGGGGAGTTTTAACCATTTACATACAAAGCTATTCATTATATATTGTGAAGTTAACGCATTTCAAAAGAAGAAAAATACCTTCTACAAGTTGTCTGGTACCCAAAAATGTCTGAAAATAGTTACCCTTTAAAAAAAAAGAAAAAAGCCAAAAAAACTAAAAAAAATTAGATTTTCATTTATTTTACCCCAACTTGTAGCCTTTTACTTTACCCATATCAATGCTGAATTACATAGAAAAAATAAAATTCAGCCATGTATATAATTTTGGATCTAAAGAACTGAAATTCATGACATGGAAATTAACAATGAATGGTAAAATCATCATGAAATAGTCTTAGAATCTTAGTGAACTGGTATTTAGCCTTGTCACTAAACTGGCTTGATTGATATCTGTCAACTTCTAGAATTTCCCCCACTGCCCCCTTTTTCTCCTACAGGCTATGATCATTCAAATCTTCAAACAGCTATACCCTTATATTCTTGATTATATGCCAAGATGATAAATAAAGGTTTATAGATGACTCCAGAGTTAGCTCAGAGTCAATAAATCTAAAGGTGACCTAGTCCACATATCAGGCTATAATGGAAAATAGTGTATTTAGCCCCAAAGCATCATAGATTCAGCTACCTAGACAATACTCTGCCCAATGATGTACTAATTAACACCAAAATAGAAAATGATTTAGGACAGTATGTACTTTAGAACAAAAGGAAAATCTGAAAGCCACAGTTCATCATCAATCACCAAATCAAAACATGGGACATAAAAAATATCAAATGAAAGAAGAGAGGGGAGGAGAGGAGAGAAGAGAGAGGTGGAGTGGGGGAGAGGGAGAAGGAAAGACGGAGGGTGGGTGGGAGGGAGAGAGAGAGAGAGAGAGAGGGAGAGACAGAAAGATGAAGGAAGGGAGGAAGGAAGGGAGGGAGGGAGGGAGTGAGGGAGGGATAGCAAGCATAGAGTATATGAAATATAAACAAGTCTATATCGCTAAGAGTATACTTTCAGGTTGGCAAAATCTGTGTGGTGATAAACTAGTAACAATTTAGCAATCTCTACATATGTAACAGAGGCAAAACAGCAACAACAGCAACAATAACCAGTCCTCTGTTTTACTTTCTACACCCTATAGTTGCCTAAATGTCTTCATATTACATACTGTGACAATTTAAAAAAGTTATCAAGAATAGTACTGTGTCCTCTTGTTTTCCTCATCAAGTATGTAACATAGGTTACCTGTCACATAAGAAATTGTGCTATTTGAATTGCAAAATTTTGCACTTATTTTCAATCTCTCTCTCCTTAAGTTCCCGAATTTAATAGCCCATTAACTCTTTTCAGTTCTCTATTCCTATTATTTCCCATTTTCACATCTATTATCATAACCTTTATAAGCATATATTTTCCTTAACTATAGGCATATCTGAGAATCATTATCACTATCAGTGTTCTTACAGGTTTATAAAAAAATATTATTTTCCCCAATACTATTATTATGATGCTTCTTAGATTTATAACTATTGTTGTTTAGTTTCTTCTTTTCCTGTTTCCATTTACTCATTCAATTTTCAGAGATTTGTTTCTTTTTATTTTTCCAATATTAAAAGAAGTAACAATTCACTGTGATTGAAATAACTAAAATATAAATTCACTTGGTTTTAAAAATCACCTGATTGTCCCACTCACACATTCCTTTCTATTTGATCATGAAGACATAGGGAGGAAACTCTGAAGCAGAGTCATTTTTCTTTCTTAAATAGCTTCAAATGTGTAACAGTATGACTAGAGGATTAAAAAACAAACAGAGGCCGGGCGCGGTGGCTCACGCTTGTAATCCCAGCACTTTGGGAGGCCGAGGCAGGCGGATCATGAGGTCAGGAGATTGAGACCACGGTGAAACCCCGTCTCTACTAAAAATACAAAAAATTAGCCGGGCGTGGTGGCGGGCATCTGTAGTCCCAGCTACTCAGAGAGGCTGAGGCAGGAGAATGGTGTGAACCCGGGAGGCGGAGCTAGCAGTGAGCCGAGATCGCGCCACTGCACTCCAGCCTGGGTGACAGAGCAAGACTCCGTTTCAACAACAACAACAACAACAAAAAAAAAAACAAAAAAAAAAACAAAGAAAAGCAAGATATTGGGCCATTGTAATAAGGACAAGGTTGCAGGCCAAAAAATAAGATAAATGTGTGTTCAGGTGTAGAAAAGACCCTGGATCACACATTTGTCTTTCTGACATATGTGATTGTAATATTCTTGGTGTCTTAAAATACTGACCCCTTATTAAAATATAAAAAAATTATTCTTTAAAATATTAAATTACTTTAATATTACTTTAAAATATTGAAATTATTACTATACCTTTTCTCTATTACAATAGAAGATACTATCTATAATTAGAATCTAAAACCAATACATTGAAGGTATTTTACAAAGTTAGAACTCCTTTTCGTCTAATGTAAGATAAGAGCCTAAACTAAGAATAAGATCACCCCTTAAATCTTGAAAGAGGCAAGTTTAAGAGGGATAAAAGAATCACTACTATCCATCCTCAGTGAAAGGTAAAATTATGAAACTAATACAATAGTTCCTGGTTCTATATTCAAATTAATTATTTCCAACTAATATATATATTGACAGGTAATAAAAAGCCTTTGTTAGATCCTGTATCTTGATTTTTGGCTTAATAATATGTCTGTAAACTAAAACAAAAATACGCAAACTTGTGATTTCTACCAAACTCTCTTTCCCTAGAGCCTTTGCTGTAGCTTCCTCACAGGGGAAGAAGCAAAACATAAGCTTGCTTATTTTTAAATCACGAAGGTTTGCTGTTTCTTTTTTTTTTTTTTTTAAAGTCACTATGATTTGTTGTAATTTTTATTGGAGCAGTAGGGGAAGAGGGCTATTATTTCTCTTTGTCTCCCTGCAGTGAGTTAGGGTAAGTAAGGAATGTGGATCCCTCTGGGATAAAATGAAAAAGAAAGTAGACGGGAATTATATGTGGGTCTACTCTATTTCCCTTAAGAAATATCGACCAATTCAAATAATCAAGATCCAGACATGTATCACGGCACTAAGATCATGTGATGGCATTTAAATTTTAATAAAAATAAGATGAAACTGAACAAGTCAACTATAGTCTTCTGTTTTCAGGTATGTGTGATATGAAGTAGAAAAAAGAGGCTCATGAAGATCCCTCAAATGGTGGACACACCCATACCACTTGAATAACCAACAGATACAAATGGATATTATTTTTAAAAGAGAAGAAATAATGACCATCCCAAAAAGAAACATGCTGCAATAGTGAAAGACAGTGCTAAGCTTAAAAGTTTCAGAGAGACTATGTAGAGAAAAATGGATTTGCCTGGGTCAAGTGTCAATGAAGACTTACAGTACAGCAAATGTAAGTCACATTTGAAGTAACAGATGCCAGAATACAAAAGAAACTCTCAGATCTGGAGGAAAAAAGCAAAAAGCCACCATCATCTTATTATCTCCTTGGCCCCAGTTCTTCTGGTGCAATATTCGCAAAATCAATTATGTTTCCTCAGACAGGCCTACTTTCAAGATGTATACTTTTCACCTTTCATTCTAACACAATTTAATCTGGTTGCTTTTCTGAAGAGGAAAAGAGTATATAACTCCAAGAGCCTATAGTCTGGATGTCCCACCATCCTCCAGCCCTTACTGTTCAACAAAACAGCTTGAACCCCAATGCCTCCTCACTCACCACAACTTCCCCTCCCCATCTGTAGGCCTCCAGTCTATCTGGGCACAAAGGGATTGTATCACTGTCACTGCAGCTCTTCCACACCATGACCAACTTCCCTGAGCTCCCATGACACCCTCCTGCACAGTGCCTGCCCTGCTGTCACTCCACAGAGCATCATTAATGTGCAGTCATCAAGGATAGAAGTCTTTTATGGGCATTTTGGAGGTAAAAGATAGTAAAAATAGGAGAGAAAATTCCCTAAAACTGAATGCTAAATATGACAACCGTCCTCCAAATTCAAAGAAAACAAAAAAGGAATGTAAGCTCTTCAAAGGGATCCATTTCATCGGCAGAGCCTCATTCTTATGGCTATAGCTTTGTGTTATTACCTCTCCCTCTCTCCGGTCTTTCCTCTTCCATCTCTTAGTTTTGAGTCCTCAAATCCTATACACACTTCCTCAGGACTCTCAACTGCACTCACCTTGACTATTCACAAGAGCAATTTATTTTTGCTGCTGCCTTATCCTACCATATCAGCCCCAAGTACTATTCTTTTCACAGCCTCAATCCACTCATCAAGATGTCTTCCTAAACAGCATGAAACAGACACAATACGGGTATGCTGGATATGTTCTATTTGCCCCTGCAAATTATGTATCTGCCCTACTCTACCCTGTTTTGTGCTTCAAAATGCTCACCACTATGGACTGTATCATCACGGTACCCTTACTGTTTGGTTTATGATAGAGAGGCACTAACAAATTGGAGGACAGGGAGAAGAAGGTCAGGGTATTTATTCTGAAGGCAGAAGTAGGTATATTCCTCTAATGAAGGCCACAGTTCCTGTTAGGCAGGCAGGCTTCTCTTATAGCTGCAGACCTCACTGAGTTCCAGTAACTACACTCAACCCTTGCCCCTGAAGTTTGGGGGGGACAGTGACTTCCAGATGTCACTAGTTCAAAATGCCCATCATCCCTTGTTGGTTTCTCTTAACACTGCATACACCTTTGTAGACAGTCCTTTTTCTCTTTAGTCACCCCATCTGAGTGTGCCATCCATTTTCTGCTAGGATCCTGGCTGATTCAGCAGGGAGAAAAAGAAACTAATTAAAAATTTAATTGATATCCTCAGAGAATAAAATACTCATAAGAACTGGTTGCTCAGAGAAAGTAACAATCTCAGAATACAAAAGAGTTATTGAAAGTTAAAAACATGGCTGCTAAATAAACATGTCGATAGAAGAACTGAATAATAGAACCAGGCTGAAGGGCAAATTTGTAATTTGGAAGATAAGTTCAGGGAACTCTCCAAGATATAAAGTAAAAAGACAAAAAAAGAAACAGTATATGAAAAAAGGTTAAGATGAAGGTCTAACACTTAACTATTGGTCAAGAAAGGACAGACTTAAGAGAGATAATAGAGAAGAAGTAACAAAAGAAATGATAGAAGAGTAATTTGAGATTCAATCTCTATATTGAAAGGACCCAAGCATAGTGGGGAGAAACATATACTGACATACACCAGTGAAATTTCTTGGGGTTTTTTTTTTTTTTTTTTTTTTTGAGGCAGATCTTCACTCTTGTTGCCCAGGCTGAAGTGCAGTGGTGTGATCCTGGCTCACTGCAACCTCCATCTCCTGGGTTCAAGCAATTCTCCTGCCTCTGCCTCCCGAGTAGCTGGGATTACAGGCACCTGCCACCATGCCTAGCTAATTTTTTGTATTTTTAGTAGAGATGGGGTTTCATCATGTTGGCCAGGCTGGTCTGGAACTCCTGACCTCAGGTGATCCACTTGCCTTGGCCTCCCAAAGTGCTGGGATTACAGATGTGAGCCACTGTGCCCAGCCGAAATTTCAAACTCTAAAGATAAATAAAAGCATCTTAAGTTCCCAGAATGTCCTTCTTCTTAGGAAAAACATGATAAAGTATTTTGGGGTGAAGTGTTTGTAACTTTCAAGAGGTTGAGCAAAAGGAGAGAAAAAAACAGAGAAGGCCATCGTGGCAAAATGTTAACAATACGTGACTCTAGGTGAAGGGTATATGGTATTTTCCATACTATTTTTTGAATTATTTGATAAGTTTTTTTAAAAAGTTGGGGAAAAAAGAAAAACAAGGCTCCTAGAGAGGGGTAAAATAAAACAAACAAATAAACAAAAAAACAAGTTCCATACTAAAAGAATAAGAATGAGACTGGCATAAGACTTTTCATTATAAACACCAGATGCTAGAAAATAATGGAATAATGCCTTCACAGTTATGAGAGAAAATGATTTTAACCTAATATTCGAATCAACTGTAACAAAATCTGGGGTAAAAGTAAAAACATCTTCAAATATTCATGGGCCAGAAAGCTTAATTCCCACAAACTTTAATTTTTTTTTTTTTTTTTTTTTTAAGACAGGGTCTTGCTCTGTCACCCAGACTGGAGTGCAGTGATACAATCATAGCTCACTGTTACCTGGGACTCCTGGGTTCAAGTGATCCTCCCACCTCAGCATCCCAAGTAGCTAGGACCACAGCCGTGTACCACGACACATAGCCAATTTTTACTTTTTAATTTTTGTTGAGATGGGGGTCTCACTATGTTTCCCAGGCTGGTCTCGAACTCCTGGCCTCAAGAAATACTCCTGCCTCAGCCTTCTAAAGTGCTGGGATTATAGTTGTGAGCCACTGCACTCAGCCTCCACAAACTCTTAAGAAAATGAATAATACTGAGCTTATGAAACTTAAAAAACATAGCAATGAATTACTTAAAAAATATGATGAAATCACAGCTTATTATCGCGCTAATCCAAGCATTATATCACCTACTGCTGAAACACTGCAATAGTTTTTTAACTGGTCTTCATGCTCCCTTTGTTGTACCTATCCATGCCCCACACAAGAACCACCATTTTATTTTAATGTTCCATTTTATTTTTTTAAGTGTAGGTAACAGATTCACACTGAACAAAATACTTTCATATGATTTGAATGTAGGAAGTGCAAAAGAGCATTAAGTCCCTGAGACCCAGACAGTGGGGCCCCTACACTTTAGAGGGCCTGCTGTGGACCTCCTCCAGCTGCACCCCTCTGAGAGATGAAGTCCACAGGACTAGGGCATGTGCCCACCCAGATTATGCTTCAGGTACTTGGAACCCTAGGAATCTCTACTCAAATGGGCTGAGCCAGCTCTCTGGGCCTATACATGGGTTGTCCTCCCTATGGCTGAACACAAGGCGCAAGTATGCAACTTTAGGCTCAGAAAGTGGACAGGCAGCAGCTGTATGTGGGGTGTGCAGCAGCTGATGTGAGGGCAGGGTGTCTATCCTTCATAGCGTAGGGTTGAGTGGGATTGGGGTGGGAGAACAGCATAGACAGGCCACCTGCTGGCCAGGGCCCACCATGTTGAAATGGGCTTATGAAAAGGTATACAGTAAAAAGCCTTGGACCCATTCCTGTCCCCAGCCAATGGCTACTTTTTCCAAAGACAACTACTGTTTCTAATATAAGTTAATCACTTTAAATCAAAAACCTGAAAATGTAATCTCCAACCTAAAGGATTTTAGTGGTTCTCTATTACTGTTAAGATAAAATCCAAAATTCTTAAAGTGGTCAACATAGCATTTTTCAAACTATAACATTCATTAGAACCATTTGGGGATTCAAGACTGATCCAGCAGAACTGGGGTGAGGCTTGAGATTCTGCATTTCCAATATCTTTCCTAAGTGATACAGATGCTGCTGACCCACAGGCTACACCTTGAGTAGTAAGAGCATATAAGAAATTAAGGCCGGGCGCGGTGGCTCAAGCCTGTAATCCCAGCACTTTGGGAGGCCAAGGCGGGCGGATCACGAGGTCAGGAGATCGAGACCATCCTGGCTAACACAGTGAAACCCCATCTCTACTAAAAATACAAAAAATTAGCCGGACGTGTTGGCAGGCGCCTGTAGTCCCAGCTACTCGGGAGGCTGAGGCAGGAGAATGGCATGAACCCGGGAGGCGGAGCTTGCAGTGAGCCGAGATCGCGCCATTGCACTCCCGCCTGGGAGACAGAGCAAGACTCCGTCTCAAAAAAAAAAAAAAAAAAAAAAAGAAATTAATATTCCTTTTGAAGCTATGACTTCAGCTACCCAGGTAGGGAAGGAGGTTTTCCTCCTGGTTTACCCATCTCATTTAAAAAGAAAAAGCTACAGCCAGTCCATGCAGATGGGAGGGAGGGTGGGTAGAGACTGCCAAGTAATAATAATAGCTAACATTATTCATTCATTCAACAAACATTTATTGGACAATGTATGTGATAGCACTGGCCTAGAGGGTACAGCAATGAACAAGAAAAAGTCTCGGTCTTCCTGGAGCTTATAACCTACTAGGGCAGACAGAATGAATATATAAGTAAATAACAAGTTCAGGTCGTGTTTGGGGCAAAGAAGAAAAATGAATCAAGGTAAGGATCTAGAGGGTAAGAAGAGGTGCTATTTTAGATAACTAAGGCATATACAAAGATAGTTGTTTTTTGTTGTTGTTTTTTTTTTTTTTTACCATACTAAGTTCTAAGACAAGCACAACGCTAAGTACCTTAAAGAGATGAAGGTCCCTTTATCTTCATTTTGCTGATGATAAACTGAAGCTCAGAGATGGTAAGTAACCTCCTTGAGGTTAGACAGGCAGAATCAGGATATGGACCCTGGCAGTCTAGGATCAATTTCTGTGTTAATATGTATTTCCTGTTCATGTTACATGAGGGCTGCAACTCTGCTGTGCTCAGCCGAGCTCCCTGTGTTTTCATATTCTGGAAGCCAGACTTAAACTTTTAACCTGTAAACTGCCAGGTGTGGGCCTGCCAGTTTAAGACCAGCATCATAAGAAACTCAAGTACAAATATTCACCAGACACACTGCAAGAATGTGTCTTGTACTCACTCAGCAGACTCAGAGGCATGAGCTAACATTTAGTCAACAAAAATTTCCCTTTGTTGGTTTAAAACGCCCCAATTTCAATCACTTCAATTTTTCTCTAAAGTTTAAGGAAAATAAGTTTAACATGTAGCAGGTCACTCTTGTTTTAGCAATGGTTCTTAATCTTTTAAGATCACAATCTCTGAAAATCTGATAAAACACGGGCTCTCTCCCAAGAAAAATGCAAGTGAGTACACAGTTTTGCATGCAACTTAAGGGGTTCAGACACCCAAAATAGCAATAATCCTCAATTTGAGAATGCTTACATTGTAGCATCTTCCAAAATAAATCTCTGCTCTGAAAACTTTCTTCTCCCTGGTGAAGGGAGTGATCCTCTTTCACTAATTACTTAATTTAATTAAAACACAGTTAACTCTTAATTATTAGCATTTCAAAAACTCAGCTTTGTCCTCTAACACAGTTCTGCAACAAAAAAGAAAAATGACTTAGCTAGCTGCTAAGAATTAGTTATTTCAGCTTCCTGAAAGGCAAGTTTCAATGATAGGTTATCTATGTGTGAATTAGCCATAAATATTTTTATTGTATAGTGGGTGATTTCCCTTCTATAGTCAGTAGTTTACAACAAGTATGTTGTAGAATACAACTCCGATCCTTGAGAAACGCAAGCATAATTTCCCTAAGTCACATGTTTTTAGAGAAAGGTAAATTTGTTACTTCTGCCCTCTAAAAATCTTGAAATGCATCTCTAGACTAAGAAATGATTTAGGCTTCTGTATCATTTTTCAGCTTCATAGTATATTGTTGATTTTACTTTTTTTAATAAACAAAACATAGTACTACTAAAATGTAAAATGACACAATGGAGAGAGCAGGCAAGTAAAACAGTAACTTTTGATTCTTGATGCCTCATGTTTAATTATACAATGACTGAATCATAATGTGGTAGAGCTCTTAATACAACATATCCAAATTATTGCATGGCTAATTCAAGGAGTTTAAAGTAAATAGGAATATAAAGATGCTTAAATATATACTTAAGGCCAGCTGTGTTTGTGACTTGAAAGAGAGCGAAGGCAACATAATAGTTGACTACGAATCACCAAAAAATACAGACATTTTATCTAGTCAATTTTTTTAATAAAATAGAAAAGATATTTGAATTAAGCAGATTTAGAAAAAATTATAAATAGGTAAATTTTTATTATTTGTATTCAATAGAATAAAAAATAAAGTGTTTTTTTTTTTTAGTTTCAAGAGGCAGTATAGTATTGAAATTAACAGAATAAACTCTGGAGACCAAATGTCTGAGTTTGAATCCTTGCTCTGCCATCTGCACTAGCTAGGTGAATAGGGGCAAATTAGATAACCTCTTTGTGTCTCAGCCTCCTCTTATTAAATGGGTGAATGCATGTACAGAGTTTAAAGTGGCACCTGCAAAAAAAAAAATCCAAGCATTTGAATGTAAGCTCTACGAGGGTAGTGATTTTTATCTATTTTTCCCTTTAGTGCATGTGAGTACCTAGAACAGTACTAAAGATAGTAGGTGCTCAAAAAATATTTGTGAAATGAATGACTGATATCGTTGTTATATGGTTATTTTCTCAATAGATGGAAAAACTAAATCAGTTAAGCTCGGCTATTTAAACTTGGAAACTTTGCTCTCTTTTCCCCAACCCGCCTTTAAAAACATAAGTGTTGTGACATTGCAAACCCGTCTTCTCCCAAGATCCACAGCACCAAAATATGGGCGATAAACTAGATTTTGGTTGAGCAAGAGTGCCATCTAGTGCTCACAAAAGCTACAAGCTGAGAATTAGGAGTAAATTTTTATTCAGTGTAAACACAAAGGGGAAAAACCCACAAATGCAAAACTCATTAGGAAAAAATATTCTTCATTAACAGCCAAGGTGTTTGAAAGAAAGTTATTTCTAAATAAAAGAATCTCAGCTTTAAAAGTTCGTATATACCATATTAGAAGAGACATTTCAGAGAGTACAGTTTACTGAAGTTCTACTTACCTTAAAGCCACTCTTCTATGAATAGAAAGTGGTGTTTTGACTTATTTTCTTTTTCATGACATGTGTTTGGTCTCATCATAATAGATTAACCCATTATAGAAATTTTGGAAAAATTAAGAAAAGTATAAACCACTGCCAAGAGAGATAACCGCTATTAGTATTGGGACATACAGTCATGTGTCACATAATAACATTTTGGTCAACAATGGACCATATATACTATGGTCATCCCATAAAATTATTATGCGACATTTTTACTGTGCCTTTTCTGTGTTTAGATAACACAAATACCATTGTGTTACAATTGCCTATTCAGTACGGTAACGTGCTATCGAGGTTTGTAGCCTAACAGCAATAGCCTAGATGTGTAGTAGACTATACCACCTATATTTGTGTAAGTACATTCTATGTTTGCACAATTATGTAATTGCCTAACAATGCATTTCTCAGAATATATCTGTCATTACACAACACATAACTGTATATATGTGTGTATATACATGTATGTATACATCCCTTCTAGATTTAAAATATACATTAAAAATAGTTTAATTTTAATAAAACATTTGGCCAAGATGCTAAAAATGAAATGAGAAAATTATAAATATGATAATTTATTTCTTTACTAAAATCAAGAGCTTTCTCTGTCATTGAAAAGCTCTCGTCTCAACATTGTATTCAGTGGGTTAAATTTTTTAAATAAATTGCTATAAATTATGTAATCATTTGTGGGTAGCTCTACAATAGCCAAAATACATAAGAATTATGGTTTATAAAGTAAAAAAAGATAAAATTATTTCATCTGTTCCTTACAGATAACACAAAATTGATAGTAAAGTACACCAACTTGAATTTGGGTGATCTGAATACAATTTAGGTTTGCTTAATATTTAATCTCACTCCTTATTCATTTGAGAATGCTCATTAAAGTTTTGGGATTTGCTTTTAATTCTCTTTCCCTCAAATCATAGACACAGAAGAGATTTGACTCACAGCTCACTAGAGAATTATCAAATGATGAAAAGAAAGCTGACTGCCATTTCCTACCTTTTGGACAAATGCTGTTTTGCTTTTGGTACCAAGAATGGGAAGTAAAACATTTCCTAAAGTTTCATAGGAATAATGGTCAACAAGAGTCACGGAGGAAAGGAAGAAGAACGAGGAAGATGAAGAAACTGCTAGAGCCAGGCAGGCCTCTCTCACTGAGGCTTGGTGGGCCCCACCTAGTGAGGGGGCAGACACTGGGGTAAAGCATCTATTGTTCAGACTGGTGTGAGGCTCCTTTATCTGGAGAATGGTTGCAAAGGTAGGAAGAAGTCGAGACTGGACTCATAGTATCACTAGCTGAAGCACACTCTATTCTGACATTTATCAGGTTCCTAAGCATATACCCTAAATCACAGCTCTCTTCATAGTATGCAGGAAGGACTCTTTTCCTAACTCCTAGCTTCAGGAGATAGGTTGTTAGGGTAATGGTTCCCAATGGCTTTTAAAATTGTTCCTAATGATCCTCCTGGTATTCACTCTTTTCTGTAATCTGTTCCTCTTGAGTATGGACTAAACCTAGTTGGCTGGTTTCTAATGAAGTGATTAAGGTAAAAGTGATGGGATGTTTTTTTCCAAGATTAGGCTATAAATGACTGATTTCTGTCTTGCTGGCACTCTTTCTCAGGCTAGTACTCTCTCTAGCTCCTCACGTTTCCTTTGAAGAAGCAAATGGAAAGGCCCATGCGGCAAAGAACTGAGGGTGGCCTCCAGCTAACATAAGAAAGAACTTGAGGCCCTCAATCCACTAGCCTGCAAGGAACTGAATCTTACATCATCTGAATGAACTTGGATGAAAACTCTTCCCAATCTGAGCCTTCAGATGAGACCACGGCCCTGGCAGATACTGTAATTGCTGCTTTATAGGAGACCCTGAAACAGAGATCCCAGCTAAGGTGTAAGCAGATTCCTAATTCACAGAAATTGTGAAATAATAGTTGTGTGTTGTTTTAAACTACCAAATTTGTAATGAGGCTATAAAAAACTAATTCAGTTGTTAAAAAAATAAAAGCTCCTCAACACCCCTTCCCTGACCCCAGAGGGAATGACTCTGAGGGTCTTTTTCCTTGGCTTGTGGCAGCCTCTGCAGTCACCACCTAAGCCTGGACCCTGCTCCTCCCTTTGACATGACTGACACTTTTACAGATTAGGTCCTCTCCAGTTCACTGCATAGTCTCTCTCTATTATCCAAGGGCTTCTGCACTTTCCCCAACATCTGAAATAAATAATACGATGTTTGAGCAAACTTCCTAGTTCCATGCTTCAGTGACCAGACCAGCTTGGAATCTAAGTGCATGTGTGGTTTCTAAGATAAATCATCCATCTTTATTATGTATCATTAATTGTACTGTGGTTTGCAGCTTCTATTTACTATTTACCAACTAGTATGAAAATAGTTCAGTATTTTAACAAATACTGCTGTGCCAATGCATACTGGCTGAATATCAGTCCTAGTTTATGCTGTAAGTTTAATTTGCTTGGTAAGAATCTACTTTCTTTCAATAAGTTTTCAATATAGTATAAGTGTATGAGTTTGAATGTCAAGCATAGTAACATTCTAGGGAAACTTCAATTCTTTAATGTAACTTTTACAACTTCTTTTGGCCATCTCAGTCTTTAAATTATGAGGGTATTACTTTATGGAAACTTGTTTTATTGGAATTGTTTTATTTATAATGCCCATCAATGTAGTGAGGAGCTTTGATACAAGTTATAGTTACATGTTCATACAGGCAGTGACAGATGGCGCAAGGAAGATAAAAGGGGGCCACAAAAAGGAAACAAAAATGAGGCCAAAACTTAGTCTGCAGGAAACAACAACAGAGCATTAATTACTTCCAGCCAGTCATCCAAGATTTGGTTTAGGCATGTTGAGGATAGAGGCAGTGTATACTTGTGTGAACGACAGACAAACTGAGAATAAAAGTTAATTATTACAGTAAAATTTATTTGCTCTATTAAGCTGTCTTTATTATCCCAACCCATCCTGATCTTTCCTTGCTCTGAATTACAGTCCCAAGAAGCATAATTACATTATGCTTCGTTTAATGACACAAATATATTCTGAGAAGTGTGTTGTTATGTGATCTAATCTTTGTGCAAAAATCACCGTGTGTGTTTACACAAACCTAGAGGGTAAACTCTACTACACACCTAGGCTTTATGGTAGAGCCTATTGCTCCTAGGCTGTGAACTTCTATAGCATGTTGCTGGACTGAATACTGTAGGCAGTTCTAACACAATAAGTATTTTTGTATCTAAACATATCTAAACATAGAAAAAGTACAGTAAAAATATATTATAATCTTATAGGACCACTATTGTATATGCAGTCTGTTGACTGAAATGTCATTATGTGACACATGACTGTACTGTATCACTCTACATTTCACATACTTTTTCCCCACTGATTTTGTTTTCCAATACAAAAATAATACATGCTCACTGTAAAAAGCAAAAACAAAAAAACCAAAAAAACTATAGGAAAATAGACTAGTGATTAAGAACAGAGACTTAGAAATCAGACATGCCTTCTCCTGACTCCAGTATTCACTATTTAAGTTCATCTTTCTGGGTCTGTTTCCTCATCTATAAAATCTAAAACTCACCTCCCAGAATTGTTGTAGGTATAAAATTGGAGATTGCAGGGAAATGAGACTTCAGAGAAAGTGCACAGATAGTTGTGTAAACTCATCCAGAATATGAATGTAAACCCCAAATATAAAAAGACAATAGTATGGCGTGAACTGAGTTTTGCAGATCTGGTGTGACCCACATGATCAGACAGTGTCACCAGTAGCTGCACCTCACCTTTGGGAACCCTGGGGTCCAAGGAAAGAGCACTAAGGTGGCTGCAAGTACTTCTTCTCAATGAGAATGCCTAGGAGGTTCCCGTTTCCTTGACTAAATAAATCAGAAACTTAATCTTACATTATAGTGAGTGGGTTCATATATATTTGTGTACTTCTTTTGTTTGGGAAAGATCTCTTCCTCAAAACCTGTAACCCATGGAAACACTGCAAATGTTATATGTAAAATGCTTACCACAATGCCATATGGTAAACACTCAATAAATTTAAGTGATTTTAATTTTTTTAAATTAAGTCATATCAAAAATTAATTACTAATGATTACCATTATTCAAAGAAAAATTTAAATCACCAATAACTCTTATTTCTAAAAGAGAACTATGGTTAATACTTTGGTGCATGAGAGTTTCCTGACTTTTCCCTCTTCTCTATAAAAATAAATATTTTACATACTATTTTAAAGCTGTCTTTTCTATTTAAATTTGTATATTTATTTCTTTTCCTATACATGCATTTTAAAACAATTTTCAATAATTATAATAAGTTCGTGACCAGCCTAGGCAACATAATGAGACCCTGTCTCTACAAAAAACTTAAAAATTGGTTGGGTGCAGTGGTGTGCATCTGTAGTCTCAGCTACTTAAGAGGCTGAGGTGGGAGGATCGCTTGAACCCGAGATTGAAGGTGCAGTGAGCTATAGTCACACCGCTGTGCTCCAGCCTGGGTGATGGAGTAAGACACTGTCTCAAAATAAAATAAAATATAAATATAAATAATAATCCTTTTATCTATAATCCCTGCTGTTTGATATTTAATTACCCACTTGCATATAAAAGACATATAGATAATACATTTATATCATAAATATATTAACATGTACACACTTTTAAGGTTTGGACTAATATTCAAACTGCCCTCTAGAAAGTCTGGCTGTATGATGCACTGTCCCACCAACAGCTGCACTGTTGTCAACACACTAACATAAAATTTCACATTTTTTGCCAGTCTTAATTTGTTCTTCGATTTTCACTACAAAATTCTTAAGGGCAGTAGTTGTTTTCTTTTGTTTTTACATCCCCCACAATGCCAAAACAGTGTCACACATAAAGAAATATTTTAAATGAATTCTAACCTTATCTTTAAAAAGCATATTTATTTCAGCCTTAGGTGGAGAGGGAGTTCTGCTATAGAGGTGCTGTGGGATTCAGGGAAAAAAAATAACAACCCTTTAATTCTGTATTTTAACAAGATAAAAGAACTAATCATAATTTAGTCTCATTCTGACCAATTAAAATAATATGAGTATATTGTATGAAATAAAAGAATATTTATCTCAAGGTTTGAATCTTCATATATTACTATACATCTACTTCCAAATTCAAAGAGGGAGACATCAAAGACCATTGTAGACTGGAATTGGATACTTCTTTATCTGAATAATTACCACTAAGAGAATAAAAATAAACACACTTCTGATAAATTCTCATTGCCTGGTGGAAAGGCCAAATGCAATTCTAGCCTGGGGTCAAATTTTTGCTTATAAAGTTATTTTTCTGTGTTAAACTGAAAAAAAAAAAAAAAAGAAACAAAAGGGATTGTCTGATATTCATACTCTAATATTCAATACAGGCCCAATCATGCAAGATATGTTTAAATCTTTAACACCTAAGGAAGATGAACTAAGCTTTAATGTAGTATTTAAGAAAAAAGCAGTTGTCACTAATGAGGTATAATAGACTTTCCATCTTCCTTGACAAGGTCAGTTGCCAAAATCATTTTGTTTCATCATGCTATAGCAGATTTTTAGTGCACATATCAAAACTCTGACCTAACAAATGGTATGCAAAAGGATAAAAATGGCATTTACTCTTATAAATTTGCAAATATTTTGTGCTTAATGGCACTGTTATAATAGGATTTACAATTAGAAAATCTCAATGAGGTATTTTAAAATCTAATTTAAAACACATAAGCAACAAAGTTAAAAATGCCTCAACAATTATGTTGGTTCGGGTACCCAGTTCAAATTGAGTAATTTCTGAACATTATATAACTTAGGTGAGTTTGCTTTTTAAGAAATCAAGATTAAAATGTTACAATTTAAGTAAATAAATGCTGAATTATGAAAGGGATGCAAAAAAGTACTTTTCTACATTGTTTAAACACAATCCTTTATGATTCTAATGAAAATTTTCCATAATAACTGAATAAAAGAATAAGTTGAATCTGAAGTATGCATGGGCATACAAATGGGAGAATGATTTCTGTATGAGCTCAATGTAATTATACAACCTAGGCTTGATTTCTAAAGACAATTGAGTCCCCTTTTCTTTTTAGCTATAAACAACTTGCTGTATGACATGTAATGCAAAATGGTATTTTGGGAGATTTCAAACATTTATAATCCACAGGAAAAATACTCAACACTCCTACACTATTTTTTCAAGCCCACAATAGTGCAGTCTTTCAGCTATAAAGTCAGAAGCCAGTTATAAAACCAGTACTTTTCCACTAGAGTTACTTGTGGGGCGGGGAAGGGGACGTTCAGCACTGCAAACGTTAGGGTCTAAAATAAGATCATTGCAAGGAGTTACTACAACACTTGCACTGCCAGCACTGTCATGGCAACAATGAACTAGCTAGGAGAATGCTCTTTTAACTTTCAAAGCTAATCTTGAGTCTATTGCTCATGGAAATATACCAAATTTTCTTTTAGGCAGTGCATTAAAGAAATCATCTTACTAGGAATCTCTTAATATAAAAATAAGCCTTTTATACACCATATTTCCAGGATCACAGTCCACAGACTCCTTGCGATCAGGCAACTTTTATAATGACAACACAATGAGAATTATACACCACAGTGAAATGTGAAGATTCAGTAGGGTTCAAATGCAATTTCAACATGGGTCAAGGTTTAAATAAGAATTTGATATGCAACTTAATAACATCTGAGAATGTGGTTTCCCCTAGAAAAGTTTTAAGTTTTACCTTGAAGGAAAATAATTTGGGAAAGAAAGTAATATATTTTCACTGTTAGGAATCTTAACGTTAAATTTTTATTCAGATAATGAGGTACAATGTTGGAAAGCACAGACTCTTGAGTCTCACAGCCTGGGTTTTAAACCTGACTCCTCCTGTTACAGATTGAGCATCTCTAATCCAAAAATCCCAAATCCCAAATGCTCCAAAGTCTGAAACATTTTGAGAACTGACACGACACCCCAAGTAGAAAAATTCCACACACAAGTACTTAATACAGACTATTTCATGCACAAAATTATTCAAAGTATTGCATAAAAATTACCTTCAGATTATGTGATAAGGTATATATAAAACAGACCTATTTTGTGTTTAGATTTGGGTTACATCCTGAAGATATCTCATTATACATATGCAAATATTCCAAAATCAAAAAAAAAAAAAATCTGAAATCTGAAACACTTCTGGTCCCAAGCATTTTGTTTTGTTTTGAAACAGGGCCTCCCTCTGTTGCCTAGACTGGAGTGCAGTGGTGCAATCTTGACTTACTGCAGCCTTGACCTCCTGGGCTCAAGCAATCCTCCTACTTTAGCCTCCCAAGTAGCTGGGACCACAGGCATGCACCACCATGCCCAGCTAATGTTTGTATTTTTTGTAGAGATGAGGTCTCACTATGTTGCCCAAGCAGGTGTTGAATTCTGGGCTCAAGCAATCCAACAAAACCCTGGGATCACAGGTGTGAGCCATGGTGCCCAGCCTGGTCTTAAGCATTTTGGATAAGACATATTCAACTTGCATCAGCTATGATAACCTGGGCAAGTTTTTAACCCATCTGGGCCTTGTTTTTTCTTGACAGATAAAATGGGAATAAAAATATCTACCCACACAATGTTGGGAAGGTTGAATGAATTATTACATGAAAAGGGCTAAGGGTTAGGTGTGGCATACAGAATGCCTTTTCTTCTTATTTTCAAAAGCATACAGACTGCTAATGGCTCTTTAACACAACTTGATTCCAATCCCATGGCACATTTTAAAGCAGACAGGAAAGTCTGGCGCCACCTCTGCCCCTCCCCTCCTATCCACCCCAAGTCATAGAAGACAAAAGAGCAGGCATGGGAGCTCAGCAGGAGCCCCAAAGACACCTGCCACATACTACCAAGCAAATTCAACCTTGCTTAGTTCCTTTCTTCTAAATTATATCGGGCTGTCTAATACAGAAAGCACCGTTTTGAAGACTTTCTGCTTAATATGTCAAGCTCCCATTGGGGGAAGCACAGTAGAAACACTGATAGGGCAGCTCTAATGTCCTCATTAGACTGTCAAGGAAAGAAACTTCTGTAGTAGATAACTTGCTTGGAGTACTAGACATGAATCAACCAGGAGCAGAGTATTTGGTTGCCTACTGGCAATACCGGCATACAAACAATCACTTGCTTTCCTCTATTATGTGTCCCTGAAGACATGTTGAAAGTTAAATGTTTATAAGTGAAATAAGAGACTAACACAGTGTAAGGGAAATCCAGTTCCCAGAGAGCTAAAACAATATTTATAAAATTCTTATAGTTCCTAGAGGCACTATTTCCCCTAGGACCAATGAACCTTCAAAGTAGCTTAAAACTTTCTCAGTTGCCTGGAGACTTGGGGGCTTTAAGGGCATATAGTGCTAGAGGGCTCAACTTCCTATCTCTTCCCCTAGAGGAAGGAGGCAAAATAGAATACTAAGTACTTACATTCACTGAGTGCTTACTGGGTCCCAGTAAGCATTGCTCATAACTCTGTAAGGGAACTGAGGCTTAAGGAGGTTATGTAACTTGCCCAGTCACACAGTTTGGTAGAGCAGGACTTAAACCCGGTCTGACTAACTTCACAGCCCATGGTCTTGACCATTATCCTCCAATACTGTCCAGGTACTGAAGCACAAACTTTGGCCGTGGGCCTCTCCACGTGCACTTGATCACCTGGATGATCCATGCAGCTGCCTCTCTGCAACCTCTCCCTGCTGGTGTCATGCTGGCATACCAGAATGATGCCAGACTCCAATGAAGGGCTGGTTGCTCCAGATCTGCTGTCACTTTGGGCAACTACTAACACTTACACTGGGGCAGTGGAAACCTAAGACATGATGTATTAAAATGGAATTTAATGTACAAAAGGCAATTAGGGATTTTCAATACATGTGGATAAAGTGCAGGATGTATGAAAGTCAATCACATAAAAATCAAGCCTATCCATTTATAAACTAATGGCAATTTCAAGTTTGACTCATTAGATGGAAGACCTAGATCAAATGCATCATTATCATCACCATCACAATCATGATCAATATTTGTTGTGCACTTACTATGTGTTAGGCTTACTTCTACATGCTTTACACGTTCAAATAATTCTCTAACCCACTGTATGAAGTATTATTATTCTCATTTTACAGATAAGTAAACAAAGGTTCAAAGAGTTTATTCATAGTTAAATTTGTACAGTATACTAAAGTTTACAAAATGGTTTATCAATGTCATCTCTTAATTTTTAGAACCATAGCACAAGGGAGATAATAAAATGTCAATTACTAGATGAGGAAACTGAGACTGTAGAGGTTAATTTATTCATGAGCACATGGCCGGTAAGAAAATTCAACATGATCTTTACACCATTCTGAAGTAAGATCTCTAGTCAAAGTGAGACTCTGGATACTTAGAATAGATGGTTAGGAAATAAAGTAAACCAGAAATAAAAAGTTTCTTTTGTTTTTTAAAGTATAACCTTTATTAAACTTAAGTGAAATATATAGCCTTTTCTTTCCCATGTCAAAAAATAGATAAGCATAGGGTTTGGCAGATAGCAGGTACACACACATACACAAATCTAATGAATGAAATGAGAAGAAATGATTCATTAGGTTCAATAGTAAAATTTACATTGTCTCAATAAAATTTCAGTTTTTCATACTCAGAATGACTGTCATCAACAAAGGTCATATGTTATAATTTAAGTCAGTCAATGTATACCTTAACCTGTTCAATGAGAAAGTAGATCATCTTAATTTGAGGTATAATCACTATCAATGACTTTGAGAGATCTTACACTGTGAGAAAACCTGTCTCCCTAACATCTAAATTACTTTTTACTTTTGAAAGGCTTCTCTTAAATATGTCCTTCGGTACCATTGAACATATCACTCTACCACTATTTTGCAAGGCTCAGTTTTTATCACATGATTGGAAGAATTTCTTGCTGTGTTTAGGCTATGAATAGCATTTGAAAAATTACTCAGTTATAATTATAGACAGCTAACACCTGCCAACTAGCTAGAAAATGAAATCATGTAAAATTTAAAGACAAGTGTGCAGTGCTTGTCAAACACAGAGGTATCAAAACAGTAAATGCTCGCTTTTAGAAAGGTAAACTAAGATTCTAATTAGACTTTACTGAATATTACAATAAAAGTAATAAACTATCCTCGCCATATGGTTAATTTTTCAAGGCATATATATTTGTCAGCTTGCCAATTTAAACAACTTTTAAGTTAAAATACTAAATACTATTCACTAAATGAATATGTATATTCAATAAATGATTAAATATACATATTAAAGTTTATTTGGGTAATATAAACCACAAAGCTCATGTCATAATTTTTTTTCCCTTTAGTATTGTTTAAAAGCTTAGGAATTAGGCCAGGCACAGTGGCTCACGCCTGTAATCCCAGCACTTTGCGAGGCCGAGGCAGGCGGTTCACTTGAGGTCAGGGGTTGGAAACCAGCCTGGCCAACATGGTGAAACCCCACCTCTACTAAAAATATAGCTGGGTGTCGTGGTGGGCGCCTGTATTCCCAGCCACTTGGGAGGCTGAGGCAGGAGAATCGTTTGAACCCTGAGGGGGAGGCTGCAGTGAGCTGAAATTACGCCATTGCACTCCAGCCTGGGCAACAAGAGCGAAAGTCTGTCTCAAAACAAAAACAAAACAAAAGAAAATAAAACAAAGAAACAAAAAATAAATAAAAGCTTAGGAATTGTCCTAAGGTGATTTTATAATAAATAATTTACAATTCTAAGAAGACCTCTAACTTTTAAAATTAAAAATAAGGTAATATTTATGTAAAATATAAAGCTAAAAGTATCTAGTTTTTCCAAGGTAATGCCCTATTTCATTACAATCTATCAGATTTCTTCATATAAAAGACATTAGAACATAAGAAGACAGATAATTATCATGTTGCCAAATTTAACATGAATTTTTTTGTTATGAACTAAAGGTTGTTTTTAATCTATTTATTTGAAAAGTGTGCCACAAACTGTGAGTCTACCCGTAATAGATTTTAATAATAAAATACCAACTGGGAAAATCTAATAAATGCTCCTAATAGTCACCCTACAGAAACTCTCAAAGTATCTCCAGTGAAAAAAGCACTTTTAAAAAAACAAGCATCTTTTAAAGTTTTTTTTTCTTTTATACAGTTACTTTATGGTACATGTATCTTTACTGACACTGGCTTAACTTGGTGTAACAACCAACAGGAAAAAAAACAAGCATAAAAATAATGTTCCCATAGTGTGACTATCTAGCTAAGGTTTTCACACCTAAATTTCTAGTGTGTCAATGCCCCTAGAAATACAATCACTGGCCAGGCACGGTGGCTCATGCCTGTAATCCCAGCACTTTGGGAAGCCGAGGCAGGCGGATCACAAGGTGAGGAAATCGAGACCATCCTGGCTATCACGGTGAAATCCCATCTCTACTAAAAACACAAAAAATTAGCTGGGTGTGGTGGCAGGCACCTGCAGTCCCAGCTACTTGGGAGGCTGAGGCAGGAGAATGGGGTGAACCCGGGAGGCGGAGCTTGCAGTGAGCTGAGATCGTGCCGCTGCACTCCAGCCTAGGCGACAGTGAGACTCCATCACACACACACACACACACACACACACACACACACACAAAGAAATACATTCACCAAATATTCTGAAGAATCCTTGAAATCTGATTTCCTGAGTATATTATGCCAGCCTAATTAAAGTATTAAGTAATTTCTCTAAGGTCATTTCAAATCTTTCTCACTTAATGTAGTAAATGTGAGCTAGAAACAATGTGTCCAAGTAAACCCTATTTTCCACTGACTTCTATTTAAAAATTTAGATATTTTACCATGGTGTGAAAAAATAAACTGATTTGAGAAATTCTGACAAAATAGAGATTAGAATTGGTGGCAAAGCTTGCTTGGTGCTGATGCACTTCCAGCAGCACTTTCATCCTTCTAAGCACTTTAAGCATGCTGCCCTCCCTGACCAGCATCAACTCTGTTCTTCCACAAATTCTAAGATTTTTCTCATGTCTATGGTTCCTTCCAGTCCATGCTAATTTGCTGCAACATAAACACTGCCTATTTTTAAATTAGAAAATTCTTCATGATTAATACATAACCCGAAGTAGTGCCCATTTTATTAAAATTTTAAGTGATTAAGAATCCTGTATTATGCCGGGTGTGGTGGCTCACACCTGCAATCCCAGCACTTTGGGAAGCCAAGGCAGGCAGACCACTTAAGGTCAGGAGTTCAAGACCAGCCTGGCCAACATGGTGAAACCCCATCTCTACTAAAAACTAGCTGGGTGTGGTGGTGCATACCTGTAATCCCAGCTACTCGGGAGGCTGAGGCAGGGAGAACTGCTTGAAACCGGGAGGTGGAGATTGCAGACAGCCAAGATCATGCCACTGCACTCCAGCCTGGGCAACAGAGTGAGACTCCATCTCAAAAAACAAAAAGAATCCTTTATTACACCCAAGATTCCACAGCTACTTTCTGTTAGACCAAAGTTTCAATAATCCTTAAGTTAGCAGTTTGAATTATAAATTACCTATTCAAATGGTAAAAAGATATTTTGCAAATTTCTAATGGTTATCAAAAGAAAAATAAATATAACTCTAAACAAAGACAACAGCACATCTACTTTCTAATTCTTTTATTTCATGAATGGTCTGCACATACAGCACTTTAAGGACATAAAGTGTTGAAAATGAGAAAAAATTCTAATTAAGCCATTGTTTTAGAGGATCCTTTATGATGTCATGAACAACCCATGATCTTAAAGTAAAATTTACTATGCAAGTGTTTAACATCTTTGTACAAAATGCTATATCCCATTTGTAAACAAAATAACTATGTTAGAAAAATATTTTTTAAATGAATCAGTTTTTTTCATGTTAGAGGCCACTGGGGGCACTGCAACAGGAATAAAATAGATGAAATCAGGCCGGGCACAGTGGCTCATGTCGGTAATCCCAGCACTTTGGGAGGCCAAGGTGGGTGGATCACAAGGTCAGGAGTTCAAGACCAGCCTGGCCAACATGGTGAAACCCTGTCTCCTCTAAAAATAGAAAAATTAGCTGGGCGTGGTGGCACCCACCTGTAATCCCAGCTACTCAGGAGGCTGAGGCAGGAGAATCGCTTGAACCCGGGAGGCAGAGGTTGCAGTGAGCCAAGATCGCGCCACTGCACTACAGCCTGGGCGACAGAGCGAGACAGTATCTCAAAATAAATAAGTAAATAAAAATAAATAAAATAAAATAGACGAAATCTGAAAACATAAAGAGTATTGTTAATTTTGATCTTTCTGAAGAGTCAAAACATAGGACAGGACGTATTTATATATTATAAAGAAGACACTGAGTATAGATAGTACAGATATGATTCCTCCTATAAGTCAGAAAGTTAAAAAAAATTGGCTCTGTCTTCAAACAATTTAGAAAAAAAAAAGTCAAAGATTTGCCTTCAATTTCTTCACATTCTTTATCCAAAGAAGGACAGAAAACCTGAGAATAAAGAATATTCTCTGAGCCTCAAAACCAAGGAAGGAAAGTGGTCAAAGACAGGAATGAGAGGAGGCAATGAGAAGTAAGCCACAAGGCTTACTGAGGGAAAGGGACCGAGTTCGCAATGTATCAATAAAATAAGAAAGGCCAGAAAATAGTGGTGTGGAAGAGAGAAGCTTAGTGTAAATACTGAAAGAAGACTCTCATATTTGCTGTGATATCTAAGAGTCAGCAGTGAATGTTTGACATGCACTACCTTAGACTTTTGGCTCTCACTAAATGGCAGTTAAAAAAAAATCAAAACAAAACAATCATTTAAAAAGACCAAATCTGCTTCTAGAATGTCTCCAATCTGTTATATTTTATAGCCCCACTATAAATGAATTAAGTATGCTTCTAATCTAATCAGATCCAAATTATAAATAGACCAAGTGATATATTATCTAGTTAGATACACATGCAGTTTTAATGGAAGCCTCTAATTAGGCCTGACTGCCTTCTGTCCTGCTTCTCCTCATGGAGAAGTTTTCTGTTCAAGTGATGGGGTGGGGCGGAGGGGGGGGCGGTCTCCTGGTCCTTAGGGGCTGAATGCTGATTAGTCCAAACCAAAAATAGAAATGCCCAATTTCCTCATCAATGACTGGCTTAGAAAAGGGCATGTGACCCAATCCCAGTCAATAGAAACTGAGAGGAAGTCTGCTAGAGGGTTTCTGGGAAAGCTTTTCTTCCCTGAGAGTGAGACATGTGGGAAGAAACTCTTTTCTTCTTAGCTGCAGATAGTCATGTCTGCACATGGTGCCTGGAATAGCATGCTGTAGGAATGGAGACATCATTTGCTATGCTGAGGAAGGAGAACAAAAAAAGAAAGCAGACAAGTAATGTAGTTGAGCAAATGAATCAATCAAGGTTGGAACTGCCAACCCCCAGACTTATTATGTGAAATAATAAATTTATTGTTAAATTTTCAATCTATTTATTACTCAATTGGATAGCAACTAGATACCGCAACTCCAACTGTAACTCTAACAGCTATAAATGTGCATCCTACCCAGCAACGAAAATTTCATTTCTCCTGGAGGTGGGGGGGTAATAATCACTTTACTAAATGAAAGCCTCCTCCACCCCACTTACCAAAGATAAATATTTTGTTGCTTATTCTAAATTTTCTATCTTAAGCCAATTTACTTTCAGACAATATTGATTGCTGGCAAACTTATGAAAATGACCAAATGACCATTCTTGGAAAAGTACTTGGCTATTCTGGATAGGCCTCAAAATCTTTGGTACATATGTGTTCTCATATTTTCCTCCCTAATCACATGTATCATCAAGACTATAGTTCACCAGTAGACTATATTAGTAAAGTGGAACTCTTACTGATCTTCAAGTCCCAAGTACAGTGCCTGCCTGGCCCAGAATATTTCTCAAAAATGTGAATACATTTAAACATGCTGATGTGGAATCAGTAAATTGAGAACTGGGGTATAAACAAAACACGTTATCTCCTAATGTGTCCATTTTTTTTTTTTTTTTTTTTAACAGATTTAGCTATTTGGAATTGAATTCATTCTACCACCTTGTCATCATTTCTCCCTTGCCAACTATAGCTCTCTGAGCTGACCTATAGCAATTAAGGGCTTTCAGGAGCAGCTGCAGAAATTGCATATGCACCACAGCTTTTGCTGCTTTACTAATGAATAACAGAAAGCATTATGGTGTGCTACATTTGAATTAATATTTGCTTTCTCACGTGAGGCTGACGCTAAAATGGTAGGCAGTGAAGCTGGAGACGTAAGTGAAAGCCAGATAATGCTAGGTACTATGTGACATTAAGAAGTTTAAATTCAATTCTATTCTAAAGGGCTTTTGCCAGTAAAGTTACATAGATTTTCATTTTAGATAAATGGCTCTACAGCTATATGGAGGATAGATATAAAAGTGGAGGGTGAGTTTAATCTGGAGAAGGAGACACAGCAATGACAGAACTAGAACAGTGGTATCGGGGGCAGAAATTCATTTAGGAGCTATTTCTACTTGGATGTCTCATAGGCAACTTAAACTTAACACATCTAAAACAGCAGTCATTTTTCCCCTAAATTGACCCCCTGCCACTCTTTTGTCTCACAAAACAATTGCACAATTCACCAAGTACCTCAAGCCAAAAACTTCAGAGCCATGCTTAATTTTGTTATTTTCCTCGTCTTCTAAATCCAACTATACTATATCCTGTGGTTTCTAACTCCTTGATATCTACCAGACCCATTTTAATTTTTCCCACTCCCTCTTGCCCTACCTCACATCCTAGTCCACTATCGCTTTTGTCATAGGCTAGGAGGACAACCTCCTAATTGATGTCACACATCCACTTTTGACCATGGAAATCCATTCTCTAGAGTGATCCTTCTGACACACTATCAATCACTACTCTACCTTGCTCAAAATCCCCCAGTGGCTTCCACTATTCCTATGATAAAGTCCACAACCCTTAAATAGCCTATAAGCCCCTCTGGGATCTGGTTTCTGCCTAGTAATAGCAGGCATACCTAACATTAACTGAGCATTTATATGCTAGGCACTGTGCTATGCTTTGCAAACATCATTTATTTTATTCTCACAGCAACACTGTGAGGCAGGAACCATAAGCATCATGCTCATTTTGCAGATGAGGAAACTGAATCAAGGAGAGATTATGTAACTTATTCAAAGTTGTAGAGCTAATAAAGTACAGTCCCACACTGTGTTAACATTTCAGCTGATGACGGACCCCCATATGCAACAGTGGCCTCATAAGATTACACACTTGACCCTTGAACAACAAGGGGGTTAGGGGGCCAACCCTCCACACAGTTGAAAATCTGTGTATAAGTTTTGACTCCCTCCAAACTTAGCCAACAATAGCCTACTGTTGACTGGAAACCTTGTTGACTGGAAACCTTACTGATAATATAAACAGTCAATTAACACATATTTTGTATGTTATACATATTATATACTGTATTCTTATAATAAAATAAGCTAGAGAAAAGAAAATGTTATTAAGAAAATCATAATGAAGAGATCATATATTTACCACTCATTAAGTGGACGTGGATAATCATAAAGATCTTCATTCTTATGGTCTTACTTTGAGTACACTGCGGAGAAGGATCAAGAGGAGGGGTTGGTCTTGTTATCTCAGGGGTGATAGAGGTGGAATAGGCGGAAGGAGAGGCTGAAGAGGCAGGCACACTCGTGTAACTTTTGTTTGTTTGTTTGTTTGAAACAGGGTTTTGCTCTGTCGCCAGAGGGCTGGACGGCAATGACACAATCTCAGCTCACTGCAACCTTGAACTCTTGGGCTCAAGCGATCCTCCTGCCTTAGCCTCCTGAGTAGCTGGTACTACAGGTGTGCTCCACTGCACCCAGCTAATTTTTTTTTCTTAACTTTTTGTAGAGATGGGTCTTGCTGTGTTGTCCAGGCTGGTCTCCAACTCCTGACCTCAAGAGATCTTTCCACCTCAGCCTTCCAAAGTGCTGGGATTACAGGTGTGAGCCACCCCACCCAACTTATTTATACTAACTTCTATTGAAAAAACAATCTTCCTATAAGTGGACTCATGCAGTTCAAACCTATGCTGTTCAAGGGTCAGTTGTAATTCTATATTATTACTCTACCTTTTCTATGTTTAGATATACAAATACCATTGCATTACAATTGCCAAAGCGTATTCAGTACAGTGACATGCTGTACGGGTTTGTAGCCTAGAAACAACAGGCTATATACCACATAGCCTAGGTGTGTAGTATCTAGGTTTGTGTGATTTCACCCTATGATGTTCTCACAAATATGATACCAACTAACGATGCATTTCTCAGAGCGTATCACCGTCATTAAATGACACATGACAGTATCGGAGCCAGGTCTGCCAAACTCCAGAGTATGTCCTCTTAAGCTATTCACGCCACCCTCGAACTGTCTGCCCCAGCCATATTGCATTACTTTCAGCTCCTAGAACTCATCTGCTCTCCTTGTCATGAGGCCTTCATACATACCGTTCCCTATGTCTGGAATGTCCCCTCACAAATCTCACCTTTACGTGGATAATATTTATTCATTTATCATGTCTCTGCTTAAATGTCATTGCCTCAGGAAAGCTTTCCCTTACTATCTAAAATTAAATTTTATATTTGTTTACTTCTTTATGGTCTGTTTCCCTTTGGTATGATGTCAAAATTGTTACCACTTGTCCTCAGTTCTCAGAATGACATTCAGCAGGAGTTCAATAAACATTTGTTGCATAACTGCAAGCATAAATGAATGACGCTGGGGTGGAAACTCCCTAAACTGAAAACTTCATCTATTCAGACTACTGATGAAAAACAGAAAGAAAGAAAGTATAAATTTGTTCATCCAACAGATATGTATTTAGTAGCTTCCAGGACCCAGCCAGTACTCTTAAGAACTCACAGCCTTCCTATGGGAGACAGACACATAAGCATGTGCTTATAACACAATATAAGTAAATTGCCTGTTATAATTGTACAATAGATGCAGAGATGGAAAAAAAGAGTATAAGTCTATAGGGAACGTTCCCAGGAAATTCTTGAGTCCTTTTGCAGGATGAAAGAGTCTTGAAATATATATCGCATAGTCTATGTATTTCACTTATGAAAGGGAGAGGAGCATCTACTATATATACCAGAGTACTTTACATCTCATTTAATTCCCACAAGAGCTCTGTGTTGTTATTCCCATTTTACAGATGTGGAAATCCAAGCTAAGAAAGGTCAAGGAATTTGCCCAAGGTTACAGGCAAGGACATTAATAAAGGAGTGGAATTTGAGCCCAACTCTGACTCCAGTACCCATTTATTTATCATTATATTGAAGTCCTTTGATACTATGCTCCCCAGAGGCTGCCTACTTTTATTTTCAATATAACTCTTAACACGATTGGTTATCTGGTTTCCCACTCTAATATAAATTAAGCAGCAAAATGAAAGATCAGGAAGAGACCAAAGTCAAGTATCCTGATGGCAAAGGAAAGAACAGAAAAACTATAAAAATTACACACAAAAATATAAAAACTAATGGATCATATAGTCAGTCCTCCACCCTTTGCTGCACAACAATATTTGATATGCATAATGATGACCCCATTATGGACAAAAATGGTTGTTATAGTCACTACAGTCTAGAAGATATAGAAATAACTTTTTGTGTTTCAAAGGGTAAACTTCAGTTACCTAGTATACTAATTCCTCTCTGGTAACTCTGAATTGTAACAATTGTTTCCAAAGTGTTAGTGAGAAGAAATATCCCAAGATCTTAAATAGAGTCTTCATTTTGTGGATATTATTTTTCTGCTGCTTTAAACTAAATTCATGCCAGTATATAAAAACTGTCAGTTTTAACTTACATAGTTACCCAAGTACATTTTAAATTTTAAAAACCTCTCATACAGGACTTTGGACAACACACGTGGATTGAGAAATGTAAAGATTGACAAGCATATATAAGGTGTTACTGAATATACTCAACATCTAAAAACTTAAAAAAAAAAAGTCTTCTAAGACACCTTGTAATAAAACAGGATAAATTATGAACAAAATGGAGGAAAAACTATAATATTTTTAACCTGCTGCACTCATATCTTAAATAGCTACACATGTGAAAAAGAAACAATTCAGGCAAACACAGAGAAAGCTGGTTGAGTAATTTGCCATAAAAGTGTTTCTATCAAATACCCCACCTGGGTCCACCTTTTCAACATGAAGATGTTAGCTTCTTTTAAGATAGGTTTTTATTATTTTATATAATTCTCTTCTTGAAAAAAGAGAGGTTGCATTTGGAGAACACATCCTGGTTTGTTTTGTTTTTAAAAATAAGAGAAAATTATTCCACCAATTATCTTGAACAGGCTAAGAAACATTTAATATCCTTTATCATTTTAGAGGCTTTTAAATGTGAGCCTTTCCACTCAGAACACTGTTGACAATGTGAAAAAACACACTGGCTACATTTCCCAACAACATGTAAAAAGAAATATAAGGAAAACCAAGTGTTTACTTGGAATTAACTGTAGTTTTCATATATTCTTCCAGGAGCAAAGCAGTTTCTGCCTAAAACTCTCTAGAAAAACACTACTTGTTTACTTACAGAACACTCTAATTTAAAGATGTAAACTCATAATCAAAGTTTAATAACAACCTAATAGAAACAAACACAACGTGAATAATGGCAAGTAAAATTTAACTGTACTAGAGAGATAGTTGTATTTAAAATGCTCTTCCTTACCTGGATGCTCTTCAGAATAAACTCACTTTTCTCTCTCACATCTTTGAAGGGACACCTCTTAGAAAGCATAAGCAGATGAGCAAGTAGCTTATTCAAACCATCCGAAGACTCGGTATTTGAAAGCCCGTCTGATGGACGATGAGGTGTTTCTTTCATCGAACGAAGATACTCGGTTTTCCTCAAAATGGTTTGCCTAATGTTTTCCAGTGCTGTCTCCCTAGTAGTTGAATCTCTACTGCAGAGTCCATCCCATCTCACTTCATTCTCTCCTTCAGCCATGACAATAGTTTTTCCTTTGCGGTCTTCAGTTACCTTTCAGCATGCCCCAAAAAATCACTTTGTATTTTTAAAATGAAAAATGTAAAAATAAAATCAGAGAAATCAAATCGTCATGAAAACACACATCTGGGTGACATTTGGAACCACTGGTGCCTTCAGCCGATCTACAAGCTAAATCACCCTCTCACCCTCTCCTTGTACACGAAAGGGCAGTCTTCTTTCTGGAAAAACAAAGTGGGAAAGTTGCAACCTTGCAGCGCTGGCTTTGGTGGGCAGAGAATTTCGGGGAAGCGTTCTCCTCCGTCTCGCGGGGGTCAGTGGATATCCTCACGTTGTGGAGCTGTCAAATCCGTGCTCTGCCCCAAAAGGCTGGTAACAGTTGAACTCCCTCCAGCCATTCGGGGCTTTTTTGTCTGTGCAGCCACCGGTTTCTCTCCAGCGTTCCCACCCCGCCCCTCCTCCGACACCAGTCCCCGCCCTCCGCAGCTCCTCCCAGCGCCTCAGCAGCCGGCCGCACGTCGGCAGGCAAGGCTCGCCGAACCCTGGCCCATTGGCCGCAGCGGCCGGAGGCTTGGGCGCTGTCGGAGGGCGGCAGTCTCCGGCAGCCGCAGTCTCGGCGGGCGGCGGTGAAAAAAAGCGTCCCCAGCCCCGCCAATTCGAGACCCCCGGGAAGACGCTACTTCTCCGATCCCTGCGCCCTCGCCCACCACCGCCAAGCCAGAGTGCACAGGGCGGCCCTGGCAATCCTCGAGCGCCAGGCTGGGCCGCGGAGCTGGCGGGGCGGCGGGACCCGAGGCGCAAAGCCCGCCCTTCGCCCAGCCCCATCGGTGGGGATCAGCCCAGAGGGCGGGAGCAGGGAGGGGAGACGGGGTCCTCACCCCCAGCCCCTCCCCTTTCTCCGCCCGGCACAAACCGGGAGCCGCCCCGGCCCCAGCGCCTTCTTCCCCGCCTAGGCAGACGCGACCCGCCGAGGCAAAGCCATAGGAAAAAGCCCCGCCCTCTGGCAGGCTACCTCCGGACCCCAAGTGCGCCGCGCGCGGCTGCCAGCCGCTCTCGGCTGCTACGCATGCGTGACTGCGAACTGGGCCAAGCGCCTCCGGAGGCGTTAAGCTTGCGCCCTGAGGCGGTTTCCGTTCCCGGACGTTTGGAGTCTGTCGTGGAGGAGGGGAAGGAAAAAGTAAGGCGTAGAAGTACACTGAGACTTCGTCACACATAAAACAGGCAGGACTAAGAAAGAGGGCGCGAAGGGACTCCTGGAAGAAATTGAGTCTACATTTAAGATCACCCTAAAATTAGTGACGGCCTCTTTATTACTCCAAACCCCAGATTTAAGTCGGTAGGACGTCTTCGCGTTGACTTGTGGGGAATGTAGTTTTGATGCCGGCGCGTTTTGTTTGCGACAGAAACTACAACCCCCAGGGGCCACCGCGACGTTGCCTGTGGGTGCCCGCGAACCAACGGTTAGCGGTGGCAGGGGCTGACTGAGAGCGTCTGCTTGGTAAGCACTGTAAGCTGGGTTGTCACCTTTCCTTGACAGGGTTTTTCCTTCCTCCATTTCCTCTG
The DNA here is from genome assembly GCF_028878055.3 of Symphalangus syndactylus. Lineage (NCBI taxonomy): Eukaryota > Metazoa > Chordata > Mammalia > Primates > Hylobatidae > Symphalangus > Symphalangus syndactylus. The sequence goes on from NC_072424.2 coordinate 86,912,542, forward strand.
GGATTTTGGAGACAAAGCCATCTAGGGTGGCCTCCCTTAGTCCAAGGACTTTTTCCAGTGACTTTCGTGGGAAGGACTAGTCCAGCTGCCCAAGCGCGGGGCGTGGTGGGTGAGGCAAGGATTTGGGATCCTGATCCCAAGGGTCGCATGGAGCGGCCTAAGTAAGGCCAAGAAGGAAGGATGCTGTGGAAACTGGAGCTTCGCGCTGCCGCCTTTGCTTCCGCCCTTTTCTGTGGACACACGCGGGGTGAATTTGGGATCTCTGCGCATTTGCACCTTTGTTTGCCTTTGCTTAGGGATGTTCTGGGCTTTATTTGCTCAGTCAAATGAAATCCTAGGCAGGGCTTTGAAAGCAAGTTGTCAAATCCATCTCGTAAAAGAATCCCCAGTATTCCTAGATAGGAATTCCTGCAGGCTTTAAGGATACCGCATGCAAAAGAAAGCAAAACCATAAAAGTCTCCCCAAAACTTAGTCGACTTTTTCAAAAGATTCAGTCATTTGCTTAAAATTACAGTTTGCTTTTAAAAAGTTATTATTTGAGAAAAGTCGAGGTTTGAACCGCCATCAGTGGACTGATAATCGGTGTAGATTTTAATTCTTTACCTTGCAGAATTGCATTGCACTAAATTATAAAAATTTCATCTTGCTAGTCACTGAGTATACAACAATGAAAAAGACAGTCTTACTAGTTAGAGGAACTAGTTGTTAGACATACAGTTACAATAATATATGATATCACTGAGATGTCTAGAAGGAGATGACTTAGTCCAATCTTGAAAAGTCAGGGAAATCTTCATCCCAGGGGAAATGAAGACCAAAAGAACAGCATATGCTAAGGCCCAGAGTGAAGGGTACTTTCAGGAAACGTCAGTAAGCCACATCATGCATACTTGGCCGTGTGGGGTGGGAAGGGAAGGGTGCTTTTTGTGTGTTGATGTACTTTGAAGCTACAAAGAGACAGGTATTGTGAATTCTTTATATCTTTTCTGTAAGTGAGCTATTTTTGAATAGATGCATAGTTCTGATGAATTGGTCTAATTTCAAAAGCCTTGTTACATTCTAACACTTCTCGTTTGAATCTGAATTTTTAAAAGGGAATAACTTATGAGTGTGATTGAAAAAGCAAAACAAAAACCATTCCATTTTCATCTCCTTTTTGGGATCTTCATCCTCTATCCAGCCCATAAAGGGTCGGGTAGTTTCTTAAGGCTGGGTGCCTTTTTATGCTGTAGTTAAATTTGATCTCATGTATACCCATGGCTTCACCAACACCTATGACTCTCAAATGAATAGCTCCATTCAGCTTCACCTCTCACCTTTCATAATATCTCTTGGATATTTCTTCTTGGATATCTCAAAAGCATCTCAAACTCAACATACCTAAAACCAAATGCATAGTTATCTCTTATGAATCTAATTCTTTTTCAGTGTTCCTTATTTCAGCAAAGGACACTACTATACATCTACTTGTGAAAATTTGAAAGCTAAACATTGTTCTTTATTTCTTCTTGCCCTTCATACTTCTATGGCCAAATTATTACCAAGTTCTGCCAACCTTATCTCCCAAAATATCCTTCAAATACATTTTTCTCTCCACCTGTCTTCAAACTGCGATAATCTCTCAAGATCACTACAGTAGCAATTATTCACAATGCCCCTCCTCCATTAGTTCTCCATTATAGCTGCCAGAATGATTTTTTGAAACTGCAGATCTGATCAGATTTTCTCTTGGTTAAAACTATTCAATGGTGTCCTACTACTGTTAAAGACAAAACTCCTTTATAAAGCCTGACATCATCTGGTACTCTTTCAGATTAACTTCATATACTGCTCTCCAGATCAGCCATACAGACCATTTTTCAGTCATTGATTCTCATATTCCATTTCACCCACGCATTTACTCAACAAATCTCTGTTGAGTGCCTTTTATATAACAGGACATTGAAGATACAGCATTGACCACAATATATAAAAATTCCCACTGTCATAGAGCTTGCATTCTACTGAGGAGAGATAGTAAATAAATACGTAAAACACTTAGTAAATGAAATGAAGACAAATGCAGTGGAGAATAAAACAACTGGGAAGGGGAATGGGGAGTGCCAGGATGTGAGGGGCAAGGTTCACTTTTAAATAAGGTGGTTAGAAAAGACCTAATCCAGAAGGGGACAATTGAGGAGATATGAAGTAGGGGAGGGAATAAACCATGTAGATGCCTGGGCAAATAGCATTCTAATGAAGAGAATTAGTGCAAAGGCCTTGGGCAGGAGCCTGAGTGCACATTTGAGAAATAGCAAGAAGGCTAATGTGGCTGGAGCACAATGAGTACAAAGAGGAGAATAAGGTGAGGTCACAGAGAAAGGAAGTAATGGTAGGAGAACATGCAGGTGACTGAAAGGACTAACATTTTTAATTGGGTTGGGAAAGCATTGGAGAGTTTTGCGCAGATGAGGGCATGATCTGACTTTTTAAAAATGACTACTTCTCTCTCTCTCTCTCTCTCTCTCTCTCTCTGTCTTGACAGAGTTTTGCTCTTGTTGCCCAGGCTGGAGTGCAATAGCACAATCTTGGCTCACTGCAACCTCCACCTCCCAAGTTTAAGTGATTCTTCGTCCTCGGCCTCCCAAGTAGCTGGGATTACAGGCATGCACCACCATACCTGGCTAATTTTGTATATTTAGTAGAGACAGGGTTTCACCATGTTGGTCAGGCTGGTCTTGAATTCCTGACCTCAAGTGATCCACCCACCTCAGCCTCGCAAAGTGCTGGATTACAGGCGTGAGCCACCGTGCCCGGCCTCTTTCTTTTTTCCTGAGACAGAGTCTCACTATGTCACCCAGGCTGGAGTGTAGTCATAGCTCACTGCATCCTTGAACTCCTGGGCTCAAGTAATCCTCCCACCTCAGTCTCCCAGGTAGTTGGGACTATAGGCACATGCCAACAAGCCCAGGTAATTTTGTATTTTTTCCTTTTTTTTTTTTAACTGAAATTATATAAAAGTGGAGATAATTTTTGTCTTTTTGTAGAGACAGGGTCTCACTGTGTTGCCCAGGCTGGCCTTGAACTCCTCAAGTGATTGCCTCAAGTGAGCCTTCTGCCTCAGCCTCCCAAAGTGCTGGGATTAGAGGCATAAGCCACTGCAACTGGCCTGAAGTGAATATTTCTTTTAAATTGTGTTGAGCATAGACCATGGGGAAGCAAGGGTGGAAGCAGAGAGACTGGTTAGGAAACTAAAGTAATAATCCAGGTGAGAGAATCTGGATACATTTTGATAGTATAGCCAACAGATTTTGCTGACAGATTGTGTGAGAGTAAGAATCAAAAATGGCTTCAAAGTTTCTAACCTGAGTAACTAGAATGGAGGAAGTGCCATTTACTGTTATGGGAAAGTTTGCAGATTTGTGAATGGGAGAGAGAGGAAAGGTTGGTATTTTAGCTTGGCCATGTTAAGTTTGAGATGCCTCTAAGAAATTCACATTGAGATGTGGAGGTGGAGGAGGCAGTTGAATGAATGAGTCCAGAAGTGAAGAGAAAGATCTGGCAATAGATATAATTTTGGGCTTTATAGTAGTGTTTTGATAGCAGTTGTTGATATCACCAAAAGTGATATTCTGTGGAGTTTGGGTGGATTTGGAGTTCTCTGCAAAGGTGACTGTGAAGGAGCAGCCAGTGAGCAGAGGAAAACCCACTGTTCAGTAGGTGTTCTAGAAGCAAAATGAAGAAAGTGATTAAGGAGGAAGGAAAAATAAGTTATGTTAAATGTTGCTGTAGGTCAAATGAGATGAGGATTCATAATTGACCAGTACATTTAGCAACATGGAGGTCATTGGGATCTTGATAAGAAACTTTTGGTGGAGTAAAGTATACAAAAGCCAGATGGGTACTTTTATTTATTTTTATTTTTATTTATTTATTTATTTATTTATTTTGAGAAGGAGTTTTTGCTCTTGTTACCCAGGCTGGAGTGCAGTGGTGCTATCTCGGCTCACTGCAAGCTCCGCCTCCCGAGTTCAAGCGATTCTCCTGCCTCAGCCTCCTGAGTAGCTGGGATGACAGACACCTGCCACCATGCCCGGCTAATTTTTGTATTTTTAGTAGAGACAGGGTTTCACCATGTTGGGCAGGATGGTCTCGATCTCCTGACCTTGTGATCCGCCCCCCTCAGCCTCCCAAAGTGCTGGGATTACAGGCATGAGCCACCGCGCCCAGCAATGGGTACTTTTATTTAGTAGAGTATGGGAGACAGTGAGTATGGATGCAGCATTCTTTTACTGTATTCTTTGTCCAGATTGTTCTAGCCTGTCTTTGACTCCTCTTCCTGCAGGTCTTTGCTCAAATAATCATTTTCTCAGAGGTGTCCCTGATCTAATTAAATACTCTTCTTGTAAATAGACCTATTGCACCGTAAACCTTGAGTTGCTCTTATGTTACAAATTAGTTTTGCAGTTGTGCCATGATTTGATTAAAGTGTGTTTATTTCAGTAGAGCTTAAGCACACAAGAGGAACTACTGTGCTTGTTTTTGTTCATCATCTTATCTCTACCTCTGAGTACAGTGCCTGGTACCTAGTACAAACTTAGTAAATGTGTGATGCAAGAATAAAGGAATGAATGAATGGAAGAATGATATAATGCCACAGAACTTTCAAAGGTATGGCATATTTATCTATCATTTACAAAAACACAAAGTAATTAATGGATGAACGAGGGTACATTATAATAAAAACATCTTAGAAAGTTCATCCTAATAAAAATAAAGCTGGGCACGGTGGCTTATGCCTATAATCCTAGCACTTTGGGAGGCTGAGGCGGGCCTATCACTTGAGGTCAGGTGTTTGAGACCAGCTCGGCCAGCATCATGAAACCCCGTCTCTACTGAAAATACATAAATTAGCAAGGCATGGTGGTGGGCGCCTGTAATTCCAGCTACTCGGGAGGCTGAGGCAGGAGAATCGCTTGAACCCAGGAGGCAGAGGTTGCAGTGAGCTGAGATCGTTCCGCTGCACTCTAGCCTGGGTGACAGAGTGAGATTGTCTCAAAAAAAAAAAAAAAAAAGAAGAAAGAAAGAAAGTTTACAGAATCTGTAGCTTAGGAAATGTAATTACTGGTCACATAAAATTTTATTTAATGTGATACAGTTTCACATTGTTTAATTCAGAGTTCTTATATTCATAATGTCTGCCTTTTGGCTGGGCACGGTGGCTCACACCTGTAATCCTAGCACTTTGGGAGGCCGAGGCAGGCGGATCACCTGAGGTCAGAAGTTCGAGACCATCCTGGCCAACATGATGTAACTCCATCTCTACTAAAAGTACAAAAATTAACCGGGCATGATGGCGCACGCCTCTAGTCCCAACTACTCGGGAGGCTGAGGCAGGTGAATCGCCTGAGCCCGGGAGGCAGAGGTTGCAGTGAGCCAAGATCGCACCACTGCACTCCAGTCTGGGCGACAGAGTATGACTCTGTCTTAGGAAAAAAAAAAAAAAAAAAAAAGTCTGCCCTTTTTGCTGCAACATATCAATAGATGTTATGGAATTTAGAATAACTTCTTTAGATCAGTAAATTTTCACAGTTACATTTTAGAAGAGTAATTAATTAGGGAACAGATATTGAGAGATTTTGCTAACTTTGGCCATGGACCATGGAATCATGCAGTATGTTGCCTTTTAGACTGGCTCCTTTACTTAGCAATGTGCATTTATAGTTATTTTATGTCTTTATATGTATGGCTTGAGAGCTAATTTGTTTTTATCACTGAAAAATAATCCATTGTATGGATATATCACAGTTTGCTTATTCACCTTTTGAAGGACATCTTAATTGCTTGCAGTTTTTATCAATTATGAATCAAGTGTCCTAAAAATTTATGTGCAGGCTTTTTCTGGGTATAAGTTTTTAACTCATCTAGGAATCTGATTGCTGGATCTCAGGTGACCCTATGTTTAGCTTTGTAAGAAACTCACAGCTGTTTTTCTTTTTTTTTTTTTTGAGACAGAGTCTCGCTCTTTCGCCCAGGCTGGACTGCAGTGGCGCTATCTCGGCTCACTGCAAGCTCCGCTCCCGGGTTCACGCCATTCTCCTGCCTCAGCCTCCTGAGTAGCTGGGATTACAGGTGCCCACCACCGCGCCCAGCTAATTCTTTGTATTTTTAGTAGAGACGGGGTTTCACTGTGTTAGCCAAGATGGTCTCGATCTCCTGACCTCGTGATCTGCCCGCCTCGGCCTCCCAAAGTGCTGGGATTACAGGCGTGAGCCACCGCACCCGGCCACATAGCTGTTTTTCAAAGCAGCAGTACTATTTTCTGTTTCCCACCAATGAATGAGAGTTCCTGTTGCGCCCCACCTTTGCCAGGATTTGGTGGTATCAGTGTTTTGGACTTTAGTTGTTCTAATAGGTATGTAATGGTATCTCATTATTGTTTTAATTGGTGATTCCCCAATGACATATGTTGAGCATCTTTTCATATGCCTATTTGCTGCCTGTGTATCATGTTTGGTGAGGTGTCTTTTCAGATCTTTTGTCCATTTTTAAATTATTATTACTGTTGAGTGTTTTTGTGTTTTAGAGGCAGGGTCTCGCTAGGTGAGGCAGGGTCTCGCTAGGTCACCCAGGTTGGAGTGCAGTGGTGCTTTCATAGATCACTGTAACCTCAAACCCCTTGGCTCAAGCAGTCCTGCCTCAGCCTCCGAAGTAGCTAGAACTACAGGCATGCACCTCCATGCCCAGCTTACTATTGAGTTTTAAGAGTGCTTTGTATATTTTGGACACACAAGTCCTATATCAGACCTGCATTTTGCAAATATTTTCTCCAAGTCTGTGGCTTGTCTTTTCATTCTCTTAATAATGTCTTTGCAAAGCAGAAATTTTTAATTTTAGTGAAGTCCAGCTTTCATGTATCATGCTTTTGGTGTTGTAGCTAAAAAGTCATTGCCATACCCAGGGTCATTTAGATTTTCTCCTGTCTTCCAGAACGTTTATAGCTTTGTGTTTTGCATATAGGTTTATGATCCATTTTTTAGTTTTTTTTTTTGTAAAAGGTATAAGGTCTGTGCCTAGATTTATATTTTTATTAATAAAGTTTCTGCTGGATCTGAAATTATTTTGATGAATAATATTAAAAGGTGAAAAACTTTTTTTTAAAGACCATTATGCTGAATCTGTACAACTATATTGGTGCCATTCTTCAAAACTGTTCCTTGAGAAAGAGACCTGAAGTCAGCCTAAAGATGAGGCCAGGGAGAACTTTATCTGGAATGTATCAGGAAACCGGACTAACAGTTCCATTTTAGTTATCTGTTGTCAGCATGTGCAGTTGGCTGAGTGCTGTAAGTGAAAATTGTTAGGAAGGCTTTCTACAATTAAGAATATTATTCTTCAATTGAATTACCTTGTTACTTGTCTACATTGCCGGGGTTTTTGTGTTTGTTTGTTTTTGTTTTTTGCTACTTTTTTGCCTAGTCTTACAAGGTTGCAAAAATCAACCTGTGATTTTTCCACAATAGTTTGACCCTTCTCTACAATGAAACACAGAAGCCATGTAAACTTAAAATATCTCTTTCTATGATAACTGACTTCAACTTAAGTTTTTAAAGGAAATTATACTAATTATTTACTATATAGTAGCATAAGCAGTTTTGCCTCTAAATGCTTCCTTAGTTTTTCTTTTGGCTTGTTGAAAAATATCTTGTCAACCAAGTACTGTATGTGTACTTTTATGTGTGGGGTGTATGTGTATTGCCCAAATAAATTATAAAGGCTCTTAAATTTGAATCTGTATATTTTATTTTTAAGTTTTCCTTAACAAGGTCGATTTGAATTCCTTAACAAGATTGATTTGAATGATATTCTTTTCAGCACTTCAAAAACGTATTTTCTGAAACACTGTCATACATACTATTCTCAGAATACCATCCTCCTTTTTTCTATGTTATTTTGGTTCCATCTTTCAGGAATAAATGAGTAAACCACTTAAATCAAGTTTACTCTTCAGTATTTTCTCCAGTTTTTCTGTTTTTGGTGTCTCCAAATTTACTGTAGTATGCTTTGAATGACTAAATCTCTAGTATTTCTGACATATATTAATGGATAGATTTTTAAAAACCAATAATTGCTGAATCTATATTCATTTTGCTCTTCTTGAAAGATTTGTGAGCCAACTCTAGCAATATATGCTATTGAATTTTATAAACCAATCTCACTACTGACTTTATTCTTATTTTTCTACTTATTTTCCTTATCCACATTTTACATGAATATATACATATATAGGGATAAGATATTAAAATTATATGTCATTTTTAAAAGCATTACATATTTCAAACAAAAAATAAGAGTAACAAAATAAATACCCTTTTAAACTACCCCTTGGAATGAACAAATGTTAACATTTTACCTACTTTGCTTTAGTTTTTTTTTTTTTTTCAATGAAATAAAATATCACATAGGTTGTGAAAGTGCTCTTGGCACAGTCATATATTGTCTTTGTCTTTTAAAAAATGTTACATAGAAGATATCTTACTATCTGTAACTTGCTTTCTGTTTTACTCAACAATATATTTTCAGAGCTTATCTGTGTTGCTAAATGTAGATCTTGTTTTTAAATTTTAGCTGGTGTATAGTGTTTCATTGTATGAATATGATACAACTTATCCAATCCCTATTAATGTATATTTATGTTTTTTAAAAAATTTTTTTCTGTTGCAAGCAGTGCAGCAGTGAACATCATTATACATATGTCCAGATATGTGCCATTTTCTCTAGGGTTCACTCAAATTTGGAGAAGTGGAATTGCTGAGTTATAGGATATACACAGGATCACATTTTTCAAGTTGTTCTCTAAAATGTTATGTTTTACCAGTTTACACTCCCATTGGCAGTTCATGGGAATTTTCAAATCCCCACATCCTTGACAAAACTTAATATTGATAGGCATGTTTTTTTTTTGTTTGTTTGTTTTGTTTTGTGAGACAGAATCCCACTCTGTTGCCCAGACCAGAGTGCAGTGGCACGATCACAGTCCACTGCAAGCCTCAACCTCCTGGGCTCAAGCGATCCTCCCACCTCTGCCCTACAAGTAGCTGGGAACACGTGTGTGCCACCACACCCAGCTAATTAAAAAAATTTTTTTTTGTAGAAACAGGGTCTCACAGTGTATTGCCCAGGCTGATCTTGAACTCCTGGACTCAAGCAGTCCTCCCACCGCAGCCTCCCAAAGTGCTAGGATTACAGACATGAGCCATTGCACTGAGTCCTGATAGGCTTCTTTTAAAATTTTTTTCAGTCTAATGGGTGTAAAATAATTTCTGTATTGTTTGAATTTGCATTTTCCTGATGAATGAAGTAGAATGTTTTTGTCCTTTTAGCTATTCATGTTTTCTTGTCTTTTAACTTCCATTGTACCTTTTGTTCCTTTGTTAATTGAGCTTTGTGTTTTTCTTAATGGTTTATATGATAGAACTTGTTTCTGTATTTCAGATACTAATCTTTTATGTTATGTATGTTTCTTCTTTTTTTTTTTATTATACTTTAGGGTTTTAGGGTACATGTGCACAATGTGCAGGTTCGTTACATATGTATTCATGTGCCATGTTGATTTCCTGCACCCATCAACTCGTCATTTAGCATTAGGTGTATCTCCTAATGCTGTCCCTCCCCCCTCCCCCCACCCCACAACAGTCCCTGGAGTGTGATGTTCCCCTTCCTGTGTCCATGAGTTCTCATTGTTCAATTCCCACCTATGAGTGAGAACATGAGGTGTTTTGTTTTTTGTCCTTGCGATAGTTTGCTAAGAATGATGTTTTCCAGTTTCATCCATGTCCCTACAAAGGACACGAACTCATCATTTTTTATGGCTGCATAGTATTCCATGGTGTATATGTGCCACATTTTCTTAATCCAGTCCATCGTTGTTGGACATTTGGGTTGGTTCCAACTCTTTGCTATTGTGAATAGTGCCGCAATAAACATACGTGTGCATGTGTCTTTATAGCAGCATGATTTATAGTCCTTTGGGTATATACCCAGTAATGGGATGGCTGGGTCAAATGGTATTTCTAGTTCGAGATCCCTGAGGAATCGCCACACTGACTTCCACAATGGTTGAACTAGTTTACAGTCCCACCAACAGTGTAAAAGTGTTCCTATTTCTCCACATCCTCTCCAGCACCGGTTGTTTCCTGATTTTTTAATGATGGCCATTCTAACTGGTGTGAGATGGTATCTCACTGTGGTTTTGATTTGCATTTCTCTGATGGCCAGTGATGATGAGCATTTCTTCATGTGTTTTTTGGCTGCATAAATGTCTTCTTTTGAGAAGTGTCTGTTCATGTCCTCTGCCCACTTTTTGATGGGGTTGTTTGTTTTTTTCTTGTAAATTTGTTTGAGTTCTTTATAGATTCTGGATATTAGCCCTTTGTCAGATGAGTAGGTTGCAAAAATTTTCTCCCATTCTGTAGGTTGCCTGTTCACTCTGATGATAGTTTCTTTTGCTGTGCAGAAGCTCTTTAGTTTAATGAGATCCCATTTGTCCATTTTGGCTTTTGTTGCCATTGCTTTTGGTGTTTTAGACATGAAGTCCTTGCCCACGCCTATGTCCTGAATGGTATTGCCTAGGTTTTCTTGTAGGATTTTAATGGTTTTAGGTCTAACATTTAAGTCTTTAATCCATGTTGAATTAATTTTTGTATAAGGTGTAAGGAAGGGATCCAGTTGCAGCTTTCTACATATGGCTAGGCAGTTTTCCCAGCACCATTTATTAAATAGGGAATCCTTTCCCCATTTCTTGTTTTTGTCAGGTTTGTCAAAGATCAGATAGTTGTAGCTATGCGGCATCATTTCTGAGGGCTCTGTTCTGTTCCATTGATCTATGTCTCTGTTGTGGTACCAGTACCATGCTGTTTTGGTTACTGTAGCCTTGTAGTATAGTTTAAAGTCAGGTAGCGTGATGCCTCCAGCTTTGTTCTTTTGGCTTAGGATTGACTTGGCATTGCGGGCTCTTTTTTGGTTCCATATGAACTTTAAAGTAGTTTTTTCCAATTCTGTGAAGAAAGTCATTGGTAGCTTGATGGGGATGGCATTGAATCTATAAATTACCTTGGGCAGTATGGCCATTTTCACGATATTGATTCTTCCAACCCATGAGCATGGAATGTTCTTCCATTTGTTTGTATCCTCTTTTATTTCATTGAGCAGTGGTTTGTAGTTCTCCTTGAAGAGGTCCTTCACATCCCTTGTAAGTAGGATTCCTAGGTATTTTATTCTCTTTGAAGCAATTGGGAATGGGAGTTCACTCATGATTTGGCTCTCTGTTTGTCTGTTATTGGTGTACAAGAATGCTTGTGATTTTTGTACATTAATTTTGTATCCTGAGACTTTGCTGAAGTTGCTAATCAGCTTAAGGAGATTTTGGGCTGAGACAATGGGGTTTTCTAGATATACAATCATGTCATCTGCAAACAGGGACAATTTGACTTCCTCTTTTCCTAATTGAATACCCTTTATTTCCTTCTCCTGCCTGATTGCTCTGGCCAGAACTTCCAGCACTATGTTGAATAGGAGCGGTGAGAGAGGGCATCCCTGTCTTGTGCCAGTTTTCAGAGGGAATGCTTCCAGTTTTTGCCCATTCAGTATGATATTGGCTGTGGGTTTGTCATAGATAGCTCTTATTATTTTGAGATACGTCCCATCAATACCTAGTTTATTGAGAGTTTTTAGCATGAAGGGTTGTTGAATTTTGTCAAAGGCCTTTTCTGCATCTATTGAGATAATCATGTGGTTTTTGTCTTTGGTTCTGTTTATATGCTGTATTACATTTATTGATTTGCATATGTTGAACCAGCCTTGCATCCCAGGGATGAAGCCCACTTGATCATGGTGGATAAGCTTTTTGATGTGCTGCTGGATTTGGTTTGCCAGTATTTTATTGAGGATTTTTGCATCAATGTTCATCAAGGATATTGGTCTGAAATTCTCTTTTTTGGTTAAGTCTCTGCCAGGTTTTGGTATCAGGACGATGCTGGCTTCGTAAAATGTGTTAGGGAGGATTCCCTCTTTTTCTATCGATTGGAATAGTTTCAGAAGGAATGGTACCAGTTCCTCCTTGTACCTCTGGTAGAATTCGGCTGTGAATCCATCAGGTCCTGGACTCTTTTTGGTTGGTAAGCTATTGATTATTGCCACAATTTCAGAACCTGTTATCGGTCTATTCAGAGATTCAACTTCTTCCTGGTTTAGTCTTGGGAGGGTGTATTTGTCGAGGAATTTATCCATTTCTTCTAGATTTTCTAGTTTATTTGCATAGAGGTGTTTGTAGTATTCTCTGATGGTAGATTGTATTTCTGTGGGATCGGTGGTGATATCCCCTTTTTCGTTTTTTATTGCATCTATTTGATTCTTCTCTCTTTTCTTCTTTATTAGTCTTGCTAGCGGTCCATCAATTTTGTTGATCTTTTCAAAAAACCAGCTCCTGGATTCATTAATTTTTTGAAGGGTTTTTTGTGTCTCTATTTCCTTCAGTTCTGCTCTGATTTTAGTTATTTCTAGCCTTCTGCTAGCTTTTGAATGTGTTTGCTCTTGCTTTTCTAGTTCTTTTAATTGTGATGTTAGGGTGTCAATTTTGGATCTTTCCTGCTTTCTCTTGTGGGCATTTAGTGCTATAAATTTCCCTCTACACACTGCTTTGAACGTGTCCCAGAGATTCTGGTATGTTGTGTCTTTGTTCTCGTTGGTTTCAAAGAACATCTTTATTTCTGCCTTCATTTCATTATGTACCCAATAGTCATTCAGGAGCAGGTTGTTCAGTTTCCATGTAGTTGAGCGGTTTTGAGTGAGTGTCTTAATCCTGAGTTCTAGTTTGATTGCACTGTGGTCTGAGAGACAGTTTGTTATAATTTCTGTTCTTTTACATTTGCTGAGGAGAGCTTTACTTCCAACTATGTGGTCAGTTTTGGAATAGGTGTGGTGTGGTGCTGAAAAAAATGTATATTCTGTTGATTTGGGGTGGAGAGTTCTGTAGATGTCTATTAGGTCCACTTTATGTAGAGCTGAGTTCAATTCCTGGATATCCTTGTTAACTTTCTGTCTCGTTGATCTGTCTAATGCTGACAGTGGGGTGTTAAAATCTCCCATTATTATTGTGTGGGAGTTTAAGTCCCTTTGTAGGTCACTGAGGACTTGCTTTATGAATCTGGGTGCTCCTGTGTTGGGTGCATATATATTTAGGATAGTTAGCTCTTCTTGTTGAATTGATCCCTTTACCATTATGTAATGGCCTTCTTTGTCTCTTTTGATCTTTGTTGGTTTAAAGTCTATTTTATCAGAGACTAGGATTGCAACCCCTGCCTTTTTTTGATTTCCAGTTGCTTGATAGATCTTCCTCCATCCCTTTATTTTGAGTCTATGTGTGTCTCTGCACATGAGATGGGTTTCCTGAATACAGCACACTGATGGGTCCTGACTCCTTATCCAGTTTGCCAGTCTGTGTCTTTTGATTGGAGCATTTAGCCCATTTACATTTAACGTGAATATTGTTATGTGTGAATCTGATCCTGTCATTATGATGTTAGTTGGTTATTTTGCTCGTTAGTTGCTATAGTTTCTTCCTAGCCTCGATGGTCTTTACAGTTTTGCATGTTTTTGCAGTGGCTGGTACCGGTTGTTCCTTTCCATGTTTAGTGCTTCCTTCAGGAGCTCTTTTAGGGCAGGCCTGGTGGTGACAAAATCACTCAGCGTTTGCTTGTCTGTAAAGTATTTTATTTCTCCTTCACTTATGAAGCTTAGTTTGGCTGGATAGGAAATTCTGGGTTGAAAATTCTTTTCTTTAAGAATGTTGAATATGGGCCCCCACTCTCTTCTGGCTTGTAGAGTTTCTGCTGAGAGATCAGCTGTTAGTCTGATGGGCTTCCCTTTGTGGGTAACCCGACCTTTCTCTCTGGCTGCCCTTAACATTTTTTCCTTCATTTCAACTTTGGTGAATCTGACAATTATGTGTCTTGGAGTTGCCCTTCTCGAGGAGTATCTTTGTGGCGTTCTCTGTATTTCCTGAATCTGAATGCTGGCCTGCCTTGCTAGATTGGGGAAGTTCTCCTGGATAATATCTTGCAAAGTGTTTTCCAACTTGGTTCCATTCTCCCCATCATTTTCAGGTACACCAATCAGACGTAGGTTTGGTCTTTTCACATAGTCCCAAATTTCTTGGAGGCTTTGTTCATTTCTTTTTATTCTTTTTTCTCTAAAATTCCCTTCTCTCTTCATTTCATTCATTTCATCTTCCATCAGCGATACCCTTTCTTCCAGTTGATCGCATCTGCTACTGAGGCTTCTGCAATCTTCGCGTAGTTCTCGAAACTTGGCTTTCAGCTCCATCAGCTCCTTGAAGCCCTTCTCTCCATTGGTTATTCTAGTTATCCATTCTTCTAATTTTTTTTCAAAGTTTTTAACTTCTTTGCTATTGTTTTGAATTTCCTCTCGTAGCTCAGAGTAGTTTGATCGTCTGAAGCCTTCTTCTCTCAACTCATCAAAGTCATCCTCCATCCAGCTTTGTTCCGTTGGTGGTGAGGAACTGTGTTCCTTTGGAGGAGGAGAGGTGCTCTGTTTTTTAGAGTTTCCAGTTTTTGTGCTCTGTTTTTTCCCCATCTTTGTGGTTTTATCTACTTTTTGTCTTTGATGATGGTGATGTACAGATGGGTTTTTGGTGTGGATGTCCTTTCTGTTTGTTAGTTTTCCTTCTACCAGACAGGACCCTCAGCTGCAGGTCTGTTGGAGTTTACTAGAGGTCCACTCTAGACCCTGTTTGGCTGGGTGTCAGCAGCGGTGGCTGCAGAGCAGCGGATTTTCATGAGACCACAAATTCAGCTGTCTGATAGTTCCTCTGAAAGTTTTGTCTCAGAGGAGTACCCGGTTGAATGAGGTGTCAGTCTGTCCCTACTGGGGGGGTGCCTCCCAGTTAGGCTGCTCAGGGGTGAGGGACCCACTTTAGGAGGCAGTCTGTCCATTCTCAGATCTCCAGCTGCGTGCTGGGAGAACCACTACTCTCTTCAAAGCTGTCAGTCAGACAGGGACATTTAAGTCTGTGGAGGTTCTTGCTGAGTTTTTGTTTGTCTGTGCCCTGCCCCCAGAGGTGGAGCCTACAGAGGCAGGCAGGCCTCCTTGAGCTGTGGTGGGCTCCACCCAGTTCGAGCTTCCTGGCTGCTTTGTTTACCTAAGCAAGCCTGGGCAATGGCGGGCGCCCCTCCCCCAGCCTCGCTGCCGCCTTGCAGGGTGATCTCAGACTGCTGTGCTAGCAATCAGCAAGACTCTGTGGGCATAGGACCCTCCGAGCCAGGTGCGGGACACAATCTCCTAGTGTGCCGTTTTCCAGGCCTGTTGGAAAAGCGCAGTATTAGGATGGGAGTGACCCGATATTCCAGGTGCCGTCTGTTTCCCCTTTCTTTGACTAGGAAAGGGAACTCCCTGACCCCTTGCGCTTCCCGAGTGAGGCAATGCCTTGCCCTGCTTCGGCTCGCGCACAGTGTGCTTCACCAAGTGTCCTGCACCCACTGTTAGGCACTCCCTAGTGAGATGAAACCGGTACCTCAAGCAGAAATGCAGAAATCACCCGTCTTCTGTGTCGTTGGGGCTGGGAGCTGGAGACCGGAGCTGTTCCTATTCGGCCATCTTGTATGTTTCTTTTTTTAAAGAGATCATCAATGATGTTTTTTGTTGTACAGAAATTTTAATTTTTATATAGTTTTATCATTTTTTCTTTTTTATTTGTAAATTGTCTTGTTTTAAGAAAACTCTTCTTACTCAAAGTCTGAAACATACTCTATATTTTCTTTTAAAACAAAGGTTTGTTGTTCACATATAGATGTTCAGTCTAGCTGGAATTTATTTTTGTGTTTGGCATGGAGTAGAGATATATGTTTATATTTTACAGTGTGGATAGCACTGTATAGTGAATATCGGTATAGTGAATATTGAATAGCCAATCCTTTCTCCATGGAAATGCCCTCTTTTTCATATACCAAATTCCCACATATGAAAAAGTTTATTTACTCTCTTTTCTTTTGTATCAGTCCCTTTTGTCTCACCTCAGGCCTAACCACTATTTTAATGACTAAAGTACCATAATCAATCTTAATAACTAGGAAAACAGTCTCATCTTTTTGTTCTTTTTCACAATGCACTTACAAATTTTTATTTGCCATTATCCCTATGATTCATACAGTTTCTGATGCTATTGTGCAAACGTATGTTTTGAAATTACATTTTCTAGATAGATTATCTAGAACAGGGATCCCAAAACCTCGGGCCATGGACTGGTACCAGTTCGTGGCCTGTTAGGAACCAGACCACACAGCAGGGGGTGAGCAACAGGTGAACAAGTGAAGCTTCATCTGTATTTACAGCTGCTCCTCATTGCTTGCTTTACCCCCAGAGCTCCGCCTCCTGTCAGATCAGCAGTAGCATTCTCACGGGATCACAAACCCTCTTGCAGACTGTGCACGTGAGAGATCTAGGTTGCACACTCCTTATGAGAATCTAAAGCCTAATGACCTGTCACTGTCTCTCATCACCCCCAGATGGGACTGTCTAGTTGCAAAAACAAGCTCAGGGATCCCACTGATTCTACTTTACGGTGAGTTGTATAATTATTTCATTATGTATTACAATGTAATAATAATAGAAATAAAGTTCACAATAAATGCAATGGGCTTGAATCATCCTGAGACCATCCCATCCCCACCCCTAACCCAGGTCCATGGAAAAATCGTCTTTCATGAAACCGGTCCCTGGTACCAAAAAGATTGGGGACCACTGATCTAGATATCGTGGGTTGTTCTATATAGAAAATCATATTTCCTACAGATAACAATTTTTACGCTCTTATACATCTTATTTTCTTTTTCTGTTTTGTTCCTTTGTCAGGATCTCCAATTCATTATTAAATAATACTACTGATAGTGGGTATCCTTGTTGTCAGTTAGTGTTTTTAGTGTCAGAGGTGGACTTTTTTCCTGAAACTCAATACTTTTCATTTATTTTAATTAGTATTCAATTTATTAAAGTTGTCATTTTTTATATGCAGTTTTCCCTAAGACTTTGAGTTTAACTTACAAGTTGTGCTACATCTATTTTAAGTATAGTAGTTTTTGCAAGGAAATAGGGACTTTGGCTTTTTTGAAATTAATGTTCAAGACTAGGCATGATAGCTCATGCCTGTAATCCCAGCACTTTGGGAGGCTGAGGCTGGCGGATCACTTGAAGTCACGAGTTCAAGACCAGCCTAGCCAACATGGTGAAACCCCACCCCCCACCCCCGTCTCTACTAAAAATACAGAAAAAGAAAATTAGCATGGCATGATGGTGCACACCTGTAATCCCAGCTACTCAGGAGGCTGAGGAAGGAAAATTTCTTGAACTCAGGAGGTAAAGGTTGCAGTGAACTGAAATTTCGCCACTTCACTCCAACTTACGCAACAGAGTGAGACTCTATCTCAAAAAACTAACGAAATAAAATTAATGTTTGGTTAACTTGTAAGTATAAAAGATAAAATTCTCCTTAGATATGTAATAGTATTTACAAACAAATTTCTTATACGTTTCAAACTACAATTTTCAATTTAGTCTATCATTTTATCAGATACTTAAGCAATTATCAAAACAGACCTTCAATTCTAATAAGCAGTATCTTCCTAAGTAAGCAACTTTTGTGAACCTAATAAATTAGATTTATATTTTTAAATAAATCTGATTTTCTTAATCATTTTAAACATTTAAAAAATCCAACTATGATTCACCAATTCTGGCTTGAATTTTCTCTCTGTTTTTAGCATCTGGGCATTTCCCCTTTTTCTTTTGAGCTTGGCTATATATTTTTTTAAAGTTATATATCATCTAATATTTTTGTGTGTAGGTTAGAGGAGAGTTTTCTCTTTCATATTAATCAGAACTTTTTATATTTTCCTTCTTTTATTACATATAATTTTATAAGTTGCTTAATAGTCTTTCTAAAGCCTTAAAAACACATGTTTTAGATACCTGTTAAATAATGCAAATTATGGATTATTTTTATTTTTAAAAATCTAGACTTAATGGTTGTCTAGATAAGAGCATTAAGGTATTCATAAGGGAATTCACAGAGAAGACAAAACTTAATTGTTACCCCAGGTTTAGAACTCAAGAATTTGGCAAAAGCTTCAGTAAAAGTTCATATTTGTGGCTGGGCATGGTGGCTCACGCCTATAATCCCAGCACTTTGGGAGGTCGAGGTGGGTGGATCACCTGAGGCCAGGAGTTTGAGACCAGCTTGGCCAACATGGTGAAACCCCGTCTCTAATAAAAATCCAAAAATTGGCTGGGCATGATGGCGCATGCCTGTAATCCCAGCTACCTGGGAGGCTGAAGCAAGAGAATCACTTGAACTTGGGAGATGCAGGTTGTAGTGAGACGAGATCGTGCCATTGCACTGCAGCTTGGGCGACACAGAGAGACTCTGTATCAAAAAAAAAAAAAAAAGAAAAAATAAGTTCATATTTGTAAGTACAACTCTCTTTTAATAGAATTTTAGAAATGGATGAAAACTTCAAAATTAAGTTATTCATTTTATTTAATTCATAAATATATAAAGTTATGGAGAAGTTAAGCTACTAATTAGGACAAGATCCCAGAACTAGTTAGAAACTAGTGTTGTCCACACCAGTGAATCTAAATGTAATGCCCCACCAGTAAGCAGTAGTGCTTTGGAGGAGTCTCTGACACCAAAGCTTATAAGGACTACAATATTTAATGTTCTACATTTTTCTCTTTTTTTTTTTTTTGAGACAGAATTTCACTCTCGTCACCCAGGCTGGAGTGCAGTGGCACGATCTCAGCTCACTGCAACCTCTGCCTCCAGAGTTCAAGTGATTCTCCTGCCTCACCTGCCACCACACCCTGCTAATTTGGTATTTTTAGCAGAGACAGGGTTTCACTGTTTCGGCCAGGCTGGTCTCGAACTCCTAAACTCCGGTGATCCACCTGTCTCGGCCTCCCAAAGTGCGGTGATTACAGGCGTGAGACACCACAGCCAGCCCCATTTTTCTTATTTTGTTTGACTTAATTGCATTTTCCTACATTCCTCTGTTCAAAAAGGGGTAGATGATACCTGTGAGACCTTGTGCTGTGATTTTTTTGGCCTTTATTAATTTAGAAAATACGAGAGACAAATTCTATTTCTTGTTCCAAAATAAATTCATGCAAATTGTTTGAATTCTGTTACTCAATTTTACCATCTCATTTATGAGCCCTCCTTATTTCTTGAATTTAAAAAGGTGAAAGATTTATATGCTCTGAAGAGAAACCACAGTATTGTTTCATGAATTATATTAACAAGAAGATGTTATAGCATCTACTGAATGATTTGGCTATATCATGATTCTGTTAAGTACTTTTGAAGGTATATTAACTTCGCAATTTTTATGTGCCATTCCATCAGATATACCAGACTGATTATTTACTAAATCAAGTGAGCTTAAATACACAAACGCTAGAATTTGTAACTTGTTTTTAATAGGAGAGTCTCTTTCTCTTTCTTTACTCTCCTACACTAGAAATACAAATTTCTAACAAGGATGTTGTGGACAATTTGCTCTTTGTTATTTCTATTATTGGTTGTTATTTCTTGTTATCAATTACATGTCTCATAATATCTCGATAGTAGTCTCCTATGTAGAGCTGCTTTGATGATTATGTATATAAACATTATAGACATTACCTGAAGTCTGTTCTGTGGAATGCTAATCTCTTAAGAGTATTCACCAAAAAGGTTTCTGTTGTACATAAATTTGGAAGATGCATGCTTCATCTTCATTTTGGAAATTTACAATGATAGTAGCATATTAAAGATACTGACAAGACTTGCAGATAAAGAAGGTTAATTTTGTTTTACCAATTTCCTGAAAGTTATTTGCCAGGAAATAATTTAGGGAGTAACTTCCATTAACATCCTATGAAACCAGTATTCCTTAGAGCAAGTCTTAGTAAATACTGTTTAAAAGTATGAATCTTTAGTGGATTGTAGATCTATAACATTTAAATATTAGAATGAAAAGTATATATATGTATTTTTCATTATACTTTAAGTTCTGGGATACATGTGCAGAACGTGCAGGTTTGTTACATAGGTATACACATGCCATGTTGGTTTGCTGCACCAATCAACCCGTCATCTACATTAGGTATTTCTCCTAATGCTATCCCTCCCCTAGCACCAAACCCCCTGACAGGCCCGGGTGAGTGATGTTCCCCTCCCTGTGTCCATGCGTTCTCATCGTTCAGCTCCCACTTATGAGTGAGAACATGTGGTGTTTGGTTTTCTGTTCTTGAGTTAGTTTGCTGAGAATGATGGTTTCCAGCATCATCTATGTCTCTGTAAAGGACATTAACTCATTCTTTTTTATGGCTGCATAGTATTCCATGGTGTATATGTGCCACATTTTCCTTATCTAGTCTATCATTGATGGGCATTTGGGTTGGTTCCAAGTCTTTGCTATTGTGAACAGTGCCGCAATAAACATACGTGTGCATGTGTGCGTGTGTCTTTATAGTAGAATGATTTATAATCTTTTGGGTATATACCCAGTAATGGGATTGCTGGGTCAAATGGTATTTCTAGTTCTAGATCCTTGAGGAATCGCCACACTGTCTTCCACAATGGTTGAACTAATTTATACTCCCACCAACAGAGTAGAAATGTTTCTATTTCTCCGCGTCCTCTCCAGCATCTGTTGTTCCCTGACTTTTTAAATGATCGCCATTCTAACTGGCATGAGATGGTATCTTGTTGTGGTTTTGATTTGCATTCCTCTAATGACCAGTGATGATGAGCTTTTTTTCATATGTTTGTTGGCTGCATAAATGTCTTCTTTTGAGAAGTGTCTGTTCATATCCTTCACCCACTTTTTGATGCGGTTGTTTGATTTTTTCTTATAAATCTGTTTAAATTCTTTGTGGGTGGATAGTCAGATGGATAGACTGCAAAAATTTTCTCCCATTCTGTAGGTTGCCTGTTCACTCTGACAATAGTTTCTTTTGCTATGCAGAAGCTCTTTGGTTTAATCAGATCCAATTCATCAATTTTGGCTTTTGTTGCCGTTGCTTTTGGTGTTTTAGTCGTGAAGTCTTTGCCCATGCCAATGTCCTGAATGGTATTGCCTAGGTTTTCTTCTAGGGATTTTATGATTTTAGGTCTTACGTTTAAGTCTTTAATCCATCTTGAGTTAATTTTTATATAAGGTGTAAGGGAGGGATCCAGTTTCAGCTCTCTGCATATGACTAGCCAGTTTTCCCAACACCATTTATTAAATAGGGAATCCTTTCCCCATTGCTTGTTTTTGTCAGCTTTGTCAAAGATCAGATGGTTGTAGATGTGTGGCATTATTTCTGAGGGCTCTGTTCTGTTCCATTGGTCTATATATCTGTTTCGGTACCAGTACCATGCTGTTTTTGTTACTGTAGCCTTGTAGTATAGTTTGAAGTCAGGTAGCGTGATGCCTCCAGCGTTGTTCTTTTTGCTTGGGATTGTCTTGGCTGTGCGGGCTCTTTTTTGGTTCCATATGAAATTTAAAGTACATTTTTCCAGTTCCATGAAGAAAGTCAATGGTAGCTTGATCAGGATAGCATTAAATCTATAAATTACTTCGGGCAGTATGGCCATTTTGACAATATTGATTCTTCCTATCCATGAGCATGGAATGTTTTTCCATTTGTTTGTGTCCTCTCTTATTTCCTTGAGCAGTGGTTTATAGTTCTCCTTGAAGAGGTCCTTTACATCCCTTGTAAGTTGTATTCCTAGGTATTTTTTCTCTTTGTAGGAATTGTGAATGGGAGTTCACTCACAATTTGGCTCTCTGTCTGTTATTGGTTTATAAGAATGCTTGTGATTTTTGCACATTGATTTTGTATCCCGAGACTTTGCTGAAGTTGCTTATCAGCTTAAGGAGATTTTGGGCTAAGACAGTGGGGTTTTCTAAATATACAATCATGTCATCTGCAAACAGAGACAATTTAACTTCCTCTTTTCCCACTTGAATACCCTTTATATCTTTCTTTTGGCTGATTGCCCTGGCCAGAACTTCCAATACTATGTTGGATAGGAATGGTGAGAGAGGGCATCCTTGTCTTCTGCCGGTTTTCAAAGGGAATGCTTCCAGTTTTTGCCCATTCAGTATGATATTGGCTGTGGGTTTGTCATAAATAGCTCTTATTATTTTGAGATGCATTCCATCAATACCTACTTTATTGAGTTTTTCTCATGAAGGGCTGTTGAATTTTGTCAAAGGCCTTTTCTGCGTCTATTGAGATAATCATGTGTTTTTTTGTCATTGGTTCTGTTTATGCGATGGATTACGTTTATTGATTTGTGTATGTTGAACCAGCCTTGCATCCCAGGGATGAAGCCAACTTGATCATGGTCAATAAGCTTTTTGATGTGCTGCTGGATTCGGCTTGCCAGTATTTTATTGAGGATTTTCACATCAGTGTTCATCAGGGATATTGGCCTGAAATTTTCTTTTTTTGTTGTGTCTCTGCCAGGTTTTGGTATCAGGATGTTGCTGGCCTCATAAATGAGTTAGGGAGGAGTCCCTCTTTTTCTATTGTTTGGAATAGTTTCAGAAGGAATGATACCAGCACCTCTTTGTACCTTTGGTAGAATTCGGCTGTGAATCTCTCTGGTCCTGGGCTTTTTTTGGTGGGTAGGCTATTAATTGCCGCCTCAATTTCAGAACCTGTTATTGGTCTATTCCGGGATTCGACTTCTTCCTGGTTTAGTCTTGGGAGGGTGTATGTGTCCAGGAATTTATCCATTTCTTCTAGATTTTCTAGTTTATTTGCAGAGATGTGTTTATAGTATTCTATGATGGTAGTTTGTGTTTCTGTGGGATCGGTGGTGATATCCCGTTTATCATTTTTTATTGCGTCTATTTGATTCTTCTCTCTTTTCTCCTTTATTAGTGTATCTATTTTGTTGATCTTTTCAAAAAACCAGCTCCTGGATTCATTGATTTTTTTTGAAGGGTTTTTTGTGTCTGTATCTCCTTCAGTTCTGCTCTGATCTTAGTTATTTCTTGTCTTCTGCTAGCTTTTGAATTTGTTTGCTCTGGCTTCTCTAGTTCTTTTAATTGTGATGTTAGGTGTCGAATTTCGATCTTTCCTGCTTTCTCTTGTGGGCATTTAGTGCTATACGTTTCCCCCTACACACGCCTTTAAATATATCGCAGAGGTTCTGGTACATTGTGTCTTTGTTCTCATTGGTTTCAAAGAACATCTTTATTTCTGGAAGAAATATTTATTTACCCAATAGTCATTCAGGAGCAGGTTTTTCAGTTTCCATGTAGTTGTGCAGTTCTGAGTGAGTTTCTTAATCCTGAGTTCTGATTTGATTGCACTGTGGTCTGAGAGACCGTTTGTTATGGTTTGTGTTCTTTTGCATTTGCTGAGGAGTATTTTACTTCCAATTATGTGGTCAATTTTAGAATAAGTGTGATGTAGTACTGAAAAGAATGTATATTCTGTTGATTTGGGGTGGAGAGTTCTGTAGATGTCTATTAGGTCCGCTTGGTCCAGAACTGAGTTCAAGTCCTGAATATCCTTGTTAATTGTCTATCCTGTTGATCTAATATTGAAGGTGGGGTGTTAAAGTCTCCCACTGTTATTGTGTGGGAGTCTAAGTCTCTTTGTAGGTCTGTAGGAACTAGCTTTATGAATCTGGGTGCTCCTGTATTGGGGGCATATATATTTAGGTGTTTTTATTTCTTTAAGCCAATTTATCTTCATAATTTTCTTTGTAACATGGATTGCCCCCTCTTTACCTAACTTTTCCCCTCTTCCGGAGAAAAGCCCATGTCCTCCTCAGATCAAAATTGTGTGTTCATTTACTCATTTACCTCATTTTATTGAGCCCCTGTGAACACATCCGAGAAATACATGATGAATAAAATACAGTTCTCTCTCTTGAAGATCTAATACGCTGATTTGATGGGGGAGGGGAGCCACCTGTACAGGATACCCCCTCACATCTTTACTCATCATGACTTTGCATTTACCTATTTAATAGCATCAGAAAAATGCTCTCCATATATATTTTTGTAAAGTCTTCTTCATTAAATCTAAGATGTCAAAGATTATAAGTCACAGTATTATTTTATGTATCATGAAGAAAAAATGCTGCCAGATATAGTTTAAATATGAATCCTGATTTTGGAGATGTTAAATGTGAAAAAATGTATGTATTAACATATAGTAGTAAATGTTTATTAAATATTAGATGTATTTTGTTTTATGTATTTCTATTACATTAATTGAATTTAGTTACCAAATGCTTATTAAATGACTGCTATGTTAAAAAGTCCAGTGTAATAGAATAATGAATAAGATGTTGTCCCTGCTCTTAAGGAAGTATAAAGGAAGGCAAATGGGTACAGACATTGCTAGAATAAAGCTATGTTTGCCATATTTTTAAAATCCATTCATCTGTAGTGGACACTTAGGTTGTTTGTATATATTTCTTGGCTGTTGTGAATAATGCTGCAGTGAACATGGGAGTGCAGACACCCCTTTCTGTACTTATTTTTTTTTGCTTTGGGTATATACCCAGCAGTGGGATTGCTGGATTATATGGTAATGCTATTTTTCGTTTTCTGAGGAACCTCCATACTGTTTTCCAAAATAACTGTATCAATTTACAATACCACCTACAGTGTATAAGGGTTTCTTTTTCTCCACATCCTTGCCAACATTTGTTGTCACTCATCTTTTTGATAATAGCCAATCTGACAGGTATGAGCTGATATCTCATTGTGGTTTTAATTTTCATTTCTTTGATGATTAGAGATGTTGAACATTTTAAAGTATATATCTGTTGGCCATCTGTATGCCTTCTTTTGAGAAATGTCTATTTAAGTCCTTTGCCCGTTTTTAATAGGGTTGTTTTCTTGTTATTTCATAGTTTGAGTTTTTTGTATATTTTGGGTGTTATATATATAGAAACAACATGTATATAGAAACAACAGAATACTGTTTAGCCTTTAAAAAAAAAAACAGGAACTTTCTTCATTTTCAACAACATGGATGAACCTAGAGGACATCATATTAAGGGAAATAAGCCAGGCACAGAGAAACAAATACTGTGTAATCTCACTTATATGTGGAATCTAGAAAAGTCAAAATCATAGAAGTAGAGAGTAGAATAGTTGTTACCAGAGGCAAGGGGCAGGGGTTGGGAAGAGAGGTGGGAGAGTTGTAGGGAGTGGACAGGGAAAGGGAAGATGCCGATCAACGGGGTACGAAGTTAAGTTACTAGAAATAAGTTCTGGTGTTCTGTTACACCGCAAGGTGACTATAGTTATTATATTTCAAAATAGCTAAAAGAGATAATTTTAAATATCTCACGACAAAGAGATGGTAAATATTTGAGGTGATGGATATGCTAATTACTCTGATATGATCATTCCACAATGTATACATGTATTGAAATATCACCTTATACCCCATAAATATATACAATTATTATTTGCCAATTAAAATAAAACTAATAAAAATACAAAATGTAAAACTATATTTGTTAAAGCAACTAAATTAATCAGATAAACCATGATGAATAAATACATTAAAATATGGCTTAATGATAGTTGATTTTGTAAAAGTTATAAATTAACAACTTCAAAAATCTGTTGTTAATTTTTTCTTCTTTCATTATTAGAAGTTAGGGGTAGTAGTGGATAAAAGGGAGAAATGGTAGGAAATATTTATTTATGGGTATATATGTATTTTTTTTTAAAGGAGAGAATGGGGCTTCCTTCAGAGTGTCATTTTAAAGGAATTTCATGTTGTTCTCAGTTGTAATCTCCACACTACTCTATTTGTAGGGAAAACAATTCTAGTAGTTGTAATGTTTGTTTTCTTTGGGAAATTTACAAATTAGATTATGCTCAGCCAAACATGTTTCTCTGTTTGTGGATTTATACAATGGAAAAATGTTAACTTTAAGCTGGCATCTGTGTGCTATCAGTAGTTTTATTAGTTGGCCCACCCACTGTCAGTGTGTGCACTCAGGGAATGCAAACTTATTTTAATTTTGGCTTAAATAAATAACATTAAGAAAATAAATCTGTTATTTTTTTAAAAAAATCTGAAGCCAAGTATAAAGAAAAATTTGATTATTTATGATTTATGGAAAGCAGTACAGAAATAAAAAGGGTCCACATTTAGAGTCCGGAGACCTGGGTTTGAATTCTGGCTTTGCTATTCATTTATTATACATATTCAATTAGCCAAGTCACCTAATCTTTTCATCTGTTTCCTAATGTGTTAAAAAATGACTGTAGTAATAGTAATAGCATTCTTTAAGATTGTTAAGACTAAATTTAGCGTGTAAAAGCTTGTAAGTGGTAATACTTTTCAAATGTTAAGTTGATATTTTTAGATTTTGCCTTTTATTACAGATATGAAGAATATACTATGTAAGTAAGACTACATACATTTTATAGAATTGAGTTCAACAATTTTGATTTATCTGTATTTTTATGAGTTTTGGTCAAAAAAAGGAAAGTAAATTTGTTTTAGGTATTTCCTGGAATTCTATTTCCTCCCTATTAAGCATTTTATTTTATTTTATTTTATTTTTTTGAGACAGAGTTTCGCTGTTGTTGACCAGGCTGGAGTGCAATGGCATGATCTCGGCTCACTGCAACCTCCACCTCCCAGGTTCAAGCGATTCTTCTGCCTCAGCCTCCCAGGTAGCTGGGATTACAGGCATATACCACCACGCCCGCCTAATTTTGTATTTTTAGTAGAGAGGTGGTTTCTCCATGTTGGTCAGGCTAGTCTCAAACTCCCTACCTCAGGTGATCCACCCGACTTGGCCTCCCAAAGTGTTGGATTAAAGGAGTGAGCCATGGCGCCCAGCTCCTATAAGCATTTTAGAGATACTTTTATTAACAGTAGACTAATTGATATATATGTTACTCTATTTATATAGGTACAGTTTCAATCTTTTTCTAGGTTCTGATTGTCATAAAGCTTTTGATAAGAGGTTATCCAAGAGAAACTTTGTCTAAAGTATACTATTATTGACTGGAGAAATAATCTCAATACATGGTGAGAATTGTGAACTTCAGGAGTTTTTTCTAAGTTTTAAAAAGCTCCAGTAATGCCTTAATTCAAAACAGGCCCAGACAATTTGACAATATGTACCAGAAGCATTTAAAACTGTCTTTGACCTAACAATACAATTGCTAGACTGTTTCTTTTTTTTTTTTTCAAGCTCAGTCACTGAGCACGCTAGACTGTTTCTTAATGAAAAAATTGTTAATTTACAAAATCATTTATATACTGCCATTAAGAAAAAACATACTTCTAAAGAATGATACACAAAAAAAGATAATGATTCAAGAAAATGTTTATCACATATTAAGTAGAAAGATAATTTATACAAACATGGTACAGTCCTAATTTTGGTTAAAATAATAAAAGACTGATTTAATATATACCAAAAGTGTGTTAACAATATTTTAATAATCTGAGATTGATAAAATTCCCGTGATTTTTATTTTCTTCTATAATTTCAAAATTTTGTAGAATGAGCATGTATTACTTTTATTATCAGAAATATATATATAGTATGTTTGTGTCAAACGTCTTTCCAAACACTCTCATTCTAGTCTCAGCTATTATAGTAAAATATCATGGATTTATATATAACATAAACGTAAGAAGTTGTAGGCAATATTCAGGTACACAAGAGAATATTACTTATGATTGAACTTATTGTGAATGCCTTTGGCTATACCTTTTGACTTTGCTGCTCTACAAACCTTCTCTATCTTTTGATGGTCTGTAGTGTGCAGCTGATAGGAAGTTTTTAATTGAAGGATGAAAGGTGATCATATTGAAGGAACCTGGGGCTGTCTTAGCCAGGGCTTGTCTGGGCTAGACTGGCAAACTGGGCCAACTACTATGATGAAAGCAACATTGGAGGGTTAATGCCACGTTTTATGGGCACCAAATCTGTACTAGTTTAGAGCAAGTTCAAAGTCCTGAGTTGGTGAGGCATTGCATTTGTTTTCCCCTGAGACTGTGACCTCTTCCTCTTTCCATTTCCAGCTCTAAGCACAAAGTTTGGCACATGATAGATGCTTAGCAAACAGTATTGGAATTGAAATGGAAAGGAATTAGAAAATTATGCAGATTCTCAACATTAATTTTACTAAATAGACATTGCAATATTAAGTGAAGTGAATTATGCAGATATAGTCACAGGCAACGTCTATATGGATACAAGGGAAGTTCAGTTGGAGCCATAATGATCTCTTATGTTTCGACATCATAGGCTGTTCTCTGTGCTCCTCTATTTTGGCTGCTGGTGGTAATTGGAAGGCCCTCAGCACTTTCAGCATTTGGCATAGTGAGCTGTAAGTTAAGTAAGAATATTGGAAACGGATGAAAAATTGCAACATTTAAGAGGAAAGTAATACACATTTTTGTAGGTGCATTTTAAGTAAAAAAAAAAAAAAAATATATATATATATATATATATATATAGTTGTTGTTGTTTTTGAGACGGAGTCTCACTCTGTCACCCAGGCTGGAGTGCAGTGGCACGGTCTCGGCTCACTGCAACCTCTGCCTCCTGAGTTCAAGCAATTCTCCTGCCTCAGCCTCCTTAGTAGCTGGAATTACAGGCGCCCACCACCAACTCCAGCTAATTTTTTGTATTTTTAGTAGAGACAGGGTTTCACCATATTGGCCAGGCTGATCTCAAACTCCTGATCTCAGGTAGTCCACCTTCCTTGGCCTCCCAAAGAACTGGGATTACAGGTGTGAGCCCAGCCAGTAAAATATATTTCTATCAATTAAGCTCCCACCTCAGCTAGCCAGGAAAATCAGATTTTGTCCTTTTGCCTTCTGGGCTATTTGACAACATATGCTGTTCCTCATGTTAATACCTTAACAGCTGTGCCAACAAGTCTGGTTTGAAAAAGAAGTAAGGGCTTAATGGTGTGTCTCTGCAGCCTATCAATATCTGTATGCATCAGTAAATTACTTCAGCCTTTCAAAACAGTTGTTCACCTCAGGCATGTGGGGTCAAAAGTCACTGTAGTTAACATACTGAAGCTTGCTAATAGGGATAAGAATTGGAATTATGACTTTTGAGCTCTCAATACCAAGGAAAGCAATGTTATGACAAACCCGTGTTTGTGTTGCTTTGTCACAGAATAACTCAGACACTACAGTCAGTAGCTAGCACTCTCTCTAATCTGAATGGTGTAGACATCTTCCTTTTACCTTATATTGCTCTGACTTTTCAGTAGGTTTTGTCTTGGAGTTCCACATAGCTTTTAATTCATTTCAGTTTAGCAAGTGTTTATTAAGTGTTAAATTAGGTGCTGAGAATGCAAAGATGAATAAGACTTTGATGAATGAGGTGTGCAGTTCAGTGGGGAAGACATGAACAGATTATTATTTCAATATATATTAAACATATAGGTATGCACAGAGAAAAGTTAATTAGCCCAGCCTTAGGAAGCCGGGAAAGGGAAAACTTCATGGACAGTTTAACTGATAAACTGTGTCTTACATAATGGGCAAGAATATTTCTGGAAGAGAGAACAATAGGAACATTAGAAATGTTTTCACTCAGCAGGGGCAGGAGAAAACAACTAGATAATGAGTCATGGAGAGCCCTATATGCCCTGAGAAGGTCTTTATTCTACAGTCACTGAAGAGTTTGATGCATTGAAGTAACATGGCTGGATCTTAATTTTAGGTAAATCACTCTAGGGGCACAGTAAAAGATAGTTTTAGTGAAACATAATTAGTAGTAGGAAAATCACTTCAAAAGGCTACGTAATGGGACCAATAAATGATGAGGGCCTAGGCTGGGACACCTAATCAGTGGTGGTAAGGATGGGAGAGGATAGGTGAGTCAAGAAGTGTTTTACGTGTTGACCTCCTCAGGACTTGAGAATGGGGAGTAGGAGGATGATCCTATTAAGTGAGATTACAAATATAGGAAGAAAAATTGTTTTGAGGCAAAGATGGTGTTTTCAGTTTTGGATATACGTTTGAGGTGACTTTAGGACATTCAAGTAGACATGAATTCTTTCAAAATGTAGAGAAATGGTAGTCAGTACTTGATAAAAAATTACTATCTTAGGCAGAAGTAAAGAACAAATAAATGAGCGCAAACTCCAAAGTGATATTGTCTCTTAAGAAGGGCTGGGCCTAGAGAAGGCATTAGGTGTAAAAATTAGGTTTGTGCAGAAGCAGTATAAAGTTATAAGTAGGTTATGTGGGGAATCAAGCATTTTACTTGAAAAGTGATATACTGACTTTTCACTTGAAAAGTCATATACTGTTTATAGATTACCTATTGGAGACATTAGGATTATAGTATGATATAATGTTAAGAAACACTGGATATAATGTAGTTTTTGATAGTTCAAAAGAGATTTTTTGATTTTGTGGTTTCTCAGTATCATGCACATCAGTGATTTTACTGACAAAAATTTTGATGAAATATCTAAAATATAAAGATTTCTGGATATCAATAATAGGCAACATGTATTGAGTGCTTACTGCGCACTAAGCTCTATTCTAGTACTTCATGTTGATTCATTACGTATAATTGTCTTAAACAGGTTGTCATATTATTCCCATTTTATAGATAGGAGGAACATTTAAGAAACCTACTGCAGATCACACAGGATTTATCCCCAAG
Organism: Symphalangus syndactylus; assembly: GCF_028878055.3. Taxonomy (NCBI): domain Eukaryota; kingdom Metazoa; phylum Chordata; class Mammalia; order Primates; family Hylobatidae; genus Symphalangus; species Symphalangus syndactylus. The sequence continues at coordinate 86,943,279 of NC_072424.2, forward strand.
GAGTTTTGCTGTACAACCTACCTCTTAACCACTATGCTATACTTCATTATCAAATAATCTAGGTTACAGGTACATGAAAACATGAAAATGCATTATACAAACAAAAATTCATATGAAGGTAACATTTCTAGAGGGACAAGATTGCCATATTCTAGAATCTGATGAACCTTTTTCTGCATTGCCTGCCAATTGATGCATATGATAGGAAAGACTCCAAAAGAAAAGTGCTTAGGTCTATAAATAATTGTTTTCTTTCTGTTCTCAAGAACTGTTGAAGATGATTATCTTCAGGGAGGGGAAAGTAGTGGGTGTAGTTGGGAATCAGCAGTCCAGGATTAGAAAAATTTTACTTTCATTTTGTGACTTTCTGTGCTGTTTAAGTTTTGTTACCTGTGGATATTAAAAAACATTTAACAGGGTTCTGTGTAATGGGATTATGGGCTACTCTTAAAATGTTTTAAATTAAGTATTTATAGCACACAAATTATACTAACATATCATCCCAAGAATTAGTAAGTAGGTTGACTTTCATATTCAGTGGATTTTACACAGTTCCACATAGAAACAATATTGTTATAAAATGGTTAGAAACGTAGTGTCACTATGAAACCATTATTCTCTTGTTTCTATGGGAAAGTGAATTTTCAATTATAGATAGGGATGTGGAAACTGTTGTCACTTTCTGCAGTCTTAGAAAATTCCTATACTTACACAGACATACACACACACACTTACTCAGTCACTCACTCATAGGCAAACATTTGCTCTGGGGGTAGGATAGTTTTCCTGAGTGAAAGAGGTGCTCTAGTGGGATATGGCAAGGATGAGAGTCAGATTAGAATTTTTATATCATTTGCTCTAGACAGGACTATGTTGTGAGAAGGACTCTGAGGACCTTCACCCACTAAAAACGGGGAAGTTAGTAGTGGTTGTTTGTATAACTGGTTTATTTGTAAGTCACACTTTTGGATTATGAAACTCCCCACAGTGATCAGTTGGTGTTTATTCTAATTCTAAAGCAATTTTAGTCATCTAGCAACTCATTTGGATGATGTGCTTGCTGTAAAATGAAATTTGCAGTTTTAAAAGACCCCAGAGCAACTATGGTGTAATTTGTGCAGTGTTGTACTACTCTTGGAATAGATAGGAAATGTGTGTTTGAATTAAGAAAAGACTGCTTTTCTGGAAAATTACAGAAGTTCTTAAAGAATTTTTTTTCACTATGGCATTGTTGAGAAGGGATTAATTTTTCTTAAAAAGAGCCAGGATACTCTGGATGTAATGAAAATATTAAGTTAGTGTTTGTGGCCTGTAAGCAAAAGAGGGAATACCACATGTCAGACTAGGACTGTAAATCATCATCCTTGGCAGGAACAAAGTTTGCTGTTTGTCTTGTTATGTCTGGACAGTTACCAGGGCCTGTGATGAATTTTCCAATTTCATTATCAAAATCCCAGAGTGTGGAAGCATTTACATAGACTCTAGGGTACAGGTATTAGTGGTCTGATCTCACTCTTTGGGGTTCTTGTTTTAAAATGGACGAGACTTTATATTTAGAGGAATTATAAATATGGTTAAATGTGATGGAAAGGGAAACAATTTTATAATTTTTAATAGTGTCTTTGTTTTATAGTTATTTTGAAAACAAATCAACACCTATATGAAATTATAAAGTACATTTGAGAACCCAAAAATAACCCCACCGCCAAAGATTCTGAGCATTCAGAACATAGCTTGGTATGCATTCTATCTACTGTATTTCAGTGGTTTTAAGACACGTATTTTTAGAAATTTTAGAAATTAAAAAATGTCTAAAATAAGGAGATGTCTTGTAATCATTATTGGCCTCAATTGAAGTCAGATTACTTCAGAAAGGATTTGCATTTCGCTCTGCCAGTTATTTGCACTACTACCAATCTGAGACCACTTTAAGTTAAATTCTCTGCCTGAAAGATTTTTTTGTTTTGTTTTGTCTTTGTTGATTTTGCTGTGTTTTGGTTTTGACCCCACTGGTTGTATGAATTCAGACTACAAAGCTAGGTGAGTACTGGCTTTTAGATAAAATTGCTTCTATCTTGTGTACAGATGGAGACTTTCAGGTTTCCTTGCTGTCTCATTCTGAATGCTGGGTTTATTTTTCATTTGTTTATATTGCATTTGTACCCCTTTTGTTGTTCTAGCTTTACATGGGAGGCCTCTTATTTGGGGTATTTTGTTGTTTTGGTGGTGGTGGTACATGAAAGAATAATACATTTTATAATTTATTGTGGCTTAGATTTGATCAAAGACTCATCAGAGGGCCAGGTGTGGTGGCTCATGGCTGTAATCTCAGTACTTTGGGAGGCCGAGGTGGGAGGATCACGAGGTCAGGGGTTCGAGACCAGCCAGGCCAACATAGTGAAACCCCGTCTCTACTAAAGATACAAAAAATTAGCCAGGCATGGTGGTGCGCACCTGTAACCTCAGCTACTCTGGAGGCTGAGGCAAGAGAATCACTTGAACCCATCCTGGGAGGCGTAGGTTGCAGTGAGCCAAGATTGTGCCATGGCACTCCAGCCTAGGCAACAGGGTGAGACTTTGTCTCAAAAAAAAAAAAAAAAAAAGACTCATCAGACACTTGCCCAGGCCCCTACTACCATCCTTCTTCAGAATTTGCTTACTCTCATTGTAGACACGCTTCTAATAAACTCAATGTCATTGTTACACATTTCTTTGCTCATTCCTTTAGTGATCTTCAAACTTTAATTTATGTAAGAATCAGTTGGATAATTATCAAAATGATATATTTATGGGCCATATCCCTAGAATTTCTGTTTCCATGGACCTTGGTGAGGCCCAGGAATCTGCATGTTTATTAAAAATAAAAATCCTCAGGGTATTCTTACCTAAGTGATTGAAGGACCACACTTAGACTGCATACTCTATATCTAACTCAATACTCATGGCTTCAGCTTCCATCTGTGTATATTGATGACTTCCAAACCCTTATCTTTGTTTTTATTATTATTATTATTATTATTATTATCTACCGACTGAGCTAGCTGGGGCCAAATCCTTATCTTTAAACAATTCTTGAATGTCAAACTCATCTGTAAAATTGGCATGTCTCTATTAAAGACAGAATACACTCCGAACCAGGATACCTGGGTTCAAATCCCAGCTCAGCCCCTTAATAGCTGCATGACCCTGGGCAAGTTACTTAACTTCTCAGATGCCTTACGTAAAAAGAAGTTAATACCTCATAGTGTTGCCTTCATGATTCAGTGGATCAATCAATGCATGTAAACTTCTTTGACCAGTGCCTTGCATGTAGCAAGCTCAATATAAATGTTAGCTGATTTTTAAAAAATGTTATTTCACAAGCACCTCAATTATGTCTAACATAAATCTTTTATACCACCTCCACTGCTTTCAAAATCTGTTTTCTACCTTGGTTACAACTTTATTTCATTTTTCCCTATCACGAGTTTTCCTTGTTCTGGTCATAAGTTCTATGAATTTGACATCCTAATTTTCTCTAGTTTTTCTCTTCCTTTCCATAGGATTAGTAGCAGGAAATACCTAAATAGAACCACTTCTGGCCAGGCACGGTGGTTCACGCCTATAATCTCAGTACTTTGGGAGGCCAGGGCGGGCAGATTGGAGTTCAAGACTAGCCTGGCCAACATGGCGAAACCCCGTCTTTACTAAAAAAATACAAAAATTAGCCAGGCATGGTGGCATGCGCCTGTAATCCCCGCTACTCGGGAGGCTGAGGCAGAAGAATCGCTTGAACCCAGAAGGTGGAGGTTGCAGTGAACCAAGATCGCGCCATTGCACTCCAGCCCAGCCCAGGCGACAGGCGAGACTCCGTCTCAAAAAAAAAAAAGAACCACTTCTATTGCTTTATCATCTCTCACATAGAGCTCTGGAATAGCCTCCTACCTGTACTTTGAGCATTTGGTTGTTTCTGTTCTTACTTCATAAAAGTCTTTGTTAATGCAATGTGATCTTGCTACTCCTCTGCTGGGTGGCTTTTACTACCTACAGGATAAAATCTAAACACCTGTACCTGGCATACGAGGCTCCTCAGATCTGGTTTCTGCCTCATCTTTTGCAATATTAGGCACTATACAACTTTCCAGCTTTAGTAAATCACTCATAGTAGATTGCTCAAAACACTGGCTTCTCTCTTGCTTTCATAATTTTGCATAGATAAGCAATATAGTGTGGTGATTTAGAGTGAGAGCTTTAGAGTCAGACTGCCAAATCTTGACTTTGCCACTTAACTAGGTGTGGACCTTGGATGAAACAGTTTTTTCTATGCCACAGTTTCCTCATCTGTAAAACAGGAATAATTGTGCCTCATAGCATTGGTATGTGGATTTAGTAAGTTAATTCACAGAAGAAGTTTTTAATAAATGTGAGATATCATTGTTTTTATTATTACCATGCTATTTCTTCTGTCTGTGAACTTGATCTTTTCTTCTACCCATTCTCTTACTTTCTTTTGCTTGTGAAGTGCTAAAGCTTGCCTAGTTCAGAATACTAGTTCAGTACCAAGTATTCATCTTTCATGTCTCAGTTTAAGAACTAGCACCTCCAGGAAGTCATCATTGAAATCCCCAGACTCTGGGTCAGATACTTCTCCTCTGGATTCCCATAGCATCCTATGTAGCATAATTAAGTTGTGGATGTTTCAGGGACTGCCTGGGATTGTATTTTTCATCTCTGAATGTTTAATGAATGAAACTTGATTGCTTTGTTGTTTCTTATTTGCTATAAGTTGGGAAACCAATTAGAAAGGAGTGTTCTGCTAGAAACAAGTAGGTAGACAGCAAGGGAAGAGGTAGCAAGAGATGAAAAGACAGACAACAGAGTCTAGTATGGTCTGGAACTTTCCAGTGAAGGGGTAAACAATACAAGTATCACACTGGGTCCCTAAGTATCATTGTGCATAATTAAAATGCTATGATGCTATCCTTAAGTCATCCTAAAGGTTAAATTGTGTTGAATATACTCTGTCTAAAAGGAAGGAAAGCAGTTTAAACACTTTAGGAATCTTTCTTTTAAAACTAGTAGAAATAAATTTTGGTACTGAACTAGGCAAGCTTTAGTTATTTATCATTGTCCAATAGCTCATTCCTCCTTGGGCAGCCTGACTAATCAGTGAAGTCCCACAATTAATTCTGACTATTAAGTCTGCTCAACCTGTGGAAAAAAAAATGTAAAGGCCTAGAAAGTGGATTTGTTATGGTTGAACCCAGCAAATCAGTAAATACTGTCCTAACTTAAAAAAAAACACACTAATCTGAGTGCCATTAATTTTTAAATGTTATATATATATATTTTTTTTACTCAGTTTCTGAACTCTGTCTTTACTAAGTTTACCATCAACCATTCTAAAGAGAAAAGGGTGTGGTGGCACACACCTGCTGCTACTGAGGAGGCTGAGGTGGGAGGATCGCATGATCCCAGGAGTTTGAAGCTAGTCTAGGCAACATGGTGAGAACCTGTCTTGACTGATTGATTGATTGATTGATAGGGGAGTGGATAGAAATGGTTAAAGTTCAACAAAAATAAGTATAGTATACTTTTATCCTTATAAATACAATGAACATTATAAGAATGTTGAAACCCTTTCAAAATCACTTATTTTTTTAGCTTAGAATTTTTTGAAGAAATACTACCAGTAATATTTTCAAATCCTAAGAATTATGCTTTACTTAAATGATATTAAATTAAAACCTCTATGTAAAAGTACATATTAAAGCACAATATGTGTGTTTTTTTTTAAGTTAGGACAGTATTTACTGATTTGCTGGGTTCAACCATAACAAACATTAGCATAGGGAGGTAGGAAAAAGTTGTTGACCTAACAAATTAGTTTCAGAGGCTTTATTTTTACAAATATTTTTTGGATTAGGCCCTGGAGATATGTATGCCCCTTTGCAGAGTGTAGGAATTTGGATTGTGGAGACTTACAGAAAAAATAAACATAATTGCCCTTTCTGAGTTTCTGTTGAGATAAGAGGCACGAGACCCTTACAAATGAAAATATGTAAGTGCTTCCAACAGATATTCTTATGAATAATTGATACTCTAAATCTCCAGCTGCTTTCTACCTCTTTGGAAATCTAATTGAGAAAATATTTTATTAGATTTCTGTTTCTCATTATAAAAGTAAAATGTTTCATTGTGGAGAATGTTTTAGAAGGTAGAAGTAAGAACATGAAAATCTGTTGTCCATCTATTAACACTTAATTACTTTAATCTTTATTTGTATCTATCTTTGTCCTTTTAAAAAATAGGCTATAATTATACAGTTTTATATTGTTCCTCATTTATATTAAATCAGGAACATTTTCTCATGAACTGAATAGTCAAGATAAACTAAATCTTGGTAAAGATGATGGGGAGTCTAATCATTTAAGTGACCTTAGACATTATATGTTCTAAACTAAATGGATACACGTTCAATAAGGAGAAATCTAATTATTAGAATGTTCATAAGCCTGGTTATTTTAAATTCAGCACTTGAATTTGAAAAGTAGATAGCTCTTATTGCATGTATTGAATTGAATTAACTGTGCACATGAAATTAGATGCCATATTATAATTTATAAAATATTTGTAAAAGATTGGCATTACTTTGTACTCTTAAAAAACTGGCTGTTGGTCAGGCACGGTGCCTCACGCCTGTAATCCCAGCACTTTGGGAGGCCAAGGCGGGCGGATCACAAAGTCAAGAGATCAAGACCATCCTGGCCAACATGGTGAAACCCCGTCCCTACTAAAAATACAAAAATTAGCTGGGCACGGTGGCGCATGCCTGTAGTCTCAGTTACTTGGGAGGCTGGGGCAAGAGAATCACTTGAACCCAGGAGATGGAGGTTGCAGTAAGCCGAGATCGCGCCTCTGCACTCCAGCCTGGCGACAGAGCAAAACTCCGTCTCAAACAAAACAAAACAAAAACTGGCTATTCTACTCATGTAATAGTGTATTTTTTATATTCAGACTATTTAATGAGTTTGGAGGCTGCTCAGTAAAAGTTTATTAGTAGTTATGAAATGAACGAATTTTACTTGATATAGTGTTGACTCACCCCCTTCCCTTTTCTTTTTTCTCCATCTCATTTTCTTGTGTCAGTCTTTTTTCAACAGTGTAATTGCAAATTCAGTCAGATAGCAGAAGCCATGTCCTGTGTTCTTTATATTTCAGGGAGGCATAGTGTATTAGACATAAATAGTAAATATTTGTTCTCACTTTTACTCCTTTGTTACCACTTTCTCCTGCTTTTTCCCCACTTCTCTTATCATTCCTTTTTTTTAAATCTCCTTTGAGAGTTTTTTTTTCCTTCACTTGTCTCCCAAATCTGTGATTCTTAATCTTTTTTTGTTTGTTTGTTTGTTTTGTTTTGTTTTTTTGGAGACTGAATCTCCTCTGTCACCCAGGCTGGAGTGCAGTGGCGCCATCTCGGCTTGCTGCAACCTCTGCTTCCCGGGTTCAAACGATTCTCCTGCCTCAGCCTCCCGAGTAGCTGGGATTACAGGCACCTGCCACCATGCCTGGCTAATTTTTTTTTTTTTTTTTAAATTTTTAGTAGAGACGAGGTTTCACCATGTTGGCCAGGATAGTCTCGATCTGCTGACCTCGTGATCCGCCCGCCTCGGCCTCCCAAAGTGCTGGGATTACAGGCATGAGCCACTGCGCCCGGCCAAATCTGTGATTCTTAACCTTTTATAAAATTTTGTCTCGACACATCTGAGGAGGACCCACAATGGTTCCCTAATGGACAAAGGCAGTGAGTCTCAGCTACCTCTTTTGTTGTGCACAAAATGCACACACTAAAAATTACTGTTCTTTATACTGTCCTTGGGTGATCTAATTGATAACCAAATCTCTATCTCTAGATCTAGCCTAAATGCTCACCTAACCTCCAGATTCATATTTCAGTCTGCTTGCTGGGCAGTTCTGTGTCTGTAAGCACCTCAAATTTGACATGTCTAAAACAGAATTCATTATTTCCCTAAGACTTGTAGCCCCTTTTATATTATTCCATATTTCTATTAATTCATCACTATCTACCCATTTACCCAACCAAAAATTTTGAGGAGTATTTTGGAGTCTTTCCTCTCTCCTATTACATATTTGTAGCAGATTCCTAAGTTCTTTTGATTATATCTTCTCAGCATCTTTCATATTTATCTCATCTACTCCAGTCCTGTTTTAGACCTATATTTTTCTTGTTTGAATTACTTTGGTAACCTCTTAATTTGTCCATCTGCCTATAATTGCTTCCTCATTTTGTCTGTTCACCTTAAGGCCATCTGAATGAACTTGTCAAAATGCAAACCTAGTCATGTTATTCCCTTTTATGTCCTTAATTACCTCCCTATGGTCTAATCAAATAAATTATAAACTCCTTGATGTGATCTACAAAATCCTTTGTGGCATGGCCCTTATGCATTTTTAGCCTGTTTTTTACTGCCAACATTTATTCACTGTACTCCAAACAAATTCACTAGGATCTATGATCGTCCTCAATGATTATACATTCTATCTTCACTAATGGCATATTTCCAGTTTTCGTGTTCCTGCTAAACCTCTTATTGTTTGTTTGTTTTGGTCTCTGTCTTTCCTAATGTCTGGTAAGCCTTGGTTAGATAGCTTATATGTAAGAGTGGAGCACTGAAAAACTAACTGAAGGCCAGGCACAGTGGCTTATGCCTATAATCCCAGCACTTTGGGAGGCCGAGGCAGGTGGATCACCTGAGGTCAGGAGTTCGAGACCAGCCTGGCCAACATGGTGAAGCTCTGTTTCTACTAAAAATACAAAAAATTAGCTGGGCATGGTGGCGGGCGCCTGTAATCCCAGTTACTCGGGAGGCTGAGGCAGCAGAATCGCTTGAACCTGGGAGGCAGAGGTTGCAGTGAGCTGAGATAGCACCACTGCACTCCAGCCTGGGTGACAGAGAGACTCCGTCTCAAAACAAAAGCCAAAATAACTAATTGGAAACTCTATATCTATCCAATCAATTCATTTTATCGCCTTTAGTGTCTATATTAACTTAAGCTATTCATATTTCCTAGAAAACAGATCCTCACTTCTTCACTTGGATATAATAATATAGACTGCCGACATTCTGGGAACTGATCAGTCATCTAGCTTCCAGTCTGGTGCCCCTCCCTCAATTGTGCTGAGTGTCCCCCAATCCAGAGATATTCTGTAATTTCTTCCTCAGAAAGAAACAAAATTCTGATCTTCCCAGATAAAGGTAGAGCACTCTTCTGGCTGCATGGAAAGGCAGAGGTTAGTTATTTGGGCATATAATTTACTTCTACATTAAACTTTCAACCTGTTCTCTAGTTTCCAGCTCGATCTTACCTACTGCTTACAGAGAGGTGTGGCTGATTCCTGAGCCATTCGAGGATCCTGCTGGGTAAAATTTAAAAAGTCACATTTCTTACTTGGTTTAGGAGTCTGCCTTTTTGCATTAGCTAAGCCTATTACCACTCATACATCTGTTTTCCATTTTCCAAAGTTTTGTTGTTGTCACCTCTACTTATCTTTCTCTTCGCAGGTTTATGTCTTTCTTTAAATTTTTTTTTTTAATTTAAAATTTCTTTAAAAATTGTTTTAATATTATTTTAGTGAGTTTCCAAGTGGGAGCAAAAGTAAGTATATATGTTCACTCTGCCATATTAACCTAAACTTCTCTTTCAAAACTGTTCGTAATTTCAGATTATTTCTGATTATATTCAGATTATATTCTGAAGTTCGTTATCTCTCCATCAATCAGAGAGTGTTAATCTCTCCTTTGTGTTCCCATGGCTTTCTGCATATGCTTTTGTTATGGAACCAAGCCCATCGAATCAAAGATTGTTTTTATCATATTTGTCTCCCCTACTACGCATTGTTATGCAACCAATCTCTAAAACTTTTTCATCTGGCAAAACTGAAACTCTGTAACTCATTTCACTCCTCCCCAGCAACCACCATTCTACCTGAATCTGTTTCTGTAAGTTCGACTACTTTAGATACTTCATATAAGTGGAAACACATATATGACAAACATCGTATGTTTGTCTTTTCTGTGATTGGTTTATTTCACTTAGCATCATATCTTCAAAGTTCATCAAAATTGAAGCCTCTGTCAGAGTTTCCTTCCTTTTTAAGGCTGATTAATATTCCATTGCTTGTATATATCACATTTTGTTTACCTATCAATGGGCATTTGGTTTGCTTCTGCCTTTTGGTTATGGTGAATTGTGCTGCTATGAACATAGGTATACAAATACCTCTTTGAGACCCTGCTTTCAGTTCTTCTGCATACATATACAGAAGTGTGATTGTCTTTTATGAAATTGACATTTTTTAAGAAAACAATCCCCTCTCTGCTGGTTTTTTTTTTTTTTTTTTAAAAGAAAAATAGAACACTTTTCATTTGTTGTTTATGTGGTGTTTGCTCATGTTGAGATTCAGGTTATGCTTTCTGGCCAGAATACTGCGTAAGTGGTGTTGCGTCCTTCTCCAGGTTTCATATCCAAAGGCAAATGATGGCCTTCTACCTCTCACAGGTGATGTTAATTTTAATCATCCTATCAGAGTGTTGCTTGTGTTTCTACTATACAGTTACTAGTTTTTCCTTGCATCTTATAAGCACTCTATGGGAAACAGACTTTAGGACCATGCAAATATCCTGCTCCTCATTAAACTGTATCCCCTGGATTTAGCAGCTATTGATGCTTCTTGCCTAAATCAGCCTTTATTGTGATGGTTACAAAATGATGATTTTTCATATCTATGAAGGAATGTTTTTTAAGTTAATTATAAATTACATTAAGTAGATCAATTCGAATGTCAAAAGATCAGTATATTAAATGTAAGATTTGCTGCTACTGTTAATACATTATACATGAATGTCATTGAAGTGTAATAATACTTAAACTGCTTCTAAATTTCTGGAATTTGATGGTTACTGTAGTATTCCTATAAAGTCATTGCGTATTTTCAATGTTGAATATATAGTGCCTAAGACGTGAATTAGGTTCTGATACTTTTTCTTATTCTCAGCCTATAGATTGTTTACTGTTTGTTCTATTATCTGAATCCTGCTAGTGAACTCTCTAGTTAATAACTAACCAGATAATATTCATTTTACTGTAATTGAAGAAGAACAAACTTTACAGTTTGGAATACTTTTGAGAATTGTAGCTGGAATGGAAAGATATAAGCCTAAGTATCATTCTGTGTGTGCAACTAAAACTGGTTTGTCTGAAGCAGTTAGTATCTCTAAAGTATGTCTAAAGCTATTACGGTATTTTGTTTCAAGCAATATGGCAGACTAGATGTTCAGAGAAACTTCTGGTAAAAGAACACATTTTTAAATGCTGGATAAAATACTAAAAAAAATTTTTTTAAGTATGCTTGAGTTGACAGCAAAGTAAGGTGAAAATACAAGGCTGTAAATAATGAGAAGGCCCAATTCTGTGGAGATAAGTGAGCCATAGAACCTCTTTACCTCTAAAGTTGCCTTCTGATACCTTATGGCCCAGAACCTGGGCTTTAAAGAGGTAGTCCTGCTTGCATGGGACAGAGGAAGTCTGAGCCTAGGCATTGTGAGTTACAAGTTTGGACACTGCAATATAAAGCTGAGATCCCCAAAGTGTGAATCATCTCCTGTGGATAATTCAAGGAAAATAACCTGCTCTTTAGAATGACACTGCCTAGCTCATTCTTGGTTTTGATTAGAGTACACAAAAAGAATCTTTCCTGAGAAATCCTCATCACAATCCTATGCTCCTGTGGGTTTGAAGTTGAAATTCGCCTTGCAAAAATAATCTTAATCTAAAGTTTTAGTTTAATGATGCTTTTGGTTTGGGATGCCTCAGGATCCTAGCAGAAAAAATAGAAGTTTTCTCTGAAGAAAAGTGCTTTAAACATTGACTTTGAAGAATTCCTACAGTTAAAGATCTAAGAAATGTGTTTAAAATCAGAACTCTAAATGTATGAATAAGACCAGCCTGGGCAACATAATGAGACCCTATCTCTGAAAAACACAAACAGCAGCAACAATAGCAAAAAATTGTATGATACTCTTTTTCAGTAACTTGCATTTTTCACCCAACAGTTTTCTAAAATTCATCCTTATTGAAATCCTTACCACAGGTTATTCATTGTCTTTGTTAGGACGTTGTGTAAATATACCACAGTTTATCTGTTTATCCATTTTGGCTGTTTCTAGTTTTTGCTGTTTCAAATAGTGCTGCTACAAATATTCTTAATAATGTATTTCCTGGTGATTATATGTAAAAGTTTCTCTAAGACTTATTCGCTAGATTGTAATATCTATCTGTATGTGTATATGTGTATGTAAAGAAATATATATTTAATTTTATTCCATAATAGTAAATTGTTTTAAAATTGGTACCAGTTTATGTGCCAACACTTACTAGTGTTCTCATAGTTCTACATCATTTCTAAAATTTTATATTGTCAATTTTAAATTTTGCCTAACTGTTGGATATGAAATGCTAGTTTATGGTTTTAAGTTGCATTTCCCTGATTACTACTGAGGTTGAGCATCTTTTCCTATATTTATAAGCCGCTTACGTTTCCTCTTTTTGAAGTGTCCCTTATGCTTATTTTTTCTGTTGGGTTTTGTGTTTTCTTTCTGATTTGTAGTTCTTCAGGTATTTTGAGTACTAGTCCCTGGTAAATTAATTAAATTAATATCTACCCAGTAGCCAAGTTAGATCGTCTGAGAATTATCTTTGAATTGTTCTTCTCCTTTATCCCTTAAATATAATAATTGCTAGCATGTATCAACTTTTACTATGTATCAGACATCTTTCTGAGTGCCCTACTTATGTTGTCTCATTTAATCCTTAGAGCAATCTTATATGTTAAGGCAGCAGGGACCGGTTTTATGGAAGACAGTTCTTCCACAGATGCGGCAGGGGTAAGGGGCTGGTTTGGGGATGAAACAGTGTCACCCCAGATCATTCCAGATCATGAAACATTAGTTCGATTCTCATAAGGAGCGTGCAGCCTAGATCCCTGATATGCGCAGTTGACAGTAGGGTTTGTGCTTCTATGAAAATCTAATGCAGCCCTGATCTGACAGGAAGCGGAGCTCAGGAGGTAATGCTTGCTCGCCTTCACTCACCTCCTGCTGGGCACCCTGGTTCCTAACAGGCCAAGAACGGATAATATTCCACAGACCAGGGGTTGGGGAACCCTGTGTTAAGATACCATTTTTCTGATCTTAGTTATTTAAGATCAGAGCAGAACTGAAGGAGATAGAGACACACAAACCCTTCAAAAAATCAGTGAATCCAGGAGCTGGTTTTTTGAAAAGGTCAACAAAATTGATAGACAGCTAGCAAGACTAATGAAGAAAAGAGAGAAGAATCAAATAGACGCAATAAAAAATGAAAAAGGGGTTATCACCACCGATCCCACAGAAATACAAACTACCATCAGAGAATACTATAAACACCTCTATGCAAATAAACTAGAAAATCTAGAAGAAATGGATAAATTCCTCGACACATACACCCTCCCAAGACCAAACCAGGAAGAAGTTGAATCTCTGAATAGACCAATAACAGGCTCTGAAATTGAGGCAATAATTAATAGCTTACCAACCAAAAGAAGTCCAGGACCAGATGGATTCACAGCCGAATTCTACCAGAGATACAAGGAGGAGCTCGTACCATTCCTTCTGAAACTATTCCAATCAATAGAAAAAGAGGGAATCCTCCCTAACTCATTTTATGAGGCCAGCATCATCCTGATACCAAAGCCTGGCAGAGACACAACAAAAAAAGAGAATTTTAGACCAATATCCCTGATGAACATCAATGCAGAAATCCTCAATATAATACTGGCAAACCGAATCCAGCAACACATCAAAAAGCTTATCCACCATGATCAAGTGGGCTTCATCCCTGGGATGCAAGGCTGGTTCAACATACGCAAATCAGTAAATGTAATCCAGCATATAAACAGAACCAAAGACAAAAACCACATGATTATCTCAATAGATGCAGAAAAGGCCTTTGACAAAATTCAACAGCCCTTCATGCTAAAAACTCTCAATAAATTAGGCATTGATGGGACGTATCTCAAAATAATAAGAGCTATTTATGACAAACCAACAGCCAATATCATACTGAATAGGCAAAAACTGGAAGCATTCCCTTTGAAAACTGGCACAAAACAGGGATGCCCTCTGTCACCACTCCTATGCAACATAGTGTTGGAAGTTCTGGCCAGGGCAATCAGGCAGGAGAAGGAATAAAGGGTATTCGTTTTGGAAAAGAGGAAGTCAAATTGTCCCTGTTTGCAGATGACATGATTGTATATCTAGAAAACCCCATCGTCTCAGCCCAAAATCTCCTTAAGCTGATAAGCAACTTCGGCAAAGTCTCAGGATACAAAATCAATGTACAAAAATCAGAAGCATTCTTATACACCAATAACAGACAAACAGAGAGCCAAATCATGAGTGAACTCCCATTCACAATTGCTTCAAAGAGAATAAAATACCTAGGAATCCAACTTACAAGGGATGTGAAGGACTTCTTCAAGGAGAACTACAAACCACTGCTCAATGAAATAAAAGAGGATACAAACAAATGGAAGAACATTCCATGCTCATGGGTAGGAAGAATCAATGTCGTGAAAATGGCCATACTGCCCAAGGTAATTTATAGATTCAATGCCATCCCCATCAAGCTACCAATGACTTTCTTCAAAGAATTGGAAAAAACTACTTTAAAGTTCATATGGAACCAAAAAAGAGCCCACATTGCCAAGTCAATCCTAAGCCAAAAGAATAAAGCTGGAGGCATCACGCTACCTGACTTCAAACTATACTACAAGGCTACAGTAACAAAAACAGCATGGTACTGGTACCAAAACAGAGATATAGACCAATGGAACAGAACAGAGCCCTCAGAAATAATGCCACACATCTGCAACCATCTGATCTTTGACAAACCTGACAAAAACAAGCAATGGGGAAAGGATTCCCTATTTAATAAATGGTGCTGGGAAAACTGGCTAGCCATATGTAGAAAGCTGAAACTGGATCCCTTCCTCACACCTTGTACAAAAATTAATTCAAGATGGATTAAAGACTTACATATTAGACCATAAAAACCCTAGAAGAAAACCTAGGCAATACCATTCAGGACATAGGCGTGGGCAAGGACTTCATGTCAAAAACACCAAAAGCAATGGCAACAAAAGCCAAAATTGACAAATGGGATCTAATTAAACTAAAGAGCTTCTCCCCAGCAAAAGAAACTACCATCAGAGTGAACAGGCAACCTACAGAATGGGAGAAAATTTTTGCAACCTACTCATCTGAAAAAGGGCTAATATCCAGAATCTACAAAGAACTCAGACAAATTTACAAGGAAAAAACAAACAACCCCATCAACAAGTGGGCAAAAGATATGAACAGACACTTCTCAAAAGAAGACATTTACGCAGCCAACAGACAGATGAAAAAAATGCTCATCATCACTGGCCATCACAGAAATGCAAATCAAAACCACAATGAGATGCCATCTCATACCAGTTAGAATGGCGATCATTAAAAAGTCAGGAAACAACAGGTGCTAGAGAGGATGTGGAGAAATAGGAACACTTTTACACTGTTCATGGGACTGTAAACTAGTTCAACCATTGTGGAAGTTGGTGTGGCAATTCCTCAGGGTTTTAGAACTAGAAATATCATTTGACCCAGCCATCCCATTCCTGGGTTACTGGGTATATACCCAAAGGATTATAAATCATTCTGCTATAAAGACACATGCACACGTATGTTTATTGCGGCACTATTCACAATAGCAAAGACTTGGAACCAACCCAAATGTCCAACAGTGATAGACAGGATTAAGAAAATGTGGCACATATACACCATGGAATACTATGCAGCCATAAAAAATGATGAGTTCATGTACTTTGTAGGGACATGGATGAAGCTGGAAACCATCATTCTCAGCAAACTATCACAAGGACAAAAAAACCAAACACTGCATGTTCTCACTCATAAGTGGGAATTGAACAATGAGAACACTTGGACACAGGAAGGGGAACATGACACACTGGGGCCTGTTGTAGGGTGCAGGGATGGAGGAGGGATAGCATTAGGAGATAAACCTAGTGTAAATGACGAGTTAATGGGTGTACCACACCAACATGGCACATGTATACATATGTAACAAACCTGCATGTTGTGCACATGTACCCCAAAACTTAAAGTATAATAAAAATAAAAAACAAAACAAAAAAAGATACCATTTTTATCTTTATTTTGCAAATGAGGAATTTGAGGCACAGAGAAGTTAAACATTTGATAAGGGTCACACCACAGTGCTTCAGTTTGAACCAAAGAAGTCTGCTCTGAAACTTGTAATTTTATTTTATTTTATTTTAATTTAATTTAATTTTGTTTTGTTTTAGTTTATTTTATCTATTCTATTCTATTCTATTCTTTCTATTCTATTCTATTCCATTCATTTTCTTGAGAGACAGTCTTTCACTCTGTCGCCCAGGCTACAGTGCAGTGGCACAATCTCGGCTCACTGCAGCCTCCACCTTCCAGGTTCAAGTGATTCTCCTGCCTCAGCTTCCTGAGTAGCTGGGATTACAGATGTGCACCACTGTGCCCTACAGTGTATTTTTAATAGAGACGGGGTTTCTCCGTGTTGGCCAGGCTGGTCTTGAACTCCTGGGGTCTCAAGCAATCCGCCCACCTCCACCTCCCAAAGTGCAGGGATTATAGGTGTGGGGCATGGCGCCTGGCCTAAAACTTGTATCTTTAAACATTGTAATATCTTTCATTATTTTTGTAAGTTGTATTCTAGAAGTATAGTAAAAACTCTGTTTTTAATAAAGTCAATATGTTTAAACCTTTTTTGTTTGTAATAGTAATATATTTAAGATGCATATTTTCATTTTTTCCATTTTGATTTTGTTTTATTTAATAAGTTATAATAGATGGAGTCTTGCTCTGTCACCCAGGCTGGAGTCCATGGCCCCATCTTGGCTCACTGTGACCTCTGCCTCCCAAGTTCAGGCTATTCTCCTGCCTCAGCCTCCTGAGTAGCTGGGACTACAGGTGTGTGCCACCACACCCAGCTAATTTTTGTATTTTTAGTAGAGATGGAGTTGGACCATGGTGGTCAGGCTGGTCTCAAACTCCTGACCTACTGATCTGCCCACTTTGGCCTCCCAAAGTGCTGGGATTACAGGTGTGAGCCACCGCTCCCAGCCTCAAAACATACTTTTAATGGCTGTATAATTTTACAGTATATGATTGTCATGTAATGAGTTATTGCTAGTTTGGGATATTTATTTATTCAACAAGGATTTTTGAATACCTTATCTGTGCCAGGTACAATTCTAGGCATTATGGATAGAGTGGGGAACAAATCACTCAAAGCCCATGCCCTCATGGATCTTACATTCTAGTTAGGGCAGTGAGAAGACAAATAACAAAACAATTCTGCATTCAGTGGAGAAAATGCAGAGAAATGGGATAGAAAGTGCTGAGGAGGGAAATAGGATTAGTGTTTTATAAAGAATGGTCAGCAGTGAGAGAGGGCATCCCTGTCTTGTGCCAGTTTTCAGAGGGAATGCTTCCAGTTTTTGCCCATTCAGTATGATATTGGCTGTGGGTTTCTCATAGATAGCTCTTATTATTTTGAGATACGTCCCATCAATACCTAATTTATTGAGAGTTTTTAGCATGAAGGGTTGTTGAATTTTGTCAAAGGCCTTTTCTGCATCTATTGAGATAATCATGTGGTTTTTGTCTTTGGTTCTGTTTATATGCTGGATTACATTTATTGATTTGCGTATGTTGAACCAGCCTTGTATCCCAGGGATGAAGCCCACTTGATCATGGTGGATAAGCTTTTTGACGTGCTGCTGGATTCGGTTTGCCAGTATTTTATTGAGGATTTTTGCATCAATGTTCATCAAGGATATTGGTCTGAAATTCTCTTTTTTGGTTATGTCTCTGCCAGGCTTTGGTATCAGGACGATGCTGGCTTCGTAAAATGTGTTAGGGAGGATTCCCTCTTTTTCTATCGATTGGAATAGTTTCAGAAGGAATGGTACCAGTTCCTCCTTGTACCTCTGGTAGAATTCGGCTGTGAATCCATCAGGTCCTGGACTCTCTTTGGTTGGTAAGCTATTGATTATTGCCACAATTGCAGAACCTGTTATTGGTCTATTCAGAGATTCAACTTCTTCCTGATTTAGTCTTGGGAGGGTGTATTTGTCGAGGAATTTATCCATTTCTTCTAGATTTTCTAGTTTATTTGCATAGAGGTGTTTGTAGTATTCTCTGATGGTAGATTGTATTTCTGTGGGATGGGTGGTGATATCCCCTTTTTCATTTTTTATTGCGTCTATTTGATTCTTCTCTCTTTTCTTCTTTATTAGTCTTGCTAGCTGTCTATCAATTTTGTTGATCTTTTCAAAAAACCAGCTCCTGGATTCATTAATTTTTTGAAGGGTTTTTTGTGTCGCTATTTCCTTCAGTTCTGCTCTGATTTTAGTTATTTCTATCCTTTTGCTAGCTTTGAATGTGTTTGCTCTTGCTTTTCTAGTTCTTTTAATTGTGATGTTAGGGTGTCAATTTTGGATCTTTCCTGCTTTCTCTTGTGGGCATTTAGTGCTATAAATTTCCCTCTACACACTGCTTTGAACGTGTCCCAGAGATTCTGGTATGTTGTGTCTTTGTTCTCGCTGGTTTCAAAGAACGTCTTTATTTCTGCCTTCATTTCATTATGTACCCAATAGTCATTCAGGAGCAGGTTGTTCAGTTTCCATGTAGTTGAGCGGTTTTGAGTGAGTTTCTTAATCCTGAGTTCTAGTTTGATTGCACTGTGGTCTGAGAGACAGTTTGTTATAATTTCTGTTCTTTTACATTTGTTGAGGAGAGCTTTACTTCCAACTATGTGGTCAATTTTGGAATAGGTGTGGTGTGGCGCTGAAAAAAATGTATATTCTGTTGATTTGGGGTGGAGAGTTCTGTAGATGTCTATTAAGTCCACTTTGTGTAGAGCTGAGTTCAATTCCTGGATATCCTTGTTAACTTTCTGTCTCGTTGATCTGTCTAATGTTGACCAGTGGGGTGTTAAAATCTCCAAAAAAGAGCCCGCATCGCCAAGTCAATCCTAAGCCAAAAGAACAAAGCTGGAGACATCACGCTACCTGACTTCAAACTATACTACAAGGCTACAGTAACCAAAACAGCATGGTACTGGTACCACAACAGAGACATAGATCAATGGAACAGAACAGAGCCCTCAGAAATGATGCCGCATATCTACAACTATCTGATCTTTGACAAACCTGACAAAAACAAGAAATGGGGAAAGGATTCCCTATTTAATAAATCGTGCTGGGAAAACTGGCTAGCCATATGTAGAAAGCTGAAACTGGATCCCTTCCTTACACCTTATACAAAAATTAATTCAACATGGATTAAAAACTTAAATGTTAGACCTAAAACCATTAAAATCCTACAAGAAAACCTAGGCAATACCATTCAGGACATAGGCGTGGGCAAGGACTTCATGTCTAAAACACCAAAAGCAATGGCAACAAAAGCCAAAATGGACAAATGGGATCTAATTAAACTAAAGAGCTTCTGCACAGCAAAAGAAACTACCATCAGAGTGAACAGGCAACCTACAGAATGGGAGAAAATTTTTGCAACCTACTCATCTGACAAAGGGCTAATATCCAGAATCTACAATGAACTCAACCAAATTTATAAGAAAAAAACAAACAACCCCATCAAAAAGTGGGCAAAGGACATAAACAGACACTTCTCAAAAGAAGACATTTATGCAGCCAAAAAACACATGAAGAAATGCTCATCATCACTGGCCGTCAGAGAAATGGAAATCAAAACCACAGTGAGATACCATCTCACACCACTTAGAATGGCCATCATTAAAAAATCAGGAAACAACAGGTGCTGGAGAGGATGTGGAGAAATAGGAACACTTTTACACTATTGGTGGGACTGTAAACTAGTTCAACCATTGTGGAAGTCAGTGTGGCGATTCCTCAGGGATCTAGAACTAGAAATACCATTTGACCCAGCCATCCCGTTACTGGGTATATACCCAAAGGACTATAAATCATGCTGCTATAAAGACACATGCACACGTATGTTTATTGCGGCACTATTCACAATAGCAAAGAGTTGGAACCAACCCAAATGTGCAACGATAGACTGGATTAAGAAAATGTGGCACATATACACCATGGAATACTATGCAGCCATAAAAATGATGAGTTCATGTCCTTTGTAGGGACATGGATGAAACTGGAAAACATCATTCTCAGTAAACTATCGCAAAGACAAAAAACCAAACACCGCATGTTCTCACTCATAGGTGGGAATCGAACAATGAGAACTCATGGACACAGGAAGGGGAACATCACACTCCGGGGACTGTTGTGGGGTTGGTGGAGGGGGGAGGGACAGCATTAGGAGATATACCTAATGCTAAATGACGAGTTAATGGGTGCAGGAAATCAACATGGCACATGGATACATATGTAACAAACCTGCACATTGTGCACATGTACCCTAAAACCTAAAGTATAATAAAAAAAAGAAAAAAAAAAAAAAAAAGAATGGTCAGCAGATACAGAGCAGGTGACAATTGAGCAGAGACCTGAAGGGAGAGAATAAGTCATGCAGATATCTGAAGGAAAAGTGTTACAGGCAGTGGGAACCAGAAGTAAAAAGTCCTGAGGCAGGAGCATGTTTGACTATTATAGAAACAGTGGGGAGGACAATGTGGGGCTGGAGAGGACTGAACAAAAGGGAGACTGAAGGAGAGTCACAGTTGGGGAGTGGGGTACCCAATTCATATATGGCTTTGTAAATCATTGTAGGGACTTGGGCTTTTTCTCTGAGTAAGACATGAAGCCATTTTGAGAGTTTTGAGCAGATTAATGACATGGTGTGACATTATGTTAAAACGCTTATTCTGGTTGCTGGGTGAAGAATAGATTGCTGAGGAACTAGGAGAGAATCTCTTACAATAATCTAGGATGGTAGCATAGGCCAACTGGTCAGATATTAGATATATTTTGAAGGTAGAGCTAGTATGTATCCTGATAGATTCAACATGGGATGTGAGAGAGAGGTATCAAGACAAAATTTTTGAAATTATAAATAATGCTAAAGTGATGACATTTATAATAATTTTTGTGCACATCTTTGATTCTTTTTTAGTAGAGATTCCTATAATAATTACTGATCAAACAACATGAACTTCTTGAGGTCCTTGACATATCCTGTTCAATTGCTTTCCAGAAAAGTGTTATCAATTTATATTCCTGTCAGCTGTGTATGTGTGCTTTCTTGCCAGCATTAACTATTGTTCCTTAAAGGGAGTTTGCCTTGTTTGAAATGTTAAAAATTGTATTGCCTTGTTTTCTTTTAAGATAAGTATGGCCACCTTTTATCAAGTACATGTTTTGCTTACAGAAACTGCATACAATAGTCCTCCCTTGTCCATGGGGTGTATGTTTAAGACCCTCAGTTGCCTGAAACCACAGATAGTACCAAACTCTATATATACTATGAACAATTTTTTTTCCTTCGTCATAGTTTCGTGGATAGAAGATTCATTCTTACTGTAGATCTTAGGAACCTCAGCATGTGTTTTTTTTCTTTTCTTATGAAGTCATGAACTTTTACCTTTTCACTGAAAGAAAGCACTTTATGGCTTCTCTCTGGCATATCTAAATTGCCAGCATCACTACTCTTGTGCTTTGGTCCCAATGTTAAGTAGAATAAGAGTTACTTGAACACAAGCACTGTGATCCTATGACAGTTGATCTGATAACCAAGGTGGCTACCAAACGACTAACAGGTAGGTAGCATCTACAGTGTGGAAATGCCGGACAAAGAGATGATTCACATCCTGGGCAGGACGGAGCTGGACAGTGTGAGATTTCATCGTCATGGTATTCAGAACGGAGCACAATTTAAAACTTATGAATCATTTCTGGAATTTTCAGTTTATTTAAAAAATTTTGAGACAGAGTCTTACTCTATTACTCAGGCTAGAATGCAGTGGTACAATCTCAGCTCACCACAACCTTCGCCTCCTGGGTCAAGCAATTGTGCCTCGGCCACCAGAGTAGCTGGAATTATAGTATCAGCCATCTCGCTTGGCTGAATTTTTTTTTTTTTTTTTTTGAGATGGAGTCTCACTCTGTCTCCCAGGCTGGAGTGCAGTGACATCATGATCTCAGCTCACTGCAACCTCTGCCTCCTGGGTTCAAGTGATTCTCCTGCCTCCGCTTTTCAAGCCTCGCAAGTAGCTGGGACTACAGGCACCTGCCACCACGCTCAGCCAATTTTTTTGTATTTTTAGTAGAGAGGGGGTTTCACCATGTTGGCCAGGCTGGTCTTGAACTTGTGACCTCAAATGATCCACCCATCTTGGCCTCCCAAAGTGCTGGGATTACAGACGTGAGCCACCATGCCCGGCCTGCCTGGCTAACGTTTGTATATTTAAGAGAGAAGGGGTTTCACGATGTTGGCCAGGCTGGTCTCAAACTCTTGACCTCAAATGATCCACCTTCCTCACCCTCCCACAGTGCTGGGATTATAGGCATGAACCACCGTGCCCAGCCTGGAGTTTTCCATTTAATATTTTCTGAAAGTCAGAAAGATAGTAGTAAGTGGCAGATCCAGGATTTGAATTGAGGTCCAGCTGCAAAGGCTTTACTTTTGAATCTGGATATAACTGCTTTTCATTGATTATTACTAAGATTTATTTATATATGTATTTATCGAGATGGAGTCTCACTCTGTCACCCAGGCTGGAGTGCAGTGACTGGATCTTGGCTCACTGCAACCTCCGCCTTCCGGGTTCAAGCAATTCTCCTCCCTCAGCCTCCTGAGTAGCTGGGATTACAGGCACTTGCCACTTGTCATTTTTCTATTATGACGTTAGTAGTTTTCTTTTGACTTACAAAAGCCCTTTCCATATTAACATTAACCCTTTGTTCTTCATTGCACTTAATTACTTCTGTTTGTCTTTTGCCATTCAATTTTGTTTATAATTTTTATATGTTGTATTAATTTTTTTTTTTTTTTTTAGACAGAGTCTCGCTCTGTCACCCAGGCTGGAGTGCAGTGGCACGATCTCGGCTCCCTGCAACGTCTGCCTCCCGAGTTCAAGTGATCTCCTGCCTCAGCCACCTGAGTAGCTGGGACTACAGGTGGGTGCCACCATGCCTGGCTAATTTTTGTATTTTTAGTAGAGATGGGGTTTCACCATGCTGGCCAGGCTGGTCTCGAACTCCTGACCTCGTGATCCGCCTGCCTCAGCCCCTCCAAGTGCTAGGATTACAGAGGTGAGCCACCGCACCTGGCCTTATATGTTGTATTAATTTTAACAGAGCTTTTGTATCTTTTCATTTATTTTTCTGTTACTTTTAAACATAGAATATCTTACCTATTCTAAGGTTATTTAATATTCACTGATTTCTTAAAATAATTTTTAGAGTTTTTTATTTATTTATGTTTTTTTTTAGATGGATTCTCGCTCTGTTGCCCAGGCTGGAGTGCAGTGGTGCAATCTCGGCTCACTGCAAGCTCCACCTCCCGGGTTCACGCCATTCTCCTGCCTCAGCCTCCTGAGTAGCTGGGACTACAGGCGCCCGCCACCACACCCTGCTAATTTTTTGTGTTTTTAGTAGAGATGGGGTTTCACCATGTTAGCCAAGATGGTCTCGATCTCCTGACCTCGTGATCCGCCCGTCTCGGCCTCCCAAAGTGCTGGGATTACAGGCATGAGCCACCACGCCCAGCTGCGTTTTCTTTATTTGACTCTGTAGTTATCTGAAATTTGTATTGATGTATGGGGCGAGATGAATCCTTAAATGGATTTTTTCCCAATTTTTTTTTTTGAGACACAGTCTCACACTGTTGCCTGTGCTAGTGTGCAGTGGCGCAATCTCGGCTCACTGCAGCCTCCGCCTCGCAGGTTCAAATGATTCTTCTGCCTCTGCCTCCCAAGTAGCTATGATTGCAGGCATCCACCACCACGCCTGGCTAATTTTTTGTATTTTTAGTAGCGACAGGGTTTCACTGTCGGCCAGGTTGGTCTCGACCTCGTGACCTCATGATCCGCCCACCTCCACCTCCCAAAATGTTTCCCCAATTTTTCTAACATCATTTATTGGATGATCAACAAATGAACAGTTGAATCTCATTGAAGTATTTATGTTACATTCATGTATTTACTAGTTTCTATTGACCAGTTTTTATTGTCACATCTTAACATTTTGGTGATTTTATATTATAAATAATACATTATATAATTATTATAGGATATCTATAAGTAAGTTCCACTGCCACAAATTATCTTATTCAGTTATAATAAGATAATATATAATAAGTTATAGTACTTCCTAAAGTACCATACATTAAAAAATAAAAGAGTTAGTCCAGCCTTTACTGTGTTTGCTCTAAAGGTAAGTTAGCATAGATGCATACATAAAGAAAAAAACAGATCAGAGAAACTGAGCTATTGATCCTTCTTCAGTTTCTCTAAGGAAAAATCCAAACTTGGAAGAATTAGCAGTTATAGCAAACAGAGATTCCTTTATTTCAAAAGTCTTCTATAGTATCTCTGACTGCCCCCTCATGTCGTCTCCCTAGCAGTCCTATGGAATAAGTGTTTTCCTCTATAAAAAGTAAAAATGCTTTGCAGTAAAGTGTTTGTGTCTAGAGCATTCTTTTTAGGGGGATAGTTTTTTTTATGCAATGGGTTCTTAGTTGCAGCCAATTGGGGTATCTCAATTTTATAAACCATAAAAACAGTGAGTAATTTCCCTGGTTATTCACAAGCTGTCAAGAATGGTTTCAGGAAAACCAACCCAAATGCCCATCAATGATAGACTAGATAAAGAAAATGTGGTACATATATTCCATGGAATACTATGCAGCCATAAAAGGAATGAGATCATGTCCTTTGCAGAGACATGGACGGAGCTGGAAGCCATCATCCTCAGCAACCTAACACAGGAACAGAAAACCAAACACTGCATGTTCTCACTCATAAGTGGGAGTTGAACATTGAGAACACCTGGACACAGAGAGGAGAACAACATACACCAGGGCCTGTGGGTGGTGAGGGGAGGGAACTTAGAGGGTGAGTCAATAGGTGCAGCAAACTACTATGGCACATGTATACCTATGTAACAAACCTGCACGTTCTGCACATGTATTCCATTTTTTGTTTATTTGTTGTTAGAATAAATAAAGAAAAAATAAATAAAAATTTTAAGAAAAAAAAAAGAATGGTTCCAGATACAACCTGAGTTTCCCGGGCTTGATACAAACGAGGTTCACATTTTATAGCCTTTTGCCCTTACTTGAAGACACCTATAAAATGTTCCATAAGAATTCCTGAGGTCTTTTCAGTTACTGACAGCTAGCTAAGTCTGGTATCAGAAATACCAGAATCCTAGAGATGGTGGTTTAGGTACTTCTCTGTATTTTCAGAAATTTTTCCCTAGAAATATTTCTCATATACGCCCATGAATGTGTCCCTTCCATCTGTGCTCTCTCTCTGTTTCTCTCTTGCTCTCTCACTTTCTCACTCTTGTTCACTGTCTCTCTTGCTCTCTCTCTCTCTCTCACTGAATACTACTGACTGATGCACCAGAAAGGGGCCAAAACTGTGTTAGCAATCTGGCTCCCCCTCCATTGTCATATAACATCTTACACAAAGCAGGGAAGCTAATGCCTTGATATTTTATAGAGATATTGGTGAAACATTTCTCAGTTTTTATTTAAACTCACTCTCTTTTTAGAACCCACATGAGTCCATGGCACTAGGTCAGAGATAAATTAGAATGACCACCACCACAGTCTACTCAGAATCACTCCTCCTCTCCTTAGTCATTTAAGGCTTTTATTTTGGATCAAGCCTTTTGTAGTTATTTCACCTTCCTTCAGAGTGAGTTTTTCTCCCAGGATGCTTCAGTGCTTTATATAAATAAGCTTCTAGTAGGCTTATGCACTTGTTTACAACACAGGACCAGATTATAAGGGTTAAGCTGAGATCCCATTACAATTAGAATCTCTGAGCTCTGTGTCACAACATAACTTGTCCTCTCGTTTCTTTACTGTTTTCTTTCTTTTTCTTCATCTTGTTTTTATCCTATCAGTGGGTTATTCTGCTTCTGTCCACTTTAATATGTGTCTACACATTTAATTTAAATAAACTGTAGTCTACTTTTTAACTAACTGGCAATCTTCTAACTAGTCATTATTTCATATACATTAAAAACCTCAAATTTGGACCAGTTTTTTAATTGGTACAAAATCTGGTTTGTGAAATAGTATTATGCTTAGGTCAGAGGAAGCAGAGACCTCCCAAGGACTTCAGTGTGTAGTGACGAATAGCAAAATTTCATTCTTTCTGTCATTGGAGAAACCCACCCGGAGCTGAAAACTAAGTCAGATATCTTGAGTAGCTCCAGTGTTCTTGGGATAGTTTTAACAACTTACCTACCATCTTCAGGATTTACGTACTTTAGGGCCTTACCTCCACTTTATAGTGAGCCAGCTGTGACTAATGTTGATCTCTTGTTTTTTGAGGGAACAACAACGTAGATAGATGCGGTATCCCATGGGGAGCAGACAGTATCTGAGATAGCTGGTACTAATAACAATAGCAAAATATGGTTACCTTGCAAGAACAAAAAGCATTAAGTATCTTAGCAAACCTTAGGCTTTATAGCCTCTAATTTAGACCAATCAGAATGTTCTAGGAGATTGCCAATCATGGCAATGGCTAAAGTAGAAAATTCTAGGAAGTGAAGTGTGCCTTCTGCCCTTCCAGAAAATATAATCCTGGGAAGTGCCTGCCTTTGCCTTGTGAATTGAGGAGGTAGTGAAATCATTGAAAATGTACAACTCTCAAAAATCAAAATAGGCTAATGTTATAGTGTAATTCTTAGATTTATATTTTGAAGCAAGCTTTCTTGCTTAAAATTCTTCCAGTGAGTTATTTTTTTGTGAGCAGTTATCACCTTATGTGATTATGAATTAATTAACATTGACTAGAATCTATTAAAACAGAATACATTTCTGAAATATTTAAATTGCAGAAAGGAAAATAAAATTATTTGGAAATTTTAGACCAAAAATTACCTGCTAAAATGGTTAAAAGGGCTCTCTTACCAAAACAAAAATGACAACAAAATAAAAACCAGACTAACAAAACTAAGTAGTCTAGATTCTTCAGATTTGGAAACTTTCTAATCTAGATGATTAAAATGCTAATACATTAAGCAGAGATGTGTCTTATTCAAAGGTTAGATTCCAATATTTCATATATCCAAAATTACCCTTGAAAATCCCTTAGGAAGCCATACATTAGAATTCAACAATCAGTATTAGAGAATCAGTGTATATTGTTGGCTTGTGTTTAAAAGCTCAGTTGTCTTTTAGAATATGTACTTTCTCTTTAAATCCTAGAGTCACACTGCTTATAGAGAGGTGCTCAGACTATGATAGGTATATGGGATTTATGAGTAACTGTGAAACCAGTAAATTCAAATCACTCATGTCATGCTTACTGCAGGGTATATGATTATTGAAAATCAGGCAGAATTATCAGTACTACTTACACAAGAAATAGTAACTTTTCTTTCTTTTATTGCCAAGCTTATTAGAGTTGAATTTATAATTAAGTTCATAAAGATACAACTCCACAGTATATGATTATGTTGTTAAAGTTTCTCCTGAATTTTTGTATAATGCATTCACCCTTAAAATAGGAAAGAATGATACTATATCATTCCTTTATTCTCTACAGATAATGGATTCTGAATTAATGCATAGTATAGTAGGAAGCTATCATAAACCTCCAGAAAGAGTATTTGTTCCCTCATTCATCCAGAATGAACCATCTCAGAATTGCCGTCCTGCGAACTTAGAAGTTACCTCTCCTAAGATACTTCATAGCCCAAATAGCCAAGGTAATGCTGATATAAAATTTGAAGAATGGTAAAAACATGCTATAAAAAACTTTTCATATTTATGTGGAATACAATATGATTGCATATTTAATCTTAACAAAACTCCTAACTTTGATTCTGTTGCTAAAAGTTTCTATGAACTTAGACAAATTACTTGACATTTTTTATTTTGGCTTCTTCAGCCATAAAATGAAGATTAATATAACCAGCTGGACACATATCACAGAGTTATCATAAAAACATCATTTGAAAACAGGAAAATACTCTTTGAAGAACAAAAGGTCAGATTTGGAATCCCAAACTAGATGATTAGAATGTTAGTGAATTAAATGGAATTGCATCTTATTCAAGAATTAGATTCAGAAATTGCATATATCCAAAATTATTCTTGAAAATATTTTAGGAAGCCAGTATATCAGAGTAACTACAAAATACTAGTATTTTAACGTTTAAAATAGAAATGTAGGAGGATCTTAAAATTGAATTAGGAAAACATTTTATTACTCCAGGCATATTTTAAGCTGTGCAAATTCCTTTCTGAGATGCTGATATCACTTACTTTTTAAATCTTCTATAATAATGGTTGCTGTTAATAAATAAACTAATTTGGTGGAATAAACTATAAGAAATAATAATGCAAATCAATGTGCCAGCTACAGATACCATGTAAAGAGGAATAAATATAATTTATTTATCTCATTTATAAAAACCAAATGGTAATCTCTAGCAAGCATCTTTTTAATTTGATATAAATTATATGACAGTTAAAACTCTGAACTTACCTGAATCATGAAGATATTAATGTAGTTGAATATAAGTCACAGTAGTACAGAATACTATTATCTTTCAGGTCTGACATCAGGTAAACCATTAGGTTATAATTATCCTGGTTCTTAATACTGCATCATGGACAAAGAAACAATAAATATGTGTGATTTGACTAAAATGGAATACATCAAGAACTGAGAAAAAAAACCTATAACTTTAAACCTAAATTGCCATGTTAATTAGTAGAAATTATATTTTAATGTTCCTTATTCATATTTAGACTCTTATGCTCCCCAGACTGTACATTGTCTTCTTTAAGTCCTTTCATTTGAAAATATTTATTTTATTAAATTAAAATTGTGGTTATTACCTTTCTCAGTCTTAGAAATCACTAAATACAATAATAGATATAGTGTTTTTACAAGATAGAGAGAAAATGTGTGCCTCTTTAAAGTGTTGGTCATTATTTTTCATTTTTTGAAGAATATGCATTACTTGTACATTTTTCTGGCTCAGTAAGAAAAATATACTGCTCATTTTTCTTATGTTACTTTGATCGTAAGTGTTCAGAAACTTTCACTTAAAATATCAACAAAATTTTTTTTCAACAGCTCTTATTTTAGCCTTAAAAACTCTTCAGGAAAAAATTCATTGTTTAGAGCTGGAGAGAACACAAGCTGAAGATAACCTGAACATCCTTTCCAGAGAAGCAGCACAGTATAAGAAGGCCTTAGAGAATGAAACAAATGAGAGAAATCTGGCACACCAGGAGCTGATAAAGCAGAAAAAAGGTAAGAAATGCAGTAGTTCTCAGAAACCAGGGGTTACCAGAGTTTACAGTTCAAAAATAATAAACCTAGTCTAAGCCGATGTACTCAGATATCTTTATTCTCATATATATTCAAACTTTGGGACTTTGTTCTCAGACCTTTTGATATTTGTGAGAAAAAGATACAGTTTTGAACTTACCTCTATCATATCTAACTTATCATAATTCATAAATTCTAGAAATTAAAGGAAAAATTAAGATTTTAGACAAGTTGTGTTTAAAAGTTAGAATATTTTCAGAATAGCCAACAAACTCCAATTTAACCCGTAATTGAATATTTATTTTTTATTTTATTTATTTGTATTTGCAGTTAACACTAAACTTTATAATTTGAAATACAGAACAACACTAGCAATTAAACAATATAAAACCAATAAAAATGAATACAAAAGAATTTTATTTAACTTGAGAGGAAAGCAAGGTTAATTAGAAGACATAGGCAAATGGGGGAGGGTTCTGTGGAAATTATGAAAAATTTTAGAAATTTAGAACATAAGTATTTTGTGTAATTTCACTTCAAAACTTAAGACTTTCTTTTTCCTTTTTACACTACACTCATCCTCATAAACAAGGCTCTAGTTTGTGTTTCAACTTAGAAGTAGAATGAAGAAATGGGGAGAAAAATATTTCTGAGGTAATTGGACAAAAGTAGAAGAAAGGGCTAAGGAAAGTAAAGAGTTAAAGGATTAGAAATAGGTTGCTTTCTGCTGTGGAATTAACTGTTCTGCCAGCAGTCAAGAACAGGGGAAAATGAGAGTGGTAGATGCATATACCTGAGTTTCCTGAAAGAGAAGAAATATATTGATAGGTAAGAAACTTTCAGCCTCTGTTTTTCCAGATGATGTTATTTCCATCAACAACCAGGATATTTATCATCCCACAAGTTACTGACATCCTCCTCTTTCAGAAGTGTGCCCTCTGGATTTTTAGGAGGAAACAATATTAAACCAGTTCTGTGTAATTAATGAGCTATTTACAAATATATTTTCATAATTCTGGGAGAGTCAATACTCAGAGATAAAGGAAGCCTTGAACTTTTAGCTCTTGATTGAATTCACATAGTACATTTCTTGTGATAACCAAATCTCTGATCTATATGATAATCAGGTAATTGACTGGTTATTATTTTGTCTTTTTCATAGATATAAGTATACAGTTAAGCTCAGCCCAGTCTCGTTGTACTCTTCTAGAGAAGCAACTAGAATATACAAAGAGAATGGTTCTCAATGTAGAGCGAGAAAAGAACATGATCCTAGAACAACAGGTGAGCATATTTTCTATAAGGAATGATAATATAATTTTGTATGTTTTTGAAGAATATTTTAATTTCATGGGAAAATTCAAAGGCAAAGGAGGCATAATGTTAGAATGAGGTCTAACTTACATGTAATTGGAGTTTCAAAAGGAAAGGAAAGGGAAAATAGGGGAAAAGCAATATTTGAAGAGATAATGGTTAAGAATGTTACAAAATGTATTAAAAAGTAAAATTACTAGCCTGGCCAACATGGTGAAACCCCATCTCTACTAAAAATACAAAAATTAGCCGGGCTTGGTGGCAGGCATCTGTAATCTCATCTACTCAGGAGGCTGAGGCAGGAGAATCGCTTGAACCCGGGAGGCAGAGGTTGCAGTGAGCTGAGATTGTGCCATTGCACTCCAGCCTGGACGATAGAGCAAGACTCTGTCTCAAAAAAAAAAAAAAAGAAAAGTAAAATCTTAAAAGCATCCAGAAAAAAAAATATTACACTCAGACAACAATTAAAGTGATAGCTGACTTCTCAACTGAAAGTACTGAACCCAGAAGACAAGGGACTGATAGAGTTAAGGTGTTAAAAGAAAATAAGTACTGGTCTAGAATTCTATGCCTGGGGGAAGTATCGTTCAGAAATAAAGACATTTTAAGACTAAAAAGACTGAGATAATTTGTTACTAGTAGGTCCACTCTAAAGAGAACACTAAAGGACATCAGACAGAAGGAAAATGACCTTTGGTAGAAGGTCAGAGATGCAGAAAGGAATGAAGAGCAATGAAGATGGTAAATATGTGGATAAATCTAAATGAATATTATATAAGGCAACAATAATAATGCTTTGTATGGTTTAAATATAAAGAATTAAAATTCATCAGAACAATGGCTTATATATTAGGAAGAAGTAAAGTAGTTTAAAGTGTTCTAATATCCTTGCATTTTCTTGGCAGAAGGGTAAAAGTACCAATCAATACTGGATTTTGATGGGTCAAATACATAACAGATTTTTAAGGAACTAGAGAATTTAATTCTAAAATTTATATGGAAAAGCAAAGGTCCAAGAACAGCCAAAGTGTTCTGAAGAAGAATAAGATGAAAGTCTTTCTCTAGTTGATATTGAAACAAATTATGATCCTTTTTAATAGCTGCTCTATGAACTAAAATATGTATTCTGAACTAACCACAGTCTGCCATAAATCTGTATTAAAATATTTCACATATAATGTAGGATCCTCTTTCAGTATGCTTCGTCTTATTCCCCTTTGTGCTATAGTTTTCATACATTTTATTTCTGCATTTGTCATACAACCCACAATACATTATTATTTTTGCTTCAAATGGTCAATTATCCTTTCAGGAAAATTAGGAAACAAAAATATATATTTTTTACCATTTTCTGTGCTTTTTATTTTTGTGTAGATTTTGTTTTCCATTTGATATCATTTTTCTTCAGTCTGAAGGAAAATATCAGAATGCTAAGTATTGTCTTAGCATTTATTTATCTGGAAAAGTCTATTTCACTGTCATTTGTGAAAGATATTTTGGCTGGATATAGAATTCTAGGTGACATCTTTTTTTCTTTAAGCACATTGAAGATTTTGTTCCTGTTGCCTTCTGGATCTCATAGTTTCTAATCAGAGTTCTTCTCTTTATTCCTCTATGCAGAATGTGTCGTCATTTCTCAGGCTGCTATTAAGATTTTCCCCTTTATCACTGGTTTTCAACAATATGCTGCTAAGTGTTTTTTTTAATGCTTGAACCTTTTGAGATTCTTGAATCTGTCAGTATTTTTCGTTAAATTGGAACATTTTCAACCATTATCCTTCAAATAATTATTCTGTCCCACCTCTCTCTCTTCTTCTCTGGGACTTCAACTAAATGTTATTAAACCACAGGTTACTAAGACTCTGTTTATTGGTATTGTTTTTGGTTTTGTTTTAATTAATAGACTTTATCTTTTTTTTTTTTTTTTTTTTGGAGTCAGAGTTTCGCTCTTTTCACCCAGGCTGGAGTGCAGTGGCACAATCTTGGCTCACTGCAACCTCCGCCTCCCTGGTTCAAGCAATTCTCCTGCCTCAGCCTCCCAAGTAGCTGGGATTACAGGCACCCGCCACCACACCCAGCTAACTTTTTGTATTTTTAGTAGAGACAGGGTTTCGCCATGTTGGGGCAGGCTGGTCTCAAACTCCTGACCTCAGGTGATCCACCCACCTCGGCCTCCCAAAGAGCTGGGATTACAGGTGTGAGCCACCGTGCCCAGCCTAGACTTTATCTTTTACAGCCATTTTAGGTTTATAGAAAATTGAGCAGATAGTATAGAAAGAGTTCTTGCTCCCTCACGGTTGCCCCTATTATTAATACTTTACATTGGTATGGTTATAAATGCCATTACAAAATAGCATATAGATGTGTGTGCGTGCATGCGTGCGTGTGTGTGTGTGTGTGTGTGTAACTTTCCTTTTCTCCGTGTTCTTTTTATGTTTTATTCCTCTGATAGCTGCTTTTCTATGTTAGAGAGAGGATAAGTTAATGAGTATGTTTGGTCACCTTGTAAATAACACTATTTAATACAGGTTTTGTTAATAATGGTTTTCTTAGGCCAGACTTGGTAGCTCACGCCTGTAATCCCAGCACTTTGGGAGACCAAGGTGGGCAGATGACTTGAGGTCGGGAGTTCAAGACTAGCCTGAGCAACACAGTGAAACCATGTCTCTACTAAAAATACAAAACTTAGTGTAGGGCATGGTGGCAGGCGCTTGTAATCCCAGCTACTTGGGAGGCTGAGGAGGGAGAATCGCTTGAACCCAGGAGACAGAGGTTGCAGTGAGCCAAGATCATGCTGCGGCACTCCAGCCTGGGCAACAGCAAGACTCTGTCTCAAAAAGAAAAGAAAAGTTTTCCATAATAGAATTAATTTATATTCTATACAAAGATGCATAAACGAGTTTGTTTCAGTGATGCTAATATAACACATCTAATCTGCGCTTTTTTTTTTTTGTTTTTTGAGACAAGGTCTCACTCTGTTGCCCAAACTGGAGCATGGTGGCACAGTCACTGCTTACCATAACCTCGATTTTCCAGGCTCAAGCAATCTTCTCATCTCAGCCTCCCAAGCAGCTGAGACTACAGGTGTGCATGCACCACCATGTCCAGCTAATTTTTAAGTTTTTTGTAGAGGAGGGGTCCCATTATGTTGCCCAGGCTGGCCTCAAACTCCAGGGTTCAAGCAATCCTCCCACCTCAGCCTCCCAAAGTGCTTGAATTACAGGTATGAGCCACCACACCTGGCCTTTTTTGCGTGTTATATTTGCTCTTTAAAAGTGTTTGATTTTCAGAAAAAAAAAAATTTAAATTTAAATTTAAAAAATTATGACTTTAAGATTGAAAAAAATAAATAACATAAAGTATTTGATTTTCTTGTTTTTTGCTTGTAAGCACCTAAAGTGTGTGTGTTTATGTACATGTTTCTTAAGATATTTATATTGTGTTTTGAATTCTCAGAAATTGTATTATTCTTGTTCCATTGGCATTACTTGCCAAATTCAGGGTTGTTAGTTTATTTTTATCCTTTCTAGGCCCAGCTTCAGAGGGAAAAAGAACAAGATCAGATGAAGCTGTATGCAAAACTTGAAAAGCTTGATGTCTTAGAAAAAGAGTGTTTTAGACTTACAACAACTCAGAAAACTGCTGAGGTAAGCTTACTTTGAAGTGATGACAACAGGAATAAATCTTTAGTGTTAAGCATAATTGGTATTTTATGTGAATGTAGAGTAAATCTTAGATTTATAAAACTTCATTTACAACTTTTTATAATCCAGATATGAATTCTAACCTATAGAGTGAAAAGTTAATATGTTCTGTCACAGTATGAATGAGCTGTCTTTTGATGTGAAATTGTAATTTTGACTTCTAATATGGCAGGATATTTTCATTTGTCAGATACTTTACCTAAAGGGTATTGAAAAATTGTCTTTCACCGCTTGTAGTTAAATTAAGCCTATACCAGTTCCCCTCTTCATCCTTTTTCCCTCCAAATCCTTTCCATTTTATAGGGTTTTCTCACTGTCATACTTCCCCTAGGAAGTCCTCCTTGAACTCTCCAACACTCAGGAAGTTCTCCCTTTGAAATAGTACTGTCCTCCTATTCTGAACCACACCACAGATGTAAGATATAATACTTACATATATAAGGTTCTATGTATATATGGTGCCTGTCAAGTTATTTCCTTGCTTTGTTGTTTTATTGTTTTATGAATATTGCTCTTTTTTTCTTTTCACACAATATAGGTTGGGTATCCCTAATCCAAAAATCCAAAATCTGATATACTCCAAAATCCAAAACTTTTTGAGCACTAATAATAATGTTCAGAAGAAATGTTCACTGGAGCATATAGGATTTTGATTTTTTGGATTGGGGATACCGAAACGGTAATAAAAATATTCCAAAATCAAAAATATCTCTGGTTCCAAACACTTAAGATAAGGGATCCTCAATCTGTATAAGCTCTTAAGTAACAAGGACCACATTGTATATTTCTATTATGTCTTTTCACTGTTCTCCCAAAAGTACACTCTTATCACATATATGCAAATAGTAGAAATTTTTTTTTTATGTTTTGAATGAAACGTTGAGACCCAAGACTATAATTGTTTGACCTACACCTTTAGTACCCTTAAAAGTTTCATCATAATGATTTTGTTGCTGGAAGTTAATAAAGCCTATGTGTGTGTATATTCTTTGCTTTCCCTTTGTTCTCCTTGTATGTAATAGAAGGTAAAGAAGCAAAGAAAGAAGTGGGAAGTAAGCCAAGAAAAATCTTAACATCTTGTGCCATTCCTTTTTCTTATTTTCTGCCTTAGTTTGCCAAACTCTTAAGAATCAAGACCCTCTAGGACTCTATTTGGAAAAGAAACAAAGGATATTTGGCTCTAGGTTTTATATAACAATCTTAGTTTTTACTCTTTTGCAGGACAAGATTAAACATTTAGAAGAAAAACTTAAGGAAGAAGAACATCAACGGAAGCTATTTCAAGACAAAGCTTCTGAGGTAAATATAGCACTATGTAATCTATCACAGTAAACCATATATGTTTTATTATATTTTTATTTTTATTAACTGAAGCCTATGTTCTAGATTCTAATTTCTGCTTCCTAGATTGTCTTTTCATTATAATAAATTCTCAGTCAGCCAGTATGATACATTGATGTATTACCAAGAGGTCTTTTAATCTTCTGAAATTCTGACAAATACATATATTCTCAGTTGAAGGAACTGCTAGGATAGATTGTTTTCAGTTTGATTTCTATATGTATATTAAATAACTTATTCTTTTATAAACAGAAAATTATTGTAATTACCAATAGACTTAGTGACCTTCATACGTACAAAAACAGTATCTTGGATTTTCTTTTCTTCTTCAAAAAGCATTTTTATATTTATAAACTTAGACCTGATATCTCATTACAATGTTTTTCCATGTCTTACAAATCAATGTTATAACCTTTTTTTAAAACATTACAGCTTCAAACTGGACTTGAAATCAGTAAAATTATAATGTCTTCAGTTTCAAATCTAAAGCACTCCAAGGAAAAGAAGAAATCTTCAAAGGTGTGCATATAAAATTTTTTCCAAACAAAAATACTGCTAATACTTATTTATATACGCTCTTAATGCTTATATCTACCCCTTTCCAAAAAGGATTTGAAGATATAAAATAAAAGTCATGCAATAATGCGTTGCAAGTAATGGATGATGGTTTGGGGTATAAGGACAGAAAATTTCATAAGATTCAGGTTAAAAAAAGTAGCAGCGGTCATGTACAAAATTTAGCTCTGAGTTTGTTTGACAACCAAAGCAAAAAGGAACATATAATGGACACTATAACTATCTTTGTGAAATAACAGAAAGCACTCCAGTTTTTCTAGAAAGATTAACATTTTTCTAGTTTTAAACTTCTGGAGAAGCATATTTTGTGATACTTTGTAAAAGAGGCACTAAACAACACAGTAGATACTGACAACATAATAGATCCTGAAAGCAGTTTTATGTAATATATAGACAATAAAAAATAAGGGGTTTTTTGTAGACCTGTTAAGTCTGTAAAGTCATTTATATATGGAATTTATTGTTGTATGTAATTTCTATGCTTATTTCTTGTGAATTTGCCCAAAAGTAAGGATTGGAGAGTTAGTACTTTATATACCAATATTTTCTTTAGATGAATTGATGTTTTGAATGTATGCTATTCAAGTAACCCTTCTTAATTATATATAATGGTATGAAAAAAGTTTTTAATCCCTTTTAATCTTATGATTCTGGAATTATGGTTTTGATGGCCATTATTACTATTTATTCAGATATGAATGGACTGAGTGTTCTCTGTGTGATTTGCTGTGGGGGACAGGAGATACTATTTGGGAATTCTGGCCACTGCCATATACTTAGCTTGTGAATAAAATAATGGAGAGAACAGTATACTTAACTTTGGCTACTGTTTTATTACGTAAATAAAAATTAATGTTCAATACTTGGGCTGTATTTTTCATAATTTTTTCATTTTAAAGAATTTTCAAACTACAATAACGAACAATATTTCCCCAATATGACTTATTTTGGCTGTTTCCTTTCCTAAATATTTGTTTTGTGTCTTATTTGTGCAATGAGATTCACAGCTACAAAGCCAAATAGAAAAATCACTATAAGTAATTTGCCAGTGGAACAATATTGCCCAATATGTATGTTTTATGGCATCCTTTCTCAGATGAGTTAATGGAACTTTTTTCAGTTTACCTATTTATTATAAAATAGTGAAGGTACAGGG
This sequence comes from Symphalangus syndactylus, assembly GCF_028878055.3. Classification (NCBI taxonomy): domain Eukaryota; kingdom Metazoa; phylum Chordata; class Mammalia; order Primates; family Hylobatidae; genus Symphalangus; species Symphalangus syndactylus. The sequence continues at coordinate 86,980,998 of NC_072424.2, forward strand.
AGAAGATAAAAGAAATGAAGGAAAGAAAGAAAGAAAAGGTAACTCCTGGAAGAGAAGAGAGTAATTAACAGCAGAATCATTTTATGGAAGTACTTAGTTCAAATCCCAAGTTCACAGGGTATGCAAATAATGATGTCTCTTTTTAAAGATGGAGGGAGTGCTAAAGTTGCTGAAAGTAGGATCAGATTTCAAGAAGCCTCTATGAGAGACCTGCTTCCCATCACACTGTTTCTCCATGTTCTGGACATAGTTCATTCAACTCTTATATAGGCTGGTATCTCTAGGTGATGATAAGACAGGAATTTGTGAGAAACAGATAAATATATAAGTATAAAACAGTATAATAGAAGATTAATAGAAGTTTAAACAAAGTGTTGTGGTGCTGTGTAGACAAAGGAGTATGTGAAAGGTAATCCAAGAGCAATATTAAAGGAAGCCTTGAAGAATTAAATATTGACAGACTGATATGAGGAAAAATGTATTATAGTCTGAGGGAATTGTTGGTTTTTCCAGGGACCTATAAGTAATAGTCCAGTAGTGGGGGTGAAATGGGATCATAATGAACGTTAAAATGGAAAATATAGCTTGGGGTGAGCTAATGGCTGACCTTGAATGCCATGTTAAGAGTTTGAACTTTTATTCTATAAACAGGAACTATCAAAGGTTTCTGAGAAGAGTAGGGACATGATTAGAGTTGTAATTTTAGATGGTAACTGACAGCAGTAGGAGAGTTTTACAAGACAAAAATCAGATGTGTAGATTTTATGAGAGAATCATATGTGTAAATTCATGTCACTATCACAATAATCAAGATACAGAACTCTTCCACCACTAAAAAACTCCTTCATGCAATCCCTCTATAGCTACACATCCCCTTCCCTGAACATTGGCAACCTCTAATCTGTTCACCATCTGTGTATTTTATTATTTCAAGAATGTTATATAAATGGAATTATACAGTATGTAACTTTTTGCGGTTGGCTTTTTTCCCTTGAGGTCCATTCAAGTTGTCATATGTCTCAATACATCCTTTTTATTTCTGTGTGGTATTCCGCATTATGGATGTACCACAGTTTAACTATTCATCTGTTAAAGGATATCTGGAGCCGGGCACGGTGGCTCACACCTGTAATCCCAACAGTTTGGGAGGCCAAGGCGAATGGATCATTCGAGGTCAGGAGTTCGAGACCAGCCTGGCCAATATGGTGAAACCCCATCCCTACTAAAAATACAAAAATTAGCCGGGCAGTAGTGGCACACACCTGTAATCCCAGCTACTTGGGAGACTAAGGCAGGAGAATCGCTTGAGCCTGGGAGACGGAGGTTGCGGTGAGCCAAGATCATACCACTGCACTCCAGTCTGGGTAACAGAATGAGACCCTGTCTCAAAAAAAAAAAAAAAAAAAAAAAAAGGATATTTCAATTGTTCCCAGTTTTTTAGCTATTACAAATAAAGCTGCTATGAACATTTGTGTACAGGTTTTTATGTGAACATAAGTTTTCATTTTTCTAAGATAAATGCCTAAGAGAGCAATTGTTGGGTCATGTGATAAGTACATTTTTAGCTTTATAAGAAACTGCCAAACTGTCTTCCAAAATGGCTGTACCATTTTGTATTCCCACCAACAATATGTGAGTGATTTTATTTTCTCTGCATGCTTGCCAACATTTGGTATTGTCACTGTTTTTTATTTTGGCCATTCCAATAGATGTGCAGTGATATTTCACTGTAATTTTAACTTGCATTTTCATAATTAATGATGTTGAATATCTTTTTGTATGTTTGTCATACGTATGTCCTTGTCAATGAAATTTCTGTCCATGTCTTTTGCCCATTTTCCAGTTGCATTGTTTTCTGTTGAGTTTTGAGAGTTCTTCATATTGTAACTAACTTTTAAAATAATTTCTTGTTTACGTTTTTTTCTTGCCAATCTCTAGAAAACTAAATGTATAAAGAGAGGACCACCTTGGCAAATTTGTTCAAAGTTTGGAGCACTGCCTTTTGTGGCTGAAAAGGTGAGAGGGGATAAAATGAAGATAGTTGTTCAAAAAAACTCCTGTTTTGTTGTAAGTGCTATTTAAATATCTTCAGTCATTTAAAATTATTCTCAGTTGTTTCTTTTCCCATAAGTCTACCAGTGCAAGCTGTTCTGTGAATGCAAGTATGCAAAACTTTTTGCAGATGAGGCAACATCGTGACCCACATATCCTTCAGAAACCTTTTAACGTGACTGAGACTAGATGTCTCCCCAAGCCTTCTAGAACAACTTCCTGGTGTAAGGCTATTCCTCCTGACTCAGAAAAGTCCATTTCCATTTGTGACAATTTGTCTGAACTTTTGATGGCAATGCAAGATGAGCTGGACCAAATGAGCATGTAAGTATTTATATTCTTTTTTTTTTTTAAGAGACAGTGTCTCGCTATGTTGCCCAGGCTAGTCTTGAACTCCTGGTTTCAGGCAATCCTCCTGCCTCGGCCTCCCAAAGTGCTAGGATTACAAGCATGAACCACCGTGCCTGGCCAGTATTTTTATTCTTTATCAGGAGAAGTACAATATCACTTTTTCTTCTTAGTCTTAAGAACAATACCACTTATAAATTCTTAAAGACGTTACTTAGCCATTTGGACAGTTTGTTGCCACTATTTTTCATTGTATTTATTACTATTTAAAATTTCAATTCTTTATAGCTACTACTTTTTCATTCTAAGGTATTTCTGTATTCCCAAAATCTGGACTGATAGATATTACTATCATTCTAACATACAGGATCTGATGACCTTAGATTAAAACTCACAAAAGCTTTTATAAGAAAGGCTCTCCTTTTGTGTTTTAGAATCTTTCAGCTGAATGAATTATTTCATTAGACAAGTAGGAATGTAATTCCTTGTTTTAGACTCTGGCTGGTCTGCATTACAAATTTTGAACCATCTGTAGTAAAGAAGATTTCCATATGGGATACATTATATTGTGCCCACCTGCTTAAATATATATTCAACAGAAATTCCAGAACCACGTGATTTGGCTGACCAGCTAGTTGATCTAAGACCTCTGTAGAATATATAACTCTTTCTATTAACAGCATTTCAGTAGGCTAACTCCAAATCCGGAAGTTTTTCAGGCAGATACTTCCACAGCTGGAATTTTTCCAAAGATCCTATATCAATAATGAGGAAGAAGGCCCTTCAATACCTCTGTTAAAGACATCACACATTTTGCTACATTGAGCTATGAGCATCAGGAATTCGGATGTTTTTAAAAGTTGCTTAGCAGTCTTAAGATATTTCTAAAGGTATTTAATTTCAAATCACAGGAGCCTGGTTATATTTACCATAGATTTAATTAACCCTAAAGAAAGAGGCTGTTTTTAAAGGTTAATATTTAACTGACTAAAATTTATGATTGAACAGAAAATTGCTTAATTATGGCAAAGAAATATATGCAATAAACTGTAATAGTGCTTAATATTTGCTATTCTTTCATAGGGAGCACCAAGAACTACTGAAACAAATGAAGAAAACTGAAAGCCATTCAGTCTGTGACGACATAGAATGTGAACTAGAGTGTTTACTCAAGAAAATGGAAATTAAAGGAGAACAAATCTCCAAACTGAAGAAGCATCAGGACAGTGTAAGAAGGCTTTAGTAAGAGATTTTAATAAAAAGATAAAATATCTGGATTCAGTGTTGTATCTCTGTATGACTTTCCAAATTTGAGGTCTGTATATGGGATTTAGTGCAAAGATGGATGGTAGTCCCTTAGGCCTATGACAGAATAGAGCCATCTGTCCCATTGGAATAACATGGACCTCCTACATAACTCTCCAAGTTAAAATTTTTTAAGTGAGCAAATAAGTTCAGTTATGTATTCAGAAATTGCTGTGGGGAAATTGTGAGGCAGACTAAACTTGCCTTAGCAGCCCTCCAGTTTACCCTTTTAGCATTCTTTTTCATTTTCCTTCTCTCTTCTAATGCCTTAATGATACCCCTTTTGTCAGCAGGTCTCTCATTCACTACCAGACATAAACCTGGCTCCCAAGCAGTGCCCCAGTCCTTAAAGCATGATTTCCCCTTTCCCAAAAACAAGCTGTGTTATGTTCCATTCCCTGGGGTCCTATACTCAGCTAGCTGTAGTGAGTAGGACAGGGATGGTGAGGAAAACTCTATACTTGTATGTTAAGATGTAATAACTAAGAATAGCTAACAGTTTTCTTATTTTAACAGAAAAATCATGGAATGTAATATTTAATTCCAAGACAATGACTCCGTAGGTTGAACTTGCAGCACTATTACACTGCTGGAGCAGAAAGCAGAGGGAGCCTTTCCCAGGAACCCTCAAGTCACATCATGTAGCCATCTGCCTATGGACAAAATCATCATTCATATAAGTTAGTGATATATGAATGTCACAAATAAGCCTCCCCGCCTTTTATAGAAAAATAATAAAAGATGCAGAATATTATTACTTTTATTCTTATTGTGGGAAAGAAGGAAAGGAAGAAAGAAAGAAGTGAAATTTTTAAAACAAATATTTTTATTTTACTGGCTTTTAAGGCTATAGTAAGTAAAAATTTCTGTATGATTGTTTTGGAGTGAAAATTCTACAACTTGTACACTTTCTTGAAATTGCATAGGAGAAACTTGAAAGGAATAGAAGAATTATCATTTTTAAAACTCAGGTAGTATATATATACTATATTTTGAAAAACATGATTTATATTCCGTAATAGCTATAGCAGTATAAATTTTAAGCATTTTATTATGATAAATGTAATATCTGTAATAAAAATTGACTGTTAGCCAAATAGAGAACTAGGTACTCCCCCAAAGTCTGGATCAGCTCTACAAATTAGACCTATGCTCAAGTGAAATAGCTTAAGTAATGGGTTGGACTTTGAAGAAATGGATTTTGGCTAGTTGATATGTATTGTTTTTGTTTAATTCTGTCTGCCTCCACTATTACCATATACTACTCAAGGTGATAAAGTTATTCCCTTAACTTTTTTTTAAACTTCCATTCAGTAGTACTTTAAATTCAGGAATACACAAAAGTATTTGTACACAAAAGTATTCCTGAATTTAAAGTACTACTGAATGGCAATTAAAAAAAAAACACATATTTATACACACACACACATATATATATATACATATACACATACATATGCACACGTGTGTGTGTATAACTTTCAAAACTTGATACTCATTCCTAGAACTGATTATTTGCTTTGCTGTTAATGTTACCTGAAAGGTTATTCTCTGTCCTCTCTGTTCTCTAGTTTTTACCAGTTTAAAATCTTATATACAACCTTTCCCTCAATCTCTGCAGCCCATGTTGACCTTATCTGACTTTGGCCTTCTTACATATACACTTTTTGTCTTATTCAAAGTTACCCTGGCTCAGAGTATTCTCTGGTTGTCACATATGTGCTTTTATTCACTAATAGGAGCAGTAAGCTCCTTGAAAGTAAGAGCTTTTTTCTTCATTATATTTCTACCTGACAAGTACAGTGTTAGGCATGTAATAGATGTTCAATAAATTAAAAACTTACTGAATTGAACTTTTTAATGTTCAATTTTAACTTTTTAACTTTAAACCATCAATTCAACCTATTTTGGAATATATTTTTAGTATATTTTTGACTAAAATGTTAGATTTTTTTTTTTTCTCTCCAGGTCCGTAAACTGCTGCAAAAAGTTCAAAACTCAAAGATGAGTGAAGCTTCAGGTATTCAGCAAGAAGACAGCTACCCTAGAGGATCAAAGAACATAAAAAATATCCCCAGAAAATGTTTGACTGACACTAACCTTTTTCAGAAAAACAGCAGCTCTCATCCAATACGAGTTCATAATCTTCAAATGAAATTGAGAAGAGATGATATCATGTGGGAACAGTAATAAAACAGTAAAACTGTCACCTTAATGAACTTTGTCAATGAGACCTTGAATTGTCTAAAGTGGTTTTAATTTAATATAACTTTGTGACATTTTGAATCATGTTTCTAGCTTCTATAAAACATGAAGTTGCAGTATTTAAAAATTAATGCCTAATGACCTACTGGGTTCCAAATAATAAATTAATTACTTTTTTATTTTTCTTATTGATTGAAGCCCGTAACTTCATCTTGTCTTGGAAACATTGTTTGCTTTGCAGATATCTTAAGCTAAATTTAAGAAATTGTACTAGATTGACAATATTCAAAATTGAGTTAAATCCGAGCTACAAGTACCATTCATTCCACTTTTCATTTAGTAGGTTTGGAACCTTAAAAACCAATGTTAAATGAACAGAGTTCAGAAAGATCATTTAGCTTTCCTGGTGCCTTCTTTCTATTTTGTTTTAGAGCTGTGAAATGTTTTTCTCTTTTGGAAAAGGAAAAACTTAACAGTTACACAGTTTTATGAAGAAGCCTTTAATCCAAGTTTTATGAGACAATAGGAACCTATAGCTACTTAATTTTTAGGAGACAGTAATTCAGTTGCAGAAGCTTTCCTCTGCTATTCCCATTCTCTTTTACAAAACTAGTTTTTTTAAAAAATCAATGATCAATTTTATCTTACTACTTTATAACTTTTATAACTTTTGCTGACTATTATTCTTTGCATTGTATGTAATGTCCATCAGTATAAACTGAGACTGTGAATTTCTAGGACCCACAAAAGTGGTATTTTTTTTTTTACAAGAAAGTATACAAGAGGAAGCTGAGCATTAAATTACCTCATCCAGCAGAAATTCAGGGTAGTATGGTATATTTTTATTTTTTATATTTTAAAATCAGTAATGTCAAATGTCATTGTGTACGCATGCTTTATAATAAATTTGCACTTGATCATTTTTCTGGAAGCCTATGGGAACTAGTACAACTCTTCTGAACTCTTGGTTTCTCACTCAAATCTTCTGAGGCAACTGGGGAACTAGAGTCATGAACTGAATTAGAAATAGAGGACAGACAGAAAAGCTGTAATAGAATGGAGGAGCTTAAATATAGGGTAGCAGTTTAAGAGATGGTGATTCCTAAGGGACAGAGTTGGAAGTACATATTTACTGAATTCTTTGAACCCACAGCTGATGGAATGTTCAAGCTATAGATGTGAAAGAATTTTTAGGTCAGGATCTTGGGAAGCTAAGGAGAGCAATTTTTAAAAGACAGTTTTTCTGTTTTCCTAGGAAATTCCCAAGAAGCTTGTGTAGGAAAAAGTTGGTAATTATGGATCTTTTGGGGAGGAAGAGAACTGTAATTCATTCTAATGGTGAGGAGAGATACCATGTTAGAAGACCTTCCATACCTGGAAGTGGGGAAGTGACTGAAGATGGGCACATTGATACTTGAAATTGTCCTTGAAATTAGTTAATGGCAGAGATCAAAATTTCCTCCTGTTGTAAATAGTGCATGTGCCCTTGCCAGCTTTCACCCCCACTCATTCACACCCTTAGCTCCTCAGCCCTGGAGATGTTCCATAGGGTGTTTGATCTAAACTCACTCAGCTGCATCACCTTACCTGTTTTTCTACTTTGCCTTGCCTCCTTGAGGATATGAGTTTTATATTTTAAGCTTAGCTTTTTGCTAAACTTTTTAGCTTTCTGCTATCCACCAGGACCATAATGCAGACCTATAGTTCTGTGCCTTTGTTTTCTATACATTTAGGAAGGTGGCTGAATATATTTAGTTAATAATAAAGTCATTACTTGTGAAAATGTATTGCTTTAAAAATTATCATTAAAATTTTAAAAACCGGCCAGGCACGGTGGCTCATACCTATAATCCCAGCACTTTGGGAGGCCAAGGCAGGCAGATCACGAGGTCAGGAGATTGAGACCATCCTGGCCAACATGTGAAACCCCGTCTCTACTAAAATACAAAAATTAGCCAGGTGTGGTGGCATGTGCCTGTAATCCCAGCTACTTGGGAGGCTGAGGCAGGAGAATCGCTTGAATCTGGGAGGTGGAGGTTGCAGTGAGCTGAGATCGCACCACTGTACTCCAGCCTGGTGACAGAGCAAGACTCTGTCTCAAAAAAAAAAAAATTAAAACCGTTTTAGGAACATGGAATATTTCAACTGAGAATTTTCTTAAAAATTAGTCCAGTGTAGTAGAAAAAACCACAACTTCAGAGCTAGGAAACTTGGTTTCAAATTCTGGGACTCCACCATTTAATAGCTTGGACAAGTCAGATAACTTTCTGGAGCCTCAGTTCCTCATCTGTAAAGTGAGGATTATACTAATATCTCCCTCACAGGACTATACTAATTTGTTGTGAGGAGTTAATGAAATAACATGGGAAAGCACCCACAGAAGAGTTGACGCTTTATAAACACTCAATAAATATTTTTTGAATCTGAGTGGCAAAAAAAAAAAAAAAGTAGAACACATGTTTGCATGGGTTGAAGCCTAAAAGCAAACACCTAAATATATTATTGGTAAAAGTGGGAATATTCTCACTTATTTTGGTTTTTGTCTTTCTGTGTGCCTGAAGGGAAATGGCTTTGGCATCTTTCCTAGCCCAGGTTTCTAATGGGAAGGGGTAAAGAACACAGTCCTGTCATTGTGCTGAAATATATAACCACACACAGCAAATAGGTTTGGAGTATGGTGTGGTTGTTGAGGTGACATTTATTATTGAGAGACAATGAAGAATGGTGTCTTGTTGCTTCATCACAGCTACTGAACTCACAGACTGCCTGCTTGCCAGAGCCTTTGACTCCTCAGGGGGTGGAGCAAAAGATTTCTTTGCTGGATGGAGCAGTCAGTCTACGGTCAGTGTACAAGAGTTGCTATAGCAACCTCACAGCTGTGCTGTGTCTAGCAGGAACTTGGTATGATTTCACGGATTTTGTTCACTTAAGTAAAAAACAGTTGTTTGGTTTTTATGTAATTACAAATTGAAATAATGGAATTGGAATTTTCTAGCCAAGGCAGGTCTCAATTTTCACGAAACTGAAGCCAGAAAGTTCCAGTGTTTGAAGCAGCAGGTATTGTGACTATATTCTGATACTGGAAATGGGAGTTGGAATCCTGAATTAACTGTACTTGGGTGGATCATTGGCAACTCAGCCATTTTTATTATGTTGTAGACAAAGACGGGGGTCAGAGGGAAATGTTCAGTTTTCAACAATGTTAAGATTAAAGTGGGAGATACTTAGTACATAGTAAGCTAACTGGCTGGGATAATGTAGATAATGTACTTGAAAATTATTTTTGAGCTTTTTTGGTAGCTTTATTCCTTTTTTTCTATACCTGCAGGTAGATATGAGAGCTTTCTTACTTTAAAAGTGTAATTTTAACTATGAGTGTATATTCTTTTTTTTTTTGGTGGGGATGGAGTCTCACTGTGTCACCCAGGCTAGAGTGCAGTGGCACGATCTCAGCTTACTGCAACCTCCACCTCTCAGGTTCAAGCTATTCTCCTGCCTCAGCCTCCCGAGTAGCTGGAATTACAGGCACCTGCCACTACACCCAGCTAATTTTTGTATTTTTAATAGAGACGGGGTTTCACCGTGTTAGCCAGGCTGGTCTTGATCTCCTGATCTCAGGTGATCCGCCCTCCTCAGCTTCCCAAAGTGCTGGGATTACAGGCGTGAGCCAACGCGCCCAGCCTAAATGTGTATTCTTAATCTATGATAAGAGATCAAAAATTAAATAGAAATTTTACTTGTAATGTGAGAAATCAATCTAAGAGGGGAAGAGGCCAGTTAGTTATCCACAATGGAAGGAGTGTGCATTGTGGACAGAAATGCAACAGCTGCCATTATTGGTGTAGAGTAAATAATGAAACTCCTAATGGGGTTTCCTGTAACTCTATTCAGCTGTAACTAAAGCTTTGTCTACTGAGAACATTTAATTGTAGGTGACGTTTAGATAAGTATAAGCTGACACTCAGACATATGACAAGACAACCCTCACTAAGGCATAATAGCAACTGTGAGATTTTTAAAAAACTCTTTATGCGTGCCATTGCATCTTTTAATTAAAGTGAGATGAGGATAAATAAAAATAATATTGACTGTCATTCATCTGAAAATAAATTTACTTCTTGGTAATTAAATAGACCTTCTCAATGCCTCAGCCTTTTTATTCATATTCCATCTACTTGTTTTCATGTAACTTTGTCTTTCAATTCGTTGTTTTGTTTTTTTTTTTTCCTGTAAGGAGAGACATAGAAAAATATAAATTTAACACTTAAAATAATGTCTGGGCCAGAGTTTGTTGTTACTTTTGCTGTAGATTGTTTACTTAAAGAATTAGGTGATTTTTTTTTTTCCTGGTAGGTTTATTGGGAGTGTTCTTCTTATTGATATAGATGGATCCATTTCCCATTTGGGGCCGAGCACTGTGTCTTAGGCCTATAATCCCAGCCCTGTGAGAGGCCGAGGCAGGCGGATCACCTGAGGTCAGGAGTTCAACACCAGCCTGGCCAACGTAGTGAAACCCTGTCTCTACTAAAAATACAAAAAAATTAGCCGGGCATGGTAGCATGCAGTCCAGCTACTCAGGAGGCTGAGGCAGAATAATTGCTTGAACCTGGGAGGCGGAGGTTGCAGTGAGCCGAGATTGTGCCGCTGCACTCCAGCCTGGGCGACAGAGCAAGACTCTGCCTCAAAGCAAAAAAACAAAAAAAGGAATAGCCCAGTATTGTTTGTTTGGGGAGGGGCAGGATGTGGTTCCACCAACAGTGGGCACCAGAATGGTGCTTTCTTTGATACTATCCTAAGAGGAAGAGGTTTGAGAGCCAAGAGTTCTTTATTTGGATATTGATATGTTTAACTTGTTCGTCAGTGAGTATTTATTGATCTCTAATTATTGATCTCAAAGTACTGTATTAGCTACTATGGAATTCCGTTTTCAAGTTGCTTATAGTCTTGAGGGAGAGATAAGACATATATATATTTAAAAGGAAGAAAACAGTAAGTGACATGAAAGGCATAATGACCACCACAGAGCAGATGCTCAAATATTTATTTGCTTACTAAATGTTTGTCCTCATCTACTGATAAAGTGCTTTAGAAGTTGGCCTGTTTGTAATTTCTTCATTTTCTATCTATCTTGATTTATATACCTTCACCTTTTTAAATTTTTTGCCTGGTAGCAGTATTGGTCTAGGATTTTCACTCTTTATTAGGCTTCTTGATTGAAGATACCAGTTCCTTTAGTAATTTCAAACATAATGCCGGCCATAGCCAGTCTATAATCAAATTCAAAGTCATGAGTGGAAAAAGTGGGTATGAAACAATGAGGTAAATGGAGAAGTGGGGGAAAATCAAGCAATGATCACTTAGACTAAAACAGAACAATAAGAATTATACAGAAAGGTTATATTCTAGAGGCCAAGTATTGACTTGCACAGAATTGTAAGTCAATACTTCCCTTATGAACTTAAGCCACTCAATTTCTGCATACTTCAGTCTCCTCATTGGTTGGATCCAGTCAGTGTTTTTCATAGTACATACAGTCATATCATACCGGTGGATTGTCAAATCAATTTAGAGGGTCACTACCAGCATTTTGTATTATTTTTTTTTTGAGATTGGAGTCTCGCTCCTTCGCCCAGGCTGGAGTGCAATGGTACAATCTTGTCTCACTGCAACCTCCGCCTTCCAGGTTCAAGCAATTCTCTTGCCTCAGCCTCCCAAGTAGCTGGGATTACAGGCGTGCACCACCATGCCCTGCTAATTTTTTGTATTTTAGTAGAGATGGGGTTTCACTGTGTTGCCCAGGCTGGTCACGAACTCCTGAACTCAGACAATCTGCCCGCCTCGGTCTCCCAAAGTGCTGAGATTACAGGCGTGAGCCACCGTGCCTGGTCAGCATTTTTAAAATGATATAAAATAGTATTGAAAATATCAGAATGTGGCCAGGCGCAATGGCTCAAGCCTGTAAAATCTTAACACTTTAGGAGGCTGAGGCGGGTGGATTGCCTGAGCTCAGGAGTTCAAGACCACCCTGGGCAACATGGTGAAATCCCATCTCTACTAAAAATACAAAAATTAGCCGGGCATGGTGGTATGTGCCTGTAATCCCGGGTACTCGGGAGGCTAAGGCCAGAGGATTGCTTGAATCAGGGAGGCGGAGGTTGCAGTAAGCTGAGATCGTGCCACTGCACTCTAGCCTGAGCAACAGAGTGAGGCTCCATCAGCAAAAAAAAAAAGATCAGAGTGCATCACACATAATTAAGGTAGCTAATGTTTTGTAAAACTTTGTGAGTACTAGGTTGTCATTTTTAATGTAGCCCTAAGTGTTTTTTGGGGAAGAAAAAATTGGCTCTTAATAAGTATTCAGTGAGAATGAATTTGAAGGATGTGGAGAAAAGTGGAATAGCCAATTTAAAATAGGAATACTCCCAAGTCCCCTGTTATGGGTGTTCCAATCTATTGTTTATCCCAGAAATATTGTTTCATGTGTTTTACAGATAAGAAGTCTCATTTTAATCAATACTATTGCATTTCCTGGTCTATAGAATACAATTTTCAAACACTAGCCAACTTACATTAGAGAAATATTGCTTTTCTAATGTGGGCAAATAAATATATTCAATATGAATCCCTTAACAAAATGACCTCATTATGCTACCTCTGGGTAAAATCTAACCAAGCATGAGTCTTATGATTAGGAAAGAAATTTGCTCTGTAGGTGCTTCAGATAGTTTTACAACCAATAAGGATGTGAGATTTGTGGGAGAAAAACTATCTGCATGTCTCCAGTCTGAAGAGAGCAAAGATCTGTCATTTGACAAACCCTATTTTTCTGAGCATCAACAGTCAGTGGCACCATAAAAATTAAAAACCTGATAATACCACCAATGTAGTACTCTTTAAAAACATGTCATCTTACTGAGCAATCAACCTGATTGAATATTTTAAAATGAGTAAGTGGATAAATATCTTACCTGAAAGATAGCTTCATTAAATAAACTAACTCCTGAGAGGATTTCTTTGGCTTTTAATATCCTATTTAATAGCTTTCTTATAACCATATCAGCAAAGCCACTTTGCTCTGGACTATGGTCAGAAGGTAGAAAGAAGTGTTATAGGGTAATGAGCAATAATAAGGCCACCAAATATAATCACATTATAATGGGATTCTACCCACTTGTAAAAGTTTTTTCAACACTACGAATTACTAAAGTTAACCTAAACAATTAAAGAAAGAAATCTTAGTCTTTAAGAACAGAGGATTGTAAAGTGAGCCAGACCTTCCAGTCAGCTAAAATAACATAAAATAATGTACTTTTCAACCTGACTTGGCTTAATGTAATTAAGTAAATTTTAGGATAGGTTCTAAAAAACCTTGAGAGGCATTTTGTTGTTGTTGTTGTTGTTGTTGTTGTTGTTAGTTTGCCTTAAAGTTAAATGTACATTGACCTTTGGTATTTCTTGGAAAAACCTGTTACTGAACCTAGTACAGAATGTGAATCATTTCATGCCTGAAATACAAGATTGATGTTTACAGGGCAATTGTCCAGAATCTTGCTGAATTGGAAAGTATTTCACTCTTCATCACTGTAGATCCTTTTAACTTTACAAATGTGTTATTTAAAACAGAAACCATTTTGGTGCACAGGAAACCCACTTAAAATTAAATTTTAAAAAGCTCTTGAGAATTCTGTGGAACATTTATGGTTTTATAACTTACAATTTCTAGCAAAAGTATCTTTAACATCTTACAAAATATTTTCAGAGATAGCTTATCCAAAATATGTAATACATGTGAGAGAATAGCACTGTCGAAATGCTTGAACACATAAAAAGCATTATTGCCTTCATTTTCCCTGAAATGAACCAAGCTACCAATTTAAAGCTGGGAAAGTCAGTACCAGAGTTAAAAAGAAGTTACTTTAAAGATATCTGCTTTTACTTTAATCTCAAAAATAATTGATTTTTTAAAAAACTTATTCTATTTTATGTATATAACTTCTCTTTTGATAAACTTAGAAAAATTTATATCAGTATGACATTCTTTGATTCTCTCAAGGTATGATTTAAATGGTGGACACTTAAGCCAAAATTTCAAACAGGGTTCTTTTTTCTTTGTTCTTTTACAGAATGGCTCTCAAGTCGAAAGAGGGCTGTGCCTTTGGTGTTTGGGTAGAATATTTGCCTGTGATTTCTCATTCTCAGAGCATTCCCATAAATAATGCCACAAAGTAGAGTTTGATTCTTTTTTTTTTTTTTTTTTTTTTGAGACGGAGTTTCGCTCTTGTTGCCCAAGCTGGAGTGCAACGGCACGATCTCAGCTCACTGCAACCTCCGCCTCCCAGGTTCAAGCGATTCTTCTGCCTCAGCCTCCCAAGTAGCTGGGATTACAAGCATGCATCACCACACCTGGCTTTTTTTTTTTTTGCATTTTTAATAGAAACGGGGTTTCACCATGTTAGCCAGGCTGGTCTCGAACTCCTGACCTTAGGTGATCTGCCCGCCTCAGCCTCCCAAAGTGCTGGGATTACAGGTATGAACCACCGCGCCCTGCCTAGAGTTTGATTCTCTTAAACCATTCTACTAAAATACTATCAGTTTAAACTACCATCTACAGAAATAAAAAACATAAACCACTCAAAGACTAAAGCATTTAGGAGTTTATATGCAAAGAAGTCTTGCAAGGGAGTACAAGCTTTAGGAGGACAGGCTTATCAAATTAAAAAATGAAAAAACCTACACAATTAGCAAAGTCACCAAGTTTAGTTATTCTTTTCATGGTGGAAAAGAGTTTCCTCAAATAATCATCATATCAGAGGTCATCATGTATCCTTAGATATCAGCATTGCCAAGACCAGGGATATAGTTATTAAACAGTAACTTACAGGAAAGGCTCAAGGTTTCATTTACATGGGAAATGAGAACTAGACAGGGTGGTGACTGTTTTTTTTTGTTAACCTTACCTCAGTGTTTTATCTCGGGTGGTCCCCAAGACCACCTTCAGGATCAGTGATTCACTGAAAGGACTCACAGAACTCAGAAAAGCTGTTAAGTTATGGTTATGGTATATTATAGCAAAAGAATATAGATTAAAATCAGCAACTGAAAAAAGGCACATAGGGCAAAGTCCGGGGGACACCAGGCACAAGCTTCCAGTTGTCCTTCACCTGTGAAGTCATGTAGACAGCCCATAATTCTCTCAGCAACAATGTGTGACAACATTCTTGGAGAATTGCTAACCAGGGAAGCTCTACCAAGCCTTGGTGTCCAGATTTTTTCTTGAAGGTTGCTCACGTAGGCATAGCATGGCTTATAGCCTATGTGGCTGACCTTCAGTTTTCAGCCCCTCCAAAGATGGAGCTGATACTACATGGCCTAAGGACCTCACCATCAATCACGTTGTTAGTTTAGACTACCTAGTATGGCCTAAGGCCCCCAGGTAAATTAAAACATTCACATCAGGCAGGATAGTCCAAGGACTTAGAGGTTATCTTGAATCTGGGCACAGGACAAACATTTCTTTGGAATGTGAAAAGTTTACACAATCAAGACTTGCTATGTTGATCCTTTACTGCGGTATTGTTTTTTGTTTTCTGACCCAAAAGTGATGTGTATTGCTTATCTATCATGGCCTCTGGTTAAGGTGTCAGTCTTGCCTCCAAATTTCCTCCTAAAGCATGGAATTGGCCATAAATTTGCTTAGTGATTTTCTGATTTAGTATCATTAATTTGATGACTAGTTTTACTATGTGAGTGTGATAAAAGGTTACGCTTAATATACAAAGACCTTCTTATAAGTCTAGTTAATAAAACTAGGGCCATGTGTTACTACAACATAGGAGTTAACTTTGTCTGGAGGCTTTTTCAAGCCCAAGAGGTTGTCATTACTTTATGTGTAAGATACTGCCCACATACTATACTGAAGTCAGGAACCAAGAACTAGTCAATTTACCTCAGCCAAGTTGCTTGGACTGCTTTGCTTAATAATGGGTTTGCCATATCTACTTTAATGAGATGTGTGGCATGGTCATGGTTACAAAAGTGATTTGTTAATTATTGCCTGGTAGGAAGGAGAACATGTTTTTTTTGAACCTATGCAAATAGCCACGTCTATGAAAAGTAAAGGGATACTTTTGTGTAATATTTAACCATGTATACCATTGTTTGTGTACTTTTAAATGTCATTTTCTACAGTATTATTTTTGCATTTTCCTGACACTGTATTACTTACAAGTTGTATTAATAATTTTTATTATTCTTTTTCCTGAATCCTAAAAGGTCAGTTGGAACATGAGACCATTTAAAGAATATTATTTCCTTCCAGTTTATTCAAGGGTAGCCTATTGAGAGTTTGAGATAAAGAAGAAAGGAATCTTTCCTTTCCTTCCCCCCTGACCCACCCCCTACCTTTCTTTTTTTTTTTTTTTTTCAGGGTCTTGTTCTGTCACTCAGGCTGGAGTGGAGTGAATGCAATCAAAGCTTACTGCAACCTCAAACTCTTAGGCTTAAGCAGTCCTCCTGCCTCCACCTCCCAAGTAGCTGGGACTACAGGTGCACGCCACCACACCTGGCTAATTAAAAAAAAAAAAAAAATTTCTTTTTTGAGGAGATGGGGTCTCACTTTGCTGCCCAGGCTGGTCTCAAACTCTAGGCTCAAGCAATCCTTCCACCTCAGCCTCCCAAAGCTCTGGGATTACAGGCATGAGCCACTGTGCCCAGCAGAATTTTTCTTACATGTCCATTAGAAATAGAACATCAGCCACATGCTATGATTTCAATATGTCACTCAAAAGCCAAGTGTTGGGGCTGAACATAGTGGCTCACACCTATAATTCTAGCACTTTGGGAGGCAAAGGCAGGTGGATCACTTGAGGTCAGGAGTTCGAGACCAGCCTCCAACATGGTGAAACCCCCAACTCTACGAAAAAAAAAAAAAAAATTAGCTGGGTGTGGTGGCACGCACCTGTAGTCCCAGCTACTCGTCAGGCTGAGGCAGGAGAATCGCTTGAACCGAGGAGACAGGGTGCAGTGAGCCGAGATCATGCCATTGCACTCCAGCCTGGGCCATAGATTGAGTCTTGGTCTCAAAACAACAACAACAAAAAAAAAACCTTGTGTTGGAAACTTAACCTCCAATGAAACAATGTTAGGAGATAGGGCCTAATGGATATAAATTACAGTGTCTAAGATGGATACTTTACTCTCTTCTTTTGAGAAGGGAGAGAGTATATTATGCACTGAGAACTTTTCAGATTTCTTGCAGAGGTCATAATGTTCCAGACAAGCCGGCAGCAATCATTCCTATCCCATCACAGATCCAGGCTTATTTGTAGAATGGTCACACAAACCAAGCAAAACCTTCTGTAAAGTTTCTACCCTTTGCTCTAAAGTGACATGAAAACAATTTCCAAGTTTGTTCACTGTGTATATTTTGTTCTTTTTCATGGTAGATTTGTCTGTTGGAATTAGATAGCCCTAAATAGTGTGTTCAAATGATGGTTTTTTCTGACTGTTCAATCTCCAACATATTTCTGAGGGAGAAAGGACGTTGACTTTAGAGAAGGAAAGCTGTGTAATTACAAATGGACTATTACAAAGAACTATGCCTTCCTTTTTGAGAAGAAAAAAGATGCTTTTTAAAAATTAATATGCAGGCTGGGCGTGGTAATCCAAGTCCTTTGGGAGGCTGAGGTGGGAGGATGGCTTGAGCTCAGGAGTTTGAGACCAGCTTTGGCAACATAGTGAGACCTCATCTCTACAAAAAAAATTTAAAAATTAGCCAGGCATAGTGATGCACGCCTGTAGTTTCAGCTACTTGGGAGGCTGAGATGGGAGGATTGCTTGAGCCCCAGAGATGGAGGCTGTGTGAACCATGATCATGCCACTGCACTCCAACCTGGGAGACAGAGTAAGACCCTATCTCAAAAAATAATAGCAATACACAGAACTACCAGCCTTAGTTTATAACATTAGCCACAGATAGATCAAATGTAATAAAAGTACAAAAAGCATGAGTCATTGGTTGATGGTAGCAGCTCCAGATCTCCAAGGGCTTCTCTACATTCCTGTGGCCACAAAAATATTTTTCTTAATTGATTTGAACTCATAGTGGCACACAAAAATGAAAAACAAGTTTCGTCAATGGTCAGAAGATGAGAGAGAAAGTAAATCAGTGATGTAGGGAGTGATATGAGCAACTTTCCAACCTACTAGTGCAACCTATCAATTTGACCAAACTCATGTCTTAAGACCCAGATGCAAAGAAAAGATGTATCTTAGATGACAGAAGATAACAGAATCCTCAAGACAAAAACAACGTACAATCAGATGTCCTGTCATTGTTGCCTCACAAAGAACGGATCGACCATTAAAATGTATATTTTCAACATTGCTGCCACCAAAGGAGAAATAAGTGGCTGTTTACAAATCAGAACCAGTGTCAAAAGCAGACTTGGCCAGGAAGCAAAAAACATATGAAGAGCCAGAAAAAGAACTTGAATCAACTAGATTAAGACTTTATTGCCTCAAGACTGGAAAATGTATACCTCAAACAGCCCTTGAGTTTCTCTTCATGGACAATGTGGTGGACTTTACCCTGGTTGATGGATACACAAAATCTTAGAGGAATCTATACAATTGTCAAATATAGACAAAGGATTTAGGGGGGAGAGTTTACTTTCAAGGAAAGTTTGCAAGCAACTCCAAGTTTTAAAAGGACTGGCTCATAAAAAAATACAAAAAAAAAAAAAAAGAAAAAAACCCCACAAAATTACCAGTATTACCAAGTTTGTAGTTGTCTAATCACGGTAGAAAAGACAGCGATTTTCTCACATGATTGTCATAGCCACAAAGGTCATCACAGATTTTCATCTATTCTCATTGCAAAAGTTGGCAATGAAATTGCTTTTATTAAAGGAATTAGTAAATTATAAACAAAACTTAAGGATTATTTTATTTTGGGAAAATGAGTGACAGTGACCCTGTTTTTGTTTGCTTATTTCTCTCAGAGTGCAAGATATTTTCTGACTACAATGTACATGTTGATAATGCTCTGATAACAGCAGAGCAGTGTGTACATTTTGCTTTCACACATGCTTCTTTTGATCTTTGGTAATTTTTTTAAAAAACGCTTCCATGAACAGATAATGAGGTGGTTTATTATTATTTGAGGTAAAAGAGATAATAATATGGAGCGGTGGGAGCCAAAGTTTAAGAAAGTTTCTTTGGGGCCGGTCGCAGTGGCATATGCCGATAATCCCAGCACTTTGGGAGGCTGAGGCTGGCGGAACATGAGGTCAGGAGTTTGAGACCAGCCTGACCAACATGGTGAAACCCTGTCTCTACTAAAAATACAAAAATTAGCCGGACATGGTGATGTGCGCCTGTAATCCTAGCTACTCAAGAGGCTGAGGCAGAAGAATCGCTTGAACCCAGGAGGCAGAAGTTGCAGTGAGCCAAGATTATGCCAAAGTGCTGGGATTACAGGTGTGAGCCACTGTGCCTGGCTACTTTGGGTAAGATTTAGTAAAGGCCACATCATTAAAACAGTTAAGTTACTGTCATTTGTTGAAAGACATTGGATGGTTACAGAAGCAATAAAGACTAGAAGAACCAAAATTCCAGAAATGAAAGAGCCTTCCTAGGTGAGTTGACAGTCCCTGGCTATTTGCTTCCTTAGCCAATCTACCAATTCTAGTCACAGTGACAGTTTTGGCATAAGAACCCAAATGCGACAAAGAGAAACCAGGGAGACTTTTGAAGGCCATGGCTGCAGAAATGGCAGATTTGAATCTAATGTCTGAAATATACCCATTGGAGATTTGCTGAATGCCAAGGTGTGAAGGAGAGTGGGGGGCTGGTCTAGAAAGGCAAAGTAAAATCTGCAGTCTTGCCATGCTTAAAAGGTAAACACTGCTAGAAAGAGGAACTGCGTCAAATATATGACAGTTCTGTCCCTCAAATTTTTGCCAGATTTGAACTTTCATGGAGTGGGAAACTAAGTTCGAACCTTTGAAGGACAGAATTTCAGAGATGAGGAAAAAGAGAAATGTCAAGCTGTCAATCAAAAGGCTCAGAAGGCACACCTAAAAAGGAAGTTGGAAAGGCAGGTAAAATCTGAGATTAGCTTAGGAGACAACACCCCACAGGAGAGAGGAAGCCAGCACAAAACACTTGGCCAGCTTTCCTCTCTAGACGTTTGCCAGATTTTGAAGCTGCAGGAGGTTAAAGAGCTAGACTAAAACCTCTAAAAGGGTAGAACTAAATCTTCAGTTAAAAAAAAAAAAACAAAAAAACACTAGCCAAAGAATAAAAACCTTACGATGGGCGGGGCATGGTGGCTCACACCTGTAATCCCAGAACTTTGAGAGGCTGAGGCAGGTGGATCACCTGAGGTCAGGAGTTTGAGACCAGGCTGAGCAACATGGAAAAACCCCGTCTCTACTAAAAATAGAAAAATTAGCCAGGTGTGGTGGCGCATGCCTGTAATCCCAGCTATTCGGGAGGCTGAGGCAGGAGAATCACTAGAACCCAGGAGGTGGAGGTTGCG
Organism: Symphalangus syndactylus; assembly: GCF_028878055.3. Classification (NCBI taxonomy): domain Eukaryota; kingdom Metazoa; phylum Chordata; class Mammalia; order Primates; family Hylobatidae; genus Symphalangus; species Symphalangus syndactylus. Next base: position 87,001,450 of record NC_072424.2, read on the forward strand.
GTGAGCCGAGATCGCGCCACTGCACTTCAGCCTGGGCAACAAGAGCAAAACCCGGTCTCAAAAAATAAAATAAAAAATTTAAAATATATATGTATATATATAAAACTAAAGTGTTGAGGACAAAATGGAGAAATAGGTAAATTCGCTGTAATAAGATTTTAATATACCTAGCTCATATATCCTTTAAAAAATCAGTGATTACATCAATTGATATAAAAGATTTGAACATGACTAGCCAATGTGATCTAATTGACATATATAAAACACTATTCCCAACATCAATACACATTTTTTCAAGCATACATGAAACATTTACCAAAATAACCATATGTTGGGTTATAAAGCAAGCTCGACATATTTTTAAAAATTGAAGTCATACGGAGGATGTTCTCAGGCCACAATGGAATCATACTAGAAACCATAACAGAAAGAACCAGTTTTAAATAACTCTTATGTCAAAGAAGAAATCATAATAGAAATTAGAAAATATTTAAAATATAGTGAAAACACAACATTAAAAACTTCTGCGATGTAGCTAGAATAGTGCTTAGAGGGAAACTTATAATATTAAATACATTACATGAGAGGTTAAAAATTATTTATCTAAACATCCACCTCAAGAGCTGGAAAAAGAAAAGCAAATTAAACTCAAGATAGTAAAAGCAATGATCTACTAAGTTAGGTGAGCAGAAATCAGTAAAAGAAAAGGCAGACATGAATAACCTAGAGAAAACTCAATAATACTGGTTCTTTGAAAATATTAATAAAATTGATAAATCTCTAATAAGACTGATCAAGATAAAAGAGCAAGCACAAACTGGGCATGGTGGCTCATGCTTGTAATCCCAGCACTTTGGGATGCCAAGGCAGGTGGATCACCTGAGGTCAGGAGTTCGAGACCAGCTTGGCCAACATGGTGAAACCCTGTCTCTACTAAAAATACAAAAATTAGCCAGGCGAAGTGGCACCTGCCTGTAATCCCAGCTACTCAGGAGACTGAGGCAAAAGAATCACTTGAACCTGTGGGGCGGAGGTTGCAGTGAGCCGAGATTGTGCCACTGCACTCCACCCTGGGCAACAGAGCAAGACTTCATCTAAAAAAAAAAAAAAAAAAGTACAGAAATTACCAATATCAGGAATATAAAAGGAGGCAGCACTACACATTTTATAAATATTAAAAAGATAAGAAGCTTAAAAGGACAACATCAAGAGAGTGAAAGGATGACCCACAGAATGGAAGAAAATATTTGCAAATTGTGTATCTGATAAGAGACATGTATCTAGGATATATAAGAACTCTTACAACTCATCAATGAAATACAAATAATCCAATTAAAAATAGGCAAAGGATCTGAATGGACATTTCTCCAAAGAAGACATACAAATGGCCAATAAGCATGTGAAAAGATGATTGACATCATTAGCCACTGGGAAATGCAAATTAAAACCACAATAAGATACCACTTCATACCAACTAGTATGGCTTAAATTAAAAAGACAGATAGTAACAAGTGTTAGCAAGGCTGTGGAGAAATTGGAACTCTCATACATGGCTGATTGGAATGTAAAATGGTACAACCACTTTGGAAAAGTCTGGCAGTTTCTCAAAGGTCAAACATATTTACCCTGTAATTCCACTCCTACACATATACTCAAGGGAAATGAAAACAGATGTACACAAAACCTTGTATATGAATGTTCATAGCAATGTTATTTATAATTGCCCCCAAATTGAAACAACCCAGATGTCCATCAGTTGATGAACAAATAAAATGTAGTATAGTTGTTCAATGGAATATTATTCAGCCATTAAAAATGAATGAAGTGCTGATACATGCTAAGGATGAGCCTTGAAAACATGCTAAGTGAAAGAAGCCAGTCACAATGGACTACATATTGTATGGTTCTGTTTATATGAAATGTTCATATAAATCTGTAGAGACAGAAAGTCAATTAGTGGTTGCTTATTGTTAGGGAGAAGAGGTAACTTAGAGAAAAATGAGGAGTGGCTGGTAATGGCAATAGGGTTTCTTTTTAGGGTAATGAAATGTTCTAAAATTGATTGTGGTAGTGATTGCACAACTCTGTGAATATACTAAATAAAAAATATTGATTGTGCATTTCATGTGAGTTAATCAGATGGTGTGTTAATTATATCTCAACAAAGCTGTTAAAAAGTATGACACTATGAAAAACCTCACATCCCCCCAAAATTCATCTACTTAGATGAAATGTGCTTATATATCAAAATGTTCTTTTAAAAGTCTTAATAAAATGAACACAAAAATAAATAGAAAATTGAATAGTTATATATCTGTTTAAAAAATTGAATCTGTAATTGAAGTCCTCCCATATAGAAAACTTTAGTTTACTATATTTCAGAGGTGATTTATTCCAAACATTTAAGGAAAAATATAGCAATTATAAATGTTCTTCAGAAAATAGAGAACACCACAACATGTCTTATGAGGCCAGCATAATGTTGATACCAAAATTTCACAAAAACATTATAAGAAAAATGACAAGCCAATGTCTCTCATGAACATAAATACAAACATTCTAAAAAACATAGTAGAAAATTGAATACATTTTTCTATAAAAAAGATAACAAATTATGACCAAATGGAGTTTATTCTAAAAACACAATTTTGGATTAACTTTTGAAAATCTGTGAAATTAACCACATTAACAAATATATGAGGGAGATCACATGATTAATAGATGCAGAAAAAGCATTTGACATAATTCACCCTTTCAAGAAAAAGTAAAATAAGCCTCTCAGCAAACTAGAAGTAGAAGCAGGTTTATTCAACTCAGACTATCAAATATATTTATCTCATGTCCCCCATGTTCTATAGAGACAATGAAGGGAAAACACTAATGTGTTTATCTGAACAATGCCTAGGGGATGATGAAGCAGACTTGGAAGGAACCTGGGCTGCTGAGTGCCCGTTTAGTAGCGGGGCTGCTCTACAACCCCAGACCATTAACATTAGCACCGTTAGGTTAGAGAGACTTAAAAGATCTTTTTTCTTTGATTGATTGATTGATTGATTGGAGACAGAGCCTCACTCTGTCACCCAAGCTGGAGTACAGTGGTGCTCACTGCAACCTCAGCCTCCCAGGTTCAAGCCATTCTGCCTCAGCCTCCTGAGTAGCTGGGATCACAGGCGTATGCCACCATGCCTGGCTAGTTTTTGTATTTTTAGTAGAGGTGGGGTTTCACCATGTTGGCCAGACTGGTCTCAAACTCCTGGCCTCAAGTGATCCACCCACCTCAGCCTCCCAAAGTGCTGGGATTATAGGCATGAGTTTGTTCTTTTAGCCACTGGTGATGGTGTCTTTTTGTTACAATGGCTTAGCCACACCCCTACTAATGCAGAAGCTGGCATGTAATGTATTTCATTTGAAAGCATAGATGGTTTGAAAGCATTTGATGATCAAGATGACTACACATCAAAAATGTTTACCCAAGAAGGTTACAGAGTGTCTATCTGTGCAGATCAATAAAGAGAATTGGATTGGCCCACAGTGATATGGGACCAGTATGCTTATCAGTTTAAATTCTGGCATTTGCTAGAATAAAAATAATTGTTTTATTTTGGTACGTATCACATTATCAAGCTTTGGGAGCCTTTAAAACACTTGAAGCTGTGCTGATTTATGTATTTTGATGAGCTTAACTATTTACATTTATTATAATTACTGTTACATTTGAACTTAATTCTGCCATACTTCTTTTTGTTCCCCCCACCACCACTTTTCTTACCTTCTATTGCAGGGGTCCCCAACTCCCAGGCCATGGACCAGTACTGATCAGTGTCCTGTTAGGAACTGGGCCACACAGCAGGAGGTGAGCACAGGAAAGCAAGCATTACCACCTGAGCTTCCTCCGGTCAGATCAGTAGCAGCATTTAGATTCTCATAGGAGCATGAACCCTATTGTGAACTGTTCATGTGAGGGATCTAGGTTGCATGCTCCTTGTGAGAATCTAATGCTTGATGATCTGAGGTCGAACAGTTTCATCCTGAAACCATCCCTCCGCCCAGCCACCCGCTGCTTCCATGGAAAAATTGTCTTCCATGAAACCAATCCCTTTTGCCAAAAAGGTTGGGGACCACTGTTTATTGGATTTAAAAGTCCTATCTCACCCCTTACTCCCACTTCTTTGGGAAGCTCTAGGATACATTTTTTTAATAGGTACGGATATTTTTATTTTATTTTTATTTTTTCCTTTTTTTATTATACTTTAAGTTCTAGGGTACATATGCACAACATGCAGGTTTGTTACATATGTATACATGTGCCATGTTGGTGTGCTGCACCCATTAACTCATCATTTACATTAGGTATATCTCCTAATGCTATCCCTCTCCACTCCCCCCACCCCACGACAGGCCCCGGTGTGTGAGATGTTCCGCACCCTGTGTCCAAGTGTTCTCATTGTTCAATTCCCACCTATGAGTGAGAACATGCAGTGTTTGGTTTTCTGTCCTTGTGATAGTTTGCTCAGAATGATGGTTTCTAGCTTCATCCATGTCCCTACAAAGGACGTGAACTCATCTAGATGCATTTCTATTATTTTACTCATCACCTTGAAACTTTTAAAATAGTTACTCAGTATTTCTCTTCTAAAAGTGTCTGCTTTATCCCCATCTAAGCCTGCTGTAACCACACATTGAACACCCCCAAACCTTGCTCAAGCTGATCTTACTATTTTTGTCTTAAATTTTAACCACGTTTTAAATGCATAAAAATTATGTATTATACGTAATTATGAATTACAAATAATTAAGTGTACTTATTTTTAAAAACATGATTGAAGAAATTCTCTTTCCTTGCAATCTCTTTTCTAAGACTAAATGAGTTCCCAGTGCTTGCCTGACACATGGTAGGTTCTCAGTAAATGAAGCACACCTCCCATACCCCTCCAAATAAACAGTTGTCTCTTTAAACCTAGACATGACTTCTCAGCAGGCACGTATTTCTCTGGGTTGGATTCATTTCATGGACAGTTGTCAAAGACTGACCCCTTTATGTTAATTTTCTGAATACTGTACTTGACTGTGTTGCAAGCTAAACAGTACAGGATTAAATGTTCTCATTTCTGAGCTGTGAAGTGTTGAAACTGATCAAGAAATGAAGGCAGAATGTCTGTCCTTTGGGAGAATAATCAGCCAGTCTATGTTGCTGCCACTCTTGGCTGCCGATTGGAATGCAGCTGTTAAGGCAGCTGTTTAACTGTTTGTCCAACTTGAAAGGACACTGCCAAATGGCAAATATTTTCTATAACAACATTTTACTTTTGCTAAGAACAATAACAGTGCATTTTATTGAGCTCCAATGGCATGCCAAACATGACTGATTTATTATGAGGCAGTTTCACAACCTGGACTGAACATGGATGCTCATTTCCATTTTTAATATATTTAGAAAAAGAATAAATGAGCTCCCAAAGGAAGCCTCTACACAAAACATCTCTACAGCTTAATTATTTGTTGAAATGACAGCATATTAAGTTGAGAAAATGAAATATCTCAAAAGGAAAGATGAGAGTCTAGAAATATCAAAGGAAAAAAAGAAGGTTTAAGTATTTTAAATCTCTCTAATGTGGCGTAAGAGAGACTTAACTCCTACTTGTTCAGGACAGGTGAGGGCAGCAGTAACACAAGGAAATACATCATCTGTTGAATCTCCTGCAACTTATGGGTCCCAGGACTTCTGAGTCATGCAGTTAATCTACATTGTTAATTAGAATGTTGACACTAAGTACTTAACAAACAATTATGTTGAATTTGACAGACTGTGAACCACGTGAGGTGGGGTGGGAGGTTATCAGCTGTTATTTAATGGTAAAACCAATGTGCTGAATGCAGGCAGTCAAAATTAAGAAAATATATTCAAATGCATAAGTACAATTTTCTATTAGAAGTCAGCAATAACTGCCATTCACAGAAGTTAGTGTGTAACCCCCACAAACATTTATCAAGACTGCAGAGGTGAGGGGTGGTGGGGGGGTGCATTTTCACTTATTAAACCCCAACAGCCGAAGCTGAAGCAGAGATGTTTTTGAAGCTGAACTAGGCTAATCAAAGGCATGGCCAATGGAGATTCTAACCTACTTTTTCTCTACTGTTTACTAGATGTTAATTAAATCACAAATGACAACAGTCTAATAGCAAAATGCATGCATTTCTACAAAGTTGACATGATTTCTTGGACAAAGATAAAGTTCCACATGCTGGATAATGGTCACTGAGGGCATCAAGCTTTGTGATCCTCTTTTTCAGGGACACAGAAAAACAGCAAATGCAAGTCATGGATGAAATTTATAAGATCACTTCCACAGAAAGGGTCCAGCTGTTGGAGAAAAAACTGGCTGTGCAACTGACTGAACTGAAGTCTGAGATAGAAGAGCAGAGAGCTCTTCGGGGAACAGCTAATTGAGTTTACAGGTAAATAGTGGCAGTGAGAAGGAGTGATCTTCAGGGGCTTTACTCCCCACCCTCACTCCATAATCTCCATCACCACCCTCTCTTCTTTTTACATAGACAATTGGTATTAACTCCAGTTCAGATAAATAGTATATAATAGCAGTTTCAGGTACCCATTTCCAACCTGATGGCTACCTCTAAGATTTTTCTATATTCTAGATTTGTTAAGACAGATCCAAGCAAAAGTCTTACCAAAGAAAATGTAAAAATGTTTTTACATGTTAGTTAATGCTATTGTCTTAAAGTTACAGGAGCTATAATACAAATCATACTCAATGAAAGGAGATCTCATTTTACCCAATAATATTTTAATTGAATTTGACCTTGATGTTGGTGAGAAATTTAAAAGCTGAAATAATGGTAGGCACTTGGTAATACATTATGCAAAACAATGTTCTGTGAGTGTTACCAGCACTCTAGATTCTTGCTATCTCCCAGGATAGAAATCGAAAGATCACAAAACAGAGCAGCAGCAAAGGTAAGTTTATTCAGGTTGTGCACAAGGGAGCCAGCACCAAGAAAGGAAAAGGAAAGAGATGCTCTCCAAGGGTAGTGTGTGGGTTAGTTTTATAGCATCCTTTGATAGAGACGGGTTACATCAGGGCATATATGGCGGGGATGCGGGGGGTGCGGTTTCTTGTGCTCATACAGTGGCTCAACATGCTTCTTCATACATCAGATGTAGCATTAGCATTTTAAATCTCCACCCAAGGCATTATTCTTAGCACAAAAATGAGGAAGGGGTAACTATAGGTTGAATTTTAGTTCTAACTGCACCTGTGGGGCTTCGTGGAAGTCTCTATTCCCCCAAAGTAGGAACTTGCTGTTAATAACTTCTTGGGTCTTTTGTTACTGATTTGCTGAGAGTTAGGTAAGCTAGAGCTTGAGTAGGGGCTTCTGTTCTCCTCTAGAGCAGATCACAACAGGAAGCCAGCCAGCCTGTGTCATTAGGAGCTCTTCTATAGGTAAATGCTGCCAACAACAGCAATCAAGTTATTGTACAGAAACAAGAGACACAGATCAGCCCCTAATGGCAAGTCTCATGGACCCAGGACCTTCATATCCCTGTTTCTGATACTGCCACAATTGATCAAAAGGAGCAGCAGTATAAGAACCCTGTTAGGTTGAATCATTGAGAGAACACAATGTGGATGGTGAGAGATTTGGAGAGGTCAGACGATGCAGTAAGCAGGTGAATTAGTACTTCATTCCAAAGACAATTCTGAAGAACCAGCATTTCATATGTTTTTTAATTAGTATTTAAAACCATTAGGTGTCTGAAGCAAATCAAGTTGTGTGATGAGATGGAAAGATCATGGAACCATGCAAGTCATAATTTCTCTTAACTTTGGTTTCTTTATTTGAAAAATGAGGTTAGTACCTTGCCTACCTACATAAGGTTGTGAGGATAATGAAATAATGCCTGTTAAAGTATTTTTAAAACTAGAAAACACAATGCAAAGATGGAGTGTTGATATTATTATGATTTAAATGTCAGAATGTCAGGCAAGTGACTCCCCAGTGTACACTGGGATAAGAAAGGCTTTCTGATGTCTCTTAGAATTGAGTGATGGGAAATCCTGGATAGCCTTATTTGTCTACTCCCCGAAATCACCCAACACTGCACCTGGAAGAATCTATTAGTCTAACAAATACTTCTTGAGCACCTTCTGTTTTCCAGGTGCTGTGCTAGGTTCTAGAGTCCAAGGAACATGAAAATATCCACTCCTGATAATCACTTTAACATTCTCATTCCACTAGACTGAAAAATCTATTGAGGCTTGGAGAAGAACTGTGTGTCTTAATCATTTCTTCCTTTTTTTTTTTTTTTTTTTTTTTTTGCATCCTTTCCCTTGTTTTACTCCACAAACCCAAGACTTTGCAGTGGTTAAGTATTTCATAAATTCTTGCTGAATGAGTAAATGAAAGAATGTATGTTGAATGAACAATGCTTGATGAACATATGAGTAAATCTCTTTTTGCAGGTTGATGTACACACTACTTATGTTCACCAGTCTCTTCAGGGTCATTCACAGGCACTTTGAGTTTAACTGAGAGGGAAGACAAGGTCTGAGTCAGAGAGGGCTGGGTAGCTAAGCCCATGACCCTCCCCATCTCCCAGTATGCCAAAGATAAGAAGACAAGAGGGCAGGGGAAAGTTTCTTGTGTTCCTCTCAGTAATAGCTGATCTCTTTTCTGGCTGGTTACTCGTTCCCCACAGCCACAAGGCTGCAGCCAGGATTCAGAATGACGGAAATTATACCTCAGGTTTATTACCGTTTTTATTCTCAAATCCCTTTCAGAACTCACCTCTTTTCTTTTTTTTTCCATTAAAGTGAAGATATTAGGAGATAAGAGGGGCATTATCTCCAACTTCAGGGGTGGAAATTTGACACAATGTGTCTAAATGGGTTGCTTAGGCTCACTTGACTGATGGATTTCTTGACTGTCAGCCTGGGGTTCTTTTCACAGAACCACCGCCTGTAGTGGGGGAAATTGCTGGCAAGTGTACAAACTAACGGTGTATTTTTATCTTCCCTTAAAAACTTATCTGGGAACTCACAGGGCCATATGAACAATAATAACCTAAATGTCACTGCTTCCACCTCCTGCATAATCTCTAGGTGGTCTCCCACCTGTGTTCCAGACTACCTGCTGTGGCCCCTTACCAATGTCTGCAAAATACTGTCTTGAGGAAGTGATGTCTGCATCAGGGTTGCTGTTTCCTGATGTTTCCAAAGCTGCCAAACCTTGGGATATATCTTATCCCAAATGTGGAGCACTCTGCTCTTCCTGACCCAGGGTCCCACCCCCTTACCAGGTGACCCCACAGCTTGTGCCTCCTTGTATCAGAGTCCGTGGTAAAAACAACAGCTCCCTCTTAAGTGGGTGTGAACAGGAATCCACAAGGCTACTTAAACAGGAACTTTTGCTATAAATGTTTTTCCTATGAATCAATAATTTTCCTGAAGCATTGTTTGGTTAAAATGATTCCTGAAGTATTTCATGTTTGATATTTAACAGTCATTCCCACCCCCCAGCAGGTAATTCATCAAGAACACAAAAATAAAAGCATTTTATTTTAAATTACACGATACTGGTTTTATGTGCCAACTAGAGTGAAAATGGGATCTGAGAGGCACAATATTTGTCAGAGGTAAGGTTGCTGGAGGGAATTCAGGTGGGGAAATAAAAATCCTCACCATTGTGTCCATCCCTTTACTCTGCAGTAGGAAATAGTGAGGTGAATCAAGGGTAGAACGAAATACTCTGTTTGTATGGGGAGGAGAGAGAAAAATTGGCCCAGGGAAAGGTTTAGCAAACATGCTAATCAAAGAAGAATCAAAAAAGATTCTAACTAAAACAAAAGGATGTGGCCTTTGCGTGCCCTCAATAATCCAGTATAATATGATATACTTATTCAGAAATGAGCTGTTGTGAAGAGTTACAGATTAATCATGGCCTATCTATAATCTGGTCGATTACAGCTTCTGTAATTACCACTTATATTGCATAACTCTTTCTGCAGCTCTGTTCAAATGCCAAATGATATTTATTACTTTAGAAGAGAGAGGGAACTGGCACTGAAGAAAACCTTACAGGTGAGTAAGAGAGTGGGCTATTTCAATACAACAATAAGTTTGATTTTGCTGATTGGTAACTTTTAGCAGAAACAGTTTATTTTTGCAGACAAACAGCTGATGCTATTAACAGTATTTATGAGAACAGTCCACTATTCAGCTTACCACTGAATCAGAGCAGACCATTGTTCCCTTGAAAATGTCTGATTTTGTGATATTTGAAATTTTACAGTTCTTTAATTTGGGATGTTAAAACTAGTTATTTGGGTTTAGGTGGCCGAGTCGAAGCCCCTTGTTATTCAGGCAGACGTCATGCAGAGGGAGCTAGAGAGCTGCCTAGGAAGGGAGTACACCCCTGAAAATTTACCTTTGCTTCTATTGCAGGTAAGAGTGATACTGCAATTTGAAAAATTCATTTGAAATTTAGTAGAAATGTATGGGCAAACTGGCTTTCAGGTATATCCTTTCACTAGGGTAGCTTTTGTTTTTCTTGACATGTATAGTTTGCAGAACTTGGCTAGTATAAACGCTGTTCTTTGTTAGAGATCTATTTCATAGTTTTAAATTAGGCTTAAAGGCATGGAACAATTGACTGAATTTCTGCTACTTTCTGTGTCAATAATGTAGGACAATACCACATTGACTAGGACAGTTCCAGCCCTTAAAAAGCTATTGGCTGTGGCCAGGCATGGTGGCTCATGCCTGTGATCCCAGGCCTTTGGGAGGTCGAGGCAGGCAGATCACTTGAGATTAGGAGTTCGAGACCAGCCTGGCCAATATGGTGAAACCCCGTCTCTACTAAAAATACAAAAATTAGCTGGGCATGGTGGCGCATGCCTGTAGTCCCAGCTACTCGGGAGGCTGAGGCAGGAGAATTGCTTGAACCTGGGGGGCAGAGGTTGCTGTGAGCTCAGATCAAACCACTGCACTCCAGCCTGGGTGACAGAGTGAGATTCTGTCTAAAAAAAAAAAAAAAAGAAAAAAAAAGCTATTGGCTAAGCTAAAGAAGACATTTCTGAGATATTTTATTTTATTTTATTTCACCATGTTGTTCAAGCTGGTCTTGAACCCCTAGCCTCAGTGATCTGCCTGCCTTGGCCTCCCAAAGTGCTGGGATTACAGGTGTGAGCCACTGCGCCCAGCCCTGGAAATTTCTATTAAGAAAATAACTCAAGACATGGGAAAAAGTTTTCCATAAAGATTATTATTGCAGCATTATAATAAAAGTAAAACATTAGAATTGCCTAAATATCCACCAATATGAGAAAGAGTTAAGAAAAACAGTATGGTACGTGGTAGAATATTGTTCTGCCATTAAACATTTTTTATCGTTAAGTTTAGCTTAAAGCTGCCTCATTGTAAGTTCAGAAACCTTGGTAAGGTTTCTCCCTACATAGTGACCTGTAACCTAACTGGACTGTAAATAGACCATAACTTACTCTTGTAACAAGTAACTGAGTCTCAGCCAATCACAGAAGCCATACTTCAGCCACTTGCAGGCAGCCAACTGTTCAAAGTGTGTTCAAATAAGGCAAACACTGAGCTGTAACCAATCTGACTGTTTCTGTACCTCACTTCTGTTTTCTGTTACTTCACTTTCCTTTTTCTGTCCATAAATCCTCTTTCACTGTGCAGCAGTGCTGGAGTCTCTCTGAACTTACTCTGGTTGCGGGGCTAGGAGGGCTGCCCAATTCATGAATTGTTCTTTACTTAATTAAACTCTGTTAAATTTAATTTGTCTAAAGTTTTTCTTTTAACATTAGCATAAGGAATTATTATATATGAAATATTAGTTAATAAAAACTAATGCGTGTGTATGTGTGTCATAATAATGGTCAAGTATGTATAGAAAAAAATCACTTGAAGGACTTAGACCAAAAGCTAATGAATGTTATGTTTAGATGGCAGGATAATGAAGTTCCCCTTTATACTTTTATATGTTTGCTAAATTTTCTATAGTAAGTATATATTATTTTGATTTTAAAATTCTTTGTTCTCTCTTCCTGTGTTACAAGTTATATCTTACCTATGCATACAAATTAGTTCTTTAGCAACTAGTTAGGAATTAACTATTAAATTAATCACAAGTAAACAAAAGATATTGAGATACTATTTGCAAGTCAAATTATCGTCATTGTCTTCATTCAGGATTATTTTTCCCTATCATTTCTGGCATTCTTCATTCTTTTGTGTATATCAGTGTTTCTCAATGGAGAGAGAGGAAGGGTAGAGATAGAAGATATTTTGTGCCCCAAGGGACATTTGGAAATGTCTGGGGATATTTCTTGTTGTCATAATTTGGGTGAGGGGTATGATTGGTTGCTACTAGCATTAAGTGAGTCGAGGCCAAGGATGCTGCTAAACATTCTGCAATGCACAAGGCAGCCTCTCACAATGAAGAATTATGTAGTCCCCAATGTCAATAGTTGCTGAGATTGAGAAACTCTAGTATTATCTAAACTTCCATAGGATATAATTTGTCTTCTCTCTGAAGAATTTTCTTTAGCATTTCTAGTAGTTCAGATCTGCAAGGGACAAATTGTTATAGTCTTTGTTGTTTTGAAAGAAGTATTTCCCCTTCGTTTTGGAAAGATATTTTTGTTCAACATAGAATTCTGGGTTGGTGATTTTTTATTGCTTTAAAGATATTGCTCCATTGTCTTTTGTCTTTTATCTTACATAGTTTCTCTTTCTTTCTGTCTTTCTTTTCCTTAGGTGACAGCTTTATTTTCATTGAGATTAAGTATACACATTTTTGCAATTAAGATTAATTATACAAAAAATATAAAACATGCCATTTTAAAGTAGAACTGTGGAATAGTTTGAATTTTTATCACTACTATATGTAAGTACACATGTTTATTCATAAGCTAAAAGGAAACTCAAATATATATCATAACAGGAAAAAGCACTTCACTAATTTAAGTGATTTGTTTTCTGTCAACCTCTAACCATTTGCTTACTTGAACTAATATGATATGGTTTGGCTGTGTCCTCACCTAAATCTCATCTTGAATTGTAGCTCCCGTAATTCCCATGTGTCATGAGAGGGACTTGATCTGAGGTAATGGAATCATGGCGATGGGTCTTTCCCATGCTGTTCTCATGATAATAAGTCTCACAAGATCTGATGGTTTTATAAAGGGGTGTTCCCCTGCACATGTCCTCTTGCCTGCCACCACATAAGGTGTCCCTTTGCTCTTCCTTTGTCCTCTGCCATGATTGTGGGGCCTCCCCAGCCATGTGGAACTGTGAGTCAATTAAACCTCTTTCCTTTATAAATTACCCAGTCTCATGTATGTCTTTATTAGCAGCATGAGAATGGACTAATACAGTAAATTTGTACTGTTAGAATGGGGTACTGCTGTAAAGATACCTGAAAATGTGGAAGCAACTTTGGAACTGGGTAACAGGCAGAGGTTAGGACACTTTGGAGGGCTCAGAAGAAAAAACGAAGATGTGGGAAAGTTTGAAACTTCCCAGAGACTTGTTGAATGGCTTTGACCAAAATCCTGATAGTGATGTGGACAATAAAGTCCAGCCTGAGGTGGTCTCAGATAGAGATGAGGAACGTATTGGGAACTGGAGCAAAGGTGACTCTTGCTATGTTTTAGCAAAGAGACTGGCAGCATTTTTCCCATGCCCTAGAGATTTGTGGAACTTTGAACTTGAGAGAGATGATTTAGGGCATCTGACTGAAGAAATTCGTAAGCAGCAAAGCATTCAAGAAGTGAATCAGGTGCTGTCAAAAGCATTCAGTTTTATGGATTCACAAAGTTATGGTTTGGAGTTGGAACTTACGTTTAAAAGGGAAGCAGAGCATAAAAGTTCAGAAAATTTGCAGCCTGATGATGTGATAGAAAAGAAAAACCCATTTTCTGAGGAGAAATTCAAGCTAGCTGCAGAAATGTGTATAAATAACAAGGAACCAAATGTTAATCAGCAAGGCAATGGGGAAAATGTCTTCTGGGCACGTCAGAAGTCTTCATGGCAGCCCCTCCCATCACAGGCCTGGAGGCCTAGGAGGAAAAAATGGTTTCCTGGGCTGGGCCCAGGGCCTTGCTGCTTTGTGCAGTCTCAGAACTTGGTGTCCTGAGTCCCAGCCATGGCTAAAAGGGGTCAACGTAGAGCTCGGGCCATTGCTTCAGAGGGTGCAAGCCCCAAGCCTTAGCAGCTTCCACATGGTGTTGAGCCTGCAGGTGCACAGAAGTCAAGAATTGAGGTTTGAGAACCTCCACCTAGATTTCAGATGATGTATGGAAATGCCTGGATGTCCAGGCAAAAGTTTGCTGCAAGGCAGAGTCCTCATGGAGAACCTCTGCTAGGGCAGTGTGGAAGCGAAATGTGGGGTGGGAGCCCCTATACGGAGTCCCCACTGGGGCACTGCCTAGTGGAGCTGTGAGAATAGGGCCACCATCCTCCAGACCCCAAAATGGTAGATCCACTGACAGCATTCACCATGCACCTGGAAAAGCTGCAGACACTCAACGCCACCCCTTGAAAGCAGTCAGGAGTGGGGACTGTACCTTGCAAAGCCACAGGGACAAAGCTGCTCAAGACCATGGGAATGCACCTCTGGCATCAGCGTGACCTGGATGTGAGTCATGGAGTCAAAGGAGATCATTTTGGAGCTTTAAGATTTGACTGCCCTGCTGGATTTCAGATTTGCGTGGGGCCTGTAACCCCTTTGTTTTGGTCAATTCCTCCCATTTGGAATGGGTATATTTACAATGGGTATATTTACAATGCCTGTACCTCCATTGCATCTGGGTAGTAACTAACTTGCTTTTGATTTTGCAGGCTCATAGGCAGAAGACACTTGCCTTGTCTCAGATGAGACTTTGGACTGTGGACTTTTGAGTTAATCCTGAAATGAGTTAAGACTTTGGGGGACTGTTGGGAAGGCATGATTGGTTTTGAATTGTGAGGACGTGAGATTTAGGAGGCACCAGGGGCTGAATGATATGGTTTGGCTCATATCCTCAGCCACATCTCATCTTGAGTTGTAGCTCCCATAATTCCCATGTGTCATGGGAGGGACACAGTGGCAGGTAATTGAATCATGGGGGTGTGTCTTTCCCATGCTGTTCTCATGATAGTGAATAAGTCTCATGAGATCTGATGGTTTTATAAAGGGGCATTCCCCTGCACATGTCCTCTTGCCTGCCACCATGTAAGATGTGACCTTCTCCTCTTTTGCCTTCTCTCTTGATTGTGAGGCCTCCCCAGCCATGTAGAACTGTGGGTCCATTAAACTTCTTTTTCTTTATAAATTACCCAGTCTTGGGTATATCTTTATTAGCATTATGAGAACTGACTAATACGTAATGTTTCCATGGTTCATCTTGGTCACTGGCATTGACCAGCAAAAGTCTTTGCATTTCACAGATACATTCACACCTAAATTATCAACAAAATCCAAAGTAACTTTCTTTTTTTGATATTTTATTCTTTTTTAGATAATTTCAACTTTTATTTTAGATTCAGGGGGTACATATGCAGGTTTGTTGCCTGGGTATATTGCATAATCCTGAGGACTGAGGTACAATTGATCCCATCACCCAGGTAGTGAGCATAGTATGCAATAGGTAGTTTTTC
Organism: Symphalangus syndactylus; assembly: GCF_028878055.3. NCBI lineage: Eukaryota > Metazoa > Chordata > Mammalia > Primates > Hylobatidae > Symphalangus > Symphalangus syndactylus. The sequence continues at coordinate 87,017,124 of NC_072424.2, forward strand.
AACCCCTATTCCCCTTCACTCCCTCCCCTCTCTAGTAGTTCCCAGTTTCTATTGTTCCCATCTTTATTTCCATGTGTACCCAAAATTTATCTCCTGCTTATAAGTGAGAACGTGAGATATTTGGGTTTCTATTTCTGCATTAATTTACTTAGGCTAATGGCCTCTAGCTGCATCCATGTTGCTGCAAATGACATGATTTCATTCTTTTTTAGGGATGTACATAGTTTCCATTTCTGATCATAGTGTATCTTTTTATCTCTGGCTGCTTTTAAGATTTTTTCTTAATGGTTTTTAGATATTTTTTATTTTATCTTATTTTATTATTATACTTTAGGTTTTAGGGTACATGTGCACAATGTGCAGCTTTGTTACATATGTATCCATGTGCCGTGTTGGTTTGCTGCACCCATTAACTCGTCATTTAGCATTAGGTATATCTCCTAAGGCTGTCCCTCCCCGCTCCCCCCAACCCACAACAGTCCCCGGAGTGTGATGTTCCCCTTCCTGTGTCCATGAGTTCTCATTGTTCAATTCCCACCTATGAGTGAGAACATGCGGCGTTTGGTTTTTTGTCCTTGCGATAGTTTACTGAGAATCATGGTTTCCAGTTTCATGCACGTCCCTACAAGGGACATGAACTCATCATTTTTTATGGCTGCACAGTATTCCATGGTGTATATGTGCCACATTTTCTTAATCCAGTCTATCGTTGTTGGACATTTGGGTTGGCTCCAAGTCTTTGCTATTGTGAATAGTGCCGCAACAAACATACGTGTGCATGTGTCTTTATAGCAGCATGATTTATAGTCCTTTGGGTATATACCCAGTAATGGGATGGCTGGGTCAAATGGTATTTCTAGTTCTAGATCCCCGAGGAACCGCCACACTGACTTCCACAATGGTTGAACTAGTTTACAGTCCCACCAACAGTGTAAAAGTGTTCCTATTTCTCCACATCCTCTCCAGCACCTGTTGTTTCCTGACTTTTTAATGATGGCCATTCTAACTGGTGTGAGATGGTATCTCATTGTGGTTTTGATTTGCATTTCTCTGATGGCCAGTGATGATGAGCATTTTTTCATGTGTTGTTTTTTTTGGCTGCATAAATGTCTTCTTTTGAGAAGTGTCTGTTCATGTCCTTTGCCCACTTTTTGATGGGTTGTTTGTTTTTTTCTTGTAAATTTGTTTGAGTTCATTGTATATTCTGGATATTAGCCCTTTGTCAGATGAGTAGGTTGTAAAAATTTTCTCCCATTCTGTAGGTTGCCTGTTCACTCTGATGGGTAGTTTCTTTTGCTGTGCAGAAGTTCTTTAGGTGTAAGGAAGGGATCCAGTTTCAGCTTTCTACATATGGCTAGCCAGTTTTCCCAGCACCATTTATTAAATAGAGAATCCTTTCCCCATTGCTTGTTTTTGTCAGGTTTGTCAAAGATCAGATAGTTGTAGATATGTGGCATTATTTCTGAGGGCTCTGTTCTGCTCCATTGATCTATGTCTCTTTTGTGGTACCAGTACCATGCAGTTTTGGTTATTGTAGCCTTGTAGTATAGTTTGAAGTCAGGTAGCGTGATGCTTCCAGCTTTGTTCTTTTGGCTTAGGATTGACTTGGCGATGCGGGCTCTTTTTTGGTTCCATATGAACTTTAAAGTAGTTTTTTCCAATTCTGTGAAGAAAGTCATTGGTAGCTTGATGGGGATGGCATTGAATCTATAAATTACCTTGGGCAGTATGACCATTTTCACGATATTGATTCTTCCTACCCATGAGCATGGAGTGTTCTTCCATTTGTTTGTATCCTCTTTTATTTCATTGAGCAGTGGTTTGTAGTTCTCCTTGAAGAGGTCCTTCACATCCCTTGTAAGTTGGATTCCTAGGTATTTTATTCTCTTTGAAGCAATTGTGAATGGGAGTTCACTCATGATTTGGCTCTCTGTTTGTCTGTGATTGTTGTACAAGAATGCTTGTGATTTTTGTACATTGATTTTGTATCCTGAGACTTTGCTGAAGTTGCTAATCAGCTTAAGGAGATTTTGGGCTGAGACGATGGGGTTTTCTAGATATACAATCATGTCATCTGCAAACAAGGACAATTTGACTTCCTCTTTTCCTAATTGAATACCCTTTATTTCCTTCTCCTGCCTGATTGCTCTGGCCAGAACTTCCAGCACTATGTTGAATAGGAGTGGTGAGAGAGGGCATCCCTGCCTTGTGCCAGTTTTCAAAGGGAATGCTTCCAGTTTTTGCCCATTCAGTATGATATTGGCTGTGGGTTTGTCATAGATAGCTCTTATTATTTCGAGATACATCCCATCAATACCTAATTTATTGAGAGTTTTTAGCATGAAGGGTTGTTGAATTTTGTCAAAGGCCTTTTCTGCATCTATTGAGATAATCATGTGGTTTTTGTCTTTGGTTCTATTTATATGCTGGATTACATTTATTGATTTGCGTATGTTGAACCAGCCTTGCATCCCAGGGATGAAGCCCACTTGATCATGGTGGATAAGCTTTTTGATGTGCTACTGGATTCGGTTTGCCAGTATTTTATTGAGGATTTTTGCATCAATATTCATCAAGGATATTGGTCTGAAATTCTCTTTTTTGGTTATGTCTCTACCAGGCTTTGGTATCAGGATGATGTTGGCCTCATAAAATGTGTTAGGGAGGATTCCCTCTTTTTCTATAGATTGGAATAGTTTCAGAAGGAATGGTACCAGTTCCTCCTTGTACCTCTGGTAGAATTCGGCTGTGAATCCATCAGGTCCTGGACTCTTTTTGGTTGGTAAGCTATTGATCATTGCCACAATTTCAGAACCTGTTATTGGTCTATTCAGAGATTCAACTTCTTCCTGGTTTAGTCTTGGGAGGGTGTATTTGTCAAGGAATTTATCCATTTCTTCTAGATTTTCTAGTTTATTTGCATAGAGGTGTTTGTAGTATTCTCTGATGGTAGATTGTATTTCTGTGGGATCGGTGGTGATATCCCCTTTTTCATTTCTTATTGCATCTATTTGATTCTTCTCTCTTTTGTTCTTTATCAGTCTTGCTAGCAGTCTATCAATTTTGTTGATCTTTTCAAAAAACCAGCTCCTGGATTCATTAATTTTTTGAAGGGTTTTTTGTGTCTCTATTTCCTTCAGTTCTGCTCTGATTTTAGTTATTTCTATCCTTCGGCTAGCTTTTGAATGTGTTTGCTCTTGTTTTTCTAGTTCTTTTAATTGTGATGTTAGGGTGTCAATTTTGGATCTTTCCTGCTTTCTCTTGTGGGCATTTAGTGCTATAAATTTCCCTCTACACACTGCTTTGAATGTGTCCCAGAGATTCTGGTATGTTGTGTCTTTGTTGTCGTTGGTTTCAAGGAACATCTTTATTTCTGCCTTCATTTCATTATGTATCCAGTAGTCATTCAGGAGCAGGTTGTTCAGTTTCCATGTAGTTGAGCGGTTTTGAGTGAGTTTCTTAATCCTGAGTTCTAGTTTGATTGCACTGTGGTCTGAGAGACAGTTTGTTATAATTTCTGTTCTTTTACATTTGCTGAGGAGAGCTTTACTTCCAACTATGTGGTCAATTTTCGAATAGGTGTTGTGTGGTGCTGAAAAAAATGTATATTCTGTTGATTTGGGGTGGAGAGTTCTGTAGATGTCTATTAGGTCCACTTTGTGCAGAGCTGAGTTCAATTCCTGGATATCCTTGTTAACTTTCTGTCTCGTTGATCTGTCTAATGTTGACAGTGGGGTGTCAAGATCTCCCATTATTATTGTGTGGGAGTTTAAGTCCCTTTGTAGGTCACTCAGGACTTGCTTTATGAATCTGGGTGCTCCTGTGTTGGGTGCATATATATTTAGGATAGTTAGCTCTTCTTGTTGAATTGATCCCTTTACCATTATGTAATGGCCTTCTTTGTCTCTTTTGATCTTTGTTGGTTTAAAGTCTATTTTATCAGAGACTAGGATTGCAACCCTTGCCTTTTTTTGTTTTCCATTTGCTTGATAGATCTTCCTCCATCCCTTTATTTTGAGTCTATGTGTGTCTCTGCACGTGAGATGGGTTTCCTGAATACAGCACACTGATGGGTCTTGACTCCTTATCCAGGTTGCCAGTCTGTGTCTTTTAATTGGAGCATTTAGCCCATTTACATTTAAAGTTAATATTGTTATGTGTGAATCTGATCCTGTCATTATGATGTTAGTTGGTTATTTGCTCGTTAGTTGATGCAGTTTCTTCCTAGCCTTGATGGTCTTTACAATTTGGCATGTTTTTGCAGGGGCTGGTACCGGTTGTTCCTTTCCATGTTTAGTGCTTCCTTCAGGAGCTCTTTTAGGGTAGGCCTGGTGGTGACAAAATCACTCAGTGTTTGCTTGTCTGTGAAGTATTTTATTTATCCTTCACTTATGAAGCTTAGTTTGGCTGGATATGAAATTCTGGGTTGAAAATTCTTTTCTTTAAGAATGTTGAATATCAGCCCCTACTCTCTTCTGGCTTGTAGAGTTTCTGCCGAGAGATCAGCTGTTAGTCTGATGGGCTTCCCTTTGTGGGTAACCTGTCCTTTCTGTCTGGCTGCCCTTAACATTTTTTCCCTCATTTCAACTTTGGTGAATCTGACAATTGTGTGTCTTGGAGTTGCTCTTCTCGAGGAGTATCTTTGTGGCGTTCTCTGTATTTCCTGAATCTGAATGTTGGCCTGCCTTGCTAGATTGGGGAAGTTCTCCTGGATAATATCTTGCAGAGTGTTTTCCAACTTGGTTCCATTCTCCCTGTCATTTTCAGGTACACCAATCAGACGTAGGTTTGGTCTTTTCACATAGTCCCAAATTTCTTGGAGGCTTTGTTCGTTTCTTTTTATTCTTTTTTTCTCTAAACTTCCCTTCTCGCTTCATTTCATTCATTGCATCTTCCATCACTGATACCCTTTCTTCCAGTTGATCGCATTGGCTCCCAAGGCTTCTGCAATCTTTGCGTAGTTCTCGAAACTTGGCTTTCAGCTCCATCAGCTCCTTTAAGCCCTTCTCTCCATTGGTTATTCTAGTTATCCATTCGTCTAAGTTTTTTTCAAAGTTTTTAACTTCTTTGCTATTGTTTTGAATTTCCTCCCATGCTCAGAGTAGTTTGATCGTCTGAAGCCTTCTTCTCTCAACTCGTCAAAGTCATTTTCCATCCAGCTTTGTTCTGTTGCTGGTGAGGAACTGCATTCCTTTGGAGGAGGAGAGGTGCTCTGCTTTTTAGAGTTTCCAGTTTTTCTGCTCTGTTTTTTCCCCATCTTTGTGGTTTTTTCTGCTTTTGGTCTTTGATGATGGTGATGTACAGATGGGTTTTTGGTGTGGATGTCCTTTCTGTTGGTTAGTTTTCCTTCTACCAGACAGGACCCTCAGCTGCTGGTCTGTTGGAGTTTGCTAGAGGTCCACTCCAGACCCTGTTTGGCTGAGTGTCAGCAGCGGTGGCTGCAGAACAGTGGATTTTCGTGAGACCACAAACTCAGCTGTCTGATAGTTCCTCTGGAAGTTTTGTCTCAGAGGAGTACCTGGCCGAGTGAGGTGTCAGTCTGTCCCTACTGGGGGGTGCCTCCCAGTTAGGCTGCTTGGGGGTCAGGGACCCACTTTAGGAGGCAGTCTGTCCGTTCTCAGATCTCCAGCTGCGTGCTGGGAGAACCACTACTGTCTTCAAAGCTGTCAATCAGACAGGGACATTTAAGTCTGCAGAGGTTCCTGCTGAATTTTTGTTTGTCTGTGCCCTGCCCCCAGAGGTGGAGCCTACAGAGGCAGACAGGCCTCCTTGAGCTGTGGTGGGCTCCGCCCAGTTCGAGCTTCCTGGCTGCTTTGTTTACCTAAGCAAGCCTGGGCAATGGCAGGCGCCCCTCCCCCAGCCTCGCTGCTGCCTTGCAGTTTGATCTCAGACTGCTGTGCTAGCAATCAGCGAGATTCTGTGGGCATAGGACCCTCCGAGCCAGGTGCGGGACACAATCTCCTGGTGTGCCATTTTCCAAGCCCGTTGGAAAAGCGCAGTATTAGGGTGAGACTGACCCGATTTTCCAGGTGCCGTCTGTTACCTCTTTCTTTGACTAGGAAAGGGAACTCCCTGACCCCTTGTGCTTCCTGAGTGAGGCAATGCCTCGCCCTGCTTCGGCTCGCGCACAGTGCGCTGCACCAACTGTCCTGCACCCACTGTTTGGCACTCCCTAGTGAGATGAACCCGGTACCTCAAACGGAAATGCAGAAATCACCTGTCTTCTGTGTCACTCACGCTGGGAGCTGTAGACTGGAGCTGTTCCTATTCAGCCATCTTGGCTCCACCCGGTTTTTAGATATTTTACTATGATGCGTGTTGAAGTTTTCTTTGTGTTTCTCTTGCTTGGGGTTGGTTGAGCTTCTTGGATTGTGGGTTTATTTTTTTCATCAGTTTTTAAAAAACTTCAACCATTATTTTTTCAAATATATTTTCTACCTGCACTTCTCTTTCTGGGAATCCAGTTAAACATTTGTTAAATACTTCATATTGTTTCATAGATCATTAAGACTACTAATTTTCTTCAGTCTTTTTCCCCCCAGTGCTTCATTTTACATAGTTCCTGTTGCTATGTCTTCAAATTTATCAGCCTTTTCTTATGCACTATCTAATCTGCTTTTAATCCCATCCAGTCAGTATTTTATTTCAGGTATTGTATTTTTCATTTCTAGAAGTTCCCATTTGATTTGTTTTGATATTTTCCATTTCTTGCCTCATTATGTTCACATTTCTTTTCTTATTCTTTTTAAATTTTTTTTGAGACAGTGTCTCATCTCACTCTGTTGCCCAGGCTAGAGTGCAGTGGCTTGATTTCAGCTCACTGCAACCTCTGCCTCTTGGGTTCTACTGATTCTTGTGCCTCAGCCTCCCAAGCTGGGATTACAGGCACACATCACCACACCTAGCTAATTTTTGTATTTTTAGTAGAGACAGGTTTTCGCTATGTTGGCTAGGCTCGTCTCAAATTCCTGGCCTCAAGTGATCCACCCACCTCAGCCTCCCAAAGTGCTGGGATTACAGGCATGAGCCACCCTGATCAGAGTTTGTTCACATTTTCCTTTCAATCCTTGAGCATGCTGAGCATATTTACAATAGTTCTTTAAAAATTCTTGTTGGGGCCGGGCACGGTGGCTCATGCCTGTAATCCCAGCACTTTGAGAGGCCGAGGCAGGCAGATCACGAGGTCAGGAGATTGAGACCATCCTGGCGAACACAGTGAAACCCTGTCTCTACTAAAAATACAAAAAATTAGCCGGGCGTGGTGGCGGGGGACTGTAGTCCCAGCTACTTGGCAGGCTAAGGCAGGAGAATGGTGTGAACCTGGGAGGTGGATCTTGCAGTGAGCCAAGATAGCACCACTGCACTCCAGCCTGGGCGACAGAGTGAGACTCCGTCTCAAAAAAAAAAAAAAAAAAGTTCTTGTTGGTAACTTTCTTCACCTCTGTCATTTCTGGGCCTGTTTCTCATCCCTAATTTTTCTTTTGCTTTTGGATCTTGCTTTCCTCTTTACTTTGCATGTCTAGTAATTTTTTATTGAATGCTGAAAATTGTCAATTTTTCATTATTAAGTACCAGATTTTTTTGTATTATTTAGAGCTTATTGGACTTTATTCTGGTAGGCAGTTAAGTTACTTACAGATCAGCTTAATCCTTTCAAGGCTTAAGTATTGTTAGAGCAGGTTTAGAATAATCATTACTCTAGGCATAGTTTATCCTTTTACTAAAGCTTTTGATGTCTCTACTAAATGTCCCAGATATTTAGTGAAAAGCCCTCACTCTAGCTGGTTGGACTTCAACATCTCTCGGCCTCATATGCACTCGGAACTGTTCAGTTTACAATTCCCTGGTCAGTTACTCTTTGGACGGCCTCCTGGAGTTCCACCTTTTACATGCATGGCTTTGTATTCAGCAACAGACTGAAAGGGATCTTGATGCATATTTCTAGAATCCCTTCTTTGCATGGTTTCCTTCTCTCCTGCAAACTTCAGCTGACTCAATTTTCCAAATTTCAGTTTCTCTTTCTTTAACTCAGAGAGATCATCTGCTCTGCTTAGGATTCCCTTTGTTGCTCCATGGCTCAGAAACTGCCTTCTGGTATGAAACCAAGGTGATTGCAGGGCCTACATGATTTGTTTCCTTCTCTCAGGGACCAGAGTCCTGCATTGCCCATTGTCCAATGTCAGAAAACAGTTGCCTTGTATATTGTGTCCGATTTTCTAGTTGTTTATGATAGAAGGGTAAGTCTGGTTCTGGTTATTCCATCATAGCCAGTATTATTTTTATTATCAGAAAGAAAATATTTTAAAGAATTAACTATTTTTAAGTATAAATAAAATTTCTGATCTAAGGTTAAAAGCTATAATCTTACCTGTAATGTACTCTGTATTTTTGACTCATAAGTTTAGTTTTTAATAAAAAATTTTAGGCTCAGCTTTAGATTACTTGACAGACTTTTATGTCACTGCTAAAATTGTTTGGTAACTGAGAAATTAGCTTAAATCTATTGACTTGGCAACAGATCATAAAGACTTACAAATGTCTACTCACTTTATTTCAATTTGAATACTATCTTGAGCCAGACTTCTTTTTTTTTTTTCTTTTTGAGACAGAGTTTCACTCTTGTTGCCCAGGCTGGAGTGCAATGGCGTGATCTCAGCTCACTGCAACCTCTGCTCACTGCAACCTCTGCCTCCCAGGTTCAAGCAATTCTCCAGCATCAGCCTCTCGAGTAGCTGAGATTATAGGCACCCGCCACCATGCCCAGCTAATTTTTTGTATTTTTAGTAGAGAGATGGGGTTTCGCTATGTTGGCCAGGCTGGTCTTGAACTCCTGACCTCGGTGATCCACCCGCCTTGGCCTCCCAAAGTGCTGGGGTTACAGGCATGAGCTACCACGTCCGGCCGAGCCAGACTTCTTAATGTTATGGTCTTCATATAGAAAAATACATCTTTCCGGCCGGGTGCGGTGGCTCACGCCTGTAATCCCAGCACTTTGGGAGGCCGAGGTGGGTGGATCATGAGGTCAGGAGATCGAGACCATCCTGGTGAACACGGTGAAACCCCGGCTCTACTAAAAATACAAAAAATTAGCCAGGCATGGTGGCGGGCGCCTGTAGTCCCAGCTACTCGGGAGGCTGAGGTAGGAGAATGGGGTGAACCCGGGAGGTGGAGGTTGCAGTGAGCCGAGATCGTGCCACTGCACTCCAGCCTAGGCGACAGAGCAAGACTCCGTCAAAAAAAAAAAAAAAAAAAGAAAGAAAGAAGAAAGAAAGAAAGAAAGAAAGAAAGAAAGAAAGAAAGAAAGAAGAAAGAAAAATGCATCTTTCCAAAACAACCAGAGACTGATTTTCCTCTTGTTAGTGTTCTTAAGACTTTATTCAATCTTCCTTCTCTAAGTGCTTATTTTTCTTGTTGTTAAAGTACTACACAGAGAGAATTAACCAGCTGGCCCAGAGTAAATATTTACACATGCTTAGGTGGAAGCGGTTTTGCCAACACAGTAAGATCATGTAGCAACTTTATCCTCTTTACAAGGTAGGAAGTCTATGAACAGAACCTCTGGGCTTTTTTTTTATATTTTTAAAAGTCACAGCTAAAGATAGAAAAGAAACTAATGGATGTGCCTTCTTGCCTGTTCTACCTATGGCAGAAGGTAATGGTAAAGGTAATCTATTCTTTATAATAAAATTTGAAGGAAGTTTCGTATGAGAGGAAATGCATTTTTCTTCACAGACTTAGCTTCCTCAGCTTTAGGTAAAAAGTTCAGAAGCGACTCCAGTTATAAGTATCCCTATGCACTGACTCTGCTTGTAGCCTGTCTCCTTCAAAGTCCTAAGAATATGACCACTGCCCTTCTAAGTCAAATTCAGAATATGGTAGAACTTTGGGATTCAAAGAACCCCTTTATTTAGACCCAAAACAACATTACCCTATGCTTGGAAGCAAATGATACTGAGCATAAGGCTTGCAAATAACCGAGTTCTATCTTTGTATCTCTCTTAAACAGAAACAAGTTGGCTACATTATGCAGGAGTACAATGACTCCTTTCAGAGAGCTGAAAGATTGTCTGTTGCTCGAGAAAACTTCCTCATGGGAAAAAACAATCCTCCTAACTTAGTGACACAGGAAGATCTGACTATTTACACAAAGTGGTTAGTGTGCCACCTGCACTCTCTCGGGACTGTTCACCAGTACCTGCAGGTATTTGAAACACAGTGATGTGATGATGTGGCACCCTTCTAGGGATGATCAGTACATTGTTTTCTCACATCTGTCACTTAGTTTTAGATTGTCACTGTTTCAGGACTCCATCTGCCCTACAAATGACAGAAACATAATGGGTCACTGGACTTCTTCTTTGAAAGCTTAGACATCTTTCTCTTTTGAAACTTTATTCTACTGAAATAATTAATTTAGCTTTCTCAAAGATGTCTCTGTTGTACTATTTAATATTCACTCTGTAAGTTCTTGTCTTCATCATCTTGTTCAGGATTTATGCTCTCTGATTTAGATCCACTTTTTAAATATTAGTTGATGTTTAATGAGGGTCTAATATGTGCCAGGTACTTGTCCTAGGCATGCAGCAAAGATACGGCCTTTGCTGAAAAGTAACTGGGTCCTCGGCTGGTAGGAAGATGGGTAAGTAAATATTCAACTGAAATACAGTGGGATAAAAAAGAACAGGATAAGTGTAAGCATAAGGTAAAGAGAGTCACAGAGAGGCTCTAAGTCAGGCTAGAGGCATCAGAAAGGAGTAACATGATCACATTTCCATTTTGGAAAGATTATTGTTTTTCTACCCACATCTTTTCCTACTTCTCTCTGCCTTAGCTCAGAGACACCATCATACACAGAATTGCCCAAATTGGAAACTGGCTTTGTCCTTTCCCTGCACCCAGCCAGCACTATGGGCTCTGCCTCTGATACGTTTCTCACCAGTCACATAGTGTTATAACGATCTGCTTATAAGTCTGGGTCTTTAGTAAACCGTGAGCTCTTTGAGGTTGTATCCTGTCTTATTCCTCTTTGTCTCCCTAGCACCCCACACAATGCCTTGTCCATTTTGGGTCCTTGATCAAAGTAGACCTGTTTGGAGGTTAAGGCCACTCAGAGTCAGTAACAGTACTAGGTCTCCGAGCTCCAAATGTAGCCCCTTATCACTGGGCAGGTTACTGAGGCTCCACCTCTACTTCTGTTCTTCTCTCCCATAGCAAAGGGCTGCTCCTGAACCTGAGTCTGGAAGCTTCTGTGAGAATTGTATTGATGTTCGGCCTCTTGGTCTTGCCCTTTCTATAGGCCCTCCAGTATTTGCCCATCTCCAAAGTGCTGAGTGTAGCTTTCAAGCAAGTCGCTGAAGTTGGTCAGAAAAATGAAAATGTCTGTGTCAATGGCATTGACCCTGACATTCAGGGTTCTGCATCTCCTGACCCTGTGGATACCAGCATTTCTGGTAAGAAATTAGTCTTCTTTCCCCTCGGGTAATGTGGAGCAAAGAAGATTGTAATTTTAGACTTATGCTGGTTGTCCCATGATCTTGCTAAAAATTGTTCTATATACCAAAAGTTTTTATCTTCTTAATAAACAAGTCTTAATTTAATATTTTCAGATGTGAAAAAATAAACACTTTTAAAGACATGTTTTAATCTCCGTTTTTATAATTAGCAAGTTAAGAGTGAGAGAAAAAAATGGACTTGAAGTAAGCAGTACTGGGCTCTAGGCTTGTTCCTGTCCTGGCCTCACTGTGGGCCTGCATTTCATCTCCTTGGGCCTCAATTTGGTCATCCCCATAATAAACCTTTCAGAATCAGTGATCTCTAAGGCTCCTTCCAGTTTTCATATTACACAAATCTAAAATAATTTCTTCATCTGAATAAAATTAATGCAGTTTTCCTGCCCTTACCTTGTGTTACAGATGGCTAAGAAACCTGATAAGATTTCTACTCTGAGTGACATTGTTGCTTGGATGCACAGAGTGTCCTGGGACTGCCTGGAAGAGGCAGCCAACCTGGGTTGTGGGGCATCTGGGAAGGCTTCTTGAAGGAGGGGAGTCCAAACTGGGTCCTTAGAGATGAGGGGGAGTTAACCATGTGAAAGCAGCTGAAGGCTCTCACCTTCTTCTAATTTGTTGGATAAATTTGTAAATAATGTTCTTCATTTACCACAAAGGACTATAGGCAATTCTGCTCCAAGTCATTCCCCAAAAGGTCTGTTGGGTTTCTCCTGTAGGCTGTGAGATGGCAAGGAGTCCTTGCTGCCTCCTACAAAAGCCCAGCTCCAAGGATTTGTCAGATCCACCTGGCCAAGTAGGGTGCAGACTATAAATTGTGGCAGAAAATGTTGGGAAAGGAGCAGAATGGGCATCCCATCAGTAGAGGAGCTCCTACTTCTACCTGTCTCAAAGGACTCTCCATTTTCTCTCCCTGACAGTATTCATGGGTCTTAATGCTCTTGATTTTGGTTTTCCTCAGGGCCAATGAGAACAGAAGCTGCTTTTGTCCTCCCCCAACATGCAACAGAAACAGGAGAACTGAAACCTCAGCTGAAGCTCCTGCTCTCCCATTTCAATATCCCATATGACGTAGAAGAGCTATGGGACTCTGCTAAGGAAATGGAACTTTTTTCCTTGGTGTTTGATACATTCTTTCTTAATACAAATATAGGTGTTCATGAAAGAAAGCACTGGTATTTTCCACAAAGTTGCACCTTTTACTACCAACAATTGTTTCAAGAGTGATCATATAAAGTAGTAATAGGTGAAATGTTGATTAGCAGTTAGGAAAAGCTTCCTCTGTAAGAGTAATGGGACTCAAATAGTGAACCCAGAAGGATTTCAGGACTTGCTTTTCTGCAGAACTTAAAGCAAAAGTAGTGTACAGTCTATAGTAGATGATGTAAAGATTTGGCAAATTTGCATGGCAGAGTTGTCAATTATCTAAAGCCCTCCAATTCTCAAAATATATTGCAATAGCTTTCCTTATTGACAAAATGCTTTATATTTAATAGAGGGTACATTGTGTAGTGATGTTTAAAGTCATGCAGTCTTCTCTGCTATAACACAGTGTTGTACTTCCTGAAATGAAAACAACTCATATTATCAAAAGCCATGTTAAAACTTGTTTCAAAGGGGGCCGGGCGTGGTGGTTCATGCCTGTAATCCCAGCACTTTGGTAGGCTGAAGCAGGGGATCACTTGAGCCCAGGATGGGCAGCATAGTGAAAACCTGTCTCACAAAAAAAAAAAAAACCCAACTTGTTTGAAAGAGAAAAATAGGACTATAGGTAGATAGCTTCAGATTTTTAAAAATATTTGAGATGGAGTCTTGCTCTGTCACCCAGGCTGGAGTGCAGTGGTGCAATCTCAGCTCAATGCAATCTCCGCCTCCTGGGTCCAAGAGATTCTCCTGCCTCAGCCACACACGGCTAATTTTTGTATTTTTGGTAGAGATGGGGTTGCCATATTGGCCAGGCTGGTCTTGAACTCCTGGCCTCAGGTGATCTGCCTGCATTGGCCTCCCAAAGTGCTGGGATTACTGGCATGAGCCACCGCACCTGGCCAAGCTTCAGATTTATAATAACAAAAGTTTCGACAATAATGCTCTAGCTGTATATTATTTGCAAGCATATATATTTGCTAGGTAAATATGAGATTGATGGATCCAAACAGGTAAAAATAAGATCTGAATAGTTTTGAATGCTCTTTATGTAAGAAGTAAACTACCGTCTGTGCTATTACCATTTGCTTGAGTTTGAAATTTCACTTGCATTTCCATTTGTTCTAGCATAATTTTACCAGGATTTTGTGAGTGTGTGTGGGGCAGGGGCGGGGGAGGTTGTTTTGTTTTGTTTTGTTTTGTTTTGTTTTGTTTTGTTTTGTTTTGTTTTTAGACAGAGTCTCAGTCTATCACCCAGGCTGGAGTACGGTGGCGCAATCTCAACTCACTGCAACCTCCACCTCCCAGGTTCAAGCAATTCTCCTGCCTCAGCCTCCCGAGTAGCTGGGATTACAGGCATGCGCCACCATGCCCAGCTAATTTTTGTGTTTTTAGTAGAGACAGGGTTTCACTACATTGGCCAGGCTGATCTTGAACTCCTGACCTCAAGTGATCCACCCGCCTCGGCCTCCCAAAGAGCTGGGATTACAGGCGTGAGCCACCGCGCCCGGCCCAGGATTTTTGTTAGTATGTAACACAGCCTCTTTAAGCTCACTGGAACTAGTGGTATCACATGTCTTCTTGTTTCCTTGAAGGTGATGATGTTTAGCTTTTGCCTTTCTTTTCATGCCACCAGCAGCACTGTCTCCAGCAGAGTGTTTCTGTGGGAGTGTCCTCCCCTTATTATCATCAAGGATTATGATAGGCAAAACACAGAATCAGAATATGATGGTGTTTAAGAAGAACCAAAATAAATATAAGTTAATTATAGCCCAGGAGACTATTATTATTATTATTATTTTTTTTTTTTTTTTTTTGAGACGGAGTCTCGCTTTGTTGCCCAGGCTGGAGTGCAGTGGCACGATCTGGGCTCACTGCAAGCTCCACCTCCTGGGTTCACACCATTCTCCTGCCTCAGCCTCCCAAGTAGCTGGGACTACAGGCGTCCACCACCATGCCCAGCTAATTTTTTTCTATTTTTAGTAGAGATGGGGTTTCACTGTGTTAGCCAGGATGGTCTCGATCTCCTGACCTCGTGATCCACCCGCCTCGGCCTCCCAAAGTGCTAGGATTACAGGCATGAGCCACCGCGCCCGGCCCAGGAGACTATTATTAATGATAAACAAGTGAACACAAGTCTGGCAGAGCACTCCAAAAAAGCCATATTGTTCCCAAAGAACAGCTTGTCTCCTTTTTATGATGATAATTTCCACTTTTAATTTTCTTATGATAGTATTATGTGAAATACTAATTGCGTTCCAAGATAACCAGTCACATTACATCAACTTTTTTGCCTAGGAAGATTTCCTATGTTTAGGTGCTGTTTATTCTGATACTCTAATGCCTGAGAGCAGGTTCAGCAAACTACAGCCCCACCTGTTTTCTTAAAATAAAGTTGTTTTGGAATATAGCAGTCTTACGTTCATTCAGGCTGCTATAACAAAATACCATAAACGGAGTGGCTTCTAAACAACAAAAATTTATTTCTTACAGTTCTGGAGGCTGGAAAGTTTAAGATCAAGGTAGTCTGATTTCTGGTGAGGGCCCACTTTCTGGCTCATAGGTGGTGCCTTCTCTCTGTGTCTGCACATGGTAGAAGGGCAAGAGTCTCTCAGGCTTCTTTTATAAGGGCACTAATCCTATTTCTGAAGACTTCACCTTCATGACCCAATCACCTCCCCAAATTCCCATCTCCTAATACCATCACTTTGGGCTTAGGATTTCAACACATGAATCTTGTGGGGACACAAACATTCAGACCCTAGCAACAGCCATGCCTATTCATGTATGTATTTTCTATGGCTGCTTTCACACTACAACAGCAGACTTGAGTAGTTGTGACAGAGACCTTGTGGTCAATGAAGGCTAAAACACCTACTATCTGGCCCTTTAAGAAGTTTGCCAACCCAGTCATAGACCAGCACTGTCTCACTGAACTTCCGGAAGCAATGGATGTGTTCTGCCTTTGCACTGTCCCATGTTAACCACTAGTCACATACACTAATAGTTATCTGAGCACTTGGAATGTGGTTAGCGCAACTGAAGAACTAGATTTCAAATTTTATTTAATTCTAATTAATTCATAATGTTAAACAGCCACATGTTGCTAGGGGCAACAGCATTGGATAGCACAACCTCAGAGGTAGTAGCATTATTACTAGAAGAATCTTCAGCTCTGTGACTCACAAATTTGCTCACTCATTCCAGAAACCTTTGTTGAGGCCCTAGTATGTGTCAGCACTGTGGTAGTTTCTTACTGTGTGTATACATGTGCACACATGAGTGGTAAAATAACATAACAAAATTTACCATTTTAGCCATTGTAAGTGTTCAGTTCAGTGGCACTAAGTACATTCACACTGTTGTGTGGCCATCACCATGTGATGAATTCTTGACATTCATAGTCTATGCCCTGAATGGGGCTCACCATATAGTGAGGAAATCCTGACACAACGTGGCAAGTACAGTGATGAAGGTGCCACCACGGGGGCCCACACTGGAGGGGGAAGAAGGAATGTTCAGCATTTTGACAGTAGGAATCGATGTCGTAGAAAGCAGTTGTAGTCTCAGTCTGAAAGTAAGCTATAAAGGGAATAGGTTGAGATGCCTTAAAGAGTTTAACAGGTTCTAGCATTGTCAGGCCTCTGAGAGCAGGATTTATTTAATCCTTAGATAGTCTATAATAGTTGATTGGGTGGTCGGAAAAAGTGAATGCATTTCGAAAGGTGGACAATTTACTTCTTACTTATATTTAGGTTCCAGTTCAAAATTTATATATATATAAATACATTAATATATTTCCAATCTCTGGAGCAGACATTCAGAACAGGTAATACACACAATTATGGTAATGAGCTGACTGAGAACATGCCCCACACAGGTATGCCCATTTAAGGTCTTGTCACTATCACAGAGTTGTGTTTTATAAATTAGTTTGATTCCAAGGCTATTTCAAAGACAATCAGTAGCTGTTTTGAAATTGCCCACTCCCTGAGACTTTTTTTCTGGGTTCCACTTCTCACTTCATCCTGTTTAGGTTTCCCAAAAATTTCAAAGCGTCTTCATGGGGCAACAGAGATTGCAAATGTTTCCAGACTGTGAAGCTGGAATAGCTAAAGCAGATAATTTGGGTTTGGCAGGACCCAGAATGACCCTGAAAAAGAGAGCCAACTGGATTTCCTTCATAAAGGTAAAGAGATTCGTGGTGATAGTCATCTATCAGTGATGTTAGCAGTGTCACAGTGTCATCTAAGCAGGCTAGGCAACCTGCCAACACCAGGTTTATGTGATCCCTGTTGTCCCCCTCTCCTTACTGCCCTCAGCAAACTGTCCTCTTTGACTAGGGGAGATGCTTCCCTGTCCTCAAGGGAGGCAACTCAGAGAACCTGGCCTTGTGTGCCACACTCTCCCAGCTCTTTGCCTGCCTTGGCTCTATGTGGAAGTTTGCTCTGCTGATCTGCCTTCTCTGAAGGTTCTCCAGATGCCTGTACCCCACTCTAATGGGCCCAAACTCCCTGCTTATTACTAATGATCTCAGATACTTGGCAAGAGCTAAGCTTACTATCCAAGGGTGTGATTGACTTGTGTAAATCCAACTGTTGAGTTAAAAACTATTTATTTGGTACATATTGTATATCAGGTATGGCCCTTCATGCTGGAGATACACAGTTCACAAATCATATGCAAATAAGCAGACTAAATAAGATGATTTTAGGTAGTGCTAACTGTGGTCAATTCTTGTTATTCAAGGTAGTTGTGTTCTGGAAAGTCACAATGAACACTGAGTTAGCAAATATTGAATCGTTACCCCTAGGGGAAATAGAGTTAGTTCCTGTGAACCTCTCGTCGGAACACTCATCAATACATAACTGTTTTACGTGTGTTTCTGTTTAAAGACATCTTATTTAAAATATATTCTTGATTCATTAACATTGAACTAATGACTAACAGCACTATAATTCATGCCTGAATGAAGCCTATCTAACACATGTATTTTTTCCAAAAGGCACATCACACAGCCTTCTAATGCTTGGGAACATTAGACATTACTTTGGCACTACCCATGGGGACCATTTTCAACAGTAAAATGACCACCAAAAAGCACAAAAATGTGAAGAATGTGGCACTAAATGGGCCACAAAAGGATCCTTGTTTGTAATATGCGAGCAGAAACAAGAAGGCAGAGTGTTGCCTTGTTCAAACTGAGTTGAGAATATGCCCATTGAGTGATTCAAATGTTTACCACCCTGCACACGCCTATGAGCGACTGTGAAAGCTCTACTAGTATTGAGTTTTGAGTCACAAAAAATGTTAGACAGTAGGCAAAATCACAGACATGGAATCCACAAACAACAAGGATTGATTGTATCATGAAGAAAAGAAAAATCTTGGCCAAGTGCGGTGGCTCACACCTGTAAACCCAGCACTTTGGGAGGCCAAGGTGGGTGGATCATGAGGTCAAGACATTGAGACCATCCTGGCCAACATGGTGAAGCTGCCTCTCTACTAAAAAAAAAAAAAATACAAAAATTAGCTGGGCGTAGTGGCACGCACCTGTAGTCCCAGCTACTTGGGAGGCTGAGGCAGGAGAATCGCTTGAACCTGGAAGGTGGAGGTTGCAGTGAGCTGAGATTGCACCACTGCAATCCAGCCTAGTGACAGAGTGAGACTCCATCTAAAAATTAAAATAAAATCAAATAAATTTTGTATGACTGTATTAGTCTATTCAGGCTGCTTTAACAAAATACCATAAACTGGGTGGCTTATAAAGAACAGAAATACATTTCTCACAGTTCTAGAGGCTGGGAAGTCCAAGATCAGGGGGCCAGCATGGTCAAGTTCTGGAAGGTCCTCTTCCAGGCTACAGGCTTCTGACTTCTCCCTGTGTCATCACATGGTGGAAGAAAAAAGCCAAGCTCCCTCAGGCCTCTTTTGTAAGGGCATGAATACTGTTCATGAGGGCTCTACCATCATGATCTAATCACATCCCCAAATTCTATTACAAATGCCATCACCTTGGGGGTTAAGTTTCAACATTTAAATTTTAGAGGAACACATTCAGACCATAGGAGTGAATCAAGATGGACTGAGAGAAATCAAAGATTGCTCCTAGTTCCATCTAGTGCTTGAGGAACAAGGTAGTCCATGTAAGGGAAGTCGGACTTTCTGTTTTAGATTGTTACACTTGATATCCAGGAATAGATATCAAAGGAGTAGTTGGATATAATAGGCTGGAGTTTAGGGCTGAGATATAAATTTGAGTGTTAATGGTATTTACAGCAACATAACTTATTTTTGAAATACAGTTTATTAATATGAAAGATGTTTTAAATGTGGAGTCACAAGGAGTCTGTGGGTGAACTTTCTTTTGCCCTGTAAATAAAGTGCAATGACCAACTCTGATAGATTTAGGGTCCCTGCTGCTTGTGGATGGTATGGTGTCACCCCAGATAGATCTACTGCATCTTATAGGCCAGGCACCAACAGGAACTGGTGTTGCTGTCTCCTTCAATGGATCTGTGAACTCATGAAGACCCTTTCCAAAAGCTCACTTGTCCTAGCCAACCTAGCACCAAAGCCAGATACCATTTCAGAAGGTCTTTGCTTGCAACTTTCATTGAGAATCATTCTGTTATGTTGTAACTTTATGTGAACATGTTTGTCCACTAGATCAAGCCAAAATGTGATCCGTGGCAAAAGAAGCTTTTGACTAAATTAAAAGAACGGAGAAGAACAGATGCATTATTGCAACTTCAAGCAAAGTTTTTGAAGGTGAGAAAATAACCATGTTTCCTTGTAGATGTTTGCTAAAATCATTCTCAAAATATGCAATTTTCTTTCCCTTTTTAAAAATGTTGGCACGGATTCACTATGACGGCTTTATTTGAAACTTTTTTTTTTTTTTTTTTTGAGACAAGAGTTTTGCTCTGTCACCCAGGCTGGAGTGCAGTGGCGTGATCTCGGCTCACTGCAACCTCTGCCTCCTGGGCTCAAGTGATTCTCCTGCCTCAGCCTCCCTAGCAGCTGGGATTATAGGCATGCACTACCATGCCCAGCTAATTTTTGTATTTTTAGTAGATACGAGGTTTCACCATGTTGGCCAGGCTGGTCTCGAACTCTCAACCTCGAGTGATCTGCCCACCTCAGCCTCCCAAAATGGTAGGATTACAGGCGTGAGCCACCATGCCCGGCCTTATTTTAAACTTTCTAATCTAATTGCCACACTTTAAAAATCCTGTTAGCTTTCAGTAGAGAATAAAAAATTGTTAAAAAGCTGGACTTTAGGGCCAGGCACAGTGACTCATGTTTGTAATCCCAGCACTTTGGGAGGCCAAGGCAGGAGGATTGTTTGAGCCCAGGAGTTCAAGACCAGCGTAGGCAACAAAAAGAGACCCTGTCTCTACAAATTCTTTTCTTTAAAAATTAGCCAGGTGTGGTGAAACACACCTGTAGTCCCAGCTACTCGGGAGGCTGAGGTGGGAGGATTGCTTGAGCCCAGGAGGTGAAGGTTGCAGTGAGCCATGATTGCATCACTGCACTCCACCCTGGGTGAGAACGTGAGACTCTGTCTCAAACAACAACAACAACAACAACAAAAACCAAAAACAAAACCCAAAAAACTGGATTTTAGTCCAGCTTTAACACCAACTCTTTGTGATATTTGTCTAGTCATGTAACCTCCTTGAGCCTTAGCTTCTTTATCTGTGAAACAAAATACTCAACTAAATTATTTTTTAAAATATTTTATTTGACAAAAATTGTACATAATTATAGGGTACAGAGTGATATTTTGATACATACAATGTATAATTATCAAATCAAGGTAACTAGCATATCCATCTTCTCAAACATCTATTATTTATTTGCCCTGGGAATATTCAAAATCCCCTTTTCTAATTATTTGAAAATATACAATAAACGATTGTTAACTACAGTCACCTTACAGTGCTATGGAATGCAAGAACTTATTTTCCCTATCTACTGATAATTTTGTATCCTTTAAACAATCTCTCCCTATCCCACCTTCACCCTCTCAGCCTTAATAATTGCTATTCTACTTTCTACTTCTATGAGAACAACTTTTTTAGCTTGTGAAAATGAGTAAGAACATGTGGAAAACATGAGTAAGAACATGTATTTACCTTTCAGTGCCTGCCTTATTTCACTTAACATAAAGTCCTCCAAGCTCATCAGTGTTGTTGCAAATGACAGGATCTCATTCTTTTTATGGCCAAATAGTATTCCATTAGGTATATATAACACATTTTCTTTATCCATTCATCTGTTAACGGATACTTTTATCTTGGTTATTGTGAATAGGGCTGCAATAAACATGGGAGTACAGATACCTGTTCAATATACTGATTTCCTTTTTTAAAAATTTAGACACCATAGTGAGATTGCTGGATCATGTGGTAGTTCTAGTTATAGGTTTTAGAGGGACCTCCATACTTTTTTCAGTAATGGCTATGGTAATTTATAAGTCCAACAGTGTATAAGAGTTGTCTTTTCTCTGCATCTTTGCCAGAATTTGATTTTTTTTGTCTTTTTGTTAATAGCCATTCTAACTGGAATGAGATTATATCACATTTTGGTTTTTGATTTGCATTTGATGATTAGTGATGTTGGGCATTTTTTCATATACTTGTTGGTCATTTGAATACTTTCTTTTGAGAAATATCCATTCAGGATCATTTTCCCATTTCTAAATCAGATTATTTGTGTGTGTGTGTGTGTGTGTGTTTAGTTTGATATAATCCCACTTGTCTATTTTTGCTTTTGTTGTCTTTGGAGATTATACCCATAAAATCTTTTCCCAGACCAATGTCCTGAAGTGTTTCTCCTTATAGTTTCTTCTAATCGTTTTAAAGTTCAGAGTCTTATATTTAAATCTTTAATCCATTTTGAGTTGATTTTTGTATATGGAGAGAGAAGGGTCTTGTTTAATTTTTCTGCATATCCAGATATCCAGTTTATCCAGCACCATTTATTGAAGAGACTATTCTTTCCCCAATGTATGTTTTTGGTGCCTTTGTTAAAAATCACTTGACTATAAATATGAGGATTTATTTCTGGGTTCTCTATTCTGTCTCACTGGTCCATATACCTGTTTTTATGCCAGTACCATGCTGCTTTAGTTACAGTATATTTATAGTATATTTTGAAGTCAGATAATCTGATGCCACCAGCTTTGTCCTTTTTGATCAGGATTACTTTGGTTGTTTGGGTCTTTTGTTGTTCTGTACACATTTTAGGATTATTTTTTCTATTTCTGTGAAGAATGTCAGTGGTGTTTTGATAGGGATTGCTTTGAATCTGTGGATCAATTTGGGTATGGTCATTTTTAACAATATTAATCTTTTCAATCTATGAATATGGTATTTCTTTCCATTTTTTGTGTTTTCTTCCATTTCTTTCATTGGTACCTCGTAGTTTTTATTGTAGAGATCTTTCACCTGCTTGGTTAATTTTATTCCTACATAATATTTTTTATAGCTATTGAAAATGTAATTGCTTTCTTGGTTCTTTTTTCAGCTAGTTTGTTATTGGTGTATAGAAATGCCAGTAATTTTTGTATGTTGATTTTGTATCCTGAAATTTTACTGAATTTGTCTGTCAGTTCTAAGAGTTTTTGGCAAAGTCTTTAGGTTTTTCCACATATAAGATCACGTTGTCTTCAAAAAGACAATTTGACTTCTTTTTTTCCAATTTGAATGCGCTTTGTTTTTAATTTTGCCTAGTTGCTCTGGCTAGGCCTAGAAGTACAGTGTCAAATTGTAGTGGGGAAAGTAGGCACCTTTGTATTGTTCCAACTATTAGAGGAAAAGCTTTCAACTTTTCCTCATAGTGTTAGTTGTAGCTTTGTCATATGTAGACTTTATAGTGCTGAGGTAAATTTCTTCTATGCCTGATTTGTTGAGAGTTTTTATCATGAAGGGATGTGGAATTTTATCAAATGCTTTTTCTGTGCCTATTGAAATGATCACGTATTTTTGTTCTTCGTTCTCTTTGTGTGATGTATCAAGTTTATTGAGTTGTGTATATTGACTCATCCTTGGATCCCTGGGATAAATCTCACTTGATCATGATGTATTAATCTTTTTAGTGTGCTGTTGGATTTGGTTTACTACTGTTTTGTTGAAGATTTTTGCATCTATGTTCATCAGGAATATTAGCCTGTAGTTTTCTTTTTTTGTTGTTCTATCCTTGTCTGGGCTTTGTATTAGGGTAATATTGGCCTTGTAGAATGAATTTGGAAGAATTCCCTCCTTTTCATGTTTTTAGAATAGTATAAGAAGAATTCACGTTAATTCTTTAAAAGTTTGGTAGAATTCGGCAATGAAGTCATCCAGTTCTTGGCTTTTCTTTGTTGAGAGACCTTTTATTACTGATGCAGTTGTGTTCCTTGTTATTGGTCTGTTCAGGTTTTCTACTTCTTCCTGGTTCAATCTTGATAGGTTGCATGTGTCCAGAAGTTTACCCATTTCCTCTAGGTTTTCCAATTTGTTGGCCCATAGTTGTTTATAATAGTCTTTAATGGTCCTTGTATTTTTTTTTTTTTTTTTTTTTGAGATGGAGTTCCGCTCTTGTTGCCCAGGTTGGAGCGCAATGGTGCAATCTTGGTTCTCCACAACCTCTGCCTCCCCGGTTCAAGCAGTTCTCCTGCCTCAGCCTCCCGAGTAGCTGGGATTACGGGCACCCGCCACCGTGCCCGGCTAATTTTGTATTTTTAGTAGAGACTGAGTTTCTCCATTTTAGTCAGGCTGGCCTTGAATTCCCGACCTCAGGTGATCCACCTGCCTCAGCCTCCCAAAGTGCTGGGATTACAGGTGTGAGCCACCGTGCCCGGCCTAATCATTGTATTTCTGTGGTATCAGTTTTAATGTCTCCTCTTTCATTTTTAATTTGATTTATTCAGATCTTTTTTTTGTTATGTAGTCTAGCTAATGGTTTTTCAATTTTGTGTATCTTTTTTAAAAGTCAGCTTTTTGTTTCATTGATCTTTTGTATTGTTTTTAGTTTTTAATTAATTTATTTCTGCCCTGATTTTTATTATGTATTCCCTTCTACTTATATTGCATTTGGTTTGTTCTTGCTTCTTTAGTTCCTTGAGGTGCATCAGTAGGTTGTTATTTTCAAAATTTACTACTTTTTGGTGTAGGTGTTTGTTGGTGGCTCTGCCACTGGAGGAGATGGGTTTGCTGGCAGCTGTAGGCACCAGGTGGGCCAGTCATTGGTCCCTGGGGAGCCTGCACCTAAATGATACTTTTATTTTGGTTAAAAAAAAAAAGTAACATAAAATTTACCGTCAACCATCTTTAAGTAAGGTACGTCCTCACTGAACACCATTGACAGATTCTTGGAAACTGCAACTTTAAACAAAACAACGTATAAGAAAAATCAGCATTTTTTCTCATTATTGAATAAAATGATGTTATTTGAGGACCTGCTGTACATTGTTTTGCTTAAAGTTGTGGTTTCCAAGAACTTCTTGATGACATTAAATGAATATTTACTGTATACCATTCAGGGATACAGAAAATGTATCCCTATAAAAGCTACCCCATAAAATTGGAAGAGGCACCCATTCCACCAGATACACAGATATCAATGTAAGAATACAAGAAGCGTCCCGGCATGGTGGCTCACGCCTGTAATCCCAACACTTTGGGAGGCCGAGATAGGTGGATCACCCGAGGTTGGGAGTTTGAGGCAGACTGACCAACATGGAGAAACCCCGTCTCTACTAAAAATACAAAATTAGCTGGGCATGGTGGTGCGTGCCTCTAATCCCACCTACTCGGGAGACTAAGGCAGGAGAATCGCTTGAACCCAGGAAGCAGAGGTTGTGGTGAGCTGAGATAGCACCATTGCCCTCCAGCCTGGGCAACAAGACTGAAACTCCAACTCAAAAAAAAGAAAAAAAAAAAAAAAAAGAATACAAGAAGCAAAAAAGCAAGGAAACGTGACACCTCCAAAAGAACATGATAATTGTGGCACAGAATACATTCATAATGTTTCACAATGTATCTCCAGGATGTTTTTATCTTGCAAACTTAAACTCTGTACCCATCAAACAACAACTCTCATTTTCCCTTCCTCCCAGCTCCTGGCAACCACCATTCTACTTTCTTTTTCTATATGTTTGGCTACTTTAGTTACCTCATATAAGTGGAATCAGGCAATATTTGTCTTTGTGGTTTATTTTACTTAGTATAATGTCCTCAAGGTTCATCCATGCTGCAGTGTGTGTCAGAATTTCCTTCCTTTTTTTTAAGGCTGAATAACATTCCCTTATAAGTATATACCACATTTAAAAAAAAATTCATCTGATATGAGGATTTGGGTTGCTTCCACCTTTTGGATATTGTCAATAATGTTGCTATAAATATGGATGTGCAAATACCTCTTCAAGATCTTGCTTTCAATTCTTTTGGATATATATCCAGAAGTACAATTGCTAGATCACATGGTAATTTTATTTTATTTTTTTTTTTAGGAACCACCATACTCTTTTCCACAGCATTTGCACCGTTTTACAATACCACCAACAGTGTACAAACGTTCCAATTTTGCCACATCTTCACCAACACTGGTTATTTTATGATTTTTAATAGCAGCCATTCTAATGGATGTGAGGTGAAATCTTATTGTGGTTTTGATTTGAGTTTCTCTGATGATTAGTGATGTTGAGCATCTTTTATATGCTTCTTAGCCATTTGTATATCATCTTTAGATAAATATCTATTCAAATCCTTTGCTTATTTTTTCTTTCGTCTTTCTTTTTTTTTTGTAATTGACTGCCTATTTTTAAATCAGTTTATTTGATTTTTTCTTGTTGAGTTGTAGTTCTTTTTGAGACAGGGTCTCACTCTGTCACCCAGGCTGAAGTGCAGTCGTGTGACCTTGGCTCACTGCCAGCTCCTCCTCCCGGGCTCAAGAGATCCTCCCACGTTAGCCTCTCAAGTAGCTGGGATTACAGGTGCACACCACTATACCAGGCTAATTTTTTGGTATTTTTTTGTAGAGATGGGGTTTTACCATGTTTCCCAGGCTGGTCTTGAACTCTTGGGCTCAAGCAATCCGCCTGCCTTGGCCTCCCAAAGTGCTGGGATTACAGGTGTGAACCACTGCACCCAGCCTGGAGTTATGTATTCTGGCTATTAGCCACTTATTGGATATATAATTTGCAAATCTTTTCTCCCATTATATAATGGGAGAATCATTTCAATTGATTTGCATCCTTTGCTGCACAAAAGTTGTTAAGTTTGGTGTCATCCTATTTGTCTGTTTTTGCTTTTGTTGCTTGGACTTTTGGTGTTATATTCAAGAAATGGTTGCCAAATTTAATATCATGAAGGATTTCCCCTATGTTTCCTTCTAAGAGTTTCATAATTGTAGGTCTACATTTAGATCTTTAATTCATTTTGAGTAATTTTTGTATGTGGTATAAGGATAAAACTTTATTATTTTGCATGTGGATATTCAGTTTTCCCAACACCATATATTGAAGACGTTGTCCTTTCCCCATTGAGTGGTCTTGGCACCCTTAAGCATATATGTGAGAGTTTATTTCTAGGCTTTCTACTCTATTCCATTGATCTACCTGTCTCTCTTTATGCCAGTACCATACTGTTTTGATTACTATATCTTTTTAATATTTTTTGAATTCAGGGAGTGTAAGTTCTTCAGCTTTGTTCTTTTGGAAAATTATTTAGCTATTTGGGGTCTCTTGAGATTTCATATAAATTGTAGGATGGATTTTTCTATATCTACAAGAAATGTCTTTGGAATTTTAATAGAGATTGAAATAAATGATCTTTGAGGTTCTTTGTGATATTAAAGTGATATAGTATATATGTATCACTTAAGTAGCATTTCAGTTCTGGGATTATTATTAAATTCTTTACCTCCAGATGAGAAGAAGGACATTTATTCAGCTCCTTCTACGTGGTAGGCATTATTGCAGCACTCTGGGTAGAGACATCATTAGTATTTTTGTTAGGCTGACTTGCCCTGCTCTGCATGGAAAAGCCAGGATTCCTGCAGAGATACAAGCCCAGGTCTGTGTCCTTATAAAGCTTGTGCTCTTCTTGTGCTACACTTCTGCACTCTCCTCCATTGCCCAGAAGCTTCCTAACAGTTGACAGAGTTTGCACCCAAAGCTGATGGGTGTTTATCTTTTCACTGATGCCACAACAGTTGTGGGAGTACCACCTGCTATTGCCTTTAGGGGATTGTCACAGAATTTTTAAATGAGCTACTATGTATATTTGAATACTTACAGTGCTAAACGGACAAACATATTTGGGGAATCATGATGCTGGACTTTAATTTTATTTTTTAATCGAATAAAGTCCTACCTAAACTTTCTTCCTTGTTCACGTGTATGTGACCAAAGTCTTGCTGAGAAAAAGGGGATATGCTTCTCATAACCATTCCTTCTCTTTGCTGTTCTCGCTGAGATTTCCAACCCTGAGCGAGTAATGTAAGTGCTCCAAGATCACGCTGCAAAGACAGTCATGCTGGCTCCACATCATCCATCTTTTGTGGCTTCCCAAGGTTTGCATCAGTGCAACTATGACCAAGTCTGGGAGAATATTTACAGCAACATCAACCTCTGTCAGGTACTACAGGAAGAAATAACCAATATGCCCTTTTATGCAACTTGCTACCTGTGTGTAGCCCTTAGACATTTACTTTGGTAGTTTTTCTGACACCCTCCTCACCAAAATCTCTATCATCTAGCCAGGTTTATTTTCATTATAAGAAAGATTAAGTGCTCATTAAAAGGAAGATATAAAGAAGTATAACATAAGATGTTGTTTCTACAAGGACAGATACTTAAACCAGTAAATACCAGTGCAAGGCTGTACATCCAAGGGCTAAGCAACCAATGAGTTGGACAGTTATTAAATATCGTATTTAGAAAGTGGTCCCCAAAGGGTAGATTCTATTGGGGAAAGCCTCTTGAAGGAGAGGAAATTGAGCTGGGTTTGAAGGAAGCATAGGACTTAGGGAAGTGGTGGGGAGGAAAGTAGGGAGTGCACTCTAGGAGGTACAGCATGAAGAGCATGCTGAGGAGATACTGGATGTGATATAGTCAGAGCCAGCTTAGTTGAGTGGAAGATTCATGTGGAAATATAGTGAAAAGAAAGGATGTTTGTTTGTTTGTTTGTCAGGGGAGGTGCTGGTTATGAATGCTCATGCATTCCAGACAAAAGAATCTGTGCTTTTTCCTATAAGGAAAATATTTCATACAAAGGCATGTATTTAAGGAAAAGTAATGTGACAGCAAAATGTTAGTTGGACTGAAAGAGGGAGAGTTTGGAGACAAGGAAGCCAGTTAGGTAGCTGCTGCACAGGATAGGCATGAGGTTTGGAAGTGAAAAGAAGTTTATTCACAAAGCTAGTGTATACTTGTCTTTACAATGATACCATAACATTTTTGAAGCTTTCATCTGCTATTATTTGTCACTCTAAAAGAAGAGTTTCGTTTAATTTGTCTATTTAAGTTGGGAAGACCTAAATATGTTTATAGTCTAAGGGGAGGAAGCAGTAGAGAAGAGGAGACAGAAGATATGAAAAGGGAAATGTGAGAAACAGATGACCCTGGGGAAAAGGAGGGGATGGGATGAAGAAACCAGATGGAGGAGTAATTTTGAGAAATCAAGAATGACATCACTTCCCTTGACGTGAATGGGATATATAGAATTTTCAGGTGCAAAAAGGTAAGATGTGGGTGCTCCTGACTGGCCCTGGCTGTCTCAGAGAGAGGGAGGAGGCAGAGGTCATCTGCATTAGTGAAGTGGATGGCAAGAGCTACATGTGAGGAGGTGCATGGCTATGAGAAAGGCCACAGGACCCTCAGTAAGAGGAAAATACACGAATGACTGCATAGTCAGGAGGTCCCTGGTAAAACACAATGCTATGAATTTGTAGTGAGCCCCTTTTGTATAAATTCTATTCCTTTCACCCCTAAACATGATTGTAGAGTGCCTGAAAATTGTATAAAATCAAAGTTGAGAGGAAGTTGAGTAAATGCTGGAGAAAGAAGTACTGTCATGGTGCATTATCCCAGGCTGGATATGGGGGAAAGTGAGACTTCAAGGTATCCAGTGAGTTATGGATTAGTGGGGAGCACACACACACACACACACACATACGCACACTCCTTTTATAACTGTTCAATTTGTTTGAGCAAGGATCTAGAGATCTAATGAGAAATGAGTTGGCCACACAGATCAAGAGCAGAGGCAACATATCATAGCATGGATCTCCCAGGCCCCTGAATTTCCCGACAGGGTGTGCAACTACCAGTGACAGACTCCTTGGCTAGCATCCTGCCAGAGTTGAAAAAATAGCCACATTTTTCCTATCCCGTTGCCATTTTACAACTGAAGTTTGTATCACCATTCAGGAAGATCTTACATGAACAAGGAGACATTAAAAACACATTTGACTCTCCTGTTTCTGAACCAAACATAGAGGATATAGGGTAGAGGAGAAAGGAGTGAGAAGGCAGAGTCTGTCCCAGTGTCTCGGAACCGTGTCTTTGCTTCTAAGATCCTGAATAGTTTACTTACTTTTATTTTTATATTTATTTATTTATTTATTTATTTATTTTTGAGACAGAGTCTCACTCTGTCACCTAGACTGGAGTGCAGTGGTGCGATCTCAGCTCACTGCAACCTCTGCCTCCCAGGTTCAGTGGGACCACAGGCATGCACCACAACCTCTGGCTAATTTTCTTTTTTTTTTTTGAGACGGAGTCTCGCTATGTTGCCCAGACTGGAGTGCAGTGGCACGATCTCACTCACTGCAAGCTCCGCCTCCTGGGTTCATACCATTCTCCTGCCTCAGCCTCCTGAGTAGCTGGGACTACAGGCGCCCGCCACCACGCCTGGCTAATCTTTTGTATTTTTAGTAGAGATGGGGTTTCAACGCATTAGCCAGGATGGTCTTGATCTCCTGACCTTGTGATCTGCCCACCTCAGCCTCCCAAAGTGCTGGGATTACAGGCGTGAGCCACCGCGCCCGGCCACCTCTGGCTAATTTTCATATTTTCAGTAGAGATGGGGTTTCTTCATGTTGGCCAGGCTGGTCTTGAACTCCTGACCTCAAGTGATCCACCTACCTCAGCCTCCCAAAGTGCTTGGATTACAGGCGTGAGCCATCATGCCCAGCCTTGGACAATTTACCTCTTGATGCAGATGTAATAATCATCCTTTACCTGGGGAGTTATGGTATTAACATCTGAGGGCCATCAGCACAAGTCTGTTTTCCTCCTTGAGTGAGAGAATAAAGGGAATTAAATTCTGGAGGTCCATAAAGGGGTGAGAGGAGATAAATAAGAGTGAGGAGAGGGCCAGGCACGGTGGCTTATGCCTGTAATCCCAGCACTTTGGGAGGCCGAAGTGGGTGGATCACAAGGTCAGGAGATCGAGACCATCCTGGCTAACATGGTGAAACCCTGTCTCTACTAAAAACACAAAAAATTAGCCAGGCATGGTGGCACGCGCCTGTAGTCCCAGCTACTCAGGAAGCTGAGGCAGGAGAATTGCTTGAACCCGGGAGGCGGAGTCTGTAGTGAGCTGAGATCGTGCCATTGCACTCCAGCCTAGGCGACAGAGTGAGACTCCGTCTTAAAAAAAAAAAAAAAAAAGAGTGAGGAGAGGTCAGAATCAAAGGAGGAGGGAATCAGAGATAAAGAGCTTCACGTTTGAAATTATAGAGAAACAGTAAGGTCTAGGGTGTGGCCTGACCACTGGGAAGCTGAGTTGTAGCACTGCCTACAGGCACTTAGGGGACAAAAGGGGTTACCTCTGTAGGACCACTGTGCCAGTGAAAAGCAAAAGGTTAACATTGAGAGCAGGAGATGGTGGCTCAGGTAAGTGTTGAGTAGTAAAAAACACCAAGCTAGGGCAACAGTGTAAGAAACTGGTGGAAATGGAAGCAGGGAAAGCTCCTGCTTCTCCTCCCAGCCATGCAATGGAGGCGACAACTAACACTTTTTGCTCTCACTGCTTTCTTCCACTCGCGGAGGGGATGGAAATTCAGGTACTGATAGGATGCAGTCGGTGCTTTCACCAAAGTCTGTTTTGAATGCAATTGCCCAAATACTAAAAAGAAAAGAAAAGAAAACCACTTCCTCGAGCTATTTACTGACATATAAATGTTGTTCTTGGAATCTTGGAATTCCCCAAAGGGAGAAAAATATCATTACTGCATTTTCGAGTTGACTTATGGTAAATAGACCATAGAGAGACTAATAATACCTGTAGATCTTCAGATTCCAGAGATGGGGCATGAGGGGAGACATACAACACACACACACAAATCACTCTACAAATTAGGATCATGAAGTTTTCCATTTTCTCATTCATTCATTCCATGATTATTACATGGATATTGCCTTTGTGTCAGGAACTGTACTTGGGTTAGGGGACGAAACAGACCCAGTCCCTGCCCTGAGAGCAACATACAATAAACAAGTGAACAAAGAAGTAAACCTACATCTCTAACTTGTGAGTGCCATGAAGAAAACAGGGGGCAGAGAACAACAAGTGGAGAGGAGCACCCTCTGACAGAGGTCAGCCAAATCTTGGGGTGGAAGGATTGAGTTGAATTTAATGAATGAGAAGGAGGCAGCCATGCAAAGAGCCTGGACAAGAATTCCCTTCCTTTCCCTCTTCTTCACTCCCCTTCTCTCCCCTTCTTTCTCCTCCCCTCCCCTCCCCTTCCCCTCCCCTTCTTCTCCCCTCCCCTTCCTTTCCTTCCCCTCCCCTCCCCTTCCTTTCCCTCCCCTCCCCTCCCTTCCCTTTCCTTTTTACCCTTTCTTAAAACCAGTGCTATTTTCTGTTCCAAAGCAAAGAACAGAAAATAGTACTGGGTTTAAGAATAGAAATTCCAAGGCAATAACCAATATTTTCTAGTTTTCTTCACATTTTCCCATGGGTGGCATTTTGTAACCTCCTGGAGTATTTCTGCTTTGGTCAAGAGCCACTTTATACTGTATCAGTGCCCTACTGGTAGCACGTAGCCATTCTGGATGTTAAATGCTAATCAAATCAGATTAGGATTAAGTAAAAATGTGGCAGCTAGGAGGAGTTACAGGAATGTGAGTATGAATCTTAAAGCTATGTTACTGTTTTGCAAACATGTAGCAGTCAAATGTCGATTTTAGCATCTGTATGCTGGTCAGCATCTTGATTCTGAATTTGGCAAGTGGCAACCAATACCTCATGACAGATGAGTTTCTTAAAGGGCCTTCTGCATAAAGAAAAACAAACTTCATAAGACAACTGTCTGACCATTTTGGCATCTCTGAGAGAATGAATATAATCACTAATTATAGCACAACTTCAGAACAGTTTCTGATCAGTTCTCACTGAATGCCGTTCACCAGTAACCTTTCCTTTTTTGTTTTGTTTTTTTTTTTTTGTTTTTGACAGGGTCTTACTCTGTTGCCCAGGCTGAAGTGCAGTGGTGCGATTTCAGCTCATTGCAGCCTTTGCCTCCTGGGTTCAAGTGATCCTCCTGACTCAATTCCCAGAGCAGCTGGGACTACGGGTGGCTGGGTGCACACCATCACTACCAACTTTTTTTTTTTTTCTTTCTGTAGAGACAGGGTTTCACCACGTTGCCCAGGCTGGTCTCGAAGCAATCCACCTGCCTCAGCCTCCTAAAGTGCTGGGGTTACAGGCATGAGCCACTGTGCCTGGCCCCACTTTCCTTTAGGGAGTTTTTTTTTTTTTTTAATTTATTTTGAAATAGTTTGAAATCTACAGAAAAGCTGCAAAGACAGTACAAAGAGTTCCCATATACCCCTACTCAGTTTCTTATATTATTGACATCTTACATTGTAGTGATACATTTGTCATACCCAAGGAACCAACATTGGTACGTTACTGTTAACTAAACTGGGCTTCATCTGGATTTCACCAGTTTTTCCATTAATATTCTCTTTCTGCTGCAGGATCCTATCCAGGATACCATGTTACATTTAATCATCGTACCTCCCCCACCTCCCCTGCTCTGTGACAGTTCCTCAGTCTTTCTTTGTTTATCATGACATGGACAGTCTTTAGGAGTACCAGCCCCGCAATCTGTAGACCTTTGCCTAATTTGAGTTTGCCTGATATTTTCTCATGGTTACACTGGGGTTATGGGTTTAGAGGAAGAAGAATATCAGAGGCTAAGTGTCCTCACCACATCCTATTCAGGGAACATGATATCAACATGACATCAGGGCTGATGTTAATCTAGCTCACTTGGTTAAGCTAGTGGTGATTGCCAGGTTTCTCCACTGAAGTTACCATTTTTTTCTTTAAGGAGTTTTTAAAAATTAAGTTTAAATCATGGAAGTAATAAATAAATGTCTTCTCCTTGTAAAAAGTTGGAACATTACTAAAAAGTTAAATTCCCCTTTAACTACTCCCTGCTGCCCATCCTACTCCCCATTCCACCTCCTTAGAGGCAAACACTGTTATTGCTTTAAGCCTTTCAATGCATTTACATGCATATGTATGTCCCCATAAAATATATATAGGATAAGTTTGCATTTGAGGTTTTTATATAAATGATATATCATACTATATGAATATCTTTCTGCAACCCAACAATATGTCTTGGAGATCTGCTGTTCTTTTCAATGGCTGAGTTGTATTTTATTGTATACTGCAGATTACACCCCAGCTAGGCCTGTGTAGATCCTCTGGAACCTGTAATTGTTAGATCAATTTACTCATGTTCACAAAAAAAGCATGTTTATTAAAATGGCTATGTATAGACATTACACACTACTATTAACCATTGTATTTTCAAAGATAAGGTTTAAATTGGTCACTGTTTTTTTAACCTCATGGAGTAGTAAAGCAGCAGAAAACACCACATCCAGGTTGCAGGGTTGGGGGAAAGTGGTAGAGCCCTTCCTTTGCCTCTTCCCAGTGACCACACCAAGGAGGGAAGGTGCTCCCCTGCATTTCCAGAGGTAATGTGATGTAGTGAGAAGAAGGTGTGCTCGCACAGAAATGGTGGTGTAGACAGTAGCTCCAATGTGCAACACATTCAGCGAAACACAAAACACCCTTTTCCTGGTTCTTCTCATCAAATTCAATAAAACATTTACTTAAAAAATTTTCTGATGACAATAGTGGCACGTGTTTAACACAGAAAACTTAGGAAATATAGAAAAATACAAGAAAGAAAACTAAAATCACCCCTTATTGTACCACCCAGAATAACAACAGTATTATTAATATTGGTATATATCCTTCTAGTCTTTGTTTCAGTAGATAAACCCATGTAAGCAGCAGAGATGTTCTGGGTGTGGGGAATACATAACAGTCTCACTTTTCCTACCTACCTCCCACTCCATTTCCCCTGCCAACTTCCCGGAAGAAAATGAGATTTGCAATCAGCAGAAATCTCAGAACTGTCTAAACACATGAACTCGGTCATGCTGACAAAGAGCCACAGGCAGTAAAGGTCAGCAGATTTCCACATCCAGGCCGGGAGAATGAACACAGATGGGGTTGCTCTGCTGCTTACCTGCACCGTCTCCAGTACGCTTAGGGGTCTACGCTTCTGGACTTGGTATTTCTTAAGCAGTTTCCTTTTGTGGGATGTTGTTGGTCCTTTTTCCTGGAGGATGCTGGGTGCTCTCCTTTTCCTGCTCCAGCTGATCTGTGCTCCCTTCCTTTTTCCCAGGCCACCTGCAGGTCCAGCGTACTTTTGTGGTTTGTTCAGTCAGTCCTTCAAATGTCTTCCACTGTAACTTGATGTCACTTTCTGTCCTGTCCTATGTAATTCTGGGTAATTTTAGAAGCAGCTGAAAGCGTCACAATCCCATCAGAGAAAGGATGTGGCTCAGAGCCTTCCTTCTGGGACCACATCAAGCAGGGCTGAATGGCAACCTGAGAGCACTACAGGCCAGGAGGCAAAAGGCTCCACTGAACCCGTTACCCCAGATTCATAGGAATTGTCAAAATTCAGCTACTCTCAGAGTATATGCTTTCCTGTAGATTTTAAAAAACATGACAGAGATGTTCTTTACTTTGGAATGATGATCTTTCTGTTTTAACGAACAAGAATGCACCATGTCACCTCACAGGGTCTTTTCCAGTCCTAGGGTTGTGGGATGTTTACACGGAAATACACTGATGTGTACACTGAGCTGGAAGCCAAGTCTACCTACAGGCAGAATGGGCAATCACTTAACGCTACTCAATTAGACAACTTTCTCACCCACTTTTCCTAATATTCCTGTCAACATTTTCCTTCCTCACTTCCTGTCAAAAGCCTGCTAGTCTATCTTTAGAGTCTTGGGGACTGTATTAGTTAAAATTAGGTTTGGCTGTTGGTGATGGTAAAATGATATGACAGAGGATTAAAGGAGGTGGAAATTGTGCTCTCTGTCCCTCATATGAACGTTTCAGGGTAGGATGTACAGAGCTGGTGTGGTAGCTTTGCACCATGGAGCCCTCAGGGCTCCCAGCCCTGTCTATCTTGGAGTTCTAACAAATATGGCTCTACATTCGAGATCAACACCCAGCCTGAGACAGAGCTCCAGCTGTCACATTCATGCTCTAAGTAGCAGGATGGAGAAGGGATGAAGAAGCTGCCTCTACTAGAAATTCTTGGAAGCTGCAACATGGCACTTTACTCCCAGTCCATTGTCATGTAGCTACACCTAGCTGCAAGAGAGGCTTGGAAATGTTGTCTTTATCTGGGTGGTCAGGTGGCAAGATAAATATTCAATAACTGTAGGAAAAGAGGAAAATGGCTATTGGGGAACAACTAGCAGTTTCTGCAGTAAGGGTCTGTTGGAATTCCAAGAACCAACTATTAGAATATAACCCAGAGAGGGGGTTTCCAAGCTCAGCCATTGCCACTCAGTACTTTTCTGGGGATTGGTGCCACTGTGAAAGTGCACACCTTATGAGATTGGGGTGTATGCCCAGAGACAGGCAAAGAGGGCAGCTAAGATGAGGCTGCCCAGAGGGTGAGGGGCAGGACCTCAGACCTCGCATTACTTTCCTCACAGTGTTATCTGGGGCTAGGGTGCATGACCCCATCCCTCTCAGCATCAGGGAAGATGACTGTGGAAATATATGTAAACCTTGAATGCTGTGAGAGATCCTACAGGACTACTAAAGTTCGTAACAAGAGAGAACTGGCATCTTGAGCACCGATTAGGTGCCGGGCACTAAGCTGGAGGTTTTATATGCATTCTATCATTTAACTCTCACAAAACCTTATCATTTTCCATTATCATGCCATTGTACAAATGTGGAAACAGGCTCATGACTGTAAATGATTCAACCATATACCTAATACAAAGAAAGAGGCTTTATCTGTTGAGCTCTCTCAGTACAGAACAAGACTAGATTAGAGAGGTTCAAAGGTCCCAAACATATACATTCTTGTATCAACTTTTTATAAATTGAATTACATAAAAGACAGGGAGGTAGACGGCTATTATTTAAAAGCTGTGACTACTTTCGTGAAACAAAGATTACTTTAGTAAAAACAATGGGGTGGAGCCAAGATGGCTGAATAGGAACAGCTCCGGTCTACAGCTCCCAGCCTCAGTGACACAGAAGACAGGTGATTTCTGCATTTCTGTTTGAGGTACCGGTTTCATTTCACTAGGGAGTGCCAAACAGTGGGTGCAGGACAGTCGGTGAAGCGCACTGGGCGCGAGCCGAAGCAGGGCGAGGCATTGCCTCACTCCGGAAGCACAAGGGGTCAGAGAATTCCCTTTCCTAGTCAAAGAAAGGGGTAACAGATGACACCTGGAATATCGGGTCAGTCCCACCCTAATACTGAGCTTTTCCAACGGGCCTGGAAAACGGCACACTAAGAGATTGTGTCCCGCACCTGGCTCGGAGGGTCCTATGCCCACGGAGTCTCGCTGATTGCTAGCACAGCAGTCTGAGATCAAACTGCAAGGCGGCAGTGAGGCTGGGGGAGGGGCGACCGCCATTGCCCAGGCTTGCTTAGGTAAACAAAGCAGCCAGGAAGCTCGAACTGGGTGGAGCCCACCACAGCTCAAGGAGGCCTGTCTGCCTCTGTAGGCTCCACCTCTGGGGGCAGGGCACAGACAAACAAAAACTCAGCAGGAACCTCTGCAGACTTAAATGTCCCTGTCTGATTGACAGCTTTGAAGAGAGTAGTGGTTCTCCCAGCACGCAGCTGGAGATCTGAGAATGGACAGACTGCCTCCTAAAGTGGGTCCCTCACCCCCGAGCAGCCTAACTGGGAGGCAACCCCCAGTAGGGATAGACTGACACCTCACTTGGGCGGGTACTCCTCTGAGACAAAACTTCCAGAGGAACTATCAGACAGCTGAGTTTGTGGTCTCACGAAAATCCACTGTTCTGCAGCCACCGCTGCTGACACTCAGCCAAACAGGGTCTGGAGTGGACCTCTAGTAAACTCCAACAGACCTGCAGCTGAGGGTCCTGTCTGGTAGAAGGAAAACTAACAAACAGAAAGGACATCCACACCAAAAACCCATCTGTACATCACCATCATCAAAGACCAAAAGTAGATAAAACCACAAAGATGGGGAAAAAACAGAGCAGAAAAACTGGAAACTCTAAAAAGCAGAGCACCTCTCCTCCTGCAAAGGAATGCAGTTCCTCACCAGCAACGGAACAAAGCTGGATGGAGGATGACTTTGACGAGTTGAGAGAAGAAGACTTCAGATGATCAAACTACTCCGAGCTATGGGAGGAAATTCAAAACAATAGCAAAGAAGTTAAAAACTTTGAAAAAAACTTAGACGAATGGATAACTAGAATAACCAATGGAGAGAAGGGCTTAAAGGAGCTGATGGAGCTGAAAGCCAAGTATCGAGAACTATGCGAAGATTGCAGAAGCCTCAGTAGCAGATGCGATCAACTGGAAGAAAGAGTTTCGCTGATGGAAGATGAAATGAATGAAATGAAGTGAGAAGG
This sequence comes from Symphalangus syndactylus, assembly GCF_028878055.3. Lineage (NCBI taxonomy): Eukaryota > Metazoa > Chordata > Mammalia > Primates > Hylobatidae > Symphalangus > Symphalangus syndactylus. The sequence continues at coordinate 87,054,739 of NC_072424.2, forward strand.
GAAGTTTGGAGAAAAAAGAATAAAAAGAAATGAACAAAGCCTCCAAGAAATTTGGGACTATGTGAAAAGACCAAACCTAGGTCTGATTGGTGTACCTGAAAATGACGGGGAGAATGGAACCAAGTTGGAAAACACTCTGCAAGATACTATCCAGGAGAACTTCCCCAATCTAGCAAGGCAGGCCAACATTCAGATTCAGGAAATACAGAGAACGCCACAAAGATACTCCTCGAGAAGAGCAACTCCAAGACACATAATTGTCAGATTCACCAAAGTTGAAATGAAGGAAAAAATGTTAAGGGCAGCCAGAGAGAAAGGTCAGGTTACCCACAAAGGGAAGCCCATCAGACTAACAGCTGATCTCTCGGCAGAAACTCTACAAGCCAGAAGAGAGTGGGGGCTGATATTCAACATTCTTAAAGAAAAGAATTTTCAACCTAGAATTTTATATCCAGCCAAACTAAGCTTCATAAGTGAAGGAGAAATAAAATACTTCACAGACAAGCAAACGCTGAGTGATTTTGTCACCACCAGGCCTGCCCTAAAAGAGCTCTTGAAGGAAGCACTAAACATGGGAAGGAACAACCGGTACCAGCCCCTGCAAAAACATGCCAAATTGTAAAGACCATCGAGGCTAGGAAGAAACTGCATCAACTAACGAGCAAAATAACCAACTAACATCATAATGACAGGATCACATTCACACGTAACAATATTAACTTTAAATGTAAATGGGCTAAATGCTCCAATTAAAAGACACAGACTGGCAAACAGAATAAGGAGTCAGGACCCATCAGTGTGCTGTATTCAGGAAACCCATCTCACGTGCAGAGACACACATAGACTCAAAATAAGGGGATGGAGGAAGATCTATCAAGCAAATGGGAAACAAAAAAAGGCAGGGGTTGCAATCCTAGTCTCTGATAAAATAGACTTTAAACCAACAAAGATCAAAAGAGACAAAGAAGGCCATTACATAATGGTAAAGGGATCAATTCAACAAGAAGAGCTAACTATCCTAAATATATATGCACCCAACACAGGAGCACCCAGATTCATAAAGCAAGTTCTGAGTGACCTACAAAGGGACTTAAACTCCCACACAATAATAATGGGAGACTTTAACACCCCATGTCAACATTAGACAGATCAACGAGACAGAAAGTTAACAAGGATATCCAGGAATTGAACTCAGCTCTGCACAAAGTGGACCTAATAGACATCTACAGAGCTCTCCACCCCAAATCAACAGAATATACATTTTTTTCAGCACCACACCACACCTATTCAAAAATTGACCACGTAGTTGGAAGTAAAGCTCTCCTCAGCAAATGTAAAAGAACAGAAATTATAACAAACTGTCTCTCAGACCACAGTGCAATCAAACTAGAACTCAGGATTAAGAAACTCACTCAAAACTGCTCAACTATATGGAAACTGAACAACCTGCTCCTGAATGACTATTGGGTACATAATGAAATGAAGGCAGAAATAAAGATGTTCTTTGAAACCAACGAGAACAAAGACACAACATACTAGAATCTCTGGGACACATTCAAAGCAGTGTGTAGAGGGAAATTTATAGCACTAAATGCCCACAAGAGAAATCAGGAAAGATCCAAAATTGACACCCTAACATCACAATTAAAAGAACTAGAAAAGCAAGGGCAAACACATTCAAAAGCTAGCAGAAGGCTAGAAATAACTAAAATCAGAGCAGAACTGAAGGAAATAGAGACACAAGAAACCCTTCAAAAAATTAATGAATCCAGGAGCTGGTTTTTTGAAAAGATCAACAAAATTGATAGACCACTAGCAAGACTAATAAAGAAGAAAAGAGAGAAGAATCAAATAGATGCAATAAAAAATGAAAAAGGGGATATCACCACCGATCCTACAGAAATACAATCTACCATCAGAGAATACTACAAACACCTCTATGCAAATAAACTAGAAAATCTAGAAGAAATGGATAAATTCCTCGACAAATACACCCTCCCAAGACTAAACCAGGAAGAAGTTGAATCTCTGAATAGACCGATAACAGGCTCTGAAATTGTGGCAATAATCAATAGCTTACCAACCAAAAAGAGTCCAGGACCTGATGGATTCACAGCCGAATTCTACCAGAGGTACAAGGAGGAACTGGTACCATTCCTTCTGAAACTATTCCAATCGATAGAAAAAGAGGGAATCCTCCCTAACACATTTTATGAAGCCAGCATCGTCCTGATACCAAAGCCTGGCAGAGACATAACCAAAAAAGAGAATTTCAGAACAATATCCTTGATGAACATTGATGCAAAAATCCTCAATAAAATACTGGCAAACTGAATCCAACAGCACATCAAAAAGCTTATCCACCATGATCAAGTGGGCTTCATCCCTGGGATGCAAGGCTGGTTCAACATACGCAAATCAATAAATGTAATCCAGCATATAAACAGAACCAAAGACAAAAACCACATGATTATCTCAATAGATGCAGAAAAAGCCTTTGACAAAATTTAACAACCCTTCATGCTAAAAACTCTCAATAAATTAGGTATTGATGGGATGTATCTCAAAATAATAAGAGCTATCTATGACAAACCCACAGCCAATATCATACTGAATGGGCAAAAACTGGAAGCATTCCCTTTGAAAACTGGCACAAGACAGGGATGCCCTCTCTCACCGCTCCTATTCAACATAGTGCTGGAAGTTCTGGCCAGAGCAATCAGGCAGGAGAAGGAAATAAAGGGTATTCAATTAGGAAAAGAGGAAGTCAAATTGTCCCTGTTTGCAGATGACATGATTGTATATCTAGAAAACCCCATCATCTCACCCCAAAATCTCCTTAAGCTGATTAGCAACTTCAGCAAAGTCTCAGGATACAAAATCAATGTACAAAAATCACAAGCATTCTTGTACACCAATCACAGACAAACAGAGAGCCAAATCATGAGTGAACTCCCATTCCCAATTGCTTCAAAGCGAATAAAATACCTAGGAATCCAACTTACAAGGGATGTGAAGGACCTCTTCAAGGAGAACTACAAACCACCACTCAATGAAATAAAAGAGGATACAAAGAAATGGAAGAACATTCCATGCTCATGGGTTGGAAGCATCAATATCATGAAAATGGCCATACTGCCCAAGGTAATTTATAGATTCAATGCCATCCCCATCAAGCTACCAATGACTTTCTTCACAGAATTGGAAAAAACTACTTTCAAGTTCATATAGAACCAAAAAAGAGCCTGCATCGCCAAGTCAATCCTAAGCCAAAAGAACAAAGCTGGAGGCATCACGCTACCTGACTTCAAACTATACTACAAGGCTACAGTAACCAAAACAGCATGGTACTGGTACCACAACAGAGACATAGATCAATGGAACAGAACAGAACCCTCAGAAATGATGCCGCATATCTACAACTATCTGATCTTTGACAAACCTGACAAAAACAAGCAATGGGGAAAGGATTCCCTATTTAATAAATGGTGCTGGGGAAACTGGCTAGCCATATGTAGAAAGCTGCAACTGGATCCCTTCCTTACACCTTATACAAAAATTAATTCAAGATGGATTAAAGACTTATATGTTAGACCTAAAACTATTAAAATCCTACAAGAAAACCTAGGCAATACCATTCAGGACATAGGTGTGGGCAAGGACTTCATGTCTAAAACACCAAAAGCAATGGCAACAAAAGCCAAAATGGACAAATGGGATCTCATTAAACTAAAGAGCTTCTGCACAGCAAAGAAACTACCATCAGAGTGAACAGACAACCTACAGAATGGGAGAAAATTTTTGCAACGTACTCATCTGACAAAGGGCTAATATCCAGAATCTACAATGAAGTCAAACAAATTTACAAGAAGAAAACAAACAACCCCATCAAAAAGTGGGCAACGGACATGAACAGACACTTCTCAAAAGAAGACATTTATGCAGCCAAAAAACACATGAGAAAATGCTCATCATCACTGGCCGTCAGAGAAATGGAAATCAAAACCACAGTGAGATACCATCTCACACCAGTTAGAATGGCCATCATTAAAAAGTCAGGAAACAACAGGTGCTGGAGAGGATGTGGAGAAATAGGAACACTTTTACACTGTTGGTGGGACTGTAAACTAGTTCAACCATTGTGGAAGTCAGTGTGGCGGTTCCTCGGGGATCTCGAACTAGAAATACCATTTGACCCAGCCATCCCATTACTGGGTATATACCCAAAGGGCTATAAATCATGCTGGTATAAAGACACATGCACACGTATGTTTATTGCAGCACTATTCACAATAGCAAAGAGTTGGAACCAACCCAAATGTCCAACAATGATAGACCGGATTAAGAAAATGTGGCACATATACACCATGGAATACTGTGCAGCCATAAAAAATGATGAGTTCATGTCCTTTGTAGGGACATGGATGAAACTGGAAACCATCATTCTCAGTAAACTATCGCAAGGACAAAAAACCAAACACCGCGTGTTCTCACTCATAGGTGGGAATTGAACAATGAGAACTCATGGACACAGGAAGGGGAACATCACACTCCGGGGACTGTTGTGGGGTTGGGGGAGGGGGAAGGGACAGCATTAGGAGATATACCTAATGCTAAATGACGAGTTAATGGGTGCAGCAAACCAACATGGCACATGGATACATATGTAACAAACCTGCACATTGTGCACATGTACCCTAAAACCTAAAGTATAATAATAAAAAAAAAGAAAAAGGAAAAAAAAAATGACCTCCCTAATTTATTGTAGAAATTTGGATGTCAGGTTGAATATGTCAGCTTGAAGTAGATCAAACCCCTCTTTTACTTACTTATCTAAATAAGCTTTGGATTATGAGGTTTACTTTTGCAATGACCTGACTGTGATTTTGTTAATAATATTGCAAATTTTTATGTAATTTGATTAATGCTAATTTTTTCATAGAATAAAAATATGAAGGATGATGACCTCTCCATGAAACAAAATGAAAATGATCTATCACAAATAAGTCTCAGCCAACATGCTGATGGGCCTCTCAAGCAGATACAAGAGATGGAGTAAATTAAATCATATTATTAATGACTCAAAACAGTGGATTAAAACACTGTGGGGAAAACTGAGTGACTGATTAATATGTAGTTTACATGTTAACTCAAAAATATTTGAAGTCAGAAAGAAAGCAAGACTTTTAAAACAGGTCAGACAACTAAACTGATGCTTCACCCTACGACTGTGTTTTTAATGAGAGTAATTGCTAAGAGAAACATGCCTTTACGTGTATACATATAGAGTAATTATTTCCCCTCAGTAAATTTATAAAGGGAAGCTATCATGAAACACCTTTAAATTAAATAAAATGACTTTAGTTTTGTGCATGTGAAATTTTGGAATCAGTTTGAGGTGAAATTGATTTATGAATCTCTCCTGCCTGCTAAAGGTACAACTATGCAATGACCCTACAAGTGCTGGGCTTGGATGACAGCACTGAGCCCGGTGATAGGAATCCTGTTCTGATGAGAGGGGTCTACTTGTCCTTTCTGTATCTGCACCACCTTCGAATCAGAGAACTGCAGGTATGTGGATGGCAGGCATCAGAAATGTCTGGTTGTCTAGAAAAGAGGCTTTTCTGCTATTCCAATGGCAAATGCCATTTTATGCTTTTGCACTTTGTTCCATTTTTTTTTTTAACATGGAATCAGCCCCTTTCCAGGGTGGTGTGTTCCTTTCTCCACAGTAGGGTTGACCTGTCATCAAGTTGTATTCTATAGAGTGGACTAGGTGAAGGGCAGGGACCTGATTCTGTTCTTCCTTTATTTCAGCACATCTGCTTAGGAATTCTGAATTATTTCAGATCTGTTGAGCGAACCCTGACAATCAATACTTCGGGCCTTACTTTGGTTTCAGGGAAACTGGTCCCCACCATGGAAGATAGTTCCTGGGTAAATATGGCAAAAGGAGGTCTGGGCACCTTACAGGACCTGGGCGCTCACCACTATGTCCATGAGACGCCTGCTGAGCACTAGGTGAGGTGTTGTGCTGAGGTTTTTTCTTCCTTGATTATCCTGCCTCCCAAAGCCACCCTCTAGATAAGACCTGGAATCAGTGAACATGATGGAGTAACAGATGGGGGTTTCTTAGGGAAGAGGCCTTTTAATCATAATAAAACACAAGATCTGCTTAAGAGCAAGTCACAGGCAGAGAGTGCCCTAAAGCAGCCCTGGAGGCCGCACTGGGAAGGAAGAAATAAAGCATGAGAAGCCCTTCTGTTACCCTGGCCTGAGAACTTTACATCCTTACAGAGAAACTCTTAGAAGACTCCCCTTGACATTGCTATATGTACCTTTTTTTTTTTTTGCCTCTTTTCTGTTTTCCAAGCTTCAAAGGAAAAAAAAAAAAAAAACAGAGGTAGAAAAACATTGGAAAGAGCTGAACAATAAAGAAATATTTTATCCCTACAGACACCTGCTTGCCCCTTAGTGTTTTTGGTGTTTCTAGAACATATTTTTCTACAAAGTCTATAAAATTTCAATCCTGCCTAACAAAAGGCCAATAAGACAAAATTCATATTAACTTCCTTTCTTTGGGAATAAAGTTGAGAATGCTTACATTTTATTGGACTATTGTAGACACTCTTGTAATATTTTAATCTCAATCTCTAGAGAGTTTATTCCTGAAGATAGAGTTTAATATGAATTTTATCTTCTTAAAAATGCTAGATTGACAAAGGTGAAAAATAAAATATATTTAGCTACAAAACAAGTCATTTTCTAAGCTAGTGTGACCTCTGACTTATGCCTGTTGTGTCTGTAAGTGTAAAATCTTACTCTTAACTGTTGTTCATATGCACACAGTCTAGAGCAGCACTGGCCAGCAGAAATATAATGTAAGCCACATGCATTATTTAAAATGTTCTAGTAGCTACATTTTAAAAAGTGCAAAGAAACATGAAGTTTTAAATAATATAATCTGTTTAGCCCAATGTCTATATTATCATTTCTACATATAATCAATATTAATAAATCATTGAGTGATTATACATTTTTTGTACTAAGTCTTTAAAATCTGGTGTATATTTTGTATACAGATAGCACATTTTAACTCAGACAAGCCACATTTCAAGGGCTTAACAGCCACATGTGGCTAGAGGCCACAAGTACTGAACAGTTCAGCTTCAGATATTGGGATTTTTTTTTTTTAATTTTCCCAACCCAGTCACTTAGAGTCCTACCTTCACTCAATCTTCAGGACACCCTTCTCTTTTGGGTCTCCTACCCTAACAAGCACCCACCAACTCCTACTCCCTCACGACACACAGACTTCCTCTCAGATCTTCCTTTACCCCTATGCCCTCCTCCTTGGGTTCTAGCTCATCAAGCCCAATTAGTTTGGCGCTCCGTGGAACTAGAGAGGTGAGTTAAGACACTTTTAATACAAACATGCTACAAAACAAGCACATCTTTCTCTTACTAGTATTGATCCAGCCACAGCTGTGGTATGTTACTATGCTAATGGATATTTTTGAAAATGTTCTTACTAAAGAGCCCTCTCTCAGTCTCTCTGTTCTGGGTTTGGGTAGGAGATAGAAATAAAGGGGGAGAGGATAGGCAAATACTGTCCTGCCGTACTCATTGTAGGAGGAACTTCTCGGGGTAATGCATTTTATTTATATATATTTTTTGAGATGGAGTTTTGCTCTTGTTGCCCAGGCTGGAGTGCAGTGGCGCAATCTCAGCTTACTGCAACCTCTGTCTCCTGTGTTCGAGCGATTCTCCTGCCTCAGCCTCCCTAGTAGCTGGGATTATGGGTGCCCACCCCCACACCCAGCTAATTTTTGTATTTTTAGTAGAGACAGGGTTTCCCCATGTTGGCCAGGCTGGTCTCAAACTCCTGACCTCAGGTGATCCACCCGCCTTGGCCTCCCAAAGTGCTGGGATTATAGGTGTGAGCTGACGTGCCTGGCCTTAATGCAATATTTCTTTTCTATGCTCTCATAAATGATAAGAAAAACAGTGCCTATTTTTGTTCTTAATAGCTCCCAGCTGCTATTACTTCAGTATGAGACACTCAAGGAAGTGGCCTTCTGTCTGTCTTTAATAGGACTACTTGGTTTAGCTACACCCCATGGGTGTGGCCTTATCAGAAATAACACCAGGATATCCAGCTCTGGACGGTGTGATTCTTTCCCACAGAGGGGATGGGAGGCACAGATGTTAATCTGTTGGGTTGAACTCACCAAGCCCAGGGCTGAGGCTGCTGGGAGCAAACCACTGGGCTTACCAGACCTCAGGAAAGCTCCTAAAATGGAGACCCCTTTTCCTGGGCCCAGTAAGTTTAATCCCATGCTGAAAGTCTTGGGCTAGTATTAACGAATGTTCACTCAACAACAATGCCAGAAAAACAAGGCACCTACCATCTGTCTTGGACACTTTGCCACTCTATGAGCCTACTTAAAGGCATGTGGCAGAGTAGAAAGAGCCCCAGAATGAGAGCCAGCAGCCTTTACCTGGCTGTTGACCTTGATTGTGTCTTCTCAGGCATGGAGGCCTGATACCCTGTGGCATGTTCAGGATCTGCCGGGACTTGACGCGCTGGTAAGCAGAGGTTGTTGTGAGGAAGTGGTGGGAGATGAGGCAGCAGAAAAGTGGGCCCGATCATGAAGGGTTAGGCTCTCCTTAGGGTGGGGGACTAATTCCAAGGTTGGTGGGGGAACAGAGAATTTTTTTTTTTCTTGAGACAGAGTCTCGCTCTGTCACCCAGGCTGGAGTGCAGTGGCATGATCTCAGCTCACTGCAACCTCCACTTCCTGGGTTCAAGCGATTCTTGTGCCTCAGTCTGCCAAGTAGCTGAGACTATACCATCATGCCCAGCTAATTTTTGTACTTTTAGTAGAGATGGAGTTTTACCATGTTGCCCAGGCTGGTCTCGAATTCCTGATCTCAAGTGATCCGCCCGCCTCGGCCTCCCAAAGTGCTGCGATTGCAGGCATGAGCCACTGCACCCAGCCCAGAGAACTCTTTTAAATGGGAGAATGGCTCTTTTCATTGGCTTGTAAATTTCCAGAGGATCTTTGCCGATATGTAATCACATTTATTCCCTTGCTTGTAGTCCTTCGTGAGTTTCCTGTTTGTCACAAGACAAAGTCCAGGCTCCTTGGTGAAGCTGACAATGTTGGGCACAGTCTGGCTGCTGCTGACCTCTCAGACCTCATTTATCTCCATTGTCCCTATATGTCAGTCCTTAGGGAGCTGGGCCTAGACCTCCCCTGAATGGGCAGAGCTATCTATACCTCTGGGCTCCTCTGTCCCTCACCTCCTCTTTCCTTGGTAAATGTGTACTCTTATCCAGAGTCTGCTCAAATATCACCTCTCTGGGCCTTCCTTGACATCTCAATGCAGAGCTAAGTGCTTCTCGCCATGACTTTGTCTACTTCCATTATAGCACTGAGCACATTGCTGTGCTTCACTGTTGGCATGTTTGTTCCCACAGGTTGTGAGCCTGTCACTCATCCATTCATTCACTCATTCCACAAATATTCTGACCAATAAATATACTAGGCACTGTTCCAGGCACTAGGGATTCAGGAGTGAACAAAATGGGCACAAATTCTGCCATCTTGGGACTTATTTCATGAAGAAATACAGACATTAAATAAATAAGTAACATATATAGAATGTTCAATGATTTGGCACCAAAGCTTCCATAGACTTCCAGAACAAATCTGGATGTATTTTCAGATAGAGAAGTCAAGTTTGATTCCAAAACTTTGGCCTAATCATTTGGAAATTTAGAGTTGCCATCAACTGAGATTTGGTTGAAGCAGATTTGTTGGGAAGATCCAGATCTCAGTACAGGACATGGAAAGTTTGAGATGCTTAACAAAAGATGTTCAGGTGGCAAAAGGTGGTAGTAGACAGCTGGATATATATCTTTCACATTGCAGGCATCAAATGTTTATTTGATAAAAGAAAAGTTCTGCCTATAATCAGAATGGTAGCACACTTACAAAAAGACCATGTACATGAAAGTGCTTTGCAAAGTTCTCATGTTGTTCAAATGCAGAACAATTAGCTATAATAATAATAATATACTCTACAGACTAGAAAGAAAGGTAGAGTAGAAAATATATTTGATTTTCTTTTTAAAAGATTATAGCCAATAGACTGAGTCATTCACCCAACAAATTTTGATGGGATTCTCAGGCGGAACTATTATTATCCAAAATTAATGCAAGATGATTTAGAAAAAGGTAAACTAGTCAGAGAAATATTGTCTATATTGCCAAAAGCCCTAAAATTCACATTAACAAGTGATGGCAGAAGCCACTAGGGTGAAAGGAATGAATGATGGGCCACCAATTTTCCTGTAGTTACTATATTCAGCAAATAGTTATCTTGGCATCAGTTAATTTTCAAACTTAAACATATGAATCATTGCAAAGGTCTTATTATTTTTTACCCAAACAGATAATTATTGCCCTCTTCCTTCTGCCACTCCTCCAAACATAATATTGAAGGATCAACTCTCTAGGCCACAAAACCATTAGAGGGAGGGTCTTCCACATGACTGTGGAAAAAATGAAAATAAACAGGAAATAAAGAAACATTAAAGTAACTGAGCCATAACCCTGCATGAGGCAATTTGGTCATCTGGTCTTAAAGTGTATCTCCTGTGGGATAAGCATGTATTTCAGAGACATAGGACTAGGGGAGGAAGAGAGCAAATTATGGCAGAAGGAGAAGGAATATGTATGCCTATATAAAGGGTTTGGACAATGGGATGTGGATGCGAAGACTGGAAAAACGACCACTAATATAGATGATGGCATTAGAGTTGGCATCTTGACAATACTATTGCTTTTCATCAGCTTCAGAACTTAATCCAATTGCCATTGCCTGAAAGTCTTATAAAATTCTTCTGTACAAGAACTTTGGGAAAGGTCTTTTCCAATAACGTGAATAAAGCATAACATGTTAAGTTGTTTCTTTTTTCCTCAAAGGCAAGCTCATTTTACATAACAAGAGACAGGAGCTAAATGCTAATAGAAGCCAACATGGTAATTTATGTATCTTAGCTGTTTAATTTTTTTATGGAACATGTAATTTTCTCAGCATCTTTTCTATTTTCCACTGGTACCAATCATTTTGTAAGAAATCATAATTTCAGGTTGGACGCAGTGGCTCACGCCTGTAATCCCAGCACTTTGGGAGGCTGAGGCAGGTGGATCACTTGAGGTCAGGAGTTCAAGACCAGCCTGACCAACATGGTGAAACCCCGTCTCTACCAAAACTACAAAAAATTAGCCAGGCATGGTAGTGCATGCCTGTAATCCTAGTTATTCAGAAGGCTGAGGCAGAACAGCTTGAACCCAGGAGGTGGAGGTTACAGTGAGCCAAGGTTGCACCTCTGCACTCCAGCCTGGGTAACAGAGTGAGACTCCATTAAAAAAAAAAAAGATAATTTCATTTTTGGAATTCTAGTCAAAGGAAGCTACTAATTATTAAAAAGTTGTGCCAGGTGCAGTGGCTCATGCCTGTAATCCCAGCACTTTGGGAGGCTGAGGCGGGTGGATCATGAGGTCAGGAGATAGAGACCATCCTGGCCAACATGGTGAAATCCCGTCTCTACTGAAAATACAAAAATTAGCTGGGCATGGTGGTGGTGCGTGCCTGTAATCCCAGCTACTTGGGAGGCTGAGGCAGGAGAATTGCTTGAACCTGGGAGGTAGAGGTTGTGGTGAGCCGATATTGCACCACAGCACTCCAGCCTGGTGACAGAGTGAGACTCTGCCTCAAAAAAAAAAAAAAAAGTATGCTTAAAGCATAGCAAAAAGCAAAGCAAAACGAAAAACGCTGCTAGAGGAATGATGAACTATGAAGTATCCTTTTGATGAAATATTATGAACTATAACTATTATTTAGAAATGCTCACATTTACTTATTAGAAGGTTTCTATGTTTCTGCTTGAATGGTTAAGAAACAGCCCATAAAAACTAATTACACAGTCATAGAAGTGAAGGGACCCAAACAGCGACCCCATCCACATTTCTGATATTGGCAATTAACCATCTAAGCAGATGATAATCTGTCCTGTTTGTTAAGATTCCAGGAGTGTTCCTGTAGTACTGTAGGCAATGCCACATAAACAAAACAATTGATAGGTCTTCAGAGAGCCAGGATATGATTGCTTAAAATTTATAGATAAATGGATTCTATACAACTGATTACTTAGCAAATTTTTTTTTTTTTTATTATACTTTAGGTTTTAGGGTACATGTGCACAATGTGCAGGTTTGTTACACATGTATCCATGTGCCATGTTGGTTTGCTGCACCCATTAACTCGTCATTTAACATTAGGTATATCTCCTAATGCTGTCCCTCCCCACTCCCCGCACCCCACAACAGTCCCTGGAGTGTGATGTTCCCCTTCCTGTGTCCATGAGTTCTCATTGTTCAATTCCCACCTATGAGTGAGAACATGCGGTGTTTGGTTTTTTGTCCTTGCAATAGTTTACTGAGAATGATGTTTTCCAGTTTCATCCATGTCCCTACAAAGGACATGAACTCATCATTTTTTATGGCTGCATAGTATTCCATGGTGTATATGTGCCACATTTTCTTAATCCAGTCTATCGTTGTTGGACATTTGGGTTGGTTCCAACTCTTTGCTATTGTGAATAGTGCCACAATAAACATACGTGTGCATGTGTCTTTATACCAGCATGATTTATAGTCCTTTGGGTATATACACTTAGCAAAGTTTTTATAAGAGTTAATAGATGTAAGATGAAAGATTGGGAGCCAGTGGTTCCATAGCTTAAATGACTCATGAGTAACAACTAAGAAAATCAGATTGTTTTTCTTAAAATATAAAAATATACTATATATATATTTAAAAACAGAAAATAAGCTGGACGCTGTGGCTCACGCCTGTAATCCCAGCACTTTGGAAGGCCGAGGCGGGCAGATTGCCTGAGGTCAGGAGTTCGAGACCAGCCTGGCCAACATGGTGAAACCTTGTCTCTACAAAAAATACAAAAATTAGCTGGGCATGGTGGCATGTGCCTGTGGTCCCAGCTACTCTCGAGGCTGAGGCAGGAGAATCGCTTGAACCAGGGAGTTAGAGGTTGCAGTGAGCCGAGATCGCGCCACTGCACTCCAGCCTGGTGACAGAGCAAGACTCTGTCTCAAAAAAGAAACCCAGAAAATAACAAATGTTGGTGAGGATGTGGAAAAACTGGAACCCTTGTGCACTGTTGGTAGAAATGTTAAATGGTGTAACTACTATGAAAAACAGTATGCAGATTCCTCAAACATTTAAAATAGAATTACTATATTATCCAGAAATTTTACTTCTGGGTATATGCTCAAAAGAACTGAAAGCAGGGGTTCAAAAAGATATTTGTACACCTATGTTTATAGCAGCATTATCCATAATGGCCAACAGGTGGAAGCAACTCAAGTGTCTATCAACAGATGAAACAAAATGTGATAGTTCCATAGTTATTATGGGATATAATTCAGCCTGAAACCAGAAGGAAATTCTGACACATGCTATAACGTGTATGAATCTCAATGGGATTACGCTAAGCAAAATAGGCCAGTCACAAAAGGACATTACATGAGACACCTAGAGTAGTCAAATTCATAGAGACAGAAAGTAGAATGGTGGTTGCCAGGGTCTCAGAGGATGGGAAAATGGGGAATTCTTGTTGGGTGAGTACAGATTTTCAGTTTTGCAAGATGAAAATAATTCTAGAGATGGGTGGTGATAGTTGCACAACAATATGAATGTACTTAATGTCACTAAATTGTACATGAAAAAATAATACGGTAAATTTTATGTTATGTGTATTTTACAATAATAAGAATAGATAGATAGATCTATTGATAGTAGACAGAGAGAGAGAGAGAGAGAGAGAGATGATAGATATCTAGGCCAGTGTTTTTTAACCTCTTTTCCATTATGGCTTCCCCAACAAATATCCTTTTTCAAATTTTTTTTTTCCCCTACTCTCCCCCTACAAAGAAATGTTAACACCAGTGATATGCCATAGATTTGCTTATGTGCAGTGTGTGTATCTGTGCTTTATATATAAAAAGAATAAGATTTTTTTTGTCCTCAAAGAACCACTTTCCACCTGAGCATTATCCCCCCAAATAGAATGTATGTATTAGGCTGTGGTGACATGAGATCAGAATCTATGAAGGAAAAACACAGGATTTTTGACAGGCATATGTTAAAAGCACAGTCATATGTTAAAAGCATATGTTAAAAGTAGAGATTACAAATCATAGACTCAAAGAAACCTATATGCACAAATATAAAAAGCATTCATACATTCTTTTATTTAACAGATATTTTCTAAGCACCTACTATGTTTTAGGCCCTGTGCTAGGCAATGAGAATAAAATGATGAACAAAAATAGACATGTTCCTTACCCTTACAGTACTTTGTAATCCAGTGAGTGAGACAAATATTGGTCAAAAATCATACAAATGAATGTAAAACAGGGACATCAAGTTCCTCAAAAGAGAAACTGAGAGCTCCTTGGTACTATAGGGAGGCTGGGGCAGGAGGGTTTCTAAGGAAGTGATGATTGAGCTGAGGTTGGAAAATGAAAAGTCTTTAATTAGGTGAAAAGGAGAGGGAGACCTTTCCACAGAATGGGGACAGCCTGTGCAAAGGACCTGCAGCCAGAGGGATCAAGGCACCCATAAGAAACCAAAAGACAGGAGTGGTTGGGGCACAGACATGAGGTGGAAGGTGATGCACAATGGAACTTAGCTCTGAGTTTCTCAGCCTTGGCACTATTGATTTTTGGGGCCTGATAATTCTTTGTTGTGAGAGGCTCTCCTGTCCATTATAGGATATTTAGCAGCATCTCTGGCCTCTATCCAGATGCCAGCAGTACCTCCCACTAAGTCATGACAACCAGAAGTATCTCCAGACATGGCCAAATGTCCTCTGGGGGGCAAAATCACTCTCAGCTGAAAAACACTGGACTAGAGAGATAGGCATGGGCCAGATTGTATGGCCCTGTTAGGGAGTTTTGCTTTATTCTGTGGCCCATGGGAAGCCTCTTAGGGATAGAAAAGGGGGAAGGGGGAATGACACAATCAGAATTGCATTTGTAAAAGTTCCCCAGCCAGCAGTGAGTAAAATGGAGAGGAGGGAAAGCCCAGGCCAGAGGAGTCATGGATAGACCATTTAAGAGGCTAGGCCAGTTTAGAAGCTCCTAGACTAGTCCTCATGAAATATAATAGCTTGGACTAGGGTAGTGGGTAGTGGAGATGGGAAGAAGTGAAATGGGAGAATTCCCTGATTTCCCCTCGTAGAATGTTCAACAGGGATGTGACTGGCCTCTTCCATGGCCCTGCAGCTCAAACCCCAAGGAGGAGCATGCAGACAGGCAGGTGCAGAGGCCAGGGCAAGTGCTTTGTGCTCTCAGCACCACTTAGTGTCTAGCGGTGGGTGCTTGCAACCCCAGTGTTACAAAGCCCTTTCAGCTTTGCTGTCTGCAGATGGCTTGAGTGCTAATCAGCTCAATGGACCCTCTGCCTTATCACAAGGGCAGAGGGCCAGTGTGACAGCCTTCTGTATCCTGAGCTCTTGCCCAGTGTCCCGGAAGAATCAGATCACACGCGGGCTTGAAGGATGAATGCAAGGTTTTATTGAGTGGTGGAGGTGGCTCTCAGTGAGATGGATGGGGAGCTAGAGGTGGAGGGCTGGGGGAGATAATCTTCTGGAGTTCAGCTGTTTTTGGCAGAACTCCTCTGGACATTCAGAGGCTTCTTCCCTCCTTCTCTGTCATGCTGCTCTGCTGCTCTCTGCTGCTCTCCACCGCTCTCTGCCTCTCTCTGCTGCTCTGTTCCTCTGCTCCTCTCAACATTCAGATTCTTGCATGTGTGCCCGCTAAGGTCTCAGGTTTATATGGGCACAGGATGGTGGGCCAGAGTGATCTTGGAAAATGCAACATTCGGGCACAAAAGCAGGAGTACCTGTTCTCACTTAGGTCTGAGGGCATAGGCCCAAGGGTGGAGCCCTCACCCTTCTCTACTCAGCACTTCCCTGCCCCACCTCCTATATCAGAAGTGGATGGATTCGAGAGACAGGAAGTAAAACTAACAGAACTTGGTGATAGATTGGACAAGTAGGGTGAGGCAGAAAAAGATGTCATGAATGATTCATGCTAGAGGAAGTGGTGGTGCTATTTAGTAAAATCGGCTAGAGATAGCCTGGGTTTGCAGGGGAAGATTTAATGACTTGATCATTGTTAAAATTGAGGGGGCTTTGAGATGCCCAGGAGCAGTTGCCAAATAGGTAATTGGATGTGCAGGTCTGGAGCTCTAGGGGGTCTGGATTGGAGGTATAAACTGGGGAGCAAATGGTCTAAAGGTGGTAATCTCAGCTATGAAAATGTCCTCCACCTCCTAGGGAAGGAACAGAGGAGGAAAAGAGGAGGTCCTAGGAGGCAGCTTGAGAGTGGCCATCATTTAATGACTTGGTAGAGAAAAATAAATACACTTCACAGTGTCGGACAGAATGACCGGAAACTAGGCAAAATCAGGGAAAATGTGGAGTCCCAGATGCCCAGAGAAGAGAGTGAGTCAAGAATCAGGAAGCACTAAATTTTATCAGATGCTCCTGAGAGATTACATAAGATGATGAAAGAAAGTTTGTTGCATGTAGAGCAGTGGTCATTGTTGGTCTTAGCGAGGGTGGTTTGGGTGGCTTGGTGGAGCCAAGGGCCAGATGGGAATGGGTTGAAGAGTGGGAGGTGAAGAAATGGAGATGGAGATTGTAGATAACATCTTGGGAAATTGGACAGTGAGGGGGAGGAGAGCCACACAGTGGAACCTGGGGAAGGGTGTGAGAAAGTTTCACAATGAGAGGGACGTGTGTACATTTCAGAGTCAAGAGTCCAGCGGAGAGGAGTGGGATATCCACAAAGGAGCAGGGATGCTGCTGAGGTGGGAGGCAGCGGCCCTAGAGAAGGGGGCAACACTGTCCTCCACTGTGCAGAGGAAGGAGGAGGGGACAGATGTGAGCCCTGGGGAGGCGGCGGAGAGTGGCGCACAGAGGAGCTCCTGCTGGGAGTAAGAGGAGACTATGCCTGGGAGGGAGGGAGTTCCAAGGCTTGAGGAGAGTGGAGAGATTGGAAATCGTGAAAATTATTATTAAAATAATGATTCTCAGGAAGCAGCAGATACTCAGTTTTCTAAGAAAAATAAATTATGATTGAAATACTTCTTACTTGTATTAGATTCCTAGGATTGTCAAAACAAAGTACCACAAACTGTGTGTCTCACAATGACAGAAATTTATTCTCTCACGGTCTGGAGCCACAAATCCAAAATCCAGTTGTCAGCAGGACCGTGCTTTCTCTGAAGATTCTAGAGGCAATACTTCCTCGCCTCTTTCAGCTCCTGGTAGTTGCTGGCAACCCTTGGCAATCCTTGGCATTCCTTGACTCACCCTAGTCTCTACCTTCGTCTTCAAATGGCCTTCTCCCCTACGTGTCTGTCTCCAAATTTCGTAAGGATCACAGTCATTGAATTAGGGCCCACACTAATGCAGTATGACTTCATCTTAATTTGATTACATCTGCAAAGACCCTATTTTCAAATAAGTTCTTATTCACAGGTTCCAGGTAGACATGAATTTTGGGGGACAGTATTCAACTTAGTACATTACTAAGCCATGAAACTGTGCTAACATATTTTAGAAGTACTTATAGAATTACAAGAAAAATAGTTTTAACCTAACGTTTAAGGATTCCAAGTGCCTCACACTCATAGAGTCACATACTCCTGGCAGCTAACGTAGTCTATAGTGTCTCCACAGTCCCCATGTTACAGATGAGGAAACGGAGGCTGGGGATAGCTGAATGACCTGCCCAGGATGAGATCCTGGCAGAGCCAGAGCCTGAACCCAGGCATTCTGACTCCAGAGACCACTCTAGGCTCTATTTCCTACCTTTCTCCAGTTGCTACTGAATTTGTCAGAAAAACAAACTAATCAGCTAGTTATATACCTCAGGAACTACCTCTTCCTGCCAACATTCTTTGTTACTATGTTTTCTGCATACAGCTTTTTATACATTCAGAATATTTACAGCTTCATACTGGCAGCCCACTGTGTGGGAGCAGAAGCCTGCTGCTTGTCCATGTGGGATGGCAAAATATAGCTCTCCCTTTTCCAGTAACATCTGGGCTTGGCTTTCTTTCTCCAGGTCCACAGCGTCCAATTCATGGAGTTCTCAGAAGTGGAGAACCAGGATGACGACTACAGCACAGAAGCTGGCTGTATCCACACCCAGGACCAGCAAGGGGTGCGTGTCATGTATGAGGAAGCCTTGAGTGATCTCAAGGAACTAGAGGCAGAGTTGCTGCTTGTGGCTAGCCATTACATTGAGAAAGAAAAGGGTGAGAAGTCAGATTTAAAAAAAAAAAATCAACTGCCCAAATAAACAAAAAACACTAAGGGCTCATTTTTAATACTCTCCACCCCAAAATATAAAGACATATCCAATAGTATCTGAAAACTCAGTAAGCATACACTTCCCCCACCCCTAAAATGCATTCAGTTTAGGAGAGAAACAGTTCTGTTTCCAGCTCAAGTCCCACTTCTGATAGAGATGGTGACTACTCTTTCAGGGCCGGGTTGTAATTCTTGCTGTGGTTCAGACTCTGCTTGTTGACCAGGGGTATTTCTTTTCTTTTCTTTTCTTTCTTTTTTTTTTTGTTGTTGTTGCAGCAAGACGTTTCCCTTTATAATGGCGAGTTTGATGATACACAGTTCTAGCGTAAGGCCTCAGTCACTGGGCCCCAGGAGGCAGAAAGGAGCAGGGCTGAGAGGGACGACACGCTCCAGGGCTCATGTCACACTGATATACGCGCCAGGAATGACCATCCATGTACTCCTAAAGTTCAACCCACCCACCAGTTCAGTCAAGAATTATGCTTTTAATTCTTCACATTTGGCCACTGAAGATCAAATCCACCATGATGACAGGATTTCAGTACAACAGGCTCTTTTCCAGTCACGACAGACAGAGATGTCCAGGCTCTTGATAAGAAACAAAAGTTCCTTTGACTTCTCTTGCAAGGACTGAAGAGATAAATGTTTTCTTTGTGATCTGTTGAAATGTTTATATAGACTTCAAAAAACAACTAACAGTCATTCTGTGCTCTGGTTCCCTGGAAGGTTTCTCATGATCTCCCCTTCGATAGCTAGAGGGCTTGTGTGTCAGGGAAAAAAGAATTAAGACACTTTAAGCAATAAAAATCCTAGTGCAACACTCAGAGGCAGATTGTGGGCTTGAGGGGGCCGGAGGGGTGGGAGGCAGGTGCTTCGATTGAGGAGCAGGATGCTGCCTTTTGGGAAAGCCTAGTGGAGACAGAAGCAGGAGCAGGAAGCCCTGCCAGGGAAGGCCCAGTTTCTTCCTTGCTCTCCTGAGGTACAAGGGAGAGCATGGCCCTTGCATTTTCACTTCTCAGGGCCGAAGACCTGACCTCTGACACTCTACCCACTCTGGTGACCTGCACGCTAAATTGGGTGGTCTCTGACTAAAACAGCCTTAAGCCAAGAATTGGGATTTTACTCCAGGGGCATTTCTGCATCACCCACTGGGTGCAGGGGATGTGGTGCAGGACCCTGAAGGAAGGAAAGTAAGCAAGTGAAACAAATGACTTTTCTAAGTGGTAGACCTTGAGGAAACTGCATTTAGCAGCAGAGACAGCCCTGGGCTCCTAACAGGAAACCACCAGGATGCAAGAACATCTGGCTAGGAAAATGCCAGACAAGCCCCAGAGGAAGAAATCGTTACTCAGGGTAATCAAGTAACCCATAACCTGTATTTTCTCTTCCTTTTGGCATTACTCAAATTGATCCAATTTTAGAAATGGATGAGGTAAGAATATTCTTTTGGGATACTATGACAGCATTGGAATTACATTTGCAAAGAGCTTAGAATTTCTAGACACATTGCAATATCTAAAGGGAAACGTAATCAGGGTTTGTGCTATTTTGTAATATGTGTAGACTGTAATTAAAGATAATTCACATTCATATTGTTACAAAATGCTGCTCAAAGAAAGTTTGACAACTAACTTTTCAGATCCCAGACAGAATTAATTTGGTGTAGGATTGAACTCTTTGTCCTGTCTTTGCCATTGGTATCTGAATCATAGGACGCAATGATGGCATCCAACATTCCAGGGTATTTAATTTCAGCTCTTAGCTTTTATCTTTACTGGTTATCCTACATACCAATGCACCATTTGGTCCATATTAATTTATAATAGCATGCAACTATTTCTAGCTGCTAAGAATTTAATTGGACTGAGACACTTAGTCAGTAGTCGTTTAACCACATGGGCATCTTTCAATTGAGCTGGTAAATGTATAGTCATCTATTGTGAAATGATTTCCCAACTGTTGCTATGGAAGTTCTTGATCCTGTTTCTCCTGCTTAGTACCCGTTAGATATGTGATAATTATTGAACTCAAATTTCAGCACATGAAAGTATCTTATCTTTGAATATTTAATCCTGAAATACAATAGTTAAAAATTTAAAGCAATAATAATGCCAGTAGTGAAAAGTAACGTTAACAAAGTTAAAAAAAAATCAGCTGAATAATGAAAATTACCTTCATTGATTTAAGTTAGTAATTAACATAATTAAGGAATATCTTGGAAAGTTTCTGAAAATTTTCGACTTGGTTCACAATGATGGAAATAGCAAGTCAAACTGAGTTTGTTGTTAAACCCCCAGGGATTTGTTTTTAGAGAAGGAGAAATGTATACTTTGCCTTTAAATTGTATTCTATTAAATCTATTTCTAAGATTAGTCTTTAAAACTGAATTTTAAAAATAAAAACAAAAGCTCCTGTTGACTTCGAAGTCAACAACTATGAACTCAGGCTTCGTCCCAGGGACTGGTTCAGTATTTCTGTTTCTGAGATGGAGCTGATAATCCAAGGGGCACGTTTCTAATTGGAACAGCTTCCTTGGAAGGCCTGTCTCTAAACATTCGCACCCTCTTTTCTCCCAGGTCACAAAGTGGGCAGCCAGCCAAAGAGTGGCCAGGACTGGGGATGGGCCCATGCAGGTGTGGACAGATTTGCTGTGCTGTATGACACGTGGACTTGGGAAGCAGCTCTTCTGGAAAACAAGCACCAGGTATTCTTGCCTAGGAGACAAAATGTCTGCTAAAAAAAATTCTTACAAAATCCAGTCTTTTTCTGTTTTTTGTTTGTTTTTGGAAAACCCAGTTAGACTTTTAGAAAAGCTCTCAACCAAGAGAATAATTATTTTATTTAAATAATCTCAGCTAATTATAAGGATGTAATACATTTTATTTTCTTTACTGAGGTTCATCACAAAAAACAAAATGTGAAAGATACTTCTTTATCTTACAGGTATTATTTGTTAGAGGGCTATATAATTCCTTCTTATAATATGTGTGCTTTTAGTGAGAATGAATGATGATTTCATTCATGCTCATTGTTCAGTTACAGGGACAATGCTCACTTTGCTAATTACAGACAAATTGACCTGATCATGGCCTTTAGAAGCGGATGCCACATGTGCGTAGGTGAAAGCAATTGGACAGGGTGCTGAGTGCAATGTTATGAGGGTGAGTTTAAAGCAGTGAAACAGCAAGTTACTAAATCATCACTGTATCACGAATGGTTCGTATCCCAATAATGAATGAAACACTGCAGGTTTACTGTTCTTCATTTGTGCCCTTAGCATGGATTATCAGCCCTTCTAATAATCACCAATTGTTAGGCATTTACTTATCAAATATGAAGTATTTACTCTGCCAGGGACTGTTCCAGGCATTCAGGGACATATAGATAACTAAGTGAAAATGATCTTTATCTTTAAGGAATTTATCATCTATAAAAGTTGATTCAATCTCCAAGCAAAAATTATAATCTAGTTACTAACAGCTTATAATTGAATACATTCATGAGTCATGGGGACTCTTCAGAGAGAGAGATTTGTCCTGGGGGAGGGGAGCACTGTCCGATGGAAGAAATGCTAGAAAGCCTTTCCAGAGGAATAGATATTTAATCTTGATACTAAAACATGAGTAAGATATTTTCTGGCAGGGAAGAAAAGATTCTTAAGCAGACGAAAGGGCATTAGAATGTCAGGGCAATGTAAATGGGAAGGACCAGCTTGGGGGATTTTATTTTGAGAAATAAAATCTTAACCTTCTTGGAGGATGGTAGGAAGACTGTTATGGCTGGGATGTAAAGGCATAATGGGTGGCAAAAGCCACACATGTGTTTTGGGTGCAGCCTGTAAAAGACCTGCTAGTTATATTATTTTAGAGTTTATCTTACAAACAAAGAAGAGCCATTAGTGAGTTTCCATAGAGAGAAATATGATCATAGCTGTGTTTTTAACAGCTATCTTGGGTGTAAGTGAGAGAATGGATTGGAATAGAGAGCCCCTGAGAAAAGAAGTGTGGTTATTGCAACAGTGACCTGAAAAATTAGGAGGGGACATACAATGACAATAGAAGAATAGAAAGGCAGAGAGGCGGTGAGAATAGGAAGGAGGAACAGACCTGAGAATACTTTGCAGAAGTGGAAATGGCAGGATTTGGAGACTGGATCTGGAAGTTGGGGTGAGAGAGTAAGAGTGGAATTAAAACAACTTCCTGAGGATTAGGGAGGAGGCTATTAACTGAAACTGAACCCAGGAGGAGGAAGCGTGTCTTTAGAGGGGAAAATAACGTAGGCCCTAGGACAACAAGGCATTGGAGGGGGTTTGCCGAAACTCAGGTGTGAATGTTTTGTGGGGAACTACAGGTTTGAAGCTCAGGAACAGGTATGAGCTGAGGTGTGAATGTGGAGGTTGAACCACAATGATGAATCAAAACAACTGGGAGAAGCTAGAGATGTCTGAAATGCAGCCCTAAGTAATATACCTACTTTTTTTTTTCTTTTTGAGATAGCATCTTGCTCTGTCACCTAGACTGGAGTGCAGTGGCACCATCTCAGCTCAGTGCAACCTTTGCCTCCCAGGTTCAGGCGATTCTCATGCCTCAGCCTCCTGAGTAGCTGGGATTACAGGTGCCCGCCACCATGCCCGGCTAATGTTTTGTATTTTTAGTAGAGACAGGGTTTCACCATTTTGGCCAGGCTGGTCTCAAACTCCTGACCTCAAGTGATCCACCTGCCCTGGCCTCCCAAAATGCTGGAATTACAGGCATGAGCCACCGCAGCTGGACCCTGAGTAATATATCTACATTTAAGGGGCAGGTCATGAAACAAGAAGCAGTAAAACTAAATAGACCAGAGAAACAAGGAAGAAATAGTATTGTGAGAACCAACAGAAAAATGAGTTTTAATTAGGAGGGGATGGTTACTTGTGGAGTTCCGTGAAACGTCAAGAAAGGAACTCCTAAAAACCAAGCAGCTTGGTCAGGTGGTCATTGGCAGCATTGCAGGACTCTTTCAGGAGCATGGTAGGGGTGGAAACCAGGTTATAGTGCACTATGATGTGGTCAGAAGATGGGGAAATGGCAGTGTTTTCTTTGAATTATTTTTCTAGTAGAATAGATGCTTCACCATTTTGTCTACTCTCTGGTTGTTCTGTTACTCCTAGAGATGTAGGTCACCCACCCTTTGGAAAACGATTGGCTGGGCTTAAATAGTGCAAGCCTTGGACTTTGAAAAAATGTTCCTCTTTTCAATGATAATGGGCCTCTACAGCCTTTGTCTGGAGCCTTAATCTGCCCATTAGAACCTTAATCAACTGAGTGAGAGATTTAGATGCACAGTGTAGTAACTGGAATGGCTGTATGAAATATAAATAAGACAGGATCCTTAAACTCAACAAGTTTATCAGTCCAGGCATGAATTTTTTTTTTTGAGATGGAGTCTCACTCTGTTGCCCAGGCTGGAGTTCAGTGGCACAATCTGGGCTCACTGCAAGCTCCGCCTCCCAGGCTCACGCCGTTCTCCTGCCTCAGCCTCCCAAGTAGCTGGGACTACAGGTGCGTGCCACCATGCCCGCCTAATTTGTTTTTTTTTTTAAGTAGAGACAAGATTTCACCATGTTAGCCAGGATGGTCTCAATGTCCTGACCTCGTGATCCGCCTGCCTCAGCCTCCCGAAGTGCTGGGATTACAGGTGTGAGCCATCACTCCCGGCCTAGGCATGAATTTTAAACAGCAGCCCCCACTTTCTGTACTCTCTCTCCCTACCTTCCCTTTCAATGCCTCTAGGCCTCCTTTGGAGGCGCCCGGCAGGACTCAATGGCAATAGAAGAGGAGGAAGGCAGAGAAGACTGAAAAACAAACCAATTTCTCCACACTTCAGCCTAGGATTCATTCTGTGGTAAGGTGTCGGGATTGTCCACTAGTTCCTTCTATGGTAAATGAAACTATTTTGACTTAAAAACATTTGGTGAAAATATCTCCCTCATTTCTATCTTGAGAATAAATTCCCTGTAGAAACTGAGCTATCAATGCGAAAAGTTTAAAATATGGCCAAGTCAGAAATTTTGTCAAAAGAGCCTATTTTTAATGGATAAGCCAGATTTCTATCTAAAGTAGTTGATTTCTCCCGGTACTATTTGTACAGCCAAGTTTCCTCAGCTGTTTTTGATTGTTAACTATATTGGTATCACTAGGGTTAAGAATTGCTTGAACATATTGGGTTCTTTTAAATCCTTAAAATAACCATATTATGTATGAAGGCTCATAAAATTAGAGCTGGTAGAAACTTAGGTAGATCAAGGGATTCTTAGAAAAGTCAGTTATCAGCTGTACCAGCTCCTAAGTGACACTGTACCATCTGCTAAGTCTTTCTACGGCTACTGAAGGACACATGTACTGGATAAAAAGATCGTTCCTTAGAAAAGCCAAAATGAAAATTTCCCATGCTAAGTTGGGTCTAGCGAAGATTTTCTGTTTTGCACTTTCATTTGACCTAAAATACTATTTTAGAAGTTTTTTAAATCCCAGAAATAAAAAATGTGAAGTAAAAAGAATATAAACACAGTAAGGTTTGAGATTATTTATTTTGTCTATTTTCCCATTTTCTCCAATATTTTGTGCTTACCATCAGCATGCACCACATATTATCCTGCCTGAGAGTTGGCCCTTGACACACACAGGTGACATTTGACAGACTGGGAAGACTTCTTAGACAAATACCAGCCCAGAGTTGAAATGGAAATGGGCCAGTTAGCAAACAGATAATAAATAGAACCCATGAGGCAGAAAGATCTTGGCCCCATCCCTGTTGGGAAAGAATTCATAATAAAATTATGCAATGGTCTGAGAGCCTCTCGAGGTTGAGCACAAAGCTTGAAGAAGCTTCATCTATTTAAAAAGAGAGCCACGGTTTCTTTCCCCATAGCTAAGTTTACCAGATAAAATAGTGCAATACTTGGGACATACTTATACTAAAAAAGTATTTATTTTTTTGAAATTCAAATTTGACTAAATATTCTATATTTTTACTTGCTAAATCTGACAGCCCTATCAGCAACAATAAAATGGCAATTTAGCATGGGCCTCTGCAATCTGGTATCATCAGGTTGGAATCACCATCCAGAACCCTTCCCTCCACCCCCAACTCCCCACAAACTCTCCCTGCTAAATAACTAAACAATTGGACTCTGTGCAAAAACAGGTCAAGGAAGTATAAATACGATAAACCAGCTTCTGGGATTGCCCTGGCCCAGCTAAAAAAGGTTCAAGTGAGTCCAGAATGAGTTAGGGAAGTAATTGTTTCTTTCCTAATCTTCACCTGGGGCTACTGAGGGACACCCTTCTTACCCCCATCCAGTCATTCTTCCTTCATTTCTGTGTTGTCTTCTGCTATGTAATAATTGAGTGTTATTATAGAGCAGAGGTTGGTGGATGGAACAAGGTAACTGAGATCACTCAGCTGGCATTATTTTCCCTGGGGCTCATTTAAAGGCAAGGATGGTCTCCACCTTCCCTCACTTTGCACTCTTGATGTGTGAGTTTCTAACTTGTGGCGCATCTCTGTGACCTGAGCTTTTAGTTTCCTTTGGTGTTTTCCTTTTCATACTAAGGTTGATCCAAGGCCCCTTATACCCAAAGGATATCCTACAAAACCAGGTGCTAAATAAAGTGCTTCAGGCTCTTCCTCCTTGAGCCTTAGCATTGGGTCTCCATAATAAAGTATCTCTTAATAAAGCAGTATTTGATTCCTAGTGTGCCATTCATTCTCAAGGGCTTAACTCTTTTGTGTAGAGGAGGAAATCTTTTTCCTCTGCCTTCTTAAATTGAGTGCCTGGGCCCTGAAAATGAAACTGACAAAAGATAGATTAACAGGAGAAGGGATTTATTATGTACTGTACACATCAGAGCTACTTATCTTGCCCTAGGGTACCAGTTGGGAATTCCAACCCCGTGATCTCTGAAGAGCTTTTTCCAATTAGCATCACGACTAATCACACACAAATAGAATTTACACACAGAACAGAAATTCCTTAAGCTCACAGACAAATGTAAAAGCAAAACCAAGAGGCGTCTCTTTCTGAATTCTCACACTAAGAACCCTCTCCAGCAGTTAGTGTCTGGAAGCTTTTCTGGGTTTTTAGAAAAGACTTGTGAACTCCACTAAAACAGATGCTCCACTGGGGTTTTGGACACTTGATGTCTTGGAAAGTTCTGTTTATAAGACCCAACCTAGAGGAGTTCAGTCTGGGATAAATCACTCTGTATATAGGAAGCATTTACCCTCAGCCTTCCAGTCTACCACCCCTATCATTTTTGTGTAGGTGAAGTGTGAACAAACTATTAAAGAGGAGGAGTCAGAAGCGGGGCTGAGACTGTAGAAGTCAGGCGACCACCTACCTAGCTTTGGTGACGGAATAAAATGGAAGAAGGAGAATGAGTCCTTGGAGAAAGGTGTTGGAGATAAATACATTTAAGTGTCTTAATGTGTTGTCTCATTGGAGCTAATAATTATTATATATGATAATTACATAACCCCCTTTTTATTTGTGGAGACCAGAGGAAGAGGGGATGGAAGCAGGAACTCAAACTCAAGTCTAGTTCTTCTGGCTCCAAAGCATGTGCTCTTTCCCTTTCCTTCTCTAACTCTGTCTGTAGGTTTACTAGCTGCACTGCATTGTATTGCTACTGCATCTGCCCACAGTACGATGGGGCCTCCCGTCGCTTTCCTGGGCCCCACGGCTGCCTCTGCTGATCCCTGACTACCAACCTTATTTGCAGCTTCTTGACAGCTACTTTGAAGCCTACCAGCACACGTTGGACCATGAGGAGAGGTTTGCCTTAGCACAAGTGATGACGGACATCGTGCACCGGCGCCCGAGGTTTGATCTCAGCCACCCCTATTTCATTAAGGCCTACCGAGAGGAATGCACCTGCCTGAGGCTTCACCTGCAGTTAGTGAGGGGCATCCTCAACCAGCAGGTGAGTGCAGTTTGGTTTTAAAATACTACAAGCAAGAAGAGGATGGAAAACACAGGCCAGAAATGAAAATAGTGTTTTCCTTCCATTGCAGATCTGGAATCTGTGTTTTCTAGGCCAGCATGTACAGCAGACTTATTTGTAAGCTCATTTGCATTGTTGAAATCCCAGTATAACTATGGTCTTAAAGAGAGATTTCCGCCCCTAGAGTTAATAGTCCACAAGGAATTGATGACCTTAGTTTTCATTAGATTGCAAAGTTTATTTGTAGTGAAAGAAGAACTAATGATATATCTTTTTGACATTAATATATAAAATTGTGTTTATTTTTTAAAAAGTGTGATTATTTTTAGGACACTGAAAGAAACCATCATATTGTATGTCCTCTAGGGAAACGCTAATGGCTTGAAGCAAACAAGAGACAAAGGATTGTTGCCACCTGGTTGAAATTTTTTCCGTGTAGTCAATTATTTAACAGAAAGATTTCTCTTTTGCCTCTTAAAATTGTCTGCTTTGCTTCCCTTGGCTGTCTGACTCAGACTGAGAAACCAGCCCATTGCAAAAGAGTCTTCAAAACAATGTCAGGGTGAAAATTAGTCAAATGATGAAGAGACACAAAGGGACGAAATCCTTCTCATGTCAAGGCTTATAACTCATGGCCGTGGGAAAGTTTAACTTTTCTAATTTTAATATTTATGCTACATTTTTAGATAGAATGTCAGTGGGAGTATGTCCAGAGGCTTTGGCGAGAGGATCATCTGGACAATAGCAATACATTTGGACTTCCCCTTAACATAGTTTGCAAACAACTTATTTCCATCAACAATAGCTGGTAAGTTGATGTTGTCTTTAGACATTTTACACGTGATCTTCTAGATTAATTAAGGATAGAGTGTTAAATCTCAGTACTACTCTATAAAGCACTTCTCAAGTGCTTGGGGGAGATGAAAGAAGTAGGCACAAAGGCCATGAAGGAGGGATTCCCTTGTATATTGAATATCTGTTCGTTTTGTGAATAATAAAGAATAGCAGGCTAGAATTTAAGCATATGCCACTGGGTACAGAATCATTATTCTCTTGAAAAGGCCTGGGGAAAAAGCAGTTACTCTTGAGATGCTGTCAGGATTCAACCAGATGCACTACATGAGCCTACACATATAAAACTTGGATGTACTTAAAAGCTTCTTAAAAGGGAATTTCTTTAAGTGTCACTAAAGAGGTTTCTGCAGATTTGCCTTGGAGGGTCACAGCAGAGTTAAATTTAAGGAACAGAGTTAAATTTCCTGTGACCACTCAGAGAGGGTACACACTTTGTCACCCCCTAGATAGGCAGCATAACCATCTCCCTCATTCCCTTTTAACCTTTGAGGGTAGAGGAAACTGGGAAGCAGGTAACAAGCCCCAGGTTGATCTGCGTGGCTCTAGATCATAATCTCTCAATTGCCTCCAAATGGGTGGAGAAATTATCTACTTCCTTTCCATATCCAACAAATATTTGTTTAGCACACAGATGTGAACAACACAGGCATGGTTCTATGTTCCTGTGAGGTGTACAGTCCAGCAGTAAAGGCAGACTTTATGTAAGAAATTGCCATAATGGGTTATGGTATTATCTTGGGAACAGGCAGGGCATCATGGGAGCAAATAGCCGAGATTCTCATTTTTTGATAAAGAGCCCCAGGCTCAAAACTCTGCATTTTCCCCATAGACCTTCCACAGGACTGATTTCTCCTCTGTAATAAACTTGAGACGCCAGCTGTGTGTGTGCAGCTTGCTATGGCAAACATTTACTGTTCAGGAAATGGTTTTTGGCAGAACAGGCTAGGGTTATATGGATACTAAAACCTGCCAGAATAGTCTCAAAAGCAAGTATTATTTGCTTGGTGAGATTCCGTTCCAGACTTTAGGCTGTTTTTTTGTTTTGTTTTGTTTTTGGTTTTTTTAAAGATTCAGAACTAAGAAAGACACCATTTGCATCAATGTAAAGGGAGTTACAATATTCTTCAGTTCTGTGTAAGTATAGAAGGACACTCGACTTGTGCTGAACCCTTTATATCTAAAGAAATAACCCACAGATGAGCTTTTTTTTTTTTTTTTTTTTTTTGCTTCTGGCCTCATCCATTTATGAAATATAACACCCTTACAGTCAATTTGAATGATTCCAGCAGTTATGTACAGAATTTAAAAATTGTCTTTGTCCATTAACATTCTGGGAAAGAAGGGATAAAGATTCAGATGAAAAATAGAAACTAATAACCGTGGAAATTATTTGTTTTTTATGTAATCACTTTTGAGCTATTTTGTTATATATTTGAGTAAATATTGATTATTCACAGTTTTGCTGTATAGTCTTTTTTTTTTTTGAGACGGAGTCTCTGTCGCCCAGGCTGGAGTGCAGTGGTGCAATCTCGGCTCACTGCAAGCTCCGCCTCCCGGGTTCACACCATTCTCCTGCCTCAGCCCCCTGAGTAGCTGGGACTACAGGCGCCTGCCATCACGCCCGGCTAATTTTTTTTGTACTTTTAATAGAGACGGGGTTTCACCGTGTTAGCCAGGATGGTCTCGATTTCCTGACCTCATAATCCACCTGCCTCAGCCTCCCAAAGTGCTGGGATTACAGGTGTGAGCCACTGTGCCCGGCCTGTATAGTCTTATTCTTACTGGGCTTCTAGAATATACATCTATGTCTTTCCGTTTTTAAAGGTTCACATTAAAGCAAAGAACATGTCATGCAACCCTGTAGGTTCTCATACTCTGAGGTCCCTCTGAGCTCTCAGTTTTTCATAATGCACTGGACATATAGGAGCTGTTTTACTGGTCTTTAAAAATATAAAATTCAAATATCTTCGGAAACAGATTAAGTTTGTTGTGTAAAATTGTCATTTGTTGTTCTTTTCTTCAAGTCCAGCTTCAAAAAATGTTTATCTGCTGGAGTTCCACCCTTCCCTCAGCCTGGCAGCACTTATCCCCAAAGCCCTAGAGCGTCTCTTCCAAGAGGCCTGCCGTGCCTGCAGACCCACATCAGCCAGTGGCCTCCCTGGAGCGACATGTCCTGCAGCTGGCCCTGGACCTGTGGCTCACCCCAGCCATGCCTGAGGCCTGGTACAGTACACAGCTCCAGAAAGATGTAAGTTCTTTTTGAAGGGGGCAGTTGGGTCCTTGGCAAGGAGAATGTTTTTTTCCAGATGTTACTATTTAGCTTTGTTTTTCTGTTTGGCTCTATTCCCCCATTATTTGGCTAGAGACAGAGCTCAGTCATAGGCCTCACCAACATTTTTATGTCAGATCTTGGGGGATTGGGTCAAAGTTTCTCATTTATAAACATATTGCTACGATTAAAATTTAAAAGGTGATATCCATGGGTATGTGGGAAATGTTTTCTGGTTTATTATTTATATTTTAACAAATACATTTTAATTAAAAATGATATATTTTCTTTCCACTAAGACACTTCCTAAATGTGTTCTTTTTGTCAAGATCTGGTAGAAGACAGAAAGCATTGAGTAAGGAGTCAGGGATCTAAATTCAAGTTCAGTCCTGCCATTAACTTGCTGTGTGACTCTGAGCATGTATCTTAGCCTCTCTGACCTCACTTTCCTTTTTTTGTAAAATTATGTTTGTGTACTTGGTAGGGGAGGTAGGTGGAGGTGAGCTTGATGATCTCTGAAGCCCCTTTCAGCTCTACTACTCCATGGTTAAAATTGTGGGTTAATGATTTATATGGTGTTTGTAGTTGGATTTTAATCATTTTCTTTTTCTGTTAAGGCTGTCAAGGTTACCCCTGGGTTTCCAATTTGACCTCATTCCGTGTGCGTACTTGCTGTATGACAAAGAAACTTTCATGGGCCCCCCACTGCCAAAACTGTCTGCTCCATAGGTCTGCCTTG
This sequence comes from Symphalangus syndactylus, assembly GCF_028878055.3. NCBI lineage: Eukaryota > Metazoa > Chordata > Mammalia > Primates > Hylobatidae > Symphalangus > Symphalangus syndactylus. The sequence goes on from NC_072424.2 coordinate 87,086,067, forward strand.
GCCTCCTATCCCGTCATGCCTAAAGTAAAAATTGACTTTATTTTACAGTGATCAAAATAATATAAAATCACAGAGAATTCTAGCAAAAGCAGAAAGAACAAAATGGAATGTAAACATGACCAATCAAATGCATTCATATCATTATTTTTCTGAATTTAAGTATTGTTAATATGTGTGTTGTACATAGCTATAATCATAGTTTTTGTCCATTGTTATTTCCTCCTCTTCTCAGTTAACATTATACTACATATTTTTCCATAACACCAACTAGTCTTTAGACTTACCTTTATGACCACATAATTCCCATATCTGATGTATAAAAACTTCTCTAATCATTTCTCTGTTGATGGACATTCAAGTGGTTTCCAATTTTTTCATTTATGAAAAATGCTGTAAGATATATCTTTTTACTTAAAGATTTTTCCATATTTTGAATTGATGCCTTTTGATAGGTTCTTGGAAGCAGAATTATTAAAATAAAATTTAAATATTTGGATACATATTGGCAGATTGCTTTCCAAAGAGTTGTGCCAATTTGTAATGGCACTCATATATTCTGAGTACCAGTTCTGCTATATTGTGTAGTATTAGGCAAAAGTATATGATGTATGTGCAAATATACACATATACATAAAAAGTGGTATTATGCTGTTAATTTGCATTTTCTTGCCATTTATTGAACTTAAATAGTCTTTCAAATGTTTTGTTGCTAATTATATTTTTTGTGAATTTTGTTCTTTCCCTTTATTTATTTATCTGTTGGAATCCTAACATTAGTCCTATCTACTTACATGAGCTTCCCTTAAATAAGAACTTTAACCTTCTTTTTGTCTATAATTTTCTACAAATATTTCCCCATTCATTCCCCCACCACCTTTTTTTTTTTCTTTTGAGGTAGGGTCTCACTCTGTTGCCCAGGATGTAGTGCAGTGGCACAATCACAGCTCACTGCAACCTCAGTCTCCCCAGCTCAAGCTATTCTCCTACCTCAGCCTCCTGAGTAGCTGGGACTCTAGGTGCACACTATCATGCCCAGCTAAATTTTTGTATTTTTGGTAGAGACGAGGTTTCACCATGTTGTCCAGGCTGGTCTCCAACTCCTGGGATCAAGCGATTCCCCCACCTTGGCCTCCCAAATTGCTAGGATTATAGGCACGAGTCACTGTGCCCAGCCTCTCTATTTGTCTTTCCATGTTTTTAACATAAACTTATTTTCATATAGTCAAATCTATTAATCATTTTCTTTCATGTTGCTTCAGATCCCTCACGACAAAGGGGAATAGTGATACCTGTGACGCCTATTTCATGGGGATCTTGTGAAAATAAAAATGAGTTAATATATGTAAAAATACTTCAAAATTTTGAAACTGTAATTAGAGAGGTTTATTTAAAAAAAATTGTTGGCCGGGCATGCTGGCTCACGCCTGTAATCACAGCACTTTGGGAGGCCAAGGTGGGTAGATCACAAGGTCATGAGATCGAGACCATCCTGGCTAACATAGTGAAAACCCACCTCTACTAAAAATACAAAAAATTAGCCGGACATGGTGGCACATGCCTGTAGTTCCAGCTACTCAGGAGGCTGAGGCAAGAGAATCGCTTGAACCCGGGAGGCAGAGGTTGCAGTGAGCCAAGATCGCGCCACTGACCCCAGCCTGGGCGACAGAGCAAGACTCCATCTTAAAAAAAAATAATAATTATTTGCCACCAAAATACTTTTAAGAATCAGGGACGTCTATTTCTATTTAGCTTGTCTTTGGCATAGACAAAATATCCCCACAGTGAATATCTAGGGATTTATTTAGACTCATAACATTTATAATAATGATAACGGCAGATACTTTTGCATGTTAACCCATTTAATCCTCTCAAGAGCCCTATTAGGAAGTTAGTATCTATTTGCATACAGTAAGGACTATTATTATCCTTATCATCACTTTATAGATGAGAAAATTGAGAGACAGCAAAATTGAGTACATTACCAAAATCTCACAGCTTCTAAGTGGCAAAGTTAGGACTTGAGCCTAGGAAATCTGGATCCAGAGTTTGTGCCACTGACAGACAGTGTATTTTTTTAATGTGAAAATTCTTCTTCTATGTTTTAAAGGATATTTTGTTTTCTTTCAGCTGTTTTCAGCTAAAGTTATGGGAGATCCCTTTCTCGTGGGGTAGATATGCCTGCTGGCATTCAAGTCTGCAGCAGACGAAGGACAGAAACAAGGCCAAGACTCTCATGTGCTGCTCTTGGAGATGTTTTCCAGACTTCTGGAACTCTTGACCCTCTGCCACCGGCTGATAGAAATGAGCCTGGAGAGTGCACACTTAGCTCGGTCAGTGGGGGTCAGAGAACCCAGATGGAATATAAGGTTTGCAGAAAAACATGGGGGAAAACAGGCCATGAGACTCCCCGCCTACAAGCCTGCCCCCTCTCTGCTCCCAGAGCAGCCAGAGTTTTCTAAATGGCTAACATGATCACCTTGCTCCCTTGTTCCTTCTCTCTTCCGAGCCTTCCCAAATGCCTCTCTGATCACTCAACCAGGCTAAGCCCTTCTACTGGCACCTGGGTTTCCCCTCCATTCAGCACATTTGCTTTTAATTCATTGCTTATTATTGGTTTATTGACTTTCCTGCTAGCATAAGCTCCCTAAATGCAAAAGCCCTATCCACATTCTTTACCGTGACATACCATCACCTGGTATAGGGCCTGAGCCACACCAGGCACTCAGGGAATATTGGCTGAATTTGCTCCTGAATGTAATGAAATTGAATAGAAAGAGCCTAGAGATGGGAGAGAGATGAGTCAGTGAGAGCATCCAGGTCAGACAGAGGTATGGCAGGCTCAATGCATAGGAGAGAGAAATTAGCGAGTTACGTTTTAGGTATGAGGGTGAGATGATGGTAGGACATCAAGTGGACATGTCCTACAAGCAGGAATAATATGGAACTAAAGGGTTTGTTGTAAACATGTATGAGTGCTGTTATGTTCTGGTCCCCACAAAAGGCCCTGTAGACATAGAGAGTCCAGTTACCCACCACCAACCAGTATCAAGGGCCCGCTGTGGCCAGAGTCTTTACTGGGGATTTTATGTGTATTATTTCATTTAATTCTCAGAATATCCTTATGAGGTAGGTTACAAACATTTTATGAGCAAGGAAATAGAGGCTCAGAAAAGTTAATTTGCCTAAGAGCATATAACTAGAAAGTGTGAAGGCAAAATTTAAATTATCGGTCAAGATATTAACATTGTTCTGTAATTTATGATCCTTGGTGGCAGGAAGCTCGTAATGTAAAAATTACCCATGATACATGGTAACAATGATATTCTACTGATATGTACAAAATACTAGGGGAGTACAGAAAAGAGAGTATCTCATTCTTCCTAAGTGGTCAGGGAAAGCTTCATAGAAGAGGGGTGCTATGGATTGAATTATGTCCCTCCAAAATTCATATGTTCAAGGCCTAATCCCCAGTACCTCTGAATGTGGCCTTATTTGAAGATAGGTCTTTACAGAGGTAATTGAGTTAAACAGAAGTTATTAGAGTGGGTCTTAATCCAATTTGACTGGTGTCCTTATAAGAAGAGGAAATTCGGACACAGATACACACAGAGGGAGACCATGTGAAGGCACAGGGAGAAGATGGTCATCGACGAGCCAAGGAGAGAGACCAGGACCAGATCCTTCCCTCACGGCCCTCAGGAGGAACCAGTCCTGTTGACACCTTGATTTCAGACTTCTGTCCTCTAGAACTGTGAGACAATAAATTTCTGTTGTTTAACATTTTGTGTGTTTCTAGGGTACTTTGTTACAGCAGCCCTAGCAAACTAATATAGGTGCCAAGAACTCAGCCTTCATGTGCCAACTTCTCAAGATGGAGAAATGCATTAGAAGTGGGATGTTGGGGGACGTGCACCATGGCTCATGCCTGGAATCACAGTACTTTGGGAAGCCAGGATGGGAGGATCACCTGAGGCCGGGCGTTTGAGACCAGCATGGGCAACACAGCAAGACCTCATTTCTACAAAAATTTTTTAAAAATTAGTTGGGCCTGGTGATGCGTGCCTGTTCCAGACACTTGGGAAGCTGAGGTGGGAGGATTGCTTGAGCCCAGGAGTTTGAGACTGCAGTGAGCTATGACTGCACCACTGCACCCCAGCCTGGGCAATAAAGCAAGACCCCTATCTCTAAAAATAAAAGACAAAGGAGGAGGAGGAAATAGGAAGAAGAAGAAGGAGGAGGAAAGGAGGAGGAGGAGGAGGAAGAGGAAGAAGAATAAAGAAGGAAGAAGAAGAAAAGAAGAAGAAGGAAAAGAAGAAGGAGGAGAAGAGGAAGAAGAAGAAGAGGAGGAGGAGGAGGAGAAGGAAGAGAGTGTTAAGGAAGGAGGAAAGAATTGTAAACACGTAAGGCTGAGATTCCAGAGGAACATCTAACTGGACCCATGCTGCGATAGACTTGAGACTGGAGCTCAGAGTTAAGTCAGGACACAGACAAGGGTCACAGATGGTTACATGAAGGAGTAGTCTTAGGGTGTGGAGCTGAACAGACTCCCCCACAAATCCCCAAGGAGGGGATGTGGTGGATGAGAAGAGAACCAGGTTTGGAACCTCAGGAAACACCAACATTTGAAGATAAGCAAGAGGAGAAGTCAGTGAAGATGAGAGAGAGTGGTCATGAGGCAGGAACATGGAGAAAGATGATCCTCGAGGAGGGGACAGTGAGGCCAACTGTGATGAGTTCTGAGAGAAGATGGTGAATGTTGCATTTCAGCAACATTGGTGACTTCATGAGGTCTCTGGGGATGGAAGTCAGCTTGTGGAAAATGAGAGTTGAGTAAACATCCAAGCACATCTCCTACTTGACCTGCTTTCTACCATCTGTAACTATCACAGCAAGTGCAGAGCAGAAGACCTCTGTGACTCACTCACTTCACACAGACCTGGGCTTTTGTTGGACTTTACTTTGGTTCTTGTTCAGGTGTCTTGGTTTTCTTATCACTCGCTTTCTTTTTACGAGAAAACACTAACATATGTCCTTGGCTCTTTTTTTTGTTTTAGGGTCTATAAAGAATTGGCATGGGAGATGGGTTTTGAAGAGTTCCATATGTATCTGAGGCCTGTTCACTTTGAATTTGCATCACACAGGGACAGGGCAGACCAGCCACCTCCTGTCTTTATAACCTCTCTGCTGCAGGACAGTGGTCGGGTAGACAGGTGAGCCTTGAGAGGGTTGAGGTAAAAATAATGTAATGGCTGAGTGAACAACCAGTGAAAAATAATTTTTGTCACCATTCGACGTGCAAGAACAATCACATTTCTAAGTTCTCACTTATATTCTATCTGCCATGATGCCAGTTTTTTTTCTTCTTTCTTTTTTTAATAAGAGGGAAAAAGTAAGATCTCATTTAAGGGGGACAATTGCATTTAAAAACACCAAGTAACTGAGAAATGAAAGAACCAGGTTGTCCGAGAACTCAGTGAGATGAAATCATAGGCTCAGCCGCTTCCCAGGTAGAATATGTTGCTTCCGGGTAGAAAAGGGAGTCAGCATGGGTCTAATGGGGTGAGAGCCATGGCTCAGAAGTCCAGGTCTCATCTCTCACTTTCCTTCAGACCAGGAAGATGTCACTTAAGTTTTCAGAGCAGCTGTTTCCTTGAAAGGATAACATGAAGTACAAATATAACGTGCAGGCAATATCTCAGGCAGCCTCCTTTGTTGGCTAGTGACAGAAGCCAATGCAAACCAGTGAAACTTCTCTCTCATGCCCCATAGGTTCAACCCATTGCTTGAAAGAAAATACCCTTACTAGTAATAGATGTTGAGTCTACTCAGTCAGGGGAAGGAATCTTTCTTTTGTCCTCACACAATTAACCTTTGATGTGTGGGGAGGAGAAACTTCTGTCTCCCTCTTCTTTCCTTCTCTGCTATCTGCTTTTCCCCATAGGGTCCCACCTCTATCCCTGGAGATTCCTGGTACTGGCTCCATGCCAAGGAAGGAAGAAGGTGACTCCAAGGAGGCAACTGGCACCTTTGTTTTGCTAATGCAGATCCCTGCTCAAAATAGAGCTCTGAGTGTTAATATCCTAAATGACTCCATAGAGCAGGGGTGGAATGAGGGGGTTAGGATGATAGAATACAATATCCCAGGATTTCTCAATTTTAGCACTAGTAAACTTTGGGGCTGAATAAATCTTTGTTGTGGGGCACTGTCTTGTGTGTCTTAGGTTGATTAGCAACATTTCTGACTTCTACCCACTAGATACCAGTAGTATCCCAGTACCCCACCCCACACACACTGTTCTATAATCAAAGATGTCCCCAGACATTGTCAAATATCTCCTGGGAGCAAAACCTCCCCTTGCTCTCTCCTGTCACACTAGCTAAGCCAAAAACAGAATTTACTGTAAGGATACAGAGATGTTCACAGAAGCCAAGGCAGGAAGTAGGAAGTATGATCAGGCCTTAGGTGACCATGCTGGGTCTCCAATTGGCGAAAAAAAAAAAAAAAAACCCATCTGGAGCCAAGCTATTTTCTGGTTCTTCAAGGGCCTCCTTGGTTGGTGTTTTATATTGCTGTGAAAATAGGGCATCACATTTTTGTTCAGTCAGAATCCACCAATCAGCACAAACTGCCCAAATGCCCTGTGGTCTGGCCGATGCTCTGTGGTCTGTGATTGGTCCTCCAGGTGATGACCTACAGATGCTGCAAGATAAGGGAGCCTTCTGCATTACCAGGGGAAGGCTTATGCAACCAAAGAACTTGTGTATTGAATTCATATTTATTTTATGTATGTTAATTCCTTAAAGTTGCCACTTTGGAGTGCCATTATAACAACAATATATATAGTGGTCACTTAGTGTCTGTGGGGGATCAGTTCTAAAATCATCTCGGTTACCAAAATCCAAGGATGCACAAGTTCCTTATATAAAATGGCATAGTATTTGCATATAACGTATGCACTCCTGCCCTTATGCTTTAAATCATCTTTGGATTACTTATAATTATACTTAATACAATTTAAATGCTATGTAAATAGTCATTATACTACATTGTTTTTATTTGTATTCGTTTTATTTTTGTATTGTTACTTTTTATTATTTTATGTTTTCAAATATTTTTTATCTGCAATCAGTTGAATCCATGGATGCAGAACCCATAGATAAGGAAGGCCAACTGGATCAAATATGAGTATAGTGACTTACATTTTAAAAAGCACATTCATGCATATTATCCCTGTTAATATTTGCCATAACCCTGTGAGATAGGTGATACCCCCTTTACAGATGAAGAAAGAAAGATTGATAGATATTAAGTTACTTGACAAAGTTTCATAGTTATGGACAAAGTGCCAAGTCTCAAGGTGGAAAAATGGCTGCAAAGAATATTTAGATAGCTGTTGGACCCATAGGAAAGAGAGAGAATTGGACAACATTTAGGGGGTGCTCAAAGGAGTGAGTCAGTGAGGGATCCTAAACAAGTGTGGTCAAGAAGGTGAGAAGAGCCAATTGTGGTGCATGTCTGTAGTCCCAGCTACTCAGTAGGCTGAGGTGGGACAATTGCTTGAGCTCAGGGGTTCAAAGCTGCAGTGAGCTATAATTGCACCACTGCCATTCAGCCTGAGTGACAGAGTAAGATTCTGACTCCAAAAAAAAAAAAAGTCACTTGGTACACCTTTGATGCCCAGTTAACTATATATATACTTCAAATAAATAAAAACATTTTGCTTAAAAAAAAAAAAGAAGGTAAGAGGAAAAACGGGAGAGAGTAGTGTAATGGTAATCAAGAGAAAATAACTTCCAACACTATGGGGTAGTCACCATAATCAAACTACAGAAAGATCAAGTCCCAAAAGGACAGAAAAGATCCCAGAGGCCTTATAACTTTCAGTGGAAATATCAAGTCTTGTATAAAAGTTGCATTTCCTATTATTATTGACATTTCTGATCTGATCTCGACATCCTGTTCCATCATAATGGTGTCTCTTGATTAGTTGCATATTACATCAAAACAATTTCATATTTTTTGTTGCAGATATTCTCCTACTGCTCTTGTCTTAGCCATCTCTGAGGTGGATGATAACCAAATTGGCAAATTTAGTTTTTACACAAAGGAAGCCATTCTTAAGGTAAACAATTTATTTTTTAAAAGCAAATGAAAGTAAAATAAAGCAATTTGCTCACATATTTCTTTAAGAAGACATAATACTTTATATAAATTTAGCTTCCATATATAAGAAAAGCTTCCAATTTCATAAATAATAATAATGGTTGTTTTAGTCTATTTTCTTTTGCTATAACAAAATACCTGAGACTGGGTAATTTATAAAGAAAAGAAGTTTATTTGGTCCATGATTCTGGAGGCTGGGAAGTCCAAGGACATGGTGGCAGCTTCTGGCAAGGGCTTTTGAACTGCATCATAACGTGGCAGAAAAGCAGAAGGGCAAGCGATTACATGCAAAAGAGACTGCAAGAGCAAGCCAAGCTTGCTTTTATAACATCCTGCTCTCTGGAGAAAGAAATCCACTCCTACGATTGTGGCATTAATCCATTCATGAGGGCTCTAATCTCATGGCCCAATCACCTCCCAACACATGAACTTTTGGGGGACACATTCAAACCATAGTGATGGCCTTGCCTTATTTGATGTGCACATTAGCCTGGTTTGAACCATAGAGACTGCAACACCACTTATAATAACTTCTGTTAGATACTAAAAAAGAAGTTAACATGTAGTGAACAATCTTTGCATAAGGTTTTAAAAATATACATTTGTTATTGGAGCTTTTATCTGGTCTTTCTAAACCTGGTGCTATTTTTTATCTGCTACTTGGATTTCTTTGCTTCTATATGTGTATTTTTAAAACATTAATCTAATCTTGGCTTACAGGAGCCTGCCACTGAGCACATGTTTGCTAGTTCATCAGAGCCTATTCATCTTTTCCTGACCATTGGGGAAATCTCATGGTGTCCAGCTATAGAGCAAATCAAGCCTGGAGGCTGCCTTCTTGGAATGAAATGCTGCTTAGGGAGAGACCAGATTCAGTCTTATGGCTGAGTAGCAAGCATCCCAGCTCATTTGGGAGTTTGATTCATATATTTACACGTTGAATAAGTGGTGATCTCAACCCTCAACTCACTTCTTTATGCAAGAAATTCCTAATATTTTTCATATTTTCTTCCTTTAGCTCTTGTTGCATTCAGGAGTGGAAAATATGCAGGTGACTCTTGCATGCCAAGCTGCTCAGAAAAATGCTTTGATGGCAGCTGTCCAGCAGGTGTACTTCTATCACACCCCTCAAGGGAGGTGTCCTGCTAATGTCAAGGTCAGCCTGCATGACAGAGAAGGCAGAGGCATATCATCACTCCCACCAGCTAATGCCAGGCTGCCCCTTTCTTCCTTCCTTTTTTCCCTTCTCCCTTTCTCCCTTTTTTTCTCCCCTGCCCCTTACTTTCTCTTTCCTATCTCTTTATCTTCCTTACTTTCCTTTTTTCTTCCTTTCCTTGTTTCCTGTTTGTGAATCAATGTATGACAAAATCCTTACTGGATTTCTTAATTTTTAGTGATACTTTTTTCTGTATTTCTTATTTTTTGGTTATTGAGACAATTCATGTGATATAAAACATACCACAGGCCGAGCCTGGTGGCTCACACCTGTAATCACAGCACTTTGGGAGGTGGAGATGGGTGGATCACAAGGTCAGGAGATCAATACCATCCTGGCCAATATGATGAAACCCCATCTCTACTAAGATACAAAAAATTAGCTGGGTGTGGTGGCATGTGCCTATAGTCCCAGCTACTCGGGAGGCTGAGGCAGGGGAATTGCTTGAACCCAGAAGGCAGAGGTTGCAGTGAGCTGAGATTGCACCACTGCACTCCAGCCTGGCAACAGAGTGAGACTCCTTCTCAAAACAAACAAACAAACAAACACCACATTATAGTATATAATTCAGTTGTTTTTAGTATATTCACAAGATTGTGCAACCATCATCACTATCTACTTCTAAAACATTTTTATCACTCACTCTCAAAAGAATCGTACCCATTAGCAGTTACTTACTTTTTCTCCCTCCCCTCAGTCCCTAGCAACCACTAATCTACTTTCTGTTTCTATAGATTTGCTTATTCTGGACATCATATATAAATGGAATCATACAACAGGTGATCTTTGGTGTCTGGCTTTTTTTCCTTAGCATAATATTCTCAAAATTTAACTGTGCTATAACATGTATCAGTGCTTCATTTCTTCATTGCTAAATAATAGTTTATTATATGGATATACCACATTTGTTTCTACTTTTTGGCATTAGGAATAATGCCACTATGAACACTTATGTATAAGGTTTTGTTTTGTTTTGTTTTGTTGTCTTGTTTGAGACGGAGTCTCGCTCTGTCGCCCAGGCTGGAGTGCAATGGTGCAATCTCGGCTCACCGCAACCTCCGCCTCCCAGGTTCAAGCGATTCTTTTGTCTTAGCCTCCTGAGTAGCTGGGACTACAGGTGCATACCACCACACCTGGCTAATGTTTTGTATTTTTAGTAGAGACAGGGTTTCACCATATTAGCCAGGATGGTCTCAATCTCCTGACCTTGTGATCTACCCGCCTCAGCCTCCCAAAGTGCTAGAATTACAGGTGTGAGCCACCATGCCTGGCCTATGTATAGGTTTTTATGAGGACATATATTTTTAAATTTTCTTGGGTATATACCTAGAAATTGGATTGCTCAGATTATATGGTAACTTTATATTTTACATTTTGAGGAACCACCAAACTGTTTTTCAAAGTGGCTGCACTTTTTACATTCCCATCAGCAATGTATGAGGGTTCCAATGTCTCCACATTTTTGTCAACACTTGTTATTGTCTTTTTATTTTAGCTGTTCTAGTAGGAGTAAAGTAGTATCTCATTTTGGTTTTGACTTGGATTTCCCTATTTACTAAGACCTTAAGCATCTTTTCATTTGCTTACTTGACCATTTGTGTGTCTTTAGAGAAATGTCTATTTAAATCCTTTGCCTTTCTATAAAATTTGATGTTTTGGCTTTTTATTGATGAGTTGTAAGAGTTCTTTATATATCCTGAGTACAGGTCCCTTATAAGGCATATGACTTGCAAATATCTTCTACAAATTGTCTTATTATCTCCATTTATCTGTTGTTTCATTACTTGTACTTTTGGTGTTATATTTAAGAAACCATTGCCTAATCCAAAGTTATGAAGACACTCCTATGTTTTCTTCTAAGAGATTTATGGTTTTAACTCTTACATTTAGGTCTAGGGTCCATTTATACTTAATTGTTCTGTATAATGGGAAGTAGGGATCCAACTTTATTCTTTTCATGTGGCTAATCAGTTTTCCCAGAATCTCTTGTTGAAAAGACTCATCTTTCCTCATTAAATTATCCTGGAACCCTTGCCAAAAAAACACTTGACCATAAATGTAAGAATGTATAACTGGACTCTCAATTCTATACCATTAATCTAAATGCCTGTTTTTATGCCAGTACTACTATGTTTTGATTACTGTAGCTTCGTAGAAAGTTTGAAATTATGAAGCATAATCCCTCCAAATTTGTTTTTCTTGTTCAAGTTTGCTTTAGCTATTTTGAGTCCCTTGCATTTTCATATGAATTTTAGTGTCAGCTTGTCAATTTTGGGGGCTTTAAAAAGAGTAAGTTGGAATTTTGACAGGGATTGCATCAAAGCTATTGATTGAGTAGTATTGCCATTTTATTTTATTTTATTTTAGTAGGATTGCCATTTTAACAATATTATGTCTTCCAATTCTTGAACATGGGATGTCTTTCTATTTATAGACACACCTTGGAGATGTTGTAGGTTTGGTTCCAGATGGTTCCATGCAAATTTTTTGGTTTCTGAGTGCATATAAAAGTTATGTTTATATTACACTGTAGCCAATTAAGTGTGTAATACCATTTTGTCTTTAAAAAACCCAATGTACATATACCTTAATTAAATATACATTATTCAGTTGCAGACCAAAGAATATTAAGTTACAAAAAAAGAATGAAAAAATATATTTTTACTAAAAAGTGCTAATAATCATTTGAGCCTTCAGTGAGTTGTAATCTTTTTGCTGGTGGAGGGTCTTACCTTGATATGGAAGGCTGCTGACTGATTAGGGTGGTGGTTGCTGAAGGTTGCGGGCCAGGGGTCTCTGGCAATTTCTTAAAATAAGACAAAATAAAGTTTTCCACATTAATTGACTCTACTTTTCATGAAAATTTTCTCTTTGGCATGTAATACTGTTTGATGGCATTTTACCTACAGTAAAACTTTTTTCAAAATTGAAGTTAATTCTCTCAAACTGTGCTTTATGTAATATTCTGAATCCTTAGCTGTCATTTCAACAATGCTCACAGCATCTTCACCAGGAGTAGGTTCCATCTCAAGAAACCACTTTCTTTCTTAGCTCATCTATAAGAAGTACCTCCTCATCTGTTTAAGTTTTATGACGAGAATGCAGCAATTCAGTTACATCTTCAGGTTCCACTTCTAATTCTAGTTCTCTTGCTATTTCTGCCACATCTGCAGTGACTTCCTCCACTGAAGTCTTGAACTCCTCAAAGTCCTCCATGAGGGTTGGAATTAACTTCTTCCAAATTCCTGTTAAAGTGGATATTTTGACCTCCTCTCATGAATCATGAATGTTCTTAATGATATCTAGAGTGATAAATCTTCCAGAAGGTTTTCAATTTACTTTACCCAGATCCATTATGCAGGGGTGTCCAAATCTTTGGCTTCTCTGGGCGACATTGGAAGAAGAAGGATTGTCATGGGCCACACATAAAATACACTAACACTAATGATAGCTGATGAGCTTTAAAAAAAAATCGCAAAAAAACATAATATTTTAAGAAAGTTTACAAATTTGTGTTGGACTGCATTCAAAGCCATTCTAGGCCTCATGCAGCCCATGGGCCACAGGTTGGACAAACTTGCATTAGAGTAATTACTATCTATGGCAGTTATAGTCTTATGAAATGTGTTTCTTAACAATGACTTCACAATATGACACAGAGACACAAGACATACTCCTTGATCCATGGGCTGTAGAATGGATGTTGTGTTAGCAGGCATAGAAACATTAATCTCTTTGTACATTTCCATTAGAGCTCTTGGGCACTGTCAATGTACAGTAATGTTTTTAAAGGAATCTCTTTTTCTGAACAGTGGGTCTCAACAGTGGGCTTAAGATGTTCAGTAAACTATGCTGTAAAGAGATGTGGTGTCATCCAGGCTTTGTTATTCCATTTGTAGAGCACAGGCAGAATAGATTTAGCATAATTCTTAAGGGTCCTAGGATTTGGTCCTAGGGAATGGTAAATGAGCATTTGCTTCCACTTCAAGTTACCAATAGCATTAATCTCTAACAAAAGAGTCAACCTGTCCTTCGAAGCTTTGAAGCCAGGCATTGACTTCTCCTCTGTAGCTATAAAAATACCAGATGGCATCTTCTTTCAGTGGAAGACTGGTTTGTCTACATTGAAAATCTGTTGTTTAGTGTAGCCACCTCTATCAATTATCTTAGCTAGGTATTCTGGATAACTTGCTGCAACTTCTACATCAGCATTTAGCACACTTCACCTTACACTTCTTTGTTATGGAGATGGCTTCTTTCCTTAACCCTCATGAACCAGTCTCTGCTAGTTTCAAACTTTTCTCTCATCCTTCATGGAATTGGAGAGAGTTAGGACCTTGCTTTGGATTAGCCTTTGGCTTCAGGGAATTTTGTGGTTGATTTGATCTTCTATCCAGACCACTAAAACTTTCTCCGTATCAATAATAACGCTATTTTCCTCTCTTATCATTCTTGTATGCATTAGGGTAACGCTTTTAATTTCCTTCAAAAACTTTTCCTTTGCATTCACAACTTGGCTGTTTTGCACCAGAGGCTTAGCTTTTGGCCTATTCCAGCTTTTGACATGCCTTCCTTGCTAAGTTTAATCATATTTAGCTACTGATTGCAAGTGAGAGTTGTGAGTCTTCTTCTCCCTTAAACACTTAGAGGCCATTGTAGAGTTATTAATTGGCCTAATTTCAATAGGGTGTCTCAGGGAATAGGGAGATCTGAGGAGAGGCAGGGAGACAGGGGAATGGCCAGTTGGTGAAGCAGTCAGAACACACACATTGATTAAGTTCATCTTATTTGGTGTGGTTCATGGCGCCCCAAAACATTTACAATAGTAACATCAAAGATCTCTGATGTCGGATCACCATAATAGACATAATAACGAAAAAGTTTGAAATACTGTATGAATTACAAAAATGTGACAGAGATGTGAAGTAAGCATATGCTATTGGTGCCAATAATTTGTTCAATGCAGGGTTGCCACAAACGTTCAACTTGTAAAAAACGCAATATCTGCAAAGCACAATAAAGCTGAGTGCAAGAAAATGAGGTGTGCCTTTATTTAGATCTTCTTCAACTTCTTTCAACAATATTTTATAGTCTTCAGGGTACAACCTTTATCCTTTTTTTGTTATATATTAATTCCAAAATATTTCATTCCTTTTAACATGATTATAAATTGAATTGTTTTTCTTAACTTCATTTTAAGAGTGTTCATTACTAGTATATTGGAATACAAATTGACTTTTGTATATTGATCTTGTATCCTGCAATCTTACTAAGCCGGTTTATTGGTTCTAGTAATTTACAGGCGTGTGTTTGTGTGTATGTATGTGTGTGTTCATAGTATTTCTTAGGATTTTCTACATACAAGATTATGTTATCTGCAAGTAGAGATAGTTTTACTTCTTCCTTTCCAATCTTTATGCCTTTTATTTCTTTTCTTGCCTAATTTCTCTGGCTAGACCCTCCAATACAAGATTGAGGAGAAGTAGTGACAGTAGATATTATTGTATTATTCCTACTCTTAGGGGGAAAACCTTCAGCCTTTCACCATTAAGTGTGATATTAGCATTGGTTTTTCATAGATACCTCTTACCCGGTTGAGGACATTCCCTTCTATTCTAAGTTTGTTCAGTGTTTTTATTGTGAAGGGGTTTTGGATTTTATCTATATATACTTTTTTGTATTTTGTTGTTTTCACTTAACAGTATATCTTGGTTATCACTCCAAATCAGTTCATAGAGGTTTTCCTCTTTTTGCAACTGTTCTCTTTTTGCAATAGTTCTCTTTTATGTATATACTAGTGAATGTAACTTACATGTAAAATTAAATATGGTTTTAAGAAATCAACTTTCCAGATGGTTTTAAACATTCTTTAAGCCTCATGGATTCTACTCAGCTCACCACATTAACCCCTTATCGCATTTATCTACCTCTATTTACCCATTTCTACTCTCTCTCTTTTTTTTTTTTTTTTTTTCAGAGATAGGGTCTCACTCTGGCACCCAGACTAGAGTGTAGTGGTGTGACCATAGCTCACTACAGCCTCGTATTCCTGGGCTCACTTGATCTTCCCACCTCAGTCTTTCAAGTAGCTGGGACCACAGGTGTGTGCCACCATGTCCTGCCAATTTTTAAATTTTTTCTAGAGATGGGATCTCGCTATGTTGCCCAGGCTGGTCTCAAACTCCTGGCCTTAAGCAATCCTCCCTCCTTGGCTTCCCAAAGCAGTGGGATTATAGGTATGAGCCACCATACCTGGCCTGTACTCTTCATATTAATCGGAAAGTACAAATTTATGGGTATGGCAACAATATTGAATGCCAAATACTTCTACTGCCAAATACTCAGTCCCATTGAAATCAACTGCTGTAGAAAATAGGGATAGAGTGAGTTATATAGATTTTTAAAAATACAACCCCCAAAATCTTAATTCAGTGCCTATTGTAAATTAGGCTCATAAGATAATACTGAGGTACAATTCCTGAACCTGATGAACCTCTCGGCTGGTGTGTTTAAGGGGGGTAGGCCCACAAGTGGCTCAAAGACAAAGGCACAGAGAGGTTCAACAAGCTATACGAAAGGAGATTAAAGAAATGAGAATACACATCTGGGGAAACAGAAAGGGCAGCACAGAGAGGGGGCATTTGGGAAAACCCTGAAGGATGAGTTTTTTGGCAGGCAGAGATGACCACTTGATCATTCTGAGTAGAGGAAAGACCCTTCAGATACCCAGGCATGTGAGACAGAAAGGGCAAATGGAGACCAGGAAAAAATGAGAAGCCCAACTTGATAACCACCTATGATTTTCATACACAGTTGACACAGAGAATCCTTTACTCAGTCAATTTGATCTTATAAAGAATACCAGTATATAAAACAGATGTAAGTGGGGCTGTTCTGGTTGAAGTGAAGGTTGAGAGCTCGTAAGTCACTTCCTAAGATCAATCCAAGGAGCACATGTTAAAATATACTGGACAGGAGCACAGGACAGGGGTGGAAGGCGGGAAAGTGATAGCCTGGAAAGACCTGCAGCATCAGGAAGGGTAGGGAGGCATTAGGGTAACAGCCTGGGAAGGTGGGCTAGGACTATAATGTGAGTGCCCTGAAAGACCCGGCCCAGGTGTCATCTCCCCAGAGAGCCTTTTCCTAGTCTCTCAGATCACTAGTTACTATATTTTCTACATACAAAATCATTTGTACTTCAATTATGTTTTCCACATTATACTGACTGTGAGGATGGCTGCTTGTATATTTTTTTGTCTTTGTGTCTGCCTAGTAGACAGACACAAAGACAAGTAGGAAATACTATTCATTGAATGATTGCCAAATTCACACTTAATAGAGATTTAAAATGCTGTAGACAGACACAAAGGCAAATAATAAGTACCATTTGTTGAGTGATTGCTGAATTCACACTAAAAAGTTTTTGAGCTGAGGAAGGACCTGACCTGAGATTCTCATTAGGAATATTCACTGTATTTGACAGGTTGAAGGGGAGAAAGGTAAGTTAGGGAGACCAAAAGGCAAGAAGATGTGAAGTCCTGAGCCATGGGTGGAGCCGTGGGGATGAGCAGGAGGGATGGGTGGGAGTGGCAGTGTTGGAATGCATACAGCACACAGGCTTGGGGCGAGTCCCCGGACAAGATTGAAGATTCCTACCAGGTTGCCACCCTCAAATGCACACCCTTCAAACTTATCTTACACCTGCTACCATGCTTCCCTCCAGCACAGAGTGTGAAGTGTTCTTCTTCCTAGTCAAGTTCAATGCCTCCCACCAACATTCTCGATCCATTTCCTTTTCTGAGGCCTTGATTCATTGGTTATCTTCTTTCCCTACTGCACTTTCAAGCTTTTCATCCATTACCTCTTTCCACTTACAGGTACTTCCCACATTCCACTTATGTGCAGGCTAGATTGTTTTCATCCTCTCCAGAAAGCTTAACTGAATCCTGTGTGCTTCTCTGGCCAGTACCCTAATTATGACCTTTCTTTCTTATTCAGGTTTATTGAAAGGATGTTCTTTAACCCCCTAGCTCTATATCCTTTCATTGTAATGTAGCTTGCTCTTCTACTACACCCCTGAAACTGTTCTCACTAGAGTCAGCAATGACCTCTCAATTGTTAAATCCAGGCAACATTATTAAGATGTTGTATTTGACTACTTTCCTTCATTTAATGCTGTTGGTCACTCCCTTGTCCTCGAAACTCTTCTTCCTCTGCTTCTGTGACTCCATTCTCTCCTGGAACTCTTCTACATCTTTGATTCTTCCTTCTCAATTTCCTGGAGTTGGGGACCTCTTCTCCACCCATCTCTAACATGATGATGTTTTCGTGGATCCTCTTTTTAGAACTCCTATTCTCTCCTTTCATATTCTCCCTTGGTGATCTCATTGACTCTTGAGGTTTAAAACCTCCAATATACTGTCAACTTTCAAATCTACATCTCTTCACGGAACCTCTCTCCCAGGCCCCAAACTAGAGTATCTAAATGCTTCACGGATAGTGTTTGGATATCCCACAAACACCTCAACTCAGCATCAAAAGGCAACTCATCCTTCTCCCATCTAATTCTCTAGTATTTCTATTCTTGGTTAAGATAGCACCACCTGAGTAGTAATACAGGATTTTTTATTTTTTTTGAGATAGAGTTTTGCTTGTGTCGCCCAGGCTGGGGTGCAATGGTGCAATCTTGGCTTACTGCAACCTCTGCCTCCCAGATACAAGTGATCCTCCTGCCTCAGCCTCCTAAGTAGCTGGAATTACAGGCGCACGTCACCATGTCTGGCTAATTTTTGTATTTTTAGTAGAGATGGCGTTTCGCCATGTCAGCCAGGCTCGTGTCGAACTCCTGACCTCAGGTGATCCACCTGCCTTGGCCTCCCAAAGTGCTGGGATTACAAGCATGAGCCACCGCGCCCAGCCATCAGAAAGGATTAAAATGTGGGTATTGTCCTCAACTCCTCTGGCTTTGTTACTTTAGATCAATCAAGCACTACCTCTTGCCAATATCACACTCTACATATTTATTGAATATGGCCCCTCTTCTCCATCCTCACTGCCTTAGTTCAAATTCTCATTATCTCACTTGTGTGACTGTAATGGCCTTCTAAGTGGCCTCCATCACTCTGGGTTCATGCCTTGCACCACTACCTCTGCCCTCAACCATATCTGTCCTCCACACAGTGACCAGAGAAACTATGCCTCCTTGATTAAATCCCTTCAGTGGCTTCTTGTAGACCAAAGAGCAAAACTCAACCTCCTTAGCTAGGCATGCAAGACCTTCACTTCCTGACCCCAGCCCTCTATTCTGTCACTTCTCCTGCCCTCTATTTGAAGTATCCTAAACATTTTGTGCTATTTCATGTCTCTCTGCTTCTACTCATATTTATCAGAAAATGTTAACCTTACTTTACCACATCCCACCCTCCCATTTTATTTTTTTGCCTCCAAGATTCAACTCAGTCATTGTATCTTCTAGGATGTGTTCATGACTCTTGGCTAAAATGCATTTTGTGACTACTTCATTATAAAATGGTATACTGTAATACACACACACATTGCTTCTCTTACAAGTGTGAAACAACAAGAGGACTGATGACATAATAAGGATGAATAAATGATGGAGACAACGAAAGAGTGCAGGGGAAGAAAGGGAAGGGAGCAAGAAAGGAAAGAGGTGGACAGCAAATTGTGCACTGCCACCAAAGCCAAAGGAAGAGAACATTGCAAGAAAGAAAAAGTCATCTCTTAATTGTGCCAAGTGATATCTCTCCTTCTCCACTCCACTCTTTTCCCTTTCCGTCTCCTCCCCTCCTCTTCTTTCTACTCCCCTGTCACAGGTACCCAGGCCTTTACATGTGTTGGGGATCAGTTGTGGCTGTGAGATCATTTTACAGCAGTACTTCAGGACTTACATGCCCAAAAATTTAACTTACTTTGGTTTAAAATATTTTAGGAAATAAGTTCAGATCTGAGAAATCATGGTGGAATGGGCCCAACCAGAAGAAGACATTCCAGAATTGTGAACGGCATAGACAGCTCGCTGATAGCTCCAACTCCAAAAGTCCCAGATACCCTTACTCATTCTCCAGAAAGATTTCAGGCTACCAAAAGGTACTGTACCTGGTGAGTTGGAAGGAGGGATACTGCTTAGAATAACAAAGGTGTCCTCTTTTAAGTCAATTAATAGTATTGGGGGGATTGAAGGAGTCTAAACCCTCAGAGTGACTAGCATCTTATATAAAGACCTTGTATGAATACTAAGAGGGCTCAGCTCCTTCCAATATACTCCAGTCAATAAAGGACAGTGAATAGTTCCTCATTTTAACCTCTTCTCTTTTTCCTCCCCTCTTCTCTTTTCTCTTTCACTTCCCTTCTTCTCTCTATATATATTTTTCAGACTCCAAAGAGTGTATATCACAAGGAAGGCCTTTCCAAGTTCTCCAAATCTATTTAAATTGAGAAGAACAGAACTGTCCTTTTTTTTTTTTTTTAGATGGAGTCTCACTCTGTCACCAGGCTGGAGGGCAGTGGCACGGTCTCAGCTCACTGCAACCTCCACCTCCTGGGTTCAAGTGATTCTCCTGCCTCAGCCTCCCTAGTAGCTGGGATAATACGCACGTGCCACCATGCTCAGCTAAATTTTTTGTATTTTTATTATAGATGGGGTTTCACCATGTTGGCCAGGATGGTCTTGATCTCCTGACCTCGTGATCTGACAGCCTAGGTCTCCCAAAGTGCTGGGATTATAGGCGTGAGCTACCGCACCTGGCCTTTTTTTTTTTTTTTTTTTTTTTATGATGGAGTCTTGCTCTGTCACCCAGGCTGGAAAGCTGGAGTGCAGTGGCCTGATCTTGGTGCACTGCATCCTCTACCTCCTGTGTTCAAATAATTCTCCTGCCTCAGCCTCCCGGGTAGCTGGGACTACAGGCATGCACCATCATACCTGGCTAATTTTTGTATTTTTAGTAGAGATGGGGTTTCACCATGTTGGCCAGGCTGGTCTTGAACTCCTGACCTCAAGTAATCTGCCTGCCTCAGCCTCCCAAAGGGCTGGGATTACAGGCATGAGCCACCATGCCCAGCCTGTCCTCACTGTTCTAACAAAGGTTTTAACATTGCTTAGAATAATAGGATGGTGAATTATTGTCAGAGAGGCATGACCTCTCCAGAGACATGCCTATAAATCAGAGATGCCCTGTTCTGTCTGGATCTCTTTTCACCATGACAGAGAAAGAGAGACGTTCATACTCTATAGTATGAATTACTTTGTAATACTCTATGATACTCTGTCTGAATACTCTGTAAATCATACTCTGTAGTATGATTAGTCAGAGTATTTTATCGAGGCCTACCAATGACACTGTAATTGAATTCTGGCAAATTTAGAATAAAAATTAATAACAGGCAAAGCAACTCTACTACTCAAGATGCTGTTAATCTGACACATGGCCAGAGTTCAAGTGAATTAAAGTCCACATTTCCAATGTGTGGATGGAAGATTTAAGACCAATATGTCTAGTCAAGAGGATCCTTGGGAGGCTACTTCAATCTAAATATCCCTACAGTCAAGGCTAGGAGAATGCAAAGGGAGATGGGTAGTACAAATACTGGGCTTAGGACTGAGAAAGGACTGTTGAAGCATGCTTCAGGCACAGAGGGTCCCCAAGCAGGATGGTGACACATCCGCATCCCTGGCGAATAATCAGAAACACCTGAAACAGGCAAGAACCATGGAGACACAGCCACCTGCCCTCCTGGTGCAATGCCCAATATACACATTGTCTTTCTGCTCCATGTCCACATACCTCCTGCCTTGGGCTCCCATGTTTCTGTTCACTTGTCAGGGCTCCAGAGGCCTTTGTGTCTATTCAACTGGAAAAGGTGGGGCTGCGGGACATGCTGCTGAACACCTTCCTCCTGAGGAAACAAACTATGGCCGACAGAATGAAGAGCCCTGTGAGTGTGTAGTGAGAAATGCTGCCTAAAGCTCTGGTCCTCTGTTGTATTGGAGCAAATGAAAATTCTTCACTTGGAATCTGTTGCTCTGATGCTTTCATCCTATTTGGCTAGGACCATTGAAAATATATTGTAAAGAAGTGAAAAGGGAAGTTCAATAAGAAGTAGAAAGGAATCAGTTCAAGTGGATTACAGTCATGCTTTAAAAATGTAGGCATTTTCCCAATGCCACATTTTGTTTTGTCACTTTCTAAATGAACTAGTTTCAGCACCTGCACTGGAACATTAGCCCACTCTTGAGTGACCCACAGGGGTTCGGGGATTAGACAAGGTAAACAATGGCTCTTACCCATCTGGTCACCTGATAACCATCTGGTTATCTTGGTTTTTCAGACACTACCACTATGTTTGTATTTAAAGTTTTTATATTAGCCTAATCTATTGAAAAATACTAAAACTCAAAACTTTAATCAGTAAAAATTATTCCTTAATTTTGTGAATATCATTTCATTATTAATTTTTTGATGAGAAAATCATTATGGTAATACATAGTTATTTAGGAGAAGAATGACAAGATTTATAATTCTAGGCTTTCTTCCCTACTTGTGACTTTAAAGGAAAGACTTAAATTTACTTAATTTAGTTCTACAGATGGGATATGACGAGGGCCAGCAATTACTGCTCAGCAATAATAGAAGCAAAGGGTCCCTTCTAATAAGCAATTCTCAAAAAATATTGACCAAGTGGAAAAAATATAATCATTCATGAACTGCCCTTCAGGATTATTCCACACCTATCAGATCAGAAAGAGCTCAGGCAATATAATTACCTGTATTAATTTGGTCAGGGTCTGGGGACTACTTACTATCTAATAAGTTAACCTGTTACTGTTCCATGGATGCTGGCAGAAGGCACACAAGACTCCTTTGTCAGAGACAAAGAATTTTATTGTGCACAGCAGAGTAGGCAATGTGATCTTCATGTTCGTGCCAGTCCCATGGGGACAGTGTGGAGGAGCCTACTTGCAGGTAGTGGCTTGTGTCACAAGTGAAAAGCACTGAGCTTGGGGAACCCACCTCTTTTATAATAAGCCTGCTCTTTTTCCTGGAGGGAGACATTACCTTATCACTCAAGATTGCTCTCTGCAAACACAACCCTGAGAAATGGTTGTGAGGTAAAGTGTGGTCAGGGCCTTGCATCCTTGGCATAATCAGCAAGATGGGTAGGAGCGGGAGAGAGACACAGGAGTGCCTCCCAACAAGCTTAACCCAGAAAGAATGTCTCAGCTCTGTAGCCTTTTCCTGCTTGAAGTCTGCTTTAAGTTTGTACACATGCACTAGGGTGGGGAGTTCTTATAGCCAATTGTCTACTAAAACTATCATTCTCCTTTATCACAGGATGAAATTGGAAAAGTCAAGAGAGATGTTATAGTTGAATATTGTCAGAAGTAAGTATAGTATATGTGAATAACACATGCTGATTTCTCTGACTCTAAATGTAATAACTATCAGTTTTATTGGGTAAAACCAAGTTAAACTGTCCTTTGACGTGCATAGAAGCATCGGAAGTGAAGGATAGGGGTCGTTATGAAGGGGTTCATGCCTCTGCCTTCAGGCAATAGCCACCTGACCCAAATGGAAATTCCTTCTTGATAGAAGTACTCTTTCTCTTTGAAAAGTCCTCCAGGGATGTAGATTCTGGAGCTTCTGTGAGAGGTGGAAGAATTTGGATTCTCCTTCTGGACATCCTCTCTTCTGACTTTCAGGTTTAACCACCGCATGTCTCACTATGCTCTTCGGGGTCAGATCATGGCATACTGCAATAGCCTGAGAGATCTTCTGGAAGATTTTCCTACCATCAGGGACACCTTTTTCATGGTAGGGCAACCACAGGAGAAGAAGGGGTTGAGGGACTCCAAGGAGGGCCTCAAGACTGACCCCAGGTGCGTAATTTGCTTCAGTGTTTATTACTCTCCTTCCCTGGCCCTACTTCTCCCTGGGGAGAGGCATGTTAAGTTTAATATTAAATCTTTGCTCCCTTTACTGCACTTGACCTTAATATTCTTGTCCAAAAGGGCAAAAGGAAGAGTTAATACTCCAAGAATAAGAGTATCTTTGTATTTGAACCCAGAAGGGGTTCTTTGTTTATAGGCTGTTTGACTGCTTTTTCAATCTCTTCGTCTAATGACTGAGGAAATTGAAGAAGCAGCTCTCTGAAGTTGAACATGTTATGATTCTTGGTGCTAAGTTATCTAGAGAATGATTCCAAGGAATAGGACTGCTGAAGAAATACTTTATGGAAAGGGGCCATTTTTAAGACTGCTCAGGACATGGCAAATAGGAATCATCCCAAGCCAGAGTTAACTAGAGATGAAGGGACAGAGTTGAGGAGTGAGGGCCATAGAGGAAAGAGGTCCTCATGTCATTCATAAAATAAGGGGTTGAGTTAGAATGAAGATAAGAAATGAGGTTTATTCTAAATGTCAGTTCAAACAATGCATTAGTGGCCCTGCTGAGGATTCTGAGGCATCTCAAGTTTGTGAGAGTAATTGTAATTGATTGGCAATGTCTGCCATGCTCAAGGAAAGGCAGAAAGGTAATTTCCATGCTGTGGGTTTGCCATCCTTGACTAGAAGAGCCCGTAAAATTCTATAATCCTACTTAATTCTGCAAAGGCTGTAATGTACTGTGTTTGGTTTAGCAAAGACACCCCTGCCCCGGTAGAGAAGGAGCCAAGGGAAGCCCTCTTCCTAAGCAGGAAGTCCCTTGAGGCTTCCATTCCCTTCATGGCCCAGAGAAGACTGCAGTCTGAGGCCTAGGATGACACTTCAATCCACTCCAGGAGAAGCTGCATTTGCTGATGAACAGAGAGAGGATGCTAACATTAATTGAGCCCTTACTTTGTGACAGGTAGAGCCACTGTCATCCCATACAGCTACTTTGTGCAAATTAGAAGGCAGCACCCCTTCCTCTGGGCAAGTGTGGGCTCATCCCAGGGAAAAGCCTCTAGCAAGTAAAGTACAGGTTGGATCTTTGCCATCGCTTGTTGCCTTAGGGTACAACCTGAACAACAGTATATAGCAGCCTTGGTATCAAGTGCTGGTCCTTCCCCAGCAACAGGAAATAGGTAATTACAATACACTGTGATAAAGAATAAAGTAAAATAAATGTTTAATGAAAGCACCCACCAAGAAACAGTACTATCTGAAGGATTGGGTTGATGGGGATGGGGAGCAAAAAAGGCTCCAGGGAAGAGGGGATGCTTAACTTGGGTCTTGAATGACAACTAGTGCTCCAGGGAGACAGGGAAAAGAAATTCAGCTTACGCTGGGAGAATCACATGTGCAAAGGAACAGAGGTGTGAGACAGCATGTGGACTTGTGCGGGGCTCATCTCCAGAGTATGTGAGGGCAGCAATGGGAAGCAGAATGTATCGAAGGGTGAGGAAAGAGCCAGAAGTCTGTGTTTGTCCTTCAGGTCATTGAGAGAAGTGGAGCAAGATGATTGTCAGTGACATTATGTAGGAAGCTACTAAAATCGTACAGACAAGAGATGTTTAGAAGGTGAAATCAGCTAGGCCAGATGGCGGATATAATAAGAAGCTGAGGGAGACGGAGGAATCTAGGATGTCACTCAGAATCTCTGGCTTGGGTGGATGAAAAGATAGCAGTGCCATTATTGTTTAATGGACACAAACTTTCAGTTTTGGAAGACGAAAAAAGTCCTGGAGATGGATGGTAGCGATAGTTGCACAACACTGTGAATGTACTCAGTTCCATGGAGCTATACACTTAAAAATGGCTAAAATGGCTGAGAGGTGGGCCCTGGGCTGCTAGCTGGGCTCGGAGCCGAGCAGGGTCAGGATGGACGAGGATGTGCTGACCACCCTGAAGATCCTCATCATCGGTGAGGGTGGGGTGGGCCAGTTCAGCCTCCTCTTGAGGCTCACAGATGATACTTTCAATCCAGAACTTGCAGCAACAATAATATGATTAGCAAACTGTATGATTAGAACGTGTGCCAGGTGAAACAAAGGGATCACTGTCATAGAAGTTGCCTCAAATTCCAGCTGTCTGGAAAGCAATGTAAAGTGGACCACCTGCCACAAAAAATATACTCAGTGAGCTCCAAGCAAGTTTTGGGGACTTCCCAAAACCAACAAAAACTTCAACTAAAAGTAGAATTTCAAAGTACTGTAATTTAGTTAGAAACCAACCCCCTAAATCAAACATGAACATCAATGTCTGTACTAAACAGCCTCATGTGGTGGACACAAGATTTGTGTTATCGACCTGAATGTTACCAAGGATTCATGATTTCTGGCATTCATCAGTTTTATTTATTTATTTATTTACTTATTTATTTATTTTGAGATGGAGTTTCGCTCTTGTTGCCCAAGCTGGAGTGCAATGGCGCGATCTTGGCTCACTGCAACCTCTACCTCCTGGGTTCAAGCAATTCTTCTGCCTCAGCCTCCAGAATAGCTGAGATTATAGGCATGCTCCACCATGCCTGGCTAATTTTTTTTTAAATTTTTAGTAGAAACGGGGTTTCACCATGTTAGCCAGGCTGGTCTCGAACTCCTGACCTCAGGTGATCCACCTGCCTTGGCCTCCCAAAGTGCTGGGACTACAGGTGTGAGCCACCATGCCTGGCCCCAACAGTGTTAATTTAAGAAAGTTGGATTGGCCAGGCATGGTGGCTCATGCCTGTAATCTCAACACGTTGGGAAGCCAAAGCAGGTGGATCACCTGAGGTCAGGAGTTTGAGACCAGCCTGCCCAACATGGTGAAACCCTGTATCTACTAAAAATGCAAAAATTAGCTGGGCATGGTTGCGGGCACCTGTAATCCCAGCTACTCGGGAGGCTGAGGCAGGAGAATCGCTTGAACCTGGGAGGCAGAGTTTGCAGTGAGCCGAGATCGTGCCACTGCACTGCAGCCTGGTGACACAGCGAGATTCACCTTAAAAAAAAAAAAAAGAAAGAAAGAAAGTCAGATTAAGTACCAAATACAGTAGAGCAAACCCAGCTGTGAGGCAAGGGCCCCATCAAGTAGTCATGCAGTGCTTTTGTTAGGGTTCTAGGAGCAAGTCTTCCTCATCCCTCCCACATTCCCCTGACCTCCCTGTAAACCTGAACTACCAGGTACCTCAATTTTCTTCAAGGCCAGACTGTTGTTAATGTTGCTAAATTGGTTGACGGAATGGGTGAGCCATCTCGCTCTGCACGTTGTCCTCAGGGTGCTCTTCAGGCAGTTCAGCAGCCACATGGCTTTGGCCTGCAGGAGGAACTGGCCCATTACCTATGCCAGTTACATCCCAAGATGTGTCCTCCAAAGAAGCCGATCAGACAGAGGGATGCTCACTGTGGTTGTAGCTCAGGTCGAACGTTTTGTCCACTTGCCAGACATCCAGGAACGGGTTGGGGGACACACAGAGCCTCTTGTACCTCACGCACACCTGCTCGTACTGGATCTGGCTTCCGTTTCCCTGTGCCACACGTAGATCCTGCACCGTGCTGTCCAGTTTACTGACTTCGCAAAGATGTCCGGTTCCAGCAGTGGGTTGCTGTGGGAGCCCACCAGAATCCAGGTGAAATTGGCCTGAGTGCACCTCCTGGAGGTGGAGAGGCAGTAGGAATCGTTGGTGGTGAAATAGCCCTGCACAAAGCGTCTCTCCGCCTTGGCCGGGCTCCCCACCGGGGTGCACTGCTCCTCCAGATCTTCCTCTTCGTCCTTGGGCAGGTGAAGGAAGCTGGCGCCCAGCAAGGCCGTCAGCATCATGGGCGCCAGCAGGAAGATCCAGGGGTGCGCGTCCACCTGCCACCTCGGCCACTGGAAGAAGAGCGGCGCCTCCAGGCAGTCGGTGTGGCAGTGGCACCAGCAGACGGGGTCTCCAGGGTTTCCACCTCTGGCAGGGGTGCATTGTCCCCCTCCAACGCCGGGGATGGCTGTGGCCCCTGCCCCTGCCCCAGCGACGGTCGCCGCTCCGAGGGCTGCCCTGAAGCCCCGCCCAGTAGCGATTCCGGTTCCTGATCCCACTCCGGGACCTCCCCGGCCCCGAACCTTGTGGCATCGAGCTACGCTCCGTCTGGGACCCCTGCGGCCTCTTGGAGCCTGGCCCCGGCCCTGGCTTCCCCTCTGACTCAGACTCCGGTTTCGGCTCTGACCCCGGCCAGACCCCGGCCAGACCCCGGCCCCGACCCTGGCCAGACCCCGGCCCCGTTGCCCAGTCCCGCTTCCTGGGCAGCGACTCAGTCTTGGGGTCCAGCTGTGCCACGACCTTAGAGGAGCTGAAGCCCATTTCCAGGAAGCACAGGCAGCGTTCTCACTCGGCACTGCCGGTGAAGAAGCAGCTGCTGGCAGAGCTGCCACCTCTGCCCTATCCAACGGCTTCCTGGAGAAATTATAGGGGAGTCTGTGTGAGCGCGCCTGGAGCAGAGGCGGCGTGGAGAGCACGTGGTTGGCCCTGTCGCTCAACTAATCTGAGATGTGTTGGTGGCGTGCCTGGCCTCTCAGGGGGTTCAGCAAATACAACGAACACTTCTTCAAGGCCATCAGATGCGTGCCTGTCCTACGGGACTTGCAATGTATTGGGAGAATTTGGGTGTTTCTCCCCACAACACATAAACGGCGCAGAAATTCCACGTGTCCTGAGTGACAGATTTTACCTTTCTTGCAGTTTACCCAGTAGCAGTTTGAGGTCAGACAGGTAATGTGACGACGTTGTAACAAGGTTCAAGAGTAGCATATCTCACACACGTGTGAACACCCAATCATCAGGCTCATGAACTACAAAAGAATCCTCAAGCCTTTTAAATAAACTTCCACTCCTGCTCTGAAAAAAACAAAAACAAAAAAAGGCTAAAATGGTAAATTTTGTGTTATGCATATTTTACCACAATTTTTTAACGGAAGGGAAAAGATGGCAATGTCATTGGGACAAAGGGACATGGAGGGAGATGAGAAATCACAGCTCAGAAGCCTCAGCTGTGAATTTCTTCCACCAGCCTCCCAATAAGGCTCAGGTGCTTCTTATTGGGCATCCTCTGCACTGCCATACGCTTCCATTAGCCATGCTGCTACCACAGTGTCATGGTTCCCAGCTGCTTCTGGAAGGTAGGAGCATGGAGGGCAAACGCTGTCTTCATTTTGTATCCAAGGTGTGCACCTCTGACTTTGACCCTGGTTGAAAGGGAGGGTGTGTGTGTATTAGGGGTGGGGGTTGGGGAAATAGGCTATCAGGAAGGGGAGGGAGTTCCAGCAGTGGCCTTTAATTTGATCATGAAATAGCAGACCATGTCATGATCTGCTGGCAGGAATTTGGTATGGGGGCCTTAAAGAAGGCTTGGAATTATGAAACAAGAAGATGGGCACGAGAGCTGATCACAGGAAAGGAAAAGGATTGTTCCAGGGTGACATACCTCAGGCTGGAAACCATTTCCATCAGTATAATTAGCAGTGTGATTTCCTCCAGCTGTGCTTAGCAGCATGCCATCAGAAACAGCAAGCTGAGTATTTGAAGGGACCCAGAACTGGGGCTTTGATAGGTAGGTGGGTTGTGAGTACAAAGCAGCAGAGAATTGAAGGTGCTGGGGAGAGAGTGGTTCGTATGCTTGACTGTGAGATCCAGTCTGGGTAGGGAAGGGAGGGAGGTCAGAAAGGAGCTGACAGATGGAAGGCGAGACCAGAGGACTGGATGATGTCAAGGAACCTATTTTGGGGGAATAAAGGAAGGGAAGTTTAGTGAGAGTGGATGACTCAGAAAACTGGAGGAATAAAATATGGAGCTGGGAAAGTTAAGACTTTGTAGGTGATATGGTTTCAGAGGATAATAAAGTCTTGGGTGTGGCCCAGAAGTGGTCAGCTGAAGGGGAATGAAAGGGGACAGTGTTGAGCAGGTTGGGGAACTGCCAGGCCAGATAATTGGCAGGCCATCCACAAGGGGCAGGGGCAAGTCTCCTTGTGGGGCTGAGAACCAGGCTATGCTTCATGTACTGAGCACCTAAAGCTTTCTGCAGTCATCTCTGCTCTTCTCAGCCGATGGCTGCTCACTGCAGGCAGGACTGGAAATGGCAGGAAATAACAGATAAGAAGTAAAGGATAGCACTTGGTAGAGAGCCCAGTGGCTCCAGGGACACATGTGCTTCTCAGAGGCCAAGGAAGGACTGGTTCAGTCCTTGCTGCTAGCAGCACCTGCCAGCATGTGGCTTGCAGGCCCATGTGCCCGGATGCAGACCCTGCAACTTTTTAGTTTTGATATTCATTGTTACCTCTGGGCAGGAATGAGCACAGTGAGCTGAATAATAGAGATGAGACTGGATTATGCTGATTTTGATCTGTTTCAGGACAGGAATTGTTTGACTTTGTGGTTGCTAAAAGAAAGGCAATTCTCCAAACTAAGACCATACTTTATTCCTGAGCTGAGAATTAACTAATTAAAATCCTGAGACTTATGTTTATTGTAGCACTATTCACAACAACCAAGATATAGAATCAACCTAATAACCCACAAATCAGTCATTTGCAGCAGCACAGATGCACCAAGGATTTTCCACCAAAAAAAAAAGAAGGCATTGATTAATGTAAAATTCAGGATGGTGGTTTGTCTGGGGGCCACCAGGGAGGTGCACATCAGGCTTCAAGGGTGCTGGCAACATTCCATTTCTCAGGCCAGGTGGTGAGTACCTGGGCTTGTGTGAATCCTTAAACCAGACATATATGGACAATATGTTTGTATATAAACCTGCAACAAAGAGATGACTAACCTTATTAAGAAATAATAAGGTATTTGGAGGAGGAGGAGAAAGAAGGAAAAGAAGACCAGAAGCTGGAGAACCTGGCAAGAAATGTGATGGCAAGGCAAGAGAAACAGAGCCTGGTTCTGGAGCCCAGATTCTACAGGTGGACAGATAGATGTGCATTTGAATTCTTTTGTTTGTTTGTTTGTTTTGATACAGAGTCTTGCTCTGTCGCCCAGGCTGGAGTGCAGTGGTGCGATCTCTGCTCACTGCAAGCTCCGCCTCCCAGGTTCATGCCGTTCTCCTGCCTCAGCCTCCTGAGTCGCTGGGACTACAGGCGCCCACCACCAAACCCGGTTAATTTTTTGTATTTTTAGTAGAGATGGGGTTTCACCGTGTTAGCTAGGATGGTCTCGATCTCCTAACCTTGTGATCCACCCACCTTGGCCTCCCAAAGAAATGTGCATTTGAATTCTAACTTTGTCTTTTAGGAGCTGGGTAGATCTCCATAACCTTTCAGGGCATCAATTTCCTCAGCTGTGAAAGAGGAACGAAAATAGATCCATCCTGAGGTTGCCAGATGAATTAAGTGACATAATATATGTACCACCTAGTGTGGTGCTGGCTATCTAATTCATGGCCTTTCTGTCCTTTCTTACCATGTCTTTTCCTCCCTCCATCCCCACTCCTTCCCCCACACAGCTCTGGCTAAAATCAGCCTAACTGCTCTTCTTCCTGTTGAGTTATTTATAAACTGGCCACCTGGGAGTGGCATGAAAAGGGCTGCTACCCTGGGGCGTGGATGCTGGGCCTATGGTGACAGGCCTGTGTGAGGGAGGGCGGTGACTCAACAGGGTCATTCATGACGCCTCTTGTTTAGAGAGAAATGTGTGCTATGGGTCCTTTTTTCTAACACTTGCAGAAGATTTCAGCCCCGGCCACGATGTTTGCTGTCAGCGGATGGAAAAGTCTTCCTCAATTTATGGTTCATACCCCATTCTTCTGAAGTGCTGGTTATGTTCAAAACTCTGCCAGAAAAGGTTTGTATTTTTTTGCATGTGTGCCAGAATGGAAACTGGCTGGTTTTTGTCTCACAGTTAAACATATCAATTCCAGAGAACATCCCTTCTTTTATTCAGACATCTAACTACTGAAATCTTTTCACAGCAGCCTTTTCTGCTTTATTATAATTTGTCTTGGGTCTCACTATGCTTTGATTTCTCTTTCTCCCTAGTCACTAATGAACACTAGTTCAAGCCTCTGACATTTCTTATTAATCTTCAATTTCCTTCCAACCCTTCCAAAAAACCCCACTGATGCTCTGAAGCTAATGGGATGTTGAGATCACACTTGTAACTTAGGGTTACTGTTTTCTGAGGGGTGCTCTGTGTACCTCACTTACTGATCAAGGGCAATGTTGGTAACAATTTTTTAAAAAAAGAAAACACAGGAACACAAAAACATATGTATTTGCTAAAGAAATAAAATACAGTATTGAAAATGGCATTTGGGAATATTCTGATTTTTCTTTGTAAGTGAAATCTTATTTAGCAACCTTGGTTTCTTACCCCTACTTTCACTGAAGAAGTTTCAGATTTTTATTTTTAAAAATATGGAAATACTGCCTTCTGCAGTTAGATCATAATTTTTCACTTTTACTCCACTTGGACATTGATATATAAGATCCACGGTTTGATTTTCAGTCATGTGTTGGTTTAAACAATGTTGATAAATATCTATACCTTGCTTACAGGTATTCTCTCAAGATAATGTTGTCTGAATATGAGTTCCTTCTATGAATTGATTTGTGACCCTTGTAATTCATTGATGGCCATACAAACATTTTGATGTGTTCATGGCCTTCAGTGACTTTAAACAAAGAAACACATTGCTTTAACCCCCCACAGGAGTTCCCTTGTCCAAGGGCATGTAACCCTGGTTCATGAATAGGTTTATTGTTCTTTCTCTGATATTATCCTGTATATACTGTGACAATGTTTATTGAAATATTCTTGTTTAAAGATATCGTCCCCATTGAGTGTTCATATATTTTTATATGCCTCTTAGAAACTTCCTAAAACGTATTTCCTTGTATTAATTTTATCCACAGGCAGCTTTTAAAGCCTTAAAGCGAACTCTACAGCTGATAGCTCCTCTGCATGATATCGTGGCCTACCTTGTCAGTTTTGCTAAGTTTGGCAATTGTCCAGCATGTTTTGAATTTCCTCTAAGTCCCAACCCTTTGAGAGGTGACTGGGGAGGAACCGAGGGCATTGGTGAGTGATTAAAAGTGATTCAAATCACCTTCAATATTCACTGGAAGTTCTATAAAGCTCTTAATACTTGGAAAGGCAGAACTACAATATACTCTCATAAATGACAGCAATCAGAAGGGCAAAGGAAAAGTCCAAACTGTCTTATAGACTGTCTCCACACTGCACAGCTATCTGCTTGATTCTGCATTCATGGGCTATACCACAAAGTGCACCAAGTTGGGAGTCGGGAGGCCTGGTTCTTTCTCTGCCTCTGCCACTTGGTTACTGAAAGCTGGATACTTTACTCTCTGGGTCTCTCTTGTCCATCTATAAAATGGGGTGATAGTATCTGTCTCATAAAGATGTTCTGTGGATTGAAATTTATGTAAAAATTCTAGGATATATAAGCCCCCATTAAATATTAGTTTTGTTTCATTCCCGTTTCCTTCCTGGCCTTCATAAACTCACATGGCAAGGCCAGAGCCAATCACTGTCTATTAAGAAGCTTGTAAACAGCCCTTGGGTAGCTATCAATGACCTAAAAGTCTTTGTGGTAAGAATGATTGAGGCTTTAGTTTTATGCGTCCAGCGCTCATCAGCACAGGTTATATTATAAGATAAACACATGAGGTGAATTAAAGACACTAAAATGTTTACTAAGCTACAATTATCAGAATCAGGGAAAGTAATCTTGCCTTAATAATGTGACTACCATCCAAATAATGTCACTGGTCATGTAAATATAAATTAATAGCAAAATACTATAGTAGCCAGGGATTTTAAAGAACAGGAAGAGCCTAAGAAATGAGGCAGCATGCCTATTTAAACCTAATTGCTCTTAAAACAAATGTCAGAGCATCTGAGGATATTCCCCTGTGGCTGGTTGGTGCATAAAGGAAATACATTTGTGGGAGACCTTGGAGCTGGTGGCAGGTATATTTCCTTGTGCTAAGGAACACTGAAGGGCTCTGTAAACATTTAGATGTGGACATAGGGAAGGGCATGAGTGCTGATCTGGGAGGAGGATAATGCCTGTGTCTAGGCGTGGCAGGATGAAGAGAAAGTGGTAGTGGTGCCGCCTCCGCAGAAGGCACAGAATTGTTGCAGACTAATGAGCTCTCAGAGTGACTCACAAGTCTTCAACATAAGCATCCGATTAGAGAAACTCCAAAGCACTCTTAGGTCCTTTCCT
Organism: Symphalangus syndactylus; assembly: GCF_028878055.3. NCBI lineage: Eukaryota > Metazoa > Chordata > Mammalia > Primates > Hylobatidae > Symphalangus > Symphalangus syndactylus. Next base: position 87,119,588 of record NC_072424.2, read on the forward strand.
TTTACTAGTTTGGGGACTGTTGTAAGTAGGGCTTACTCAGAAAATAAGCTAAGACACTCTTAGGGGAGCTATTGGATGTCAGGAGGGTGTGGGGGCTGAGCTTTAGCTAAGGCACAGGAAGAAGAAGTGTGGCCAAGAGAAATGTCCTGCCTGCCATTGAGATGGGGAGGCAGGTGTTACATGGAGATGAGATAAAAGACGAGAGAGCCAGAGCCATGTTTCCTGGTGAAGTCACTACTTAGGAAGTCCTATAGCAGCTGGGAGTAAAGGGTGCCCCCAGGCAAAACCTGCAGGGAGGTGATCTGGGGTGCTTTCCAGACTGGACAGGAGTGGACTTGGATCAATGTAGAAAATAGGAGGGACAGTTCTAGCAACATAAGAAAAGGACACTGGCGAAAGCAGCAGGCAGAACTGCACGTGGCCAGTCCAGAGAAGTGAACCTACCTGTGAGCGAACCCATGAGTATGGCTCTGAGGAACAATGGGAAATGAGGCCAAGTTGAGGACCTAGAATTCAGGAAGAAGGAATTGTTTTCTTGCCATTTCTGCATTGTGAACCCAGAAACCATTGAGATATGTGCGGCCCAGGCTTTCTGAAGCATGCAGGGAGGCACACATTGTCATGTTGCACATTTGTGCTCCAGGGAGAATGTACAGTTTTGCATACTCTGCTTTGCTCAAAATAAAGAGCAAACTTAAAAAAAAAATCCCCTCCAAGATAATCTTTTTAAAAAGACTAGGCTGCTTAGTTCCTGGCCTATTTCCCAGAGGAGGCAAGAAGAACTAAGGGAAAAGATGAAATGAGAGTCTGTTCCTTTAAGCTATCTCAGAACAATTTAGAGTTTGTTCTAAATTGTTAGTTCTAATTTTTAGTTAGTTCAAATTACTTTTGTGGACTTGTATGCTTTAAAGTATTTTTAAAACAAATCTTGAGGGAAACTCAAGATTTCAGCTTTTAGTCCTCCCCTTGACTGAAGAAAACAGCTCTTAGACACTGTGGACCAGCTCTGTGGATGCAGCCAATTCTCTCCTTCCCTGAAAGCCAGTAACTGCCTTTGAAGTCCAAGTGAAGCAGAGGATGTAATCAGAATGTGGATGTTTACACTGTGACTTCCTTTGCAAAGGATAAGGAGGCCAATTAAAGCCCAAATACTTCACACTGAACTTAGGGTTTCAGGAACTCTCAAGACAAACAAGGAATGAAGTGTACGAGCTCTGAGTCTTCATGCAGAGACAGGGCCACTGTGACTCCTCTCTCTCTCCCTCTCTCTCTGGCTGTCTGGCTGTCTGTCTTCTCTGACTTCCCAAACGGGACCCTCCTGGGAAAGACATGAGCAAAGGCTCCTTTCCTGATGTTTCCTGGCACAGGGTTCACCCCAGCCTCACCACCATCGCTACCGGCAACAACCCTCTGCCCTGTCCACACCGCCAGGCTGCTTGTCCTGCCACCTCCCCTCCCACCAAGCCTCTTGACTCCACAAAGGAAGGAAAGTCAGAATGAGGATTTAAAGATCAGTAAAATAACAAAGGAAAGGCAGTCCTGCCTCCACATCTGTATTTTAATGATAATACTACATATCAACATACAACAATTTTGATGGGAAGCGATCACATGCCAGTAGTATATAAACGACGGAAATAACAGAAAAAAAATCACCTGTAAGCCAGCCACTCTAACAAGTAAAATAATTTTGTCTTTACTCCCTTCTAGCCCCTGCCCGAATATATTCCATATTTACATTTTACAGAGCTTTAACCATAGGGTATGTGTAATTTTATATTCTCCTTTTTTCATTGTTGTTGCAGAGGATTAGTAAATTTTCCCCTGGTTACTGCATAGCCTGATAGAGTATATTACTTTTAGACCGAACACACTAGGCCTTGAACAAATGAGGCTCTCTGACCACCTCCCTCCCACCACCACAAAAGTTCTTGTACAATTCACTCTAATATTACTCTTTTTCTGGTGAACTCTTCAGCCCAATAGAACTATCAGATTTAGAGGAGTCATAAAAAGTTTGCTGATTGGACTCAATTATTTGGGGCTGGAAACAAAAATAAAACACATTTTTTATTGTATAAAACAGCAAATGGATATGAAATCTGGACTGCTCATCTGTTCTTAAAGCCAAAAGCACATGTTACACATGTTAGCAACCATTCTCAGCCCTGGATCTGCCTGATCAAGCTCTCATGGACAGCTTCCCCCTCCCACAACTCTCTGCGTTCTCAGTCGGTAGATGCTGGAGCCCAGTACTGGGCTAGGGAGGAAAGAAGGCTGCTTGCATGTGGACCAGCTGTCAAGATAGAGCATCTCCAGAAATGCCCTGTGGGCTTCCTGTCTCACTCCTGCCTTGGACTGCATGTCAAGGCATTGTGATCAGTTTTCACAATCCTGATAACAGGGATGTCCTCTCAGGGTAGAAAATGATCATTATGTTCACAGGGATATTTCAGACCAGCTGAAATTCTGGTAGCCCTGTAAGTGTGAGCCCAAGTGTGTTCCCCAAGGGCTCATCACTTTCCACTGTGCTATCCTGTTCTGATTAGCTCCTTTTCTATGCCAATAACTAGGATATACATACCTAGATGCTAGGATGGTCATCCAGACTCAGGCTGGGTTCCACATCCCAGCACTGAGTGCCCCACAGGGCTCCTAAGTTAGATTTTCACCCAAAATGAATACAAATCTATGTATATGTAGCCTACTCTTGCAGTAAGGGTCTAAGAAATAAGGCAAATATGGATCCCTCACATTTACTCCTAAAATGACTAGAATCTCCTAGAGGGATATGTATGCATATGTATACACATGTGTATGTATGCATATGTGTGCATATCTTTATATATACATATATGCACATGTGTTTTTTACTTGCTTTAGATGGTCTTGAGTCTTCTTTAATCCATGAGCCAGTGACAGGGAGGGCTGATTTGGATATAGCATGGCAATAAGAGATGAGTGCTGATTCATAATCTCTGATCGTTTCAAGTGCCTAACAGATATACTGAGGACTAGACTTTCCCATTCCTGTCATTTCTCCTTTTTGTTCTGTTTCAAGACCATAGCCTTATAAATTTTAAAACTTTCTTTCCATGGCCTGCTCTTATTGTACTGAAAAGCAAAGCAAATTTTTATCTTCCTGAGGAAGGAAGGAGACATAAATCAGACCTTTGATTCTACAGCATAAGGCTTTGCTGGTCTTGCAAAACGTATAATTAGTATACCCACAAACAAAACAAGGGAAGTCTGATTAGGTGACAAGTATGGGAAAAAATGTTGGTTTACTGGTTTAGCTATAGTAGCCTATATTTCACACTGTCAGACTAAAATGTTGTCCATCTTCTAGGGTCTGAGCTTCAAGAGCTGCAGAACATGATTGACAGCCTCCAGAGCCCCCAAGACCCTACCCGGGTGGCCCAGGCACTCCTCCTCTGGAGGGAGGTTATGTTTTTGCAGTTTGATGCTGCAGTAAGGCATCTCATCCCGTAAGGGCTGGAGCACTAATCCTGTTCTGGTAAATTCTGCAGCAGAGGTGTTTGCTGAGTGACCATCTAGGGAGGCCACTGTTGGCAAGGTTAGATAATGAGCTTAAAATAGTCATGGGCACAAGCAGATCCAGAACGCCATGGCTACCAAACATGACCTGCCACAAAGGCTGTCTGTGAGAATATGTTCTTGTTGGCTAATAACACTCTTGATTTTAGCAAATGTAATTTCAGAACAGTTCATATAATGATTGCTGCTTTCAATGTACAGGGGGTTCTACTGGGAATAACATTTTTATACTTCTAAAGATGATTAGGGTTTTTTTTTCAACATTTGTTTACCTTTCAAAAAGACAGAATTTTTACTGCACCTCTCAAGCTAATGGAATTGGCTACCAGCGTTAAATTTATAAGTAAATCCATCTACCTCTAGCCTTGTAGGTACCATTGTGTTAAGTATTCCACATACAAAAGGAATGTTTCATTTGGTTAATTAATCATGACGCTAATGGGAAAATTAGCTTGGATTAAGATACATAATGTTTCCAGTATAAATAAGTTTTGTATAAGAGGGAAGGAGGGTTAGCCCTAAAGGTCTCTGCTTATTTTTTAATTGTCAAAATTGACTTTTTTGGGTTAGCTCCCGGTGTGAGTATTTAGCCACTGAGAGGGCCTCAGAGGGCTGTCTGTGCTCTTACCTGTAGGTTGCAGCTGCTTTCCACTGCACTTGTGGGCATCCATGGAGAATGACAAGGTGGGGGTTGCACTGAACTGTCTTGTTCTTTTTCTACTCTCAATCGTCTTTACTCTGACATCAGAAGACTCTTGGATTTAGAATGTAAATTCAGCAGGACAAAAATCAGGCTAATTTGTTTTCTTTATATTGACAAATAGCTTCCTGAGCTGTAGCTTAGTCAAGCAGGTAAGATGTAAAGCCTCAGACAATTATCAGGATGGCCATTTGTTAGTCCTCTGGGCTCTGAAAGCCCAAGGTCAGAATTTGCGAGGATTTTACATACTGGTGAAGAAAAGTCCTTTTTCGATTTCGGCTACGAAGGATTCGGTTTGGTACTGCTCTCCCAGGGGAACCACTCTGCTTCCAGGAAATCCCCTGGAATTGCTTTGCCAGTGCTTTCTTTGTCCTCACACTCGGTCTACAGAAATGGAGGACACTGTGTCCTATTTCTGGTTTTATGTACTTTTCTGTGACCCTCTGGAGAGAATCACCCAGATGGTTCACCCCACTGTGTCCTCCACTGGTTACATTTCTCCAGCCTTTTTTCCTCAGAGCTGTTCAGGTTGTGTGTGTTTGGAATTATACAGCTAGTAAGTGGCAGACTAGAATTAGAACCTAGGTGTGTTTGACTCCAAAACCCGAGATTTATGATGGAGACCAAGCAGCAGCGTGGACAGAGAAGAGGATGCTGAAGAAAAGGCAAGAGGCAGGAGAAAAAGAGAAGCTAAAAGATAAATGTCATCCCTCTTGATTGTTTTACTTAGTGCTGAACCTGTAAACAAGGGAAAGTCCTTAGAGAATGGAAAGAGATAGGAAGCTTGGGACAGTTCCTTGACCCTTCCTAGAGCTCACCAAGACTGAGCAAATCTGACTGTTTACCCCAGGAATTTTCTGCCCATGTAAGCTGAAGGCTTCTCCAGAATTTGCAAAGGAAAAACTGAACTCTTACCTGCAATGAGGGCAGCATGCTTCACAGATGAGGGTGGGGTGTAGGAGGAGGAAGGATGTGGCTCAGGGATGACAGGACAGCCCTGTAAAGTCGCTGAAAATTTGGCTCCTGCTTCCCTGTGGCATGGATCATCTTGGGTACTGGCTATGTGCATGTTTCTAGGCACAAAACATTTCACTCTGCCCGTCTCAACCCCCCTTTACTAGCCAAAGGGCTGATGGAAATTGATAGCTGTCCTCCGAAGGGTTGGATCACACTGACCAGGGCCCAGTATTCATCTCTGGACATGTCCACCAACCTGCAGGAGTTATTGATTAGCCAATTCAAGAAATGCCCGAGGATTGAGTTATCTTTACTGCTAGGTGAATTAATCATTCGCATTGAAGATAAATGCTTGGGTGACAAAGCAGTTCTATCCAATCTCATCTATTTAAGTCAGGAGTTGGCAAACTACTGCTGGAGGTCTCTGCCGATTTTTGTATGGTCTGTGTGCTAAGGATGGCCTTCCCATCTTTAAATGGTTGAAAAAAAATGTGTAAAAGAATAGTATTTTGCGACCCATGAAAATGCTATGGAGTTCATATTTCCATGTCTGTAAATGAAACATTGTTGGAACACAGTCATGCCCATTCACTTACGGATTGTCACCGCTTTCACACTACAACCACGGAGCTGAATAGTTGCCACAGAGTCCGTAGGGTCTGCAAAGATGAAAATATTTACCATCTGGTCCTTTAAGAAAAAGTTTAAGCTGGGCGCAGTGGCTCACGCCTGTAATCCCAGCACTCTGGGAGGCCAAGGTGGGTGGATCACGAGGTCAGGAGATGGAGACCATCCTGGCTAACACGGTGAAACCCCGTCTCTACTAAAAATACAAAAAAAAAAAAAATTTTAGCCAGGCGTGGTGGCGGGCGCCTGTAGTCCCAGCTACTCGGGAGGCTGAGGCAGGAGAATGGTGTGAACCTGGGAGGCAGAGCTTGCAGTGAGCTGAGATCTCGCCACTGTACTCCAGCCTGGGCTAAAGAGCGAAACTCCGTCTCAAAAAAAAAAAAAAAGTTTAGTTTTTTATCCCCTGATTTAAAGAATACAATTTGTTTGCACTTTAGGGGTAGAAGGAAGCAAAGAAGTCCCTCAAAGGTACTCTATAGCACAGTATAAAATATATAGCATGAAATATGCCTCTAGTCTGAATGTATTGTTGATGTTCAGGGTGATTAGGGTAAAAAGGAGAAAGCTGAAGAGATATCCTGTTAATACAATCCTTCCTGCAGCAAGCCTGCTTTAGGAGTACATCAAGGAATTTCTAAAGAAAGCAACACCAGCCTCTCATTCCTTGAATGTTTGTTGCTTTTCTCTTCATTTTTGTTTTTGTTTTTGAGACAGAGTCTCACTCTGGCTCCCAGGCTAGAGTGCTGTGGCATGACCTCAGCTCACTGCAACCTCTGCCTCCCAGGTTTAAGAGGACACTGCCCCCCTCCACATAGGGCCACTTGGGAACAGAGTGAACAAGCAAGGGCTGTGGGAGGCAGGTTTTGTAATATCAGGAGAGTGTGATGTTCCATGCTTCACACAGGAAGGGGTGATTGATTTGAATAATGCTGTGGTCTGGCAGGGAACTGAAACCGCTGCTCAGGGATAAGCAGGAATTGCACCTGGTTCCTTTGATAAGGAGGGTCATTAAACCTGGAGACCTTATCTGTGGGAGCAGAGTGGGGAGCGGGGGACCTTGTGGCTAAGCTATTTGAGGCCTCCCGATTTTGCCAGAAGTCAAGGCAGCACAAATTTTGGACCTTAAGTTTAGGGCTCACACGACACTCTTCTCGTTCTTCCATCCTCTCAGAGGTGATCTAAGTTTCTGGCAGTGCTTTCAAATCTTCCTGGCAGTTGGGAAGACACAGCCACTTCCCTTATCTCTGCTGTGGGTGAGCTGGCCTCTTCTGGTTAGCCTGCTGTTCAGCACCCCTCTGGATACCCACGTGTGGGGGTCTTTCTCCCCACTTTGAGGGGCTGCTAGTCTTCCTGGGAGGCCACCTCACAGAGAATCCAAGCAAAAGGGACCTTCTGCTCTGGGATACCATCCTCCAACTTATCCAGCGTCTTTCCTTAGGCATCCACTAGAACTAAGCTCTAGAAATAGTCTTTCCTTGTTTAACTGTTATTTCCTTTTAGGCAAGAAAAATCATTCTAATTTATGATGCATACTTCCTTCTCTCTGACTTATGGTATAAATTTCATGCTCCAGTCTTCAGGGTTTGTGGTTCTTGATATACAAAGCCACGTTTTGTTTAAAACCAAACAAGAACTTTTCTCCTCCAAACCCCAAGGAGGCTTAAAATTTAAAATTTAGTTTTTATAAAGAACTATTGTCTCAGCTGTTGGTCTTAATTCATTCAATAAACAATTGACAGCTTTTTTCTAGAGCTACAGCTGCACTATTCAGTTCAGTAGCCACATGTGGCTATTTAATTTACTTTAATTAAAATTATTATTAATTTAAATGAAAGAAAATTAAAAATTCAGGCTGGTCTGAGTGCAGTCATGTTTACAACTAATTGATCACAACCAGTTACAGATTGCTTTATTCTTTCTCCACTCACACTGCTTCACTTGATTAGCCTTTAAAAAAAGAAAAAGAAGAAAAAGAAAATTAAAAATTCATTCCCTCAGTGACAGTAGTCACATTTCAAGTGTACAACTGCCTCACGTGGCCAAAGGCTACTCTGTTGGACAGTGCAAATATAGGACATTTCCACCATTGCAGACTGTCCTGGCAGACATTGCTGGTCGAGAGTATGCCAACCCTCCCCGTGAGGGCTACGAACTGTGAAAGTTGAGGGCAAGGGGCACGGGGGTTGATGTGGCTGAAGAAGGAACCTGTTAATATCTCAAAATGTTTTTTTGCTTCTCTAACTTTGAGGAAAGTTTTGAACTTTAGAAGTGTAAGTAACTGCTTTTAATGAAATGTCCCCCCCATATTTTGGTAGAAGAACATTTTTGGCAGCTGGAAATGTTCCTGCCTACCAGTCTGTCACAGACGGCATGTGCCATGGGCTACCAGCACTGAGCAACTCTCTCAGGAAGAGCATTTTTGCCTAGCAGCTCAGCCTGCCCCAGCCACTGGATCCACGGAGCCTCCAGGTGTCTTTCAGATGTATTTTTATACTGTAAGTGGTGTGCGGTGTGTAGGGAATTTAGTCAGTTTGTTTCCATTTGGTTTAGATCCTGCAGGGGCTTTCAAGACTTTAATGCCCTCTGTCTTCACTGGCTCTGCTTCACTTGAACAGTGGAAGAGTCTGGGCCCCAGGGCCGGCTGTGATTCCCAGTCAGGGTCTTTGTCTCCAAACACTCAACAGGCTGATCAGGGCAACAGCTTGTCTGTTCACAGTTGATAGCAAAACAAACAATCTTCTCCACTTAATAAATAGTCATGATAGCAATTGCAATACATAAATGACGTCAGTAGCTGGGTTTTCAATAGCCCTGGTTATAGCACCTGTTATTGAAGGTAATCCTGGCAACTGTTGTTGCTCCTAGGCGGGAACAATATTACCCACCTTCTACAACCAAAGAGTTCAAGATTCAGGAAGGCCAGAGATCAGACTATTCCAGAATCATGGCAGCACCGGGTTGCAAGCTGTATTAGTTACTTATTGCTGCACAATGATTTACCCTAAAGTTTGGCAGATTAAAACAACAGACATTCATTATCTAACATAGTTTCTGAGGATCAGGAATCTGGGAGCAGCTCAGGTGGGTAGTTCTGGCTCAGGGTCTCTCATGAGTCAAGATGTTGGCCAGGGCTGTAATCATCTCAAGGCTCGACTGGAGGACAACCTGCCTCCAAGCTCACTCCTATGGCTGCTGGTGGGCACCAGAAGATCCACTTCCAGGCTTATTCACATGGGCTTCTCCACAGAGCTTCCTCGCAACACGGCAGACGGCTTCCCCCAGCACAAACAGTCCAAGAGAGAACCCAAGATGGAAGTCACAGTGTTTTTATTACCAGATTTCAGAAGTGACTCTCCATCACTTCTGTCATATTCTTTTCACTGGAAGTGAGTGACTAAGTCCAGCACACATTCAAGGGGAGGGGAACTAAGCTCCACCTCTTTACAGGAGGAGTATCAAAGAACTAGTGGATATCTCTTTCAAACTACCTCACAATTCCTGGTCTTTTGACTCCAAAATTTCCAGTTTAATATTCTGATCTTATAATGCTAAGCCAAGGGACACCAACATCAACCTCAAGCAAGTCCCACATTTCTACCTTCAGTGGCTGCAAGACAGTGACTTTTGGCCCAAGCCTTGGCCCTCATTTAGACCCAGAAGACAGGGTTGGACCGTGACCATTGGATCTGCTCTTGCTTCCTTTGGGTGTTGCCTGGGATTAGGTGGAAACAGGAGTCCCGGCTCCTTGCTGTCAGAATCAACTCCAACTCCAGGACTTGGCTAAAACCAGAACCAGGTCTGGAAGTGTAGAATGGAGTCAGATAGGCAGGCCCACTGGTTCCAGGGCTGCACATGGTATCACAAGGGACAGAGGATGCCTTAGCTGCTGGTTAGTGATGTGGAGGAGCCAGAGACTCACGTGTAATAATTTGTGGTGCTGGTCTTGAGTTGTTACCTAGAATTGGAGCACAATAGTGATGAAGGACAACTTTTTAAGGTTCCTGATATTGAGAGCATTTGAGTAAATTTATTTTTATTGATTTTAAATATGTCCCATTGGTGTTATACTGCTCTGGAACTTCTGAACACTGGTGCTGATTAATTACACTGAAATCTTAAGTACTCTTCTGTGTTTCACCATCTGCTGAGAAAACAATTTAAAAAATAGATTATTACTCTCTCTTCTATATGTCTAGGAACTATCAAGAAATACTCCCACATAATAAATAAGTCATCCAAAATTGCTTTGGGGTGCAGACACAGATATCCTATTCATATACAGATATCTATTAATTCTGAACACAAAGTACAACATTATCATGTTTATTATTTGGTTCTCTTAGGCATTTGAGCTGTTTCCTTGGAGAGCATTTCTGGAAGATGGAGGACCATTCCCAGTTATGAGTAGCAGCCCAGATACCTTAGAATATAATATGCAGGTAGGATAGGTCTTCTCCATTGTTGCAGAGAGAATTGAGTGCAGACTGCAGATGGTTGCCATTGGGTTCATAGGTCAGATCCTCCTACTCTCACCCACGATGAATAATGTGTGAGATAAGCAGATGTTTGATTCTGAAGCTGTAAACCTGGGGCCACGAGGCGAGTCACGTTTTCTTATGATAGAAGGGAAGCATGCTCTCAACTGGCATGGGCCTGGGTTGTAGACTCAGCTGCAGTTTTCGTAACAGTAGTGATCTGGGAGAATGGCCAGTCATCTCTAGTCATGGGCTGGGCCTCTACAGAAACTCCCAGGCTGGCGGCTCAGAGATGTGTGACTCCTGACCTGTGCATAAACAGTGGTGGGAAGGGAACTTTTTAAAGCAGGACTCCTAGGGAGAATTTCTGTTCATTGTTTTCTTTTTTGCTGTTAACTTCCTTTAAATTGTTAGATTCTTTTCATTATTAAAGGTTTTCCCCTGATTAAGTAAATACTGTTTTTATTTAAAAAATAGAAAGCATAGAAAAGTATTAAGAACAACATGAAAATCAACCATTAATATGCTTCAAAACAATATGGAGGTGGGGAGTGGATGGGATGAGGTAGCACTGGCCACAGGTTAATGGTTGTTGGGGCTGGGTGATAGGAACTTTTCTGTTTGATTTCTATATATTCAAAATTATCCATAAGTAGAACAGGTTTTTTTTTTATTATACTTTAGGTTTTAGGGTACATGTGCACAATGTGCAGGTTTGTTACATATGTATCCATGTGCCGTGTTGGTTTGCTGAACCCATTAACTCGTCATTTAGCATTAGGTATATCTCCTAATGCGGTCCCTCCCCCCTCCCCCCAACCCACAACAGTCTCAGGAGTGTGATGTTCCCCTTCCTGTGTCCATGAGTTCTCATTGTTCAATTCCCACCTATGAGTAAGAACATGTGGTGTTTGGTTTTTTGTCCTTGCGATAGTTTACTGAGAATGATGGTTTCCAGTTTCATCCATGTCCCTACAAAGGACATGAACTCATCATTTTTTATGGCTGCATAGTATTCCATGGTGTATATGTGCCACATTTTCTTCATCCAGTCTATTGTTGTTGAACATTTGGGTTGGTTCCAAGTCTTTGCTATTGTGAATAGTGCCGCAACAAACATACGTGTGCATGTGTCTTTATAGCAGCATGATTTATAGTCCTTTGGGTATATACCCAGTAATGGGATGGCTGGGTCAAATGGTATTTCTACTTCTAGATCCCTGAGGAATCGCCACACTGACTTCCACAATGGTTGAACTAGTTTACAGTCCCACCAATAGTGTAAAAGTGTTCCTATTTCTCCACATCCTCTCCAGCACCTGTTGTTTCCTGACTTTTTAATGATGGCCATTCTAACTGGTGTGAGATGGTATCTCATTGTGGTTTTGATTTGCATTTCTGTGATGGCCAGTGATGACGAGCATTTTTTCATGTGTTTTTTGGCTGCATAAATGTCTTCTTTTGAGAAGTGTCTGTTCATGTCCTTTGCCCACTTTTTGATGGGGTTGTTTGTTTTCTTCTTGTAAATTTGTTTGAGTTCATTGTAGATTCTGGATATTAGCCCTTTGTCAGATGAGTAGGTTGCAAAAATTTTCTCCCATTCTGTAGGTTGCCTGTTCACTCTGATGGTAGTTTCTTTTGCTGTGCAGAAGCTCTTTAGTTTAATTAGATCCCATTTGTCCATTTTGGCTTTTGTTGCCATTGCTTTTGGTGTTTTAGGCATGAAGTCCTTGCCCACGCCTATGTCCTGAATAGTATTGCCTAGGCTTTCTTCTAGGGTTTTTATGGTTTTAGGTCTAACATGTAAGTCTTTAATCCATCTTGAATTAATTTTTGTATAAGGTGTAAGGAAGGGATCCAGTTTCAGCTTTCTACATATGGCTAGCCAGTTTTCCCAGCACCATTTATTAAATAGGGAATCCTTTCCCCATTGCTTGTTTTTGTCAGGTTTGTCAAAGATCAGATAGTTGTAGATATGCGGCATTATTTCTGAAGGCTCTGTTCTGTTCCATTGATCTATGTCTCTGTTGTGGTACCAGTACCATGCTGTTTTGGTTACTGTAGCCTTGTAGTATAGTTTGAAGTCAGGTAGCATGATGCCTCCAGCTTTGTTCTTTTGGCTTAGGATTGACTTGGCAATGTGGGTTCTTTTTTGGTTCCATATGAACTTTAAAGTAGTTTTTTCCAATTCTGTGAAGAAAGTCATTGGTAGCTTGATGGGGATGGCATTGAATCTATAAATTACCTTGGGCAGTATGGCCATTTTCACGATATTGATTCTTCCAACCCATGAGCATGGAATGTTCTTCCATTTGTTTGTATCCTCTTTTATTTCATTGAGCAGTGGTTTGTAGTTCTCCTTGAAGAGGTCCTTCACATCCCTTGTAAGTTGGATTCCTAGGTATTTTATTCTCTTTGAAGCAGTTGTGAATGGGTGTTCACTCATGATTTGGCTCTCTGTTTGTCTGTGATTGGTGTACAAGAATGCTTGTGATTTTTGTACATTGATTTTGTATCCTGAGACTTTGCTGAAGTTGCTAATCAGCTTAAGGAGATTTTGGGCTGAGACCATGGGGTTTTCTAGATATACAATCATGTCATCTGCAAACAGGGACAATTTGACTTCCTCTTTTCCTAATTGAATACCCTTTATTTCCTTCTTCTGCCTGATTGCCCTGGCCAGAACTTCCAGCACTATGTTGAATAGGAGTGGTGAGAGAGGGCATCCCTGTCTTGTGCCAGTTTTCAAAGGGAATGCTTCCAGTTTTTGCCCATTCAGTATGATATTGGCTGTGGGTTTGTCATAGATAGTTCTTATCGTTTTGAGATACGTCCCATCAAGTTTTTTAAGTAAAATAGTAAAAATGGTCTTAAAAAATTAACCATATGGCTGGGTGTGGTGGCTCACGCCTGTAATCCCAGCACTTTGGGAGGCCAAGGTGGGCAGATCGCTTGAGCTCAGGAGTTCAAGACCAGCCTGGGCAACAAGGTGAAAGCCCATGTCTACTGAAAATGCAAAAATTAGCCGGGTGTGGTGGCACATGCCTGTAGTCCCAGCTACTCAGAAGGCTAAGGCATGAGAATCACTTGAACCCAGGAGATTGCAGTGAGGTTGCAGTGAGCTGAGATCATACCAGGCTGCACTCCAGCCTGGTGACAGTGTGAGACTCTCTAAAAAAATAAAATAAAATAAAATAGTAAAATAAAATAAAAAGTCAATCATAGTTCCACAACTAAGAGACAATTACAGTTCACATTTTATTTCCCTGGTATTTTCCCTCTGCATATGTGGGTTTATATCCATACTTTTAAGGGAAAATTGATATCACACTATACATTCACCATGTACAGATCTGCTATAAGGGCTGGAAACTTGTCATTTTCATACAGAGCCAAAAGTTTGATGTGCTCAAAGAAAACTTTAAGTTAGAAATGTTACTCTGGTTTTTATGAATTTTCTAGCAGTTGAGGGAATGGGTTCTTGTAAATACAGTTACTCCCAGTTTTCTTCCTGAAAACCATATGTAAAAAATATATATGGTCTTCAAATGGAAGGGTTTTTTGTTTTTTTTAGCTGTGCCTCTGTGGGCTGAGTGACCGTGACCACAAAATGGCTCATGGAGAACTGGTGGGTGTGCAACTGCTACTGGAAGATATTCTGAGTAGCTATCATGTGACCATGGAGGCCCCCCAAAGACAGCAAGCCACACTGGGCAAAAATACACAGGTATTCTTGGGGAATCATTTCCATATTGACCAGTACTGTATTGGACTGAAGGACCTCTCTGTTGGGGAGTTGGTCCGGGGAGTCATGTTTTCCCACAGCCTCTCTCAGTAGGTCCCAGGACTGTGCCAACACCACCTGGCAGCAACAGTGGAGCAGGGGTAGCCACTGCAAAGCATTTTCTAAGTTCCATGATTATGGTATATCCATCTATTTTAATTTTAAAAATACGACAAAAGTTGTGGGAGGTCTATTGAAACCAAATGAAACAAAAACACCAACTGGATGCTTTCTTTGTGAGTCATACATCTAGAAGTGGAGTTGGAAGGGCCAGAGGGGTCTGGTAGCCCCAGGTGGAAATCTCAGGCCTGGGCTCTTGTCCTCATCACTCAACTACTGGCCTATGGACTCCTGGGCAGGCACTGCCTCCTCTGGGTTTATCACTCTCAAGCTCTAAGGTGCAAGAGCCACTAGCCCTCCTAGTATCACGACTTTAAACAATTTTGCATGTATCCAGGAACTAGGCAGAGACAATGTTTGGATGCCAGACAAACTAGCTGGTGCCCCTACTTGAAGAGCTTTTCTGTCCGAGCCAAACTTTCTGAGCAATGCCTAAACCCAACATCTCCATTTTCTTACCTTCCTGACACTCCTTGAAGCACTGCGGTCTGTCTTCCCAATCTTGCTACTGAAACCTCTCTCATCAAGAGATGGTCCTTGTCACTAAGTCCCCTGGGTACTTTCAGTCACCTTCCTACCTAACCCCTTGGCAGCATTTGACACAGAGTCCTTCTCAAAGCCTCTCTGCCCTTGGCTTCTACAGCATGAGTCTCTCCTAGCTTTCCTCCAACATCGCTGAGCCCTCCTTCTCAGACCCTTCTGTAGGGTCCTCTACCTCTGCCAACCCTAAAATTTTTTTATAATCTATCCCACCACTGCTACCAGGGCCACATTTTGACTTCCACAGGCCCTAACACTTTTACCTTTGTGGGCTCTTCCCTCCTCCATGAAAAACCATTAAAAGTTATATTTTAACATTGTGCTAGTACAAAGAAAAATATATTAATATCATATATTAAAGCATTTTATTTAGCCTAAAAGGTCTTTTTTTCTGATTAAAAAAAAATAAAGCATTTTGTGGTCCCTAGGCACTGTGCCTCCTCTGCCTAAGCTGTTAAGTCAGCCCTGAATACTATTAATACCACTACTATTATTGCCTAGAAGTTGAGGTTTGTTCAGATTGCTTTTTATGTATTCATTTATTTAGTCCTCACAATAATTCCATGAGATAGGTTGTTTCATTGTTCTCATTTTATAGATAAGAATACTAAGGTTTAAAAAGGTTAAGTAACATGGCCAAAGTCACATGGTTAATGAGGAAAGAAGCTCAGATTCCAACCCAACGGTCTGGCCCTAGAGCTCCCTCATCCTCTTCTCTACTAGGTTGCTCCATTCCTCACCCTCTCCCTAGGAAAACCCATCCACTTTTGTAACTTTGATGACATTCACATGCAATGATCCAAATCTATATGTCTAGCCCAAATATGAATCCTATCAGACTCACATGTTCAATTGCCTGCTGGATATCTCCACTTATTCCATCTCAGAGACAGCGTTTCTCAAGCTAAGGTCATCTTACTCCCTAAATCTTGACCCTGTCTGTCAGTTTACCACTACCTGCCCAGTTGGCCAAGCCAAAAACTCTGGGCACCATCTTTGACTTCTGTCCCACACCCCACAACCAGTCACCAAGTTTTACTATCAATTATTTTAATATCTTTCAAGTTTGTCTTCTTTCTCTGTTCCCCCACAGTACCCACTTCTATGAGTCCAAACCATCATCATCCCTGATCACTAGACTATGATCTTGACCTCCAATTGGATTCAATACACATACTCTCACCTCCTTCCAATCCATTCACCAGGGTAATATTTTTAAATGCAAGCCTGATTATATCATTTCCTTCACTATAACTCTTCAATGGATTCCAGATGCCCTGAGAAGAGTCCAAATGCTTTCATCAGCCCCTCGTGACTTGACTCCTGCCAATATTTCTACCCTTAATGTTTTTCGATTTGTCAAATGCACCATGCTCTCTTCGGTACTTCTCCCAAACTGGTCCCTGTAGTGGAAAACTTCCCTCTCCTTCCTCTTTCTGCTTCATCACCTGATTAACTCTTACTTATCCTTCAGATTTCCACTTCCAAACCACTCTCTTTAGGAAGCTTTTTCTGATAATCCACCCTTACTCCGATGCTTCTCTGTGCCAATTAGAGTGCTTCTGGTGCAAGTAACAGGTTGTTCCATTAGCTATAACTTAAATTAGGGAAGCATATTAATCCTCCATAATAAGAAGTCTAGAAGGAGGCAGTTCAGGTTGGTGTAGCCCCTTGACAGTGACTTCAAGGACTCAAGCTCTGCCATTTAGGTGTGTTGGCAAACATCTCCCTCCTGTTTGTATGATAAAAACAGGAACAAAAAAGCTTTCTCCTTGGAGATCTATCTTTTTATCAAGGAGGGGAATATTTTCTAGAAGCCCCCCCGTTAGATTTTCCTTGTGTCTTTTTACCTAAACTGAGTCACAAGTCCACTTGGGGCCAATTAGTGGAAAAAGAAGTGGTTTTGTATGTGCCATCTACATTCCACAACATAATTAGATCTTCACCCAGTGTGATCATTTGCAAAGCTGAGTATAGACCAAATTGTGCCAAGATAAAAAAACATGCTGGGCCCTCAGGTCCTTCTGTTTGCCATTTTTTGGCCCTATCTGTGATGGATTACCATCTTTTCCTGACATTCCCCACCATCCTCCACCTTGTTATTTATCTTGGCTCCTGTTCCTTCTCTTGTCTGTTAAATTAAAGCACGTAGGTAGAAAAGACTTCTCATCATATGAACATATTAACAAACAAGTTTGCTTTAAAATTATTATTTATTTTAATTAACTTTATTTCATGTGTTTTTATTTAGGAGTATTTAGCTATTCATAGACAATAAGAAGCAGTAGAATTTATACTGCCCTGAGAGTCAGGACTCCTGAGTTCCTACCCCAGTTATGCGGCAAGTTTTTTGATCTCACTAGGCCTCAGTCTCCAAAGCTCCAAAGTAAAGGTGATGAATTGGCTCAGGGCTTTTAAAATTGTGGTCCAAGGAGCCCTGGGGTTCCTCAAAGACACCTTGGGGCTTCTTGAGCTGGGGAGCGGGGGCAGCAATTACATGGCCTCCAGGCTGTCCCCTTCATGTCACCATGCTTGGCCTTGGTCTGTTGAATATTTGGGCCAGTGTGTAAGAATTCATTTGATGAAAGAGCTCTGAGGATAAAATAAAATCTGGAAATCTATACACTAGCTGATTGTTGGGGAGGCAGGCTACAAGACTGAGGAGTTACCAGCAGTCTACAGGAACTCACTCTCTCCTGGGTTTTGCTTATCAATTCTTCCTTGGACAATTTGACCAATGCTCTTCCTGGCAGGCAGGCTTTTCCTTAGATATGTTAATACCACTGCTCTAGGTTGCAATTATACCAGGTTGTTCTTCCTGTTTCTAGCCAGGAAACTTGAGTGTCTCGGGTACTGTCACCTAAATGCTCTCTAAGGCTCTTTTTATCATAACATCATGGGATTTGCCGTCCTGGTCTGCCAAGAAGAGCTCCTTTTTCTGTGACTGAGACACTGTGGACAGGCAGTGGGCCTGAATCTGGTCCTCATTTTGTTCCTCACTCTGGGTGACCCTGGCCCTCAGACCACTGGCTGCAGGACAGCAGGACAAACAAGGACCCGAATACCTTGTTTCCTCCACATCCTCCAGGGCTCATAGCAGCCCCTCCACAATTATTTACTTAAGGAAAGCACTAATGAATAAATGAAGAAATCATAATTTTAAAGTAATCTTTCTTATTGAATGATAAATTCTAATTAAGAGAAATGTTTCCTGTTTAACTTCTAAAAGATGAGAAGAAACAGGAGGTAGGATAAACTTAAGTTTCCATTTCTTTACCCATAAGATGGGTAAAATCATCAGTGGAAGGTTACTTCATGGCTCCACCGTGATGGGAATTTTAATCTCAGGTGTATTGAAGAGCACTTTCCAGAATGCAGAGGGAAAACACAAAAGGCTCAGTTTTTCAAAGGCAGATAAAATGTTAGTATGCAAGTAAGAGAGTTTTCAAAATAAATGGTTCCAGACCCAAGCAGAAAGCTGCAGTTGAGGCATTCCTATCCTTTCCATAAACTGTTCATGAAGGATGGTCAACCTCTCTCAACTCTACATGTGCTGTGGGCCTGTAAACCATTCCTCCTGGGGAAAAAGTTAATTCTCCAAAGACTTTGTTTTGCACAAGCTGCATGTAAAAGGTTAGCCTGTGTTGGTCCATGATCAGTAAAGAAGGATTTCCGTAATGTTTTCAGCCAGATTGGTCCAAAGTGCCAGGATTCAGAAGTCAGTACTGAAGCAGCCCAAAGACCTCCGAGCTGCTGGAGGGCCCGTGTGATGCGGTGATGTCCTTTGCTTTGCTGAGATCATTTCTGATACTGTGGAAGCAGCTGGAAGTGCTAAAGGAGCACTGGGGCCAACTCAAGCTGCAAGGCCAGGATATCAACTGTGTCTCTCTCCACAAACGGTTTTCAGAGCTCTATGAGTGAGTGCTGCTGAGGATGAAATTCACGGCCATGACTAGAACCTGGGGGATGGCAGATTCCTGCCCCTTAATCTGAGGGCGAGATTTGGTCCATGAATCCTAATATGAACCATTAGACCCATAGACTGAGTCTCTCAGAGCTTGCGGCATTGCAGCCAGAGATATACAGATGGCACGTGTGGCACAGGTCTGGGGAATGGGAGGCATTCTAGCAGCTGCAGGCCCTGGCTCGAACGACATAGCTGGCTGGGAAGGTGTGTTGCTTCTGCCACGTGTCTGTTAACAAACAAACATTTACTAAGCACCCCCATACACCCTGAGCCTTACCAAGCTTAAGAAAGTTTGCTTTAGGCCAGGCGTGGTGGCTCCCAGCTGTAATTCCAGCACTTTGGGTGGCTGAGGCGGGTGGATTACCTGAGGTCAGAAGTTTGAGACCAGCCTAGCCAACATGGTGAAACCCTGTCTCTACTAAAGATACAAAAAATTGGCCAGGTATGATGGTGGGTACCTGTAATCCCAGCTACTCGGGAGGCTGAGGCAGGAGAATGGCTTGAACCCAGGAGGCAGAGGTTGCAGTGAGCTGAGATCGCACCATTGCACTACAGCCTGGGCAACAAGAGTGAAACTCGCTCTCAAAAAAACAAAAAGAAACAACAACAACAACAACAAAAAGTTCACTTTGGTATAGCCAGATTGTTTATCTTGTGAAATTATTATAGTCAGTGTCCCTGTTAACTAGGGGAGGTGAAGACTTGTCAATATTTTGAAGAATGAGGACTGAGATCATATGCACCCAATAGGAAAAAGCCTCATGATTTCATGTGGCTAAGGAATGATAACTGTGGTGAATTTAGATGTTGATATATCTGTGAATGGGTTAGGATACTGATGATAGGAAAGAGAAAATGAACGAAAATGATTATCAGAGAATCGAAATGAGAAAAAATATGTTTGCTAATTTCTGTCTTTCTTCTTTAATAGAACTGACATTCTTTACCCCAGCATGAAAGCTATAGCCAGGCAGATGGGGAAAGAAGATGAATTTGAAGGATTTATAGTAAATAATCAGTCTGTTCTTCCCCCCAGTGGAGCCTCAGAAATTGAAATAAAAACTCACCAGGTATGCAGGATATATTTTAAATTTGCCTTTGAAAACGTCCTTTATGGCATTAGCATGTAAAACTACAGGCATACCAAAATGGTATTTTTTCTAAGAAGCTAAGTGTAAATTGCAGGGTTGTAAATCATTGAATGGGCTGGAGGGAGGGCAGGACTAAGTATTTAAAGGCATGTGGTGCTTCAATGAAGCAAATTACTACCCTTAATGTCCCTGTTCTATAAGTCTGGAATTTTATCATTTTGATTTTCCTCAAATTGATGTGTACCTTCATAAGAATGATCATAGAAAACATAACCATTATCTTAAGCATAAAATTTAGCACGCAAGTATCCACATGGAAATGAAATATTTGTAAAATCTCCCTGTAACTGTTTTTCTGAGAATAAGAAAATGCCCATTCGGTATGTGTAAGATGATCTGTGTGGAGAAGTTGTTTCCCGATTCCTTGTTCAGCTTGATCCTGGGACTTAGGCGCTCTGTGGCTGGGCTTATTGTACCAGGCAAGCAAAGCCTCAGCTGTTTGGTTGTCAATGCAGAGATGCTCATCCACTGAGCAACAAGGAGAAGTAAGCCCCTGTCAGGCCCCAGTGCCAAGCTCACTGCTTACCCTTCTGAGCCCTATTCCTTTCCAACACCTAGGGGCCTTCAACAGGGAGAAACCTATGCTCTGCAAGCGTAATGAATTGAGTGAGGGCTCACAGTTTTTGGAAGACTTTACTGTTGGTCCTACATGGAGTTTTAAATCTTGTGAAATCTTCCTTGGTATCTAAATCAAGTTTTATACCTGAGGGCTTCTGTTTTTTTTTTTTGTTGTTCTTTTTTTTTTTGAGACGGAGTCTTGCTCTGTTGCCCAGGCTAGGGTGCAGTGGCACGATCTTGGCTCACTGCAACCTCCACCTCTCAGGTTCAAGCAATTCTCCTGCCTCAGTCTCCCGAGTAGCTGGGATTACAGGTGCCTAGCTAATTTTTTTATTTTTAGTAGAGATGGGGTTTCATCATCTTGGCTAGGCTGGTCTCGAACTCCTGACCTCGTGATCCACCCACCTCGGCCTCCCAAAGTGTTGAGATTACAGGCGTGAGCCATCGCGCCCAGCTGAGAGCTTCTTTTGTAATGAGAACTCACAGAATCCTAGCCACATTTAGAGACCCCAAAAGACATGAGGTCACCCCAGGGATTAGACACTTTGCAATTTAGCAAAACTTGGTTAAAAAAAAAAAAAAGGATTGTATGTTATCAATGAGGATGTGAGCCAGGAAGAAAAGGTGTTGGTCTCCAGGGAGGTACATCTGTGCCCCCAGAAGCACTAGGGAGACCTAGAAGGGAAGTGTTTCTTCTTTCCTGGGAGAGTAGCTGAGGGGCAGGCCCTAGCCCAAAGCCCTTCTGCAGGAATGTGACATGGGACCCAAAATGTAATCTGAATGTAGAGAGTGACCCTCAACCTGTGCTTACTCTAGCTTCAAAAACTTCTGGAAAATTGTGAAATGCATATGATCCAAGAGGTACTAAGAAAAGTTAACAGAGAGATGACACTGGTTTTATTTGAAAAGTCCAAGGAGAAGTGTTCTCTCCCTACAGGTAAAGTACATTTATTTTGTTACTTCACAAAATAATGTTTATTGGTTTTTCCTAATTACAAAAGCAATTCATGTATCGACATTTGTTGTAAAAACAAGCAAAAACCAAAACATCGGTGCGATGCCCAGAAAATGATATAAAAATGATCTTTTACCCTTGACCCTGTGCAATGAAAGGGCAAGCCTCTCCCCAGCTGGGCGTCTCTAAATGCCACCAGAGAGCTGAGTGTGGCTGAGCTCTAGTTATAGAACCTGCAACAAGACACAAAGCACTTTGGTATATTTCTTTTCCTGTACAAAGTCTTTTTTAAACAAATGGAAACATAGTTTCACTTCAGTTTCAACTCTACTGATTAACTCATAACTGAAATAAAGTTGAAATGAAGGGAAACCTAAAGCCTTTATTATTTGTAACATATATAAGTTATAATATGTCAAATTTGCATATTTAGGGTATGAAGGCAATCAGAATGGTTTCCTTCCATCTGAGGTCCAAACCTGGGGCCACTTCATGGGCACGTGACACAGGATGCAGAGGGGCACTTAGGGTTTCATGTTCTGTGGTCACCATCCTGAAACTTTTAATGGTTTAACTTTGAATTTGTTCAAAGTTACAATTCTAGGTACCTAAAGTGGGCAGGAGGCTTACCCTTCCTGAGCTACCCATTGAACACATGGTGTTGCTGCCAGCCTGGGACCCCTGAGATGCTGCTGGGTACACACGTCTGACCTTGACCCTCCCCGTACCCAGAAGGGAGGGGGACCTTGGCACAGGGAGGGTCAAGGTCAGGCGTGTGTACCCAGCAGCATCTCAGGGGTCTTAGGCTGGCAGCACTGCCATGTGTTCAATGGGTAGCTCAGTGAGGGCAAGCCTCCTGCCCACCTTAGGTACCTAGAGTCTCCCAGGACAGAGGTTGCAGTACTCTTGGGGGTTGCCTTTCCACGGTGGATTGGGGTAGTGGGAAGGGGAGATGCCTGACTCAACTTCTCATCCCCAGGCAGGGCCCGGTGCCTCAGTCTGGTAGCTGGTGGGTCATGCATATTCATGCACTGAGACACAGGCAGGTCCACTGGGTGCTTATGGGGGTCTCACTTCCCCTGCACATATCCCCATGACCAAGACAGCGCAACGTTAAAGGCAAATTAAAAACACCGTGACAGGTCAAGAGAAAGACTGCAGAAGAAAGGGAAAATGTTTATCTTTTAATATCTGTGTGACACTTTTTCCTCCTTTTTGAACAAGAGGTCCTACATTTTTATTTTGCACCAGGCCCCTGCATTATGTAGCTAGTCCTGTCTGAACTATAATATCTATTCCTAACTTTGAATATTCTGTAGGAAATTCATAACCTTTGAGCTAGGGAGGAGTTGTCTGACTACGAACTTAAATTAGGTTTTGCTTTTGAGACAAAGTCCACAGACATTGTAGTGTTAATTAATAACCTCTGTCCTCACCTAAGACATAGTCATTTTATTAGTGCTTCGAGTAACTGAATTCTGTAAACAGGGTGCTGTGCAATGAAAGTGTGAGCCTCTCCCCAGCTGGGCGTCTCTAATGCCACCAGAGAGCTGAGTGTGGTTGAGCTCTAGTTACAGAACATTCAACAAGACACAAAGCGCCTGTTGTTTGTGCTGTGTTTGCTGCATCCAGGCAGCTCCCTTCCGAGTCCTTGGAGAAAATCCACAAGCCTGCAGCAGGTGCAACCATCTGCACATGTTGGGGCCATGGTTCCTACCAGACACCCGGGGTGAGGGGCTGTGGGGAAGCATCTTTGCTTTGTGGTTGTGCTGCCTTGCGCAGGGTGCCTGTCAGCTGTGCTGCAAAGGGCCTTCAATGCAGTGGGGGGCAGGCAGAGGGGAGGGGTAGAGTTATTTTTAACAGTGGCTAGGTTGATATTACCAAGACTCACTTTGGCTGGAGTGTGCTGGCCAGTTCTAAACTCTTGTTTGATGCTATACTTATAAGACTTTTAAACTCCATGCCAATATCAAATGGGAAGGGTTGTTGTTTCTGGTTCTATTTTGTTTTGTTCTTTGGTCTGTCAGGCATGACTCAGTGTGGAGACCTGGATCTCCACCTCTACTGAGTTCTCCTAATTCAAGCGATTGAGTCCTCACTGTGTGCCAAGGTGCTTTGGTATACATTTCTTCAGTGTCATCTTCCTGAGACCTCTGTGGGTTTGGTGCCTTCAAAGAAGGCAATAACATATTGGAATCCCCACCTACCTACTGTTTATCTTGGCAGCAAGAAGTAGCCATAGTGGACAGGGCTTCCACACAAGGGCCGCCTCTTCATGCAGAGATCACCCTTTGTGGTCAAGGTTAGCTTGGGGCTGGAGGTTTTTCCAGAGGAAGTTAGGAATGGAGAGTATTGAGAACCAGAGGGACAGTAAAAGCCCTTATCCTTTTCCTCAGGGTCTTCTCCTTCCCTGTGGGCTGACTGACTCTGGTGTTTACATTTACATCTGCCAAAAAGAAACCCTGAGCCAGGTATGGTGGCTCACTCCTGGAGCCGAGAGGCACTCTGGGAGGCCGAGGCAGGCGGATCACTTGAGCTCAGGAATTTGAGACCAGCCTGAGCAACATGGTAAAACCCCAACTCTACAAAAAATGGAAAAAAATTAGCTGGGTATGGCAGTGCACACCTGTAGTCCCAGCTGCTCAGGATGCTGAGGTGGGAGGATTGCTTGAGCCTGGGATGTTGAGGCTGCAGTGAGCCAAGATCGTGCCACTGCACTCCAGCCTGAGTGACAGAGTGAGACTCTGTATCAAAAAAAAAAAAAAAAAAAAGGAATCCTGGAATACTTCTCTCCCTCTCCCTCCTTCCTTCCCCCTCACCTTGTCTTGGAGCTTGATCATACAGCTTCTGAATGAGTTTCCAGTTTGTCATTGAGCCTCTGAGGATGTGGCATCCAGACCTGGCCCTCATACTAGGTCTCAGTGGCTGAACTAGTAGTCCCCTGAAAACTATCTAAAGTGGATCCAGACATCTTTGTTCAGCCCCGGGGCTTATCTTAGCAGAGATGGCCCCATTGGTTCACAAAGATTCTGCCATCCCTCATCTTTGATGTTTTGGCATTGCAGTGATTTTTAATTGATTTTCTAATTTTCTCTGAGCAGTTATAAGGCCAACAGTGTCCAAAGTGGAATGCATATATCCCAGGGGTGTGGGAAGAAAATATTAAAACTTCTAAATAGATTAGAGCCATATGTAAGGAGTCACATGCCACACTCTACACTGAGGTGTCCTGAAGTGACCATGGGCAGGCAATCCACAAGTAACAAGAAAATAGTAGAGGTGACACTGCTAATCCTAGTGCATGTTTATCCTCAGCCACATTATGAGGTCATAAAACATAATCTAATCATATCTGATAAGAAGAGAGACAATACATTTTTCTCTCTTTTTTTTTTTTTAGAGATACAATCTCACGCTGCCACCCAGGCTGGAGTTCAGTGGTGCCACCATAGCTCACTGCAGCCTTGAACTCCTGGGCTCAAATGATCCTCCTACCTCAGCCTTCCAAGTAGCTAGAATCACCGGTGCACACCACCATGCCCAACTAATTTTTAAAAATTTTTTGTAGAGCCATCCTCTTGCTATGTTGCCCAGGCTGGTCTTGAACTTTTCAAGTGATCTTCCCACCTCTGCCTCCCAACGTGCTGAGATTATAGGTGTAAGCCACCTGCCTACCAGACAAAAAAAATTGTAAAAGGTCAAGGAAACTATTGGGAATGCGGATTGAGATCCATTCTCATTGTTGATGAATCCTCCCCTAAGTATATCATGCTTTGTGATATTCGCTATGGGTAGTATTGTAGTTATAAATACATATAAATAAAATAAAATATAAAAATATAATAATATAGGATAATAAATATAATCAAAATATAAGTGTACATATATTAAAGGTGAGAGATGAACAAACGTTTTGCTTCAAGAGACAGTTCTTACAAGAGCGTCGTGTCAGCCAGCACTTCCCCAGCAGTGCCATGGAACACAAGTTCCTCAAGATACTACAGCCGCAGTTCTCCCAGCCCTTCTTCGCTAACAGGCTTCTGGGTTACCTGACGCTTTCCGTTCTCCTGGTAACATGAGCCAGCAAAGTGCTCACTAATCACAGTCTTTGGGTTGCATGTGTTTTACCTAGCATCGGTGATCATTGTTTGCTCCAAACCTGTTTGTGCCAGTTTTAACTGTCATTGTATTGAGATAATTTAATTAAAAACTATGTAAACCAGTGTAATAGGAATACAAAAAGAAAGAGATCTGTTGATTCTAGAAAAACTAAATTGAAATTGATCATCTGTAGCACATCTAGTCAGTGGAACATTAAGCATTTAAAAGAAATGAGCTGTCAAGCCATGAAAAGACATGGAAGAAGCTTAAATGCATATTACTAAGTGAAAGAAGCCAATGTGAAAAGGCAACATATTTTATGATTCCAAATATGACATTCTGGAAAAGGCGAAACTATGGAGAGAGTAAAAAGATCAGTGCCTGCCACCGTTTAGGAGGTTAGGAAGGAGGAATAGGCAGAGCACAGAGGATTTTGGGGCAGTGAACCTATTCTGTATGATACTAACATAGTGTATCCATGTCATCATATGTTATCCAAGCCCATAGGATGTAGGACACTAACAGTAAACCATAATGCAAACTATAGGCTTTGCATGATAATGACATGTCATTGTAGGTTCATTGACGGTAACAAATGCACCCTCTGGGGCAGGACGTTGATGGTGGAGAATGTGTGTGAGGACTGGGAGCTTATGGGCACTCTCAATACATTCCCCTCCATTCTGCTATGAACCTGAAATTGCTCTAAAAAAATTAAATGTATTTGAAAAAGAAAATAAAGTAAAACGCCTGGGCATGGTGGCTCACGCCTGTAATCCCAGCACTTTGTCTTGGCCAACATGGCGAAACCCTGTCTCTACTCAAAATACAAAAATTAGCCAGGCGTGATGGCAGGCAGCTGTAATCCCAGCTACTCAAGAGGCTGAGGCAGTGAGCTGAGACTGCGCCATTGTGCTCCAGCCTGGGCAACAAGAGCGAAACTCTGTCTCAAAAAAAAAAAAAGAAAAGAAAAGAAAAAAAAGAAAAATTAAAATAAAAATTATGTTGAAAGGATTTGGAAAACCTGAATAAAAGGCTAGTTGTGTAGAAAAAAGAAAAATTATCAAATCGGTTATGAGACAGATAGCTGAAAAGACTAGGTAAAATTGTGAAATTGTGCAAAATGATGTGTTTGGATTTTCAGGTCTTTAAGTTTTCTCTAAAATCAAACAAACAAAAGTAGAAACTATAGACCAAGATTTATAGAAGAAAGATGGTGCAGAACTTCAGTCAGTGGGTACTTACAAAGAAAAGGCCTAGGCCCTATGTTAGATGACTGGCAGATGTTTGTAAATTTACGTAGTTTTAAGTTAAATAAAATGTTTTAGATAGTACATGTTATTTGTAAAGCATTCTCTGCTTTAACTGACTTTTTTTTTTTTTTTTTTTTTTAACTAACCAACTAACTCTTAGTCTTGATTGCATTGGATAGGAGGATTTCTACCATGTTTTTCAGGGTCGGTGGAGAAGGGTTTTGTTCATTTGTCTTTTGTTCAAAATAAGTTTGGGAAACTCAGGGTAAATAATACTAAACAGTTTCCTCTACTCTAGAGCCTTTACTATCCAACTGTGCACTGTGTATCTCCAAAGGAGAGACAATATGCAATGTTTTTTTTAAATTTTATTTACTTCTTTATTTATTTGACCATAGAAACTTTTTCTCTCCTTGGAAACATTTATTATCAACACGAAGAATTAGTGTTCCAGGGAGCAGTTTGAAAATCACAAGAGTATAAGATGCATACATACTCTGCAATAAGGCTTTCAACCTACCCACTTATTGGGGTGCCCCAGCTGGTTGGGAGAACAGCCTTGATTGGCAGTTGTATGTCTTCAAGTTTCAGTTCTGCCTTGGTTTGGGACCCAGGAACCACTGAGGCACCAAAAGCTAGTGGTTGTGTTAGGGAAGTGGATGTCCTTCCTAGAGGGAGGAGGCTGGGGGGTGGTGTGCAGAGAAGGAGAGAGGGGAAGTGGTTTGGCTAACAGGAAGTCAAAGTTTCCTCTAGTCAAATGACCTGGAACAGAGTGAGAGGAGAAAATGGAGTCCTAACTTAACCCCCAGTGTGCTGTCTCCTTCCTACTTCCATGTTTCTGTCAAAAACTGCTGCTTCCTCTTAAAGAAGCCATGACCAAACACACACAAAATGAGACCCATTTGGAGACAGCCAACTCCCCTTTGCCAGGAATTGTTTCTTTTGGATGGATTCTGCTTTTCCTGGCTCCCTGACTCCTGCCTGCAGATGCAAATGCATGTCTGAACCTGAATTCACGAGCAAGGAGAGAGTGTGGCCCAGCGCTCTGTTAAGTTTTCCCTTCAGCTGAGTGCAGAGCTAAACCCCAAACCAGCTCACTGGACATCTGCCAGGTGAGGGTCCCCATACTAGAAGTGTGCAACAGATGTGGTCCCTCACCAGGCTTATCTGTGAGCTGGAGACCCGCCACAACAGTACCCTGGAAAAGATATCCAACTTCTCATGTGAAATACACATGAGCCCTGTCTTGTCATAGCTTAGACATTTAAAAAGCCTTAAACATCTTAAGAAGTGTGAATTGCTGGGCACATTAACTCTTGGATTTTCCATTTCAGCTGTACTGGGACAGTGGTGATGTGTCTTCTGGCCTTTATTTCCTAAAGGAAAAGCAAAAACAGATTTATATGTTTATTATGGAAAGTAGTCAATTGTTGAAGAAACATAGAATCCCATTTTCAAAACCAGGACTTGGCAGTAAATAGCACAAGTACAAATACCAAAGGCTCTGGCTCTGTTGTGCCCACATTTCTGGGGGGACTGTGCTAGGTGTTTTGTCTTGGGAGCACTGAGCCTCCTGTCAGTAAATTGAGTGTGCAGGTAGGAAGTCTCATCTGAAATTAGAAACAGCTGGGGCGGGAGCAGGCTGGCAGGTGTCCCTGCTGATGACCAGCACCCCCCATTAACAGAAAATGGAGCGAGGTGGAGCCTGGCTCCTAAGTCCAACTCCATAGATCGCTTCCCTTCAGTATTCCCCTGGGACCACCACGAGGAGGTAGGCACTATCCAGCCAGTTCTTACCAATATAATTAACATGCACATGTGCTTTTGCTCTTCCATGTGGATGGAAGTCAAGCAGTGTTGACATTCTCACATCGTTCCACCACTGTCATGTTATTTTTAAGTATCTTATTTTTAACAGATAATATATGCACATGGTTCCAAATTCAAAATGATGAAAAATATACATTTAGAGTCTTGTTGTCACCATGAACCCCCTTGCACCCTAGTCTGCCACCTGTATGTAACCACTTTCATTAGTTTTCTGTATGTCCTTTCAGTGCTGCTTTGTGCATATATTCATTCTTTCATTCAATAACTATTCAATAAATATTTACATTCTTTCATTACAGGAACTATTCCATGTCCTAGGCTACTATATTTTAGGAAATACTTTAGGAATATATTCTCCCTTTCATTGAGTTTATAGTCTAGGAAGGGGCAGACAACAAGCGATAACATAAGAAAAGAGAAAATAATGGAGTAAGGAAGGGTGGTGTTGCGGAGGTTTGGAGGGGGCCCATTGCAATTTTAAATAGGGTTATTAGGGTAGACCTCACTGAGTGAGTGATGTTTTGAGCAAAAGTTTGAAATAAGGTGAGGAATTGAGCTATGAGGGTATCTAAGTGAAGAGCATTCCAGAAAAGGAACAAGCCCTATGCAGAGCATGCCTACTATATTCAAAGAATAGCAAGGACCTAAGTGTGGCTGGAGTGGAGACCGCGAGGGAGAGAAAGTAGTAAGCGTTGAAGTCAGAGAGGGAGGGGAGGGGGGCAGACCATGCAAGGCCTTTTGAGGCTTTTTTGTTTGTTCCAAGTGCAGTGGGGACCAAGTCTCAGATTTTGAGCGTCATGATCTGGCTTATATTTTGACAGAATCTCTCTGGCTAAGGTGTGGAGAATAGGCTGTGAAGGAAGAAAGGGTGAAAGTAGAAAGAAGCTGGTGTGGAGGTTATTGCAATAACTGAAGAAAGGAGTGATGGTGGCTCAAAGTTGGGAGCAGTGGAAATAGTGAGTGGTCAGACTCTGGGCTTATTGTGAAGTAGGCACTAATGGGTTGAGTATTGTTAGGTGTGTGAGAAAGAAGAACCAATTATGACTCCAGCGTTTTCAGTTGGGAAGATAGAATTTCTAACAGCTGAGAGGAAAACTGTGAAGCAAGTTAGGGAAGGAAGATTGGGAATTTGATTATGCACAAATTAAGTTTTAAATGCCTTTTAGACATCCAAGAAGACATGCCAAGTGAGTATTGGATCTAAATTTGGGAGTTGTCAGGATATGAATGGTATTTAGCTGTGAGACGAGATGAAAACGCCAAGGGAGTGAATATATATAGAAGTGAGGAGGTGGACCACGGCTGAGCCCTGGGACACTCTAATGTTAACAGCTGGGGGTGGTGGGGGAGGAGAAATAGCAAAAGACATCTAGAAGGAATATAAAGAACAAACGTTGAGTTAGGAAAACTAGGGCACCGCAGTGTCCCAATGCCTAGTGAAGGAGATTTCTCAAGCAGGAGGAAGCGACAAATTGTGTGAAATGCTGCTGGTATTTGAGTAAAACCACTGGCTTTAGCCACATGAAGATCACTGGTGTTCGTGACAAAATCAGTTTCAGTGCAGTGGTGGAGGTGAAAACCAGGTAAGTGGGGTTAAGAGAGAATTTGTAAGACGTCAAAGGCAGTTTAAGTATAGACTTCTCTTTCTGGGAGTTTTGCTACAAAAGGGTACAAAGAAATGAGGCAATAGCTGATGGGTGAAGTGGGGTCAAGAGAAAGGTTTTTATGAGATGGGAGAAATAACGTGTACTATTGTGAGTGATCCAGGAAAGAGGGGAGAAACGATGATAGAGAAGAAAGGGGAGTTTCTGGGGTAGTAATCCTAGTAGGCTTGAGGGGATATCCTCCTCCTTTATTATCATTGTAGTTATCTCTCTTATAAAATGTGGCATTTTATGGCCACTGTTCTGCACCTTGCCTTTTTCATTTAACAATCTGTGCTTGTTTTCATAACAGTATATGGAGAATTTTTCTTTTTTTTACGGCTGCATACTATTTCACTGGAAGGATATGCCATAGTTTTAAGTACGCCCTGAAGGGTGGACACTTGTGTGCTTCCAAGCTTTTGCTGCTATAACCAATGTTCCTCTGAATAACTCTGGTTATTTTTTTTTTAATTTTTATATTTTTTCAATTTTATTTATCTTTTTCATTGCAGAGACAAGTGAACATTTATTTTTGTGCCTTTCTTCCTATGTGTATTTCAAGTCTTTTTCAAAACAAGGCCCCAGGAATCTCTAGATTCAATTATGTCCCTGGGCTTGGCCGAGTGCTGCAGGAGTCTTAGGGAGCCTTGTACAGAGGCTAGAGTTACTCATTTACCAACATTAAACCCTGGGATAGACAATGCAGCAAAGAAGGACGCCTTCCTCCATGGAATGTGCTGATTTCAGATGGGGCAGCAGCCAATGTAGAAAATACTAACATTTTTTCTTGGAACTGGATTGTGATGAGAGGTGCTTGCCATGAACATAAGCTACTATCTTTTGTTTTTTGGGTTGGTTTTTGTTTTGTTTTGTTTTTTGAGACGGAGTTTTGCTCTTGTTGCCCAGGATGGAGGGCAATGGCACAATCTTGACTCACTGCAACCTTCGCCTCCCAGGTTCAAGCAATTTTCCTGCCTCAGCCTCCGGAGTAGCTGGGATTACAGGTGTGTACCATCATGCCCAGCTAATTTTTGTATTTTTAGTAGAGACAGAGTTTCTCCATGTTGGTCAGGCTGATCTTGAACTCCTGACCTCAGGTGATCTGCCTGCCTCAGTCTCCCAAAATGTTGGAATTACAGGCATGAGCCACCGTGCCCAGCCAGCTATTGTCTTTTCTTTGGCGCTTCCTTTCCAGTTTTTGAAGATAAAGCAGGAAATAATCTTCTCTGAAGATACTTGATAAAAATTCCCAAAAAAACAAAAACACATGCTTCCACTTCATTGACAAAACTTTACTGCAGTTTGGCACCTGAGTCTAGTTCAGCTGGCGGATAAGCTGATTGATGCATTCACCCCGATAGCCAGGTGTGCCCATCTCCTTGAGGAAGCCCACTCTATTTTTGGTAGCATGACAGGCCACTGAGAGGTGGAAAGGGTGCAAGAACCATGACATCTCCTGGAAATGCTTCCCTGGGGAGGCAGTTTCATGAATGAGGTCTTCCAAGCAAATGACGCCAAACTTCCCCAGGTGCTCCTCAATCACTGTGTTGTCTGTCAGAGGGATGGTCTTATTCTTGACCTCGGATTGTCCACGTTTCAAAATGAGTTCCCGGACAGACTTCAGATTTGGAAATCCCCAGGTAACATAAGGTTCCACTATACACAGCATTTTTAGGTTCTGGGGGGTTACTTTTACAAAGACACAACTAAAAATTTTCTTTAGGTGAAGTGTTGCAATGGTTCTCTGCACCAGTAAACTCACACTGCACCAGTAAACTCACACCATTAATCCTTTCAATGCATTCAACAAAGGCCAAGGAATGTTTATCTGGCAATTCCA
Source organism: Symphalangus syndactylus (assembly GCF_028878055.3). NCBI lineage: Eukaryota > Metazoa > Chordata > Mammalia > Primates > Hylobatidae > Symphalangus > Symphalangus syndactylus. The sequence continues at coordinate 87,151,650 of NC_072424.2, forward strand.
AGGTGTGAGGTTTCACTTCTAGTCATCTGAGATGCACCTTGTCACATTTCTGCCGCCAGGAACCATGTAGGAATGATTCCAGTCATTTAAACCTGAGCCCTTTTCCTTTCCTCCGCTCCTTCTTTGCTAAAAGTGCCTGCTTTGCCTGGGTGGCTTTGAGGGCTTGATAAGCCTTCCTCTTTTTCAGGAGATTTTCTGGAACCAAAGGGATTTTTCTTTGCTCTTACTCTGCCATCTTTCTAGTGTTGCAGCTACTGATCACGTGCAACCCCTTTAAATTTTTTTTTTTAGAGCGAGGATCTCAACCTGTTTCCCAGGCTACAGTGCAGCAATGTAATCATGGTTCACTGTAGCCTTGACCTTGTGGGCTCAAGGGATTCTCCCACCTCAGCCTCCCAAGTAGCTAGGACTATAGGCATGCATCACCACGCCTGTCTATTTTAAATGTTTTGTGGAGATGGGGTCTCACTATGTTGCCCAGGCTGGTCTGAACTCCTGGCCTCAAGTGAACTTTGTATATGCCTCATCCCATCTGTGTCAGCCATATTGCTGCTTCAATCTTGGAGCTAAAGTTCAGTCTGTCAACATTTCTAATCTGTAACTCTATCTTCTCTCTTCTGAATTTCCTCTCCTTTTTTATCACTATATATTCAAGTTAATTTTGCCCTCTAGCACTAGGAACTTAAGCAGATAAATGTAATAGCTCTTCATTTATTTCTGATCATTGTTTTAGACCAAAATAATTGGCAGATACATAGAAGGCCTTAATAAAAATAAACATAATGTAGGATTAATACTAATATTTGATTTGCGGTTTTTAGTTATGGTAATGGAATATTCCCTGGATTTCATAGGTGCTCTTCCAAATCTTTGCATTAGGAGGCAGGTTAGAGATCTTCCTAGTTCCCACGTCCAGAGGGTCCTGGATCCCCAGTTGCCCAGCCCCCACTAGTTTTTGCATACAGTTGACCTTTGAACAACATGGTTTGAACTGTGCAGGTCCACTGATACACAGATTTTTTTCAACCAGATGAGGATAGAAAATACGGCATTCAGGATGTGAAAACCATGTGTGCAGAGGGCAGATATTTGTATCCACGAGCCCCCCAGGGCTGACTGCAGGATTTGAATATGCATGGATTCAGGATCCGAGGGTGTTCCTGGGAACAGTCTCCAGTCCCCTGCATGTATCAAGGGGCAGCTGAGTTTGGAAACAGCTTATTGTGTCCCATGTTCTGTCTCAGAGAGTTGCCATTTTATAGCCATTAATGACAGCACAATGTTTTGTGGTACTAGTGCCGGTATGTTTTTCCCCCTAGATCTCTGGAAACACCAAGTCATGAAAGAAAATTTTTCAGTCTCAAGACCACAAATAGTTGAAAAATTTATACAGAGATTAATGCAGAATTATCAGGATGATGGAGTAGAGGTATGTATTGAAAATTAGTCATTCTGTTGGTTTTTATAACATCATCCCAAACAAGGAAAACTTTCTCATTTAATGGATCTCCTAATGCTTCCCTTATCCCTAAGGATGATTATATGAATACTGAGGCTAAGCCCAAAATAGAGCAATTGTTAATTGTTTTTTTCCTTTTTTTTTTTGAAACGGAGTCTCCCAAACTTCAGTGTAGTGGCACGATCTCGGCTCACTGCAACCTCTGCCACCCGGGTTCAAGCGATTCTCCTGCCTCAGCCCCCTGAGTAGCTAGGACCACAGGCATGTGCCACCACACCCAGCTAATTTTTGTGTATTTTTAGTAGAGACGGGGTTTCACCAAGTTGGCCAGACTGGTCTCAAACTCCTGACCTCAGGTGACCCGCCTGCCTTGGCCTACTAAAGTGCTGGGATTACAGGTATGAGCCACCATGCTCAGCTGTAATCATTAATTTTTAATTTTGGAAAAAAATTGATTTCCACTAAAGATCTGAGTAATTAGAATATGTGTGTTGGCAAATTTCAAATTTGGTCATTTTTTTAAAGTAACCTTGGAGTTTGTTTATGAATGAGTTGATTTTTAGCAACATATTCTGTTGTTGATTTGTTAGTATGGAAAGCCTAAATGAGGAAAACCAAAATAGCCTATAATGCTGTTACCTAGAAAACATTAAAATGTAGCATATGAAAAAAAGCCAATAGCACAGAAAGCTAGCATTTTCACCCGTCCCCATGCCACCATCTCCAGCTTCCTCTGCAAAGGAAGCCAGCTTCAGCAATCTGTGTGTGTCCTTCCAGAAAAAAATATTCGAATCCATGACAACTCTATATATTATATTAAATAATAATATACATTTAATACATACACACATGCATATACAGAGTCCTTGGAGTTTTGAAACATGTTTATTCTTGGCAGGAAGTGCCTTGCTAAATCAAAGCAACCCACTGAAAAGGCAGGATAAGAGAGTAGACGTAGATATTTGACCATAACAGAGTTTTGAGGAGTGTTAACAAGTGCTTTTAGGTAACTGTGAATCCAGTTTCCTTTGAAACTCAGCCATTTAAAGAAATTTGACTTGGCAAAACATACTTCATTTTTTTAAATGTCTTCTCCAAATTTACATTTTTCCAAGTTCTTCAAATGTTCTCCATTATTTTATAATATACATCTCAGTTCTTATGAGGTAGACAATTCACAAGCTTGGTTGGGGATACATTTTTCCTCAGAACTTGATGACTTACATGTATTAGTTTAAGCTTTCAATCATAAACAAACATGGTACTGGGTACTCTGAGTGGGTGAAGTAGTTTTCCATCCTTGAGATAAGGAAGTGGTTAGGGTGGGGCATATCAGAAAAATGGATGGAAAAATTTTGTGGCTCACCTTATAAAGGCAGGAAATTCTGGCCTGATTCGGTGGCTCATGCCTATAATCCCAGCACTTTGGGAGGCCGAGATGGGCAGATCACTTGAGGCCAGGAGTTCGAGACTAGCCTAGCCAACATGGTGAAACCCCATCTCTACTAAAAATGCAAACATTAGCCGGGTGTGGTGGTGTGCACCTGTAGTCCCAGCTATTTGGGAGGCTGAGGCAGGAGAATCGCTTCAACCTAGGAGGTGGAAGTTGCAGTAAGCCGAGATTGTGCCATGGCACTCCAGCCTGGGTGACAGGGTGAGACTCCATCTCAAAAAAAAAAAAAAAAAAAAAACAAAAAACGGAAATTCTGATACACGCTACAATGTGGATGAACCTTGCGGACATTATTGCTAAGCGAAATATGCCAGTCACAAAAGCACAAATATGCTATGACTCAACTTATATGAGGTACCTAGAGTAGCCAAATTCAGAGAGACAGAAAGGATGGTGGTTGCCAGGGGACAAGAGGAAAGAATAGGTAATTATTGTATATCAGGTACGGGGTTTTTGTTTTACAAGATGAAGAGTTCTGGCGGTGGATGGTGGTGATAGCTGCACAGCAACTCAAATATACCTAATGCCATTGAACTGTACCTTTGAAAATGGTATAGTGACAAATTTTATGTTTAACACAACAAAAACAACAGTTTTGTGACTCAAGTCCTTCTCATTTCTTATCTATATGCTTCACCCCAACAATGCAGTCTTGTGGGAAAGAAGCATGAATGTCAGTAGGCAGAGCAAACCCATATCAGGTACACCCCACACTCTGGGCACACTTGAAGAGGCTGGTGTCAGCCTGCCAGTGTCTTGAAGTCGGGGTCCTCAGCATGCTCCAGCCCCTCCAAAGTCTATGCCTGGTAGGCTTCTAGCCTCTTCTGGATCATCTGCAGTGACAGGGAACTTACTCTTCCAGCTACCCCCTGTCTCCATCATGGAGATGTGCAATCTTGGCTCACTGCAACCTCTACCTCCTGTGTTCAAGTGATCAGCCTCCCAAGTAGCTGGGATTACAGGCACATGCCACCACACCTGGCTAATTTTTGTATTTTTAGTAGAGACAGGGTTTCACCATGTTGCCCAGGCTGGTCTTGAACTCCTGACTTCCAGTGATCTGCCTGCCTTGGCTTCCCAGAGTGTTGGGATTACAGGTGTGAGCCACTGCTCCCCAGCCCACTGACGTGTTTTGTCAGCAGAGGTGGGTGTTTTAGAAACATCCTCAAAATACCTCGTGTGTGCCTGATACTAAACAAATTGTTACAAGGGACTCCAAGATGAAGCAAACCACAGAAACTCAATTGCTGCTGGCAGGCCTCAGGGCTAGACTTTGGCCATAACAAGGCCCAGTGCTTGCCATGCTTCACCCCAGGCTGGTTCTCTTGAAGAATCCCTGGGGTAATCTGCTGCTCTTCCACCCAGTGCCATCCATCATGGTTCAGGTTTGAATGATGGTGACAGAACAGCCCAGTGGAAGGCAGTGCTGCTTATCGGGCAGAACTGGGCCAATAATTTTAGTCTGCAGCTCTTATGCCAGCCAGGGTCTTGGAGAAGAAACTGGCCAATGGTACCCACTCACGCTGCATTTTGACACAAGCATAGCTGACTCAGGCAGGCAGGGGTAGGTTGCAGAGCAAGTTTTAGGAAATAAATTGCTCCAAGAGCCCAGAGAAGGCTGAGCCCATGGAAGCCACACTGGCTGCTTCATATGCTGCTTCCAGAAGGCCGAGTGCACAGGGTGCAAGACCAAAGCTCACCTGGAGAGAGGGGCTGCTGGGAGCCTGAGAACCTCCCTGCACCCCTCCCTCACTGGCCACTCACTGCTTCCTGTCTGCCCCTCCTCAGACATGTTCCCTGTCCCATGTCCCCTGCAGGCACTCTGCCTGCACCCTTCTCCCTCTCCCTGCTTCCAGCCTCTCTCCCCTTGAGCTGCTCTTTCAGCTCAATCTCTTGAGGCCTCAGTAGAGCCCTGAGAGATGGAAGCAATAGAACTTATCTGGCCTCTGGAGATGCTCAAGGAGAGTCCTACCTTTCCCACCTCTTTGATGTTATACAGACTCACCATAGACTCCTCCTGCTGGCCAGGTAAAACATCATGTTGGCTCAGAGGGCATGGCAGAGGGCCACTGTGGTCCAGTTGTGCATTTCTGTGGGTTTGGGATCCTATATCTGCAGAGGCTGTGGTGGCATTACTGTGAGAAGTGTTTGCCCTGCATAAGAGCTGTTGGATGCCCTGTTGGCACACCCATGTCTGGGCACTGATGCCCAGGATAGTAAAGACTGAGTTGCTGTTGCTGGCTCGGAGCACTGGGCCCAGAAGAGGTCACTGGCCACACCTTGCTGAACTCCAGTAGGGTCTTTTGACTTCTCATGGCTGCAGGCTTTCATTACAGTCAAACCAGGAAGTGCTTCCTTTGTCATGACCAAACCCGTGTAGCCTTGCCCTTTCACCAGGAGGTCAAGGTCCAGGGGTAGAATCTTGAGTTCTCTTTGCCTTGTGTCAGCAACTAAACCATGGCTGTCCTGGTGCTTGCTCTCCAGAGACTGGGTGGGGCAAGAAGGGTAAGGGGCAGGTCATCCTGCCCTCACCCCACCAACTAATGCAGCCCCTTGAGGAGGGCCCTAGAGTGTGAGCGGGAGACACTGAGTTCCTGCCCCTCACTGCCCGTCCACTGCTCATTAAATCCAGTATGAGCAGAGGTTTCCATCTGCTGCTTCATTGCCCCTATCTTGATCATATCCTGCCAAGCTGATATAGTTGATGACTTTTTAAAAAGCTCAACTATCTTTAGATTACTATATGCATTTTATTTTTACACATATTTACATAATTATTTTAATTATATACATTTTATGATTATATTGTAGTAGAAAATACACTCATAATCTTAGTGCTCATTGATAACCATTATTATTATTATTATTTTTAAGAGATAGGTCACCCAGGCTGGAGTGCAGTTGCCTGATCATAGCTCACTGCAGCTTCAAACTCCTGGGCTCAAGTGCTCCTCCCACCTCAGCCTCCTGAAGCTGGGACTACAGGCACACACCACCATGCCCAGCTAGTTTTTGTATTTTTTTTTTTTGTAAAGGTGGGGTCTCACTTTGTTGGCCAGGCTGATCTCAAACTCCTGGCCTCAAGCAATCCCTCCTTGGCCTCCCAAAGTGCTGGGATTACAGATGTGAGCAACAGCGCCTAGCCTCCACTATTATTATTTTGACATATTTTCTTCCAAACTTTATTTATAACATTTTTCTATTCATGCACTTTGATATAGGTTGGCTGTGTCCCCACCCAAATCTCACCTTGAACTGTAACTCCCACAATTCCCACATGTTGTGGGAAGAACCCAGTGGGAGGTGATTGAATCATAGGAGTGGGTTTTTACTGCACTGTTCTTACCATAGTGAATGAGTCTCACAAGATTTAATGGTTTTAAAAACAGGAGTTTCCCTGCACAAGCTCTCTTTCTTTGCTGCCATCCATGTAAGACGTGACTTGCTCCTCCTTGCCTTCCACCATGATTGTGAGGCCTCCCCAGCCATGTTGAACTATAAGTCCATTAAACCTCTTTCTTTTGTAAATTGCCCATTCTCAGGTATGTCTTTTTCAGCAGCATGAAAATGGACTAACACACACTTTTTTTTTTTTTACAAAATAAGATTATTCTGCATGACCTTTTTTTATAGCATACTTTTTTGTTCACTTGACAATATGTTATAAAGATCTTTCCTCATCAATAAACATATGTCCATTTATGGTGGCCATTCAGTATTTCATCATGTCTATGAGCCAGATGGATTCAACTCATTTCCATTGTTAGGCATTTTAGGTCATTTCCATTTTTCTTTTCTATTAGAAAAAATATAAAGAATATCTGTTTACATATATTTTCATGGATAACTTTTATTCCCTAAATTCCTAGAAGAGGAGCTACTAGGTCAAAAGTCACAAGCATGTAAAATCTTGTCATAGATACTGTCAGCTTGCCTCCAAAATAGCATCCTGTCTCCCTTCCCCAGCTGCAGCGAGTGAGCCACTGTCCTCACTCCTCCATCAGGGCTCGTCTTACTGCTATTTGCCATCTCTGCTAGTTTACCTCAATAACTTACCTTGGCCAAGCCCATGGTGGGCTTTCCCTGGAGGTCAGTGGAGCACTGGGGTTGCAATGATAGGACAGTGCCCTGGGCCTTCCAGGACAAGCAAATCAGAGCCAGGAGGATCCCCCAGGCTCAAAGGACAGGCTGGCTTCAATGGCAGATGGCCAGGGAGTGGGAGATGGCCTGACCCCAGAAGTGTCACAGATAAAACTCACATTACAGTGTAGGCTGGGTCTTAGACTTGGCCCCATAAACTTTCTCACCCTCCCATCCCTGCAGATAGATACACACACACACACACATGCACTCATTGATGCACAGAGGGACAAACACACTCACATAGATATGCAGGTCCTAGTTGGGTAGGTCTGTCCTACCTTCCAAATATTGGCTTCCATTTCTCTCCAGAACCTAAATCTAAGCCTGCCTTGGAAGGTTGGGCTGTTCCTTAATTGCCACCTATTCAAAAACTATGCCCAGTCTCCTGGAGAAAGGGAATGAGTGGAATTGCCTAGAGAATGAGCTGTGTGGCCCTTAGACCAGAGCAAGAGAAGCCCCTGCCAGATACCCCATATACCAGAGGGCCCCTCTCTGGCCTTTTTCCAGCCATGATCTTCCTCACAAGGTAAGAAATCCCCTGGGCCACAGGGACATATCCACTCAGAGCCCTGGCCTTCATTTTAGACCATGCTCTAAGTACCTGGGACCTGGAATTCCCTGAGTCCCTGGCCTGAATGGGCCTCCTTCCTGGATCACCTTCCCCAGAGTGAGAGTGGACCTCATCACTAGTGTGCACACCCCTGGCCTGGAAGTGGCCAAGGGGCGACTGGGCGTGTGGATGGAGTTTGGACATGCAGGCTAGGATGTCCACTCACAGGCATGTGAAGACCTCACAGCATGACGTGAGGCCAGAGCTGGGAAGAGAAGGGGGTCACACTGTAAACTATAGGTTGGGGACCAGTCCTCCCCAGGTCACCACACTTCAGCATAGAACTGAGAGTAGTCGGCCGTGTGACTCTCACGCCTGTAATCCTAGCACTTTGGGAGGCCGAGGCAGCTGGATCATCTGAGGTCAGAAGTTTGAGACAAGCCTGGCCAACATGGTGAAACCCCATCTCTACTAAAAATACAAAAATCAGCTGGGTGTGGTGGTGCACCCTTGTAATCCCAGCTATTTGGGAGGCTGAGGTGGAAGAATTGCTTGAACTTGGGAGGCGAAGGCTGCAGTAAGCTGAGATCATACCACTGCACTCCAGCCTGGGCGACAGAGCGAGACCCCTCTGAAAAAAAAAAACTCAGAGTAGTCCAGGAATAATAAATTCAAATCTGGCTTTCCAGGTCATTTTTCAGGTCTGTTTTTCAAGGTGGGAGAATTAAACATTTCATTCTGATAGTTTGTTAGTTTGATTTATAACCTTTCAATGTTTCGACACATGCTATGTGGGCTTCCATTGTCCTCGTGTCCCTACAAATGTTCAAAGCTGACCTGAAAGAGAGGCTTGCAAGACTAGAGCCCATGTTGGATATAGAGGAGAAACAAAAGTGGGTCTGTGAGCCAAGGCAAAGAGTGCCTGGGGCCCTGGCATGATGAGGCTGCACTGCTGGAGTGGCTGTGAATAATGAATGCCTCTTTCCTTTCAGATCACTTTCAGGAAAAATCACCTTGAAGCCTGCCTCCTTTCCCTGGGTTGTGATGTGATGGCAAGAGAACGCAGCAACCTTGAGACCTACTCCATGTGCTATGAGCACGTGTTGCATCGTGCTAGGCAGAGGCTCAGCCAGAAAGAGCAAGTAGGTTCCCAGAGAGAGGAGAACTGCAGTGGGGAATGGGCGTGGGCAAGGAGGCTCAGGAGGCACTCAGAAGAGAAGAGTAAAACTGAGGGGGTTGGGATGCACACAGTGGTTCTTATGCCAGAACTGAGAGTGAATGGTGCCCTCAAATCTCTCTGCTCATTGGCTCAGTCATTCTCCTGGGCTCTGGTGTTCTCAGTTGCACACTAGGTTATGTGCTTGGGAGGTGTCCGGTGGGGAATACAAAAGGTGAGCAACAAAGGGGCTGGCCCTCCAGGGGAAAGTGCATAGCTGTCCTTTCCACCCTCGGCAAACACAAGGCACCATGTGCTGTTCCTGGTCTGGGAAAGAAGCCAGGATCCTTGAGTAAACTCTCTCTTCAGGAAGCATGTCATGGGCCAGTCTCACTGGAGACTTCCTTAAAATATGAGCCCACTGGTGGGATGGAAGAGTCAGTCCTCCTGCCCTGGGCTGCCCACTATTGTGAAGGTAGATTGCATCAGAGGTTTAGTGTGATTTTAGTTTATACCTTAGAAAAGTTCAAAAATCTAAACCACTAGCCAAAACACCAAATGAAGCATTAAAATGATGAACAATGAGCCTTGGAGCCACCCCCCTTTTGGCCTATCCCCATTACTCAGTTCTTGGCATCACTGTGGGTACCTGGAAGTCATTGTCTTTTGAGGCTGTGTTAGGCATCCTGAAGTCCAGTGGGGCAACTCACACGGTCTCAGCTCCAGGCACAGCCTAAGGTTCTCAAAATGGAGCTCCATTAACACAAATAGGAGGTGTTTGGAATGTGCTGTACTGACTTGAGCCATGGTTGGAAGACTAAATGTTTGAGTTTTGTTGTGTACTGCTTTCTCCTGCCCAGGAATTAGATGCTACACAAAGAGGCCAGGGTCCACCTGAAGACAGTGCTGGCCAGGTAGGTCATTTCCTATTAAAAGTTTCTCTTCTCCGTTTCTCACATCCACTCTCTCAGGGTTAGCCAGCTATGGGATGCCTTAGAGTCATTTGCTTGTGTCACCCATAGAAGTCCCGTCAGTGAAGGTCCACTGCAGGAACACCAAGGAGTGTGCTTTCACTTTTGGTGAGCAACCCTCCTTAGGGTGCATTTTTTTTTCTTGAGTTTTTTGGTCGCTTTTGTTATTTTGTACTGGTTTTGTTTTGTTCTGTTTTTGTTGTTACTTTGGGGAGTTTTGTTGTTGCTTGTTTTCTTTTGATGCCAGTTAAGGTGCATTCCAGGTCAGACGTGGTGACTCACACCTGTAATCCCAGCACTTTGGGAGGCCAAGGTGGGTAGATCACCTGAGGTCAGAAGTTCCAGACCAACCTGACCAACATGGAGAAACCCTGTCTGTACTAAAAATACAAAATTAGCCAAGTGTGGTGGCGCACGCCTGTAATCCCAGCTACTCGGGAGGCTGAGGCAGGAGCATTGCCTGAACCCGGGAGGTGGAGGTTGCAGTGAGCCAAGATCGCTCCAGCCTGGGCAACAAGGGGAAAACTCTGTCTCAAAATAAATAAATAAATAAAATAAAATGCATTCCAAAAAAGAAAAGGGATGTTTGGGCTGAGGTGTCAAGGGGAGGCCAGTTTGGAAATGGAGGCCAAGACAGTTGAAGTATTTTTCTCTAACTGAAAAGGGCCTATGTAGTGGCTTTTCTGGGGTCACTTATTCACCAGTCAGTGCCTGGCACTTTTCTAGGGCCTTTGAATTGTCCTTAAATTCTTCTGCCCACATTTATGCAGCAGAATGTTCACTCTCTTCTTTAGGTTTAAAATAGAAGTGAAATTCAATACTGATCTATAAGAAACTATTTTGTAGTAGCAGTTTGAAACTCCTAAACACACACACACACACACTTTCTCATGCTTCTGGATTGCAGAGCTCAGTCATGATATGAGCATGGAAATCACCGCTCTGAGAGCCCAACTCACAGACTGGGAAGAGGTGAATCTGAATCTCAAGAAGTAGATTAGAAAAGAAGTCCAAGAAGAATACGAAGCATTAGTCCGAGCTTTGTTTGAGACCTGTTTACACATAAAAGTAAGTGTCCCATGTTGAACGTCTGGGCCACCCATTGGGGAGCCGAGTGTAACAGATTCCCATGGTGGCTGCACACCCAGGGATCGACGACAGAATGATGGGCTTTGTGGTAACAAGAGATTCTTAGGCCCAAGAATTTTCTAGCTCTAAGCTTTCACTGCAGAAAGAGAGTCAGCAACGGGTTGTCATTAACCACGACAGACACTGAATTTGGGGATAATATAGAAGTCTGTTTTTTACCCTCTGTTGACAGTTGCCATTGTCACTGTCTGATTGCTGTTGGGAGAAGAGAGTGTTCTGCTCCCCCCAATCCCCCACTTCCCCAGTTTCTACCACCATTTTATCTGTTAGTGTGACTTTCCAGACTACAGTGCCTGGGCCAGGCCAGACCTTATGTAGGTAGCAGCAGGTGCCTCTGGAGAACTCCCTGGACACATTCAGAATTTGAATCAGCTTCCACAATTTTTTCCAACCCTCAAAATGCCTGCCAGCCTCACTCTCACATTCAATGTCAGCAAAGACCCATTGCAGAAGTGATGGGGCGCGCGTGCACCCGCAGCACTGTGGAAGCCAATCGCTTTCATCTGATGTTTGCGCAGCCGTAAGATAGATGCCCCATTCCTAAAATGGGCCATCAGGGAGACTGGTCCAGCTGACTCACTGGTGTGAATTTCAGTACAACCTACCACCTGCAAGTCCACAGCTTCCCCCAACCCTGTCCCCTTCCCTGCTATTGGATACACCCCAAAGCCAGCCCCATTTGGGTCCTTGCGTCTCTCCCCAGGATTGCAGAGTGGCCCTGAGGGTTGTTAGGTTAACAGGAGCTTCCACCAGTACTCACCTTGGCCTGGTCATTCCAGCGAGAATTTCCTCTTACTTGCAGTGTAAATGCTTACACATATTAAGGGATCAAACACAAAATGTATTAGGTCTGGTGCTGCAGGAGAAGGATGGGCAGACAGTGACAGCTGGAATTTGCTAAGCCATCTTTCAGGTGTGAGATTGTTGAGAAATGTCTTAAGTTCCTTTTAGCTTCTGCCAGATTCCCAGTTAAAAAGTAGATTCTCTCTGTTTCCCAGGCTGAAGTAGTTCCACCAAGCCTCCTACAGTAGGGAATCCCTGTTATATTCCAGGGTCCCACGAAGTGCTAAAGCTTCTGTTGTGTGGCCAGAGCCAGGCTTCCCTGCATGGCTCCCAGCTGGGCAACCTCCTCCTGCCTTCCTCTCCAGGGAAGTGGTTTAGAAGTGAGAGGACACCCCTACCCTACCTCTCACCCCAGAGACACTGGGTGTCTTAGTCTGCTCAGGCTGCCATAACAAAATATGATAGGCTGCACAGCTTAAACAACAGAAAGTGTATTTCTCACAGTTCTGGAAGCCAGAAGTCTGAGATCAGGGTGCCAGCGTGGTCTGCTTCTGGCTGAGGGCATGCTTCCTGGCTTGCAGGTGGCTGCCTTCTCACTGTCCTCACATGGAAGAGATGGAGGAAAAGAAAGGTCTCTTTCTCTCCCTCTTCCTATAAGGCCACAGTTTATTGCAATAGAGCCTCACCCTTATGTCCTCATTTTAATCTTAATTACCTCTTAAAGATCCTATCTCTAGATGCTGTCACATTGCTGGTTAGGGTTTCAACATATGAATCTGAGGAAGACACGATTCAGTCCATAGCACTGGGTCTTCAGTTGTACTTACCATTGATCAAGCTGTTTCCTCACAAGCCATTTAGCCAGAAGCCATCCAGAACGGAATATTTCCTAATGAGGTTTCTGCTAGATCCTAAATAGGAAGGCAGCCAGCCTGACTCCCTCCTCCACTTTATCTATATTTAACAGAGCTCCTCAGGAGTGGCTCATCTGCAGTGTCTTGTCTGGTCACATTCTGCTGTGAGTCAACTAGCTGCAAAAATCTTTGGTTCAGCTTCCCAAGTAACTCTTACCAGGGGCAGTTTGGTCAGCAGGTTTTCTACCTGTGTGACCTTCCACTGTCCTCCTGGCTCAGCTTGCCTTGGTGTTGACGAGGAAGGCACAATCTAAGATGTGCTGGTGTCCAGATGATGAAGCCCTGTGAATAAAAGACAGCACTCAGGGGGCCGCTAAGTGTGACTTCCTTATAGTACATGTCAGAATAATTGTCTGAGTAGGTGATATCTTAATGTGAAATTACTTACAAAAGTTAAGTTGTAGAAGGCAAAATGGCTTTTCTTCAACTGCCCTTCACACTACCCAAATCCATTTTACTTCCTTGACTTGATTCTGCAATTTGCAAGAGAAGCTGGATGAGAATCAGCTTAATTTGATCCAGAAAGTGTGTGAGCTCATCGGTGAAGTGAGAACAGAAGGGATTGACAATATGAAGGACCTAAAGAAAAAATGGGGCTCTGCCAGCCCTGATGAAGGAATGAAAGAAAACCCAGCCAAAGTATGTGATTTCATTTAGCAATGTGATATCAGCGTTTCATCCTAGCATCTGACTCCACCATTCACCCTGTTAGCATTCCAGCCTGATTTCTCTGAGAAAGCATTGCATCAGGCATTGTAAAGAGGGCACAGGGACGCACTGCACAATTGTGTCATCTTCTGGAATGCATGTTTCTGATGTTAGGGTTTGTGCCCTTCCTATGAAAATGTTGGGGGCAGCCTTTCCTGAAAATGAGACTTCTTAGCAGGAACAGCTGTGGGCCTTGGAGCAGGACAACTGCAGCCTGGCCACCCTGGTGTGCAAAGTGAGGAGCCTGGGCTGCTGGAGGCTGGCTGTGCAGCAGGCACGCTTCCAGGCCCAGCTAAGCAGGGCAGAGAAGGTGAGCTCTGGTGGGGGGGGCCCAGACAGTCCCCAGGATGGCTGATCCCAAGCCTCCATGGCTGCAGCTGCCATGGTGTCACTGTAGCTGTGAGTGGCACTGGTGTCAGGTGGCAGGGCCAACCATCCTGAAGGACCTGACAGTTGGTGATTTTTCCTGGGAACAGGCCATGTGAGAACTTCAGGAGAAATAGAAAGGGGGCAGAAGCAAAAGGGGCAAGAAAGAACAGATCAGAGAATTCAGCATAAGGGAGGACAGTGAAAAGATGGAGGAAAAGCTTCACCAAGGGCTTGAGGCTGCTTTGTCAAAATACTGCATATCTTTGGGTTTCATACATGATTATCTGAGGAAAATGAAGTCACAAAATAATAAGTGAGAAATCTGCTTTAAGGCAAATTGAATCCAAAGCGCATATTGATAGCTATTTGGAAACTTTCACATCCTGTTTCTGAAAGTATTTACTCTGATATGTTACCCTCTTCTGAATTAAAATCATGGAAGCAGACTGGACATGGTGGCTCATGCCTGTAATCCCAGCACTTTGAGAGACCAAGGTGGGCAGATCACCTGAGGTCAGGAGTTTGAGAGAAGCCTGGCCAACATGATGAAACCCAATCTCTACTAAAAATACAAAAAAATTAGCCGGGTGTGGTGGCGGGCACCTGTAGTCTCAGCTACTCAGGAGGCTGAGGCAGAAGAATTGCTTGAACCTGGGAGGTAGAGGTTGCAGTGAGCCAAGATTGTACCACTGTACTCCAGGCTGGGTTGACAGAGAAAGACTCCATCTCTAAATAAATAAACAATAAAATAAAATCATGGAAGCAGTGACTAGCAGGAGCTCCCTTTTACCAGAAGTTTGAAAGAAGAATGGATGGGAAAGTGGTTTAGATACTGCTTTTGAAACTAAAAATCTGGAAAGGAAACCTATTTCCTATCTTACTGTGTTTGGGATGTTTACAGGAATCTATTCAAAGTAAAAAAGAGTATTTGCGCATCAAGCTGATGGCAGAGCGAGAAGTGGGTTTATTTCGTCAGCAGGTCCTGGCTCTCAGGCAGGCCCTGGCCAGGGCACAGGCCGACAGCGCGAGGATATGGAAGCAGCAGGACAGCCAGATATCCGAGCCTCAGACCCTCTTCCTTGTTCCCTTTGCAGTTAACTCTGCAAAGCTGAACGTGGCCACCACACTTGGTGCTGTGGCTGCCAGGAGCAGTCACCAGAGCGCCATAGCCTGAAGCCACACAGATGGCACATCCAGGAAAAGATGGCCTGGACTTGGGCTTCCCTTCTCCTCCCTCCTCTCCAGCCCAGAAACCAAGGGTGGTGGCCAAAAGGCTATTGTTCTTACTCATATGCGGCTGAGAAAATATTACTCATAAGCAAGATCATTATCACATACGTGTGTGTGTGTGTGTGTGTGTGTGTATGTGTGTCCATTTCTTTGAGGATCTTTTTGCTAGAGGCTGTCCTGGGATCCTGTGATCTAGGCCTCTGCCTTGAACACAGGCTTTCATGAGGCAAGCAGCACACTTTCAGTTGACAACAATCCTTGGCAAGTAGAGTGTGGTCCAGCCTTGCAGTATTATCCCCCACGCGAGACTCTGTCCTTTCCCAATGATCCATACTGTGTCTCACTTCCAGAAGTTACTGCTGTGCGATAGGGGCTGGCACCAAAATAAAGGCATTCTAAGCCTACGCATTTCCTTACTGTGCCAACCTTCTGGGCATGAATGAAGCAGGGCGACTCTAGGTTTAGAGTGAGAACAGCCGAGTTGAAGTAACAGCCTGGGAAAGCTAGGCATATTTAAAGCATGAAATTTAGTTTGTTCATCTTGGGCCCTAATTCCTCCATGATTCTGCATCAGATGAGTTAACTATGTAAAGTATATTATAAACTGTAAAGTCATCATACAGGTATGAATAATAATATTAAGTATTGACCATCTAGTACTTAGGATAATACTTATTAGAAAAACTTTGGAACAGAACCAAATTATTTCTACCCTTATCCTTCTTTAACTATCTAGAATCTGACTTCCCCAGATTTTTGGAAGTGAAAACAGAGCCTAAATCAGAACCTCCTATCTTCACTCATTGTGTGTATGGCATGGCTCCGTCTCCTTGGTGTTAAATGCTTCCACGGCTACCTCCTGACAAAGGCTCCACGACAATGTAAATGTTGTTTGTGCTAGATATGATTATCTGGTTAGTAAACTGATACATATTATCAAATCTGGGTATTAAAAGACCAAATTATTTGCCCTGGTACTGCTGTACAGTGGCGTGATCGCATGCCTGGCTTTTGGTGTCTGTTCTGCTTCCCTCTGACTGTCACTGCAGGGCTCACAGTGTAAATGCCAGGCTAGGCTAGATCCTGGTGCTCTTGCTGGCACAGGACAGAATCATTGGGCCGCATTTTCTAGAGCCTAGGAATACACCATGTAGTTGTGTCCCTGAGCCCCAAAGGAGGGGATGGTTATTATGCTGTCCAACCTCTCCCCACTTCTGCTGGGAAGAAAGGCTCCCTGCCTCCTCCTTTCTTTTGGTGTTTTCCTGCCACAGGCTCAACTGCTGAAGGAGTTAGAACATAGAGTGACCCAGGAAGCTCTCATCCAGCAGCAGCTGCATTTCATGAAAACATCCAGGATGGAGAAGCTCTTCGAAGATGTGGGGCAAAAAGAACAGCAACTGCAGCTCCTTAGCAAAGAGGCTGAGAAGGCTTCTAAGCTGGGCCAACTGCAGCAGAAAAAAATGAAGAGGGACCTCCACCAGGTAAACCTCAGTAAGAGGGAGTGTCCAACCAGAGTGCACCTGGTGCCCTAGCGAGGGCTGCTGCATCCTTCCCCTGCGTGCCCATGCCTCTCTCCTGTCCCCCACAGCAGTGTTTCTCAACCTCTGTCACTTATAGGCAGCCCAGGAGAATGGCAGCCTCTCTCCCCACAGTGTCTCCCCATACCACAGGTATTGTTGGGCAGGCCATGGTGGCTTGGCTGCCTCAGGGCTCGGAATCTCAGGACCCCTGTAACCTACTGGAAAACCCTGTTTCTACCCAGCTCTCATCTTTGAACTAGGAATCTTTTAGAAAATTCCAAGAAGTAACCTGGAAAAGCAGCAAGTGTTAATGGAGGCTATGACAAGTAGATTTTATTCAAGTGTTTTAGGAACTGCAGAGACAAAAATGAAAGGCAAAAGTGGTTTGCAGATCCAATGTATTTTGTTAACTATACCTAACAACAAAGAAATAGAAGAGAATACTAGAATGTAGATGTGGATTAATACAAGTTTCAACAAAGCAGAAAACAATGTAATTCAATAAAAAAGGAAAAAGTAATTTCCAAAGCAGGCGCCTCACACATATCCATTGAATGAGCAAATCACTGAATTCATTCATCAGAGATAGAAGGAAATGGAAATTGAAAGACAAATTATTGGTCAAGTGTTTTTTTTTTTTTCTTTTTTTGAGACAGAGTCTCATCTGTCACCCAGACTGGAGTGCAGTGGTGTAATCTTGGCTCACTGCAACCTCCACCTCCCAGATTCAAGCAATTCTCCCACCTCAGCCTCCTTTGTAGCTGGGGCTACAGACATGAGCCACGAGCCACTATGCCCAGCTAATTTTTGTATTTTTAGTAGAGACGGGGTTTTACCACGTTGGCCAGGCTGGTCTCGAACTCCTGATCTCAGGTGATCCGCCTGCCTTGGCCTCCCAAAGTGCTGGGATTACAGGCATGAGCCACCGCGCCCAGCCCCTGGTCAAGTAAGTGCTCAAGGAAGAGATCAATAAGGAGAATTCTATCCACAAAAATGACAAAAAAAGATTAAAATTTGAATTGAGTAAAAGCTAAAGAAAATATTTATATAGAAATGGGTAGAGAAAATGAGTAGCTTTAGAACAAAAATTAGAATTTCATATTTATTGCCTGAAAAGTAAACAAAAATATGAACCTATAAGAAAACTTTGGCATCCTAATTTTGTTACAAATTATGCTTTTCTAAAAGCCACCACAAAAACAGAGAAGTTCATAGATTCATTTCTTAAAGGTTTTCTCTAGCTAATTATTTGTTTCATGGCAGAGATTCTAGAGGTGGTCAAAACAAATATTTTGAGGTTTCTCTCAACAGATGTGCACTTTATCATATGTACGTATAAGCCATTGGCCCTTTGTAGAGTACACCTCCAGCTCTCCTGACAGCTCGTGTCCCTGCGCCTACCTACTCTAAACAGCAATCCTCAGCCAGCAAGACCCGAGCCCCTCACCCTCACCCCCGGCCCCTTCCAGCCAGAAGTGGCTTCTTTAATCTATCTCCGGCCTCTGACTCCATGGGCAGATGTTCATTGTCTGACCTCGGAGAGCCTCAGTGTCCTAACCTGTTGCCTGCACCTGGTTGAGGTCATTTATAGCAGGGGTTTCCAACTCCCGGGCTGTGGACTGGCAGGGGTCCATAGCCTGTGAAACTGGGCTGCACAGCAGATGATGAGCAGCAGACAGCATAACTGCCTGAGCTCCACCTCCTGTCAGACCAATGCTCCTTAGATTCTAATAGGAGCACAAACCCTATTGTGAACTGCACATGTGAGGGATCTAGGTTGCCTGTTCCTTATGAGAATCTAGCTAGTGCCTGATGATCTGAGGTAGAACAGCTTCATCTTGAAACCATTTGCCCCCACCCCGTGGAAAAACTGTCTTCCATGAAACCAATACCTGGTGCCAAAAAGGTTGGGGACCAGTGATTTAGAACACAGGCCCTGGAGTGGAACTGAGTGGTTCATACTGCCGGCCCTCCAGTGGTGTGGCTTTGGGCAAGGTCTGTGGCCTCCCTATGCTTTGGTTTCTTCATCATTACAATGGAAACAATGTACTCACTTCACTGAATTTGGGGGATGATTAAATTAGGAAATTAGGTAATTCAAATAAAGCCCTTAAAACCAGGCCTAAAACAGGCATGCCTGTAGTCCCAGCTGCTTGGGAGGCTGAAGCAGGAGGATCTCTTGAGCCCAGGAGTTCAAGCCTGCAGTAAACTAAGATTATGCCACTGTACTCCAGCCTGGGTGAAAGAGTAAGACCCTGTCTCTAAAAAATAAAAAAAAGTAAAAAATTAACAAAAATAAACAGGCCAGGCGCGGTGGCTCACTCCTGTAATCCCAGCACTTTGGGAGGCCAAGGTGGGAGGATTGCTTGTGCAACATGGTGAAACCCTGTTTCTACAAAAAATACAAAAATTAGCCAGGGGTGGTGGTGTGCATCTGTGGTCCCAGCTACTCGGAGGGCTGAGGTGGGAGGATCACTTGAACCTGGTTGCAGTGAGCCAAGATTGTGCCAATGCACTCCAGCCTGCGTGACAGAGTGAGACTTTGTCTCAAAACAAACAACAGCAAAATCACGGTGTGATACATAGCTCTCAGTAAATTTTGGCTGTTGATATTTTTGTTGGGAATGTGAAGGTAGACAGCCTTGGAAACAGGTAGGTAGACCTGGACTCAAATCCTGGCTGTGTGGCCTTGGGCAAGTCACTTCACCAGCCTCTGTGACACTGGGGTGAGTGACCTAACACAAGGAGGTCCTGAGGAAGCATGCTTCCTTGCTGGTATTTCTCAGGTTTCCTAGTGCCAGCCTGGCTCAGGAAATCTTGATATGTTTCCTTGGCACCAGCCTATAGGGAATGAGGATCCTACACAAATCCCTACAGTATGGAGAGGGACTTTGGACCTAGTTTATGTTAGGAAGTTTTCCTAACTCTGGAGCTCTGGTAATCTTCTGAAATTTAAACTATGCTTGGGAGGCCCCCGACATAAGGAAGAGCCCACTTTAACGTTTAGGGCAATACTATGCAGGGGCCTTCTGGCCGGGTATGTATAGGCAGAGTGGGATGTACAACACACGTGGCTGAATGCTTGAGATTAGCAAGTGTATTCACTTCCTAGGGTTGCCTTAATAAATTATCACAAACTGGGTGGCTTAATAGAATAAAAACGCATTCCTTCACAGCTCGGGAGGCCAGAAGCCTGAAACTAATGTGCTGGCAAGGCTGGTTCCTTTTGGAGGCTCTGAGGAAGAATCTGTTCCATGTCTCTTCTTAGTCACATTTTCGTCTCTGGCATTCCTAGGCTTGTAGTTACCTCACTCCAATCCTGCCTCTGTCATCATGGAGCCTTCTTCCTGTGTGCTCCTCTGACTGTCTGTATCCTCATCCTATCTTCTTTATAAGGACAACAGTCATTAGATTCAGGGCTCACCCTAAATCCAGTATGACCTCATCCTAACAAGTCCATCTATGAAGACCCTATTTCCCAATAAGGTCACATTCTGAGGTTCCAGGTAGACATGAAATTTGGGGGGTACTCTTCAAACCACTACAGTATGTATTACTTTTCTGCAAGTAAAAACAATTAGGAGATTATAAACTGAAAAAGCACACCTGTGATCTGTGCAGATGAGATACACTTTGGACCCGGGCACTGTCTGGCTGGGGAGTGTGGGCTAGCCGTGCTGGGGGAGAGCCATACAAGCCAATACAAAGGTTGCTTCTGGAGATGGGCTTGTCAGAACAGGGCATTCCTGGCAGATGCTGAGCTGAGAGCAGAGATCTAGGACAGAGATCAAGTCTTTCCTCTGTTTGAAACTGTCCAGGGGCTCTGACAAGTCCTCATTGTAGATGCAGTGGCTGGGCCTCCAAGGCCCTGTGTGCACTGGGCCCTCACTCCCCTCTTCCTCTACCTATCTGATGAAATAAACATGAAAGATATAACCTTGTGAATAAGTTCCTAGCTATTATAAGGTGTAAGGGATTCCATGGACTGTTCCTTTTTGGTTAAGTTCTTGGTCTTCCTGAAGTTCTTTGCTTCTCAGAAGGCTGAGCTGAGCCTAATCAGGCCAGAGCCAGTTCTCTTTGCAGGGTAGCCTGGGACACCCATTCTTCCTAGGAACCCCCTGTGAACCGAGGAAATGAAAGTGAGCACAAAGCATCTCTGCTTCTCATTTTCCCCTCAGATGAGAAGCTGGCTTGCCCAGGAGCGCAGTGTGAAGCTGGATGCTCTCCAGCGTGTAGAGGAGCTGCAGAGTCAGCTTCACGATGCCCAGCGGTCAGCTGTCCCCACGGGTCATCAGGCGGTAAGGATACCCCCTGCTCTGGCTAGAAAACCCTCCCAGTCTCTGGGGTCTGAACTGAGGAGGGTCTCAGGGAGGACTGAGTCAATAACTATCCAGTGGTTATTGAGTGGGTCCTCCACAATGTTTGTTGAATGACACATAAATGGATAAACCTTAATTCTGATTTACAGTCAAAACTTCCTACTTTAGCACCTTGGAGTACTGACATACAACACTAAAAGGTTTCAGTCATAAAAAACTGGTCTTGGCTGGACACAGTGGCTCACAACTGTAATCCCAGCACTTTGTGAGGCCGAGGTGGGCGGATCACGAGGTCAGGAGATTGCAACTCTCCTGGCCAACATGGTGAAACCCCGTCTCTACTAAAAATACAAAAATTAGCTGGGCATGGTGACACACACCTGTAATTCCAGCTACTCGGGAGGCTGAGGTAGGAGAACTGCTTGAACCCGGGAGTTGGAGGTTGCAGTGAGCTGAGATGGAGCCATTGCACTCCAGCCTGGTGACAGAGCGAGACTCCGTCTCAAACACACACACACACACACACACACACACACACACACACACACACACACACACACACACACACACACACACACACACACACCTGGTCCCAGAACCAGTTCATTGGATTTTGAGACATCTTAATGCTTTGGGATACCAATGACCCCATTTCTCAGTTATTCATAAAGTACGTGATGATTCTTGGGTGCTGGGGGTTTGGGGTGTCCTTGAAAATAACAATCAAAATAGCTCTCTGAGCAGTGCAGGCAGCATGGAGCCGAGGCCAGACCCCAGGATGTCTCTAAACCAGCTTCCTCCTCTATAAGATGAGGACTAAATACATTCTAAGTTCTCTTCTAGATCTGACTATTAGAAATATCACCAGGCCGGGCGCGGTGGCTCACGCTTGTAATCCCAGCACCTTGGGAGGCCGAGGCAGGCGGATCACAAGGTCAGGAGATCGAGACCACGGTGAAACCCCGTCTCTAATAAAAATACACACAAAAAAATTAGCTGGGCGTGGTGGCGGGCGCCTACAGTCCCAGCTACTCGGAGAGGCTGAGGCAGGAGAATGGCGTGAACCCAGGAGGCGGAGCTTGCAGTGAGCCGAGATTGCGCCACTGCACTCCAGCCTGGGCGACAGAGCAAGACTCCGTCTCAAAAAAAAAAAGAAATATCACCAAATATCACTAACCATGATTGGCCTGTTGTTATGATTGGCCATGTCTCCTTTCCTGTTCTGTACATAGCCTGGTGGTTGAGTATATGGGCTTTGGAGTGAAACCACCAGAATTCAGGCCCTGGCTCTGTCACTGCTAGCTGCATGACCTTAGACCTTAATTAGCCTCTCTGTAAAATGGGAATACTCACTCAAAGGCTTGCTCTGAGATTAAATGAAGTAATTCCTGTCTGACACCTTAGTGGCACTTAGTAATTGTGCAAGTGTTGGTTACTATACTTGCATACATGTGTTTAGCCCTTTATCTGTATTTCCTTTTGGCTACTTTCCAGCGTGAATGAGCTGAGGAAACACAGCCTTTCAGGAGCACAAAGTCACAGATGAGATTACTTTGGGTTTACTAAGAGCAGAGCTGGACTTGGTAGTAAAGCTCACAGGGCCCTCCTTCCTGCCTCTGGGTTGCTGCCTGGACCTGACATTGGGAGCTGGTGTCCCCTGCCCCAGCTACTGGTTGTTGCTGCTGCCCCAGCCCCAACACAAAGGGCATCAAGAGCACACAAGGGCCCTACTTTGGCACCTGACCCTATGCAGTTCTGTACCTTACACTGTCTTCTCCACGTGCCAGGGGATTTTTTCCTTCTCTCCCTTTCACTGCTGCCTGCAGCCTAGCCAAGCATCTTTCTAATCCCTTCCTGGGATAATGCGTCCTAGTGAACTGCCATCCATGTCCTCCAACACTTGCCTATTGTGAAGGAGAACCAGAGTGAGGCATGAGGCAGGTGGGGGAGACCCTAATTCCCAGGATTGGGGCGGGAGCAGGAGTGGGAAGGAAGCTTCTTTCCCAGGAAGTAGAGGAGGCGTTTGAGGGCACAGTCAGCTATCACCCATACTGCTAATGCTAAGCAGTAAAAGTCAGCCATATTCTCACTCCTTCCTCTGCTGTTGTCCAACTGGAGTCTCAAAGTGACCCAGGGATCTTCTGCAGCAGCAGCCACAGCAGCATCCCTGCTGGTGCATCCTGCATAGGTGCACTCAAAGGGCATGCTCTCTTTCCTTGCCATTAACGTGATTCCCCTAGGATTTTGCAACTCCTGAGAAATGATTTTTTTCTAAATCAATTATTTTAGAAATGCTTAAGAAAAAAATGAAACCACTTGGCTCATAAAACTGTAAAATGTTGAGAAGAGGCCTGGCTAAAGGTAGCTTCATCAAGGTTTGAACTACTTCACGAGGACTGCTTTCACTCTCCATCTCTGGCTCTGAGGAGGCTGGGAGCAGAAAGGAAGCAAGGCTCTTTGGAAGCAAGATGGCAGCCACCTCTGTAGCTTCCGTCTGTTCATGCTCAGCATGGCAGGAGCAGGGTGTGGAGATGGGACAGTTAAAAAGAACTGGGCTCTGCCTGCACTGACTCGGGTCATGTTGCCAATTTTGAACAAATCGGTGGAGCCACAGCCTAAGATGCCTGGTTGGCTTAGGCCCAGCTTACCTGCTCCTCTACTGGAGTTGAGGGTTGGGTCAGCTCACTCTCTCCTCCTCTCTGCAGCAACTGTTTTAAATCTGCCTTGTCTCCTCAGACCTTCATACACTCCCCCCAACCCCTCATCCTTTCATCTCCCACTTCACAGAGAAATTAGAAACCCTCAGACAGGAATGCCGTCTTCTCCCTGTCTCCCAGCCCACCTACATCTGTACTCTGCTGCTTCTCCTTCCCTCCTGTGAACATGGAAAGGATGTCCCTTTTCTTCCCCAGGCCAATCCCTATGTAAAGGGCCCATCAGCTGCTACCTTCTCAGGGGCCTTGAACTATCTGCTTCTTTTCTACATACTTGCATTTCCCATCCATGCATCCCTCTAATCTTGCAACCAACAATTACTTATGACGTATGTGCCAGGATCATAAAATTCACTGTAAAATAGCTCCCCCCGCCCCACCCCCTTGACGACATATTCCTTCCTCTGCCCCTAGTCTTTCTCTTCCCAGTCAGACTTCTTAAAAGAGCTGCCTAAACTCACTTTCGTGATTCACCTCACTTAATTTCTCTCAGGTTTTGCCATTCTCGACTTGTGGCTTCCAAATGTTGCTCACTACCTCATGGTCCAAGATGACTACTTAAGCTGTCCGGCCAATAGGAAGGAGGAAGGCAACAAAAAGGGCCCACCCCTCTCTTGAAGCTTGAGGAATGCTTCCTGGAAGTCACTTGTGACACTTCTGCATACATCCCATTGGCCAGCACTTAGCCCCAAGAACACACAAAGGAGACTGGGAAATGTAGTTGTTATTCTAGGATGCTGTGTGAACAAAAAATGTGAGGTCTATTTCTAAGACTTAGGGGAGATTCACAATTGGGGGCCAAGAATAGGTCTTTACCACACCACCAGCAATCTGATTTTTCTTTACCACCATTTCATTGCAGTTGCTCTTGCCAAGATCACCTTCACTTCTGTCTCCAAGTCCAAAGGACACTGCTGAATTCTCACTGATTTCGTGTCTCAGCAGCATTTGAAACAGCTGACCACACCCTTCTCCTAATTATTCCCCTGGCACTGCTCCTTGTGGTTTTTCTCTTCCTCTGGCTTCCTTTTCTAGTTCCTCCTACTGTATCCAACCTCTAAACACTGAAGTTGTTCAGGGATCTTTCTGTT
Organism: Symphalangus syndactylus; assembly: GCF_028878055.3. Classification (NCBI taxonomy): domain Eukaryota; kingdom Metazoa; phylum Chordata; class Mammalia; order Primates; family Hylobatidae; genus Symphalangus; species Symphalangus syndactylus. The sequence continues at coordinate 87,176,179 of NC_072424.2, forward strand.
TCTGGCCCCTTCTCCTCTCACCTCACATTGTCTCCAGATAATTGCATATTTCCCACAGCTTTAATCACTGTTTGCTAAGTCTACATCTGCAGCTCAAAACTCTCCTCTGAGCTGTAGACCCATATATCCAATGACCCATATATCCAGTGAATAATGTCTACATTCGTCTCAGGCTCACAAGTTCAACAGGAATGGAACCCATCTTCCTATCCTCCCCCCGTCCTACTTTTGGGGTGGGGGAGATGCTCTTTCAGCAAATGGTAGTGCCAAATACCCAGGTGCTTAAGCCAGAAATTTGGGAGCTATTCTTTGTCACCCTGCAAATCTGGTTAATTCCCAACTCCTACTAATTTGAGTAGCTTTCAGTCTATCCGCTTCTACCTACCATAGTCCAAGTCTCTCGTCACCTCCTTCACTTTTACTTGGTCATGTGACTACTGGGCAAAAAACTCTCTCCAAGTTTTGACATATTTGCTCAAAATTGATGAAGCTGAAAAATAAGCTGAGTTAGATGCCAATTTTAAGCCCTAAATTTTATGAATTAAATCTAGGTACAGGAATTTGAGGTTATAGTGAGCTATAATCATGCCACTGCACTCCAGCCTGGGCAACAGAGTGAGGCCCCCACTCTCAAAAAAATAAAAAATCAAAATAATCTAGGTTTATCCATTGCAACCAGAGATATAATTTAACATTTTAACTTATATTCCAGGCTCAATACTCCCCAACTTCTGTCTCCACATCATCCAGATACTCCCAGCAACGCTTTTTAAAGACTAATCTCAAAGGCAGTAAAATAACAAGATGGATTCAAAGGCCACAGACTGTAAGTAATAAGATTGATTTACATGCATTAAACAATAAAGCCTTACAATTTGATTTCATGGTTTTTGGGTCACTTCAGACTTACATTAGAAAAATTATATATCAGGAGCTTATGTAGATGCCTTGAATCTGGATAAGAAAATTCTGATGTTGAAATAATCCTATAATAGCACCTTCTAGATTACAAGTCAATAAATGGGTGTGGAATCAGTACCAACACCTTGCTGTGTTCCATCTCTGAATTTCTTTTTTCCCCCAATCATCTTCAACAATTAACTACCAGCATCAGACTCCTTATCTGAGTTCCCCAACAGAGCAGAAATAGTTTCGGAAGTCATTTTAAAACACGTGAGAAATCTACCCTTCCAAGAAAATTCTTGGGATGCAGATTAGCACATATTTGAAGAACTCGTAAAATGTTTGTTTTTAGTTTATGTAAAACAACACATACTTCCTCTTCCACTGCCTCCTCTCTACTGCTTTAGTAAATATTTTACTCTTTGCTCCATTTTCTTTCAGAATCCCTTCTAGAGATTCACATATCTAATCAACACATTTAAGAACTCCTGGCTGGGCACAGTGGCTCACGCCTGTAATCCCAGCACTCTGGGAGGCCGAGGCAGGCAGATCACCTGAGGCCAGGAGTTTGAGACCAGCCTGGCTAACACGGTGAAACCCTGTCTCTACTAAAAATACAAAAAAATTAGCCGGGCGTGGTGGCGTGCGCCTGTAGTCCCAGCTACTTGGGAGGCTGAGGCAGGAGAATGGTGTGAACCCAGGAGGCGGAGCTTGCAGTGAGCCAAGATTGCGCCACTGCACTCCAGCCTGGGCGACAGAGCAAGACTCCGTCCCAAAAAAAAAAAAAAAAAAAAAAAAAATTAGCTGGGCGTAGTGGCGGGCACCTGTAATCCCAGGTACTCGGGAGGCTGAGGAAGGAGAATCGCTTGAACCTGGGAGGCAGAGGTTGCGGTGATCTGAGATTGCACCATTGCACTCCAGCCTGGGCAACAAGAGCGAGACTTCATCTCAAAAAAAAAAAAAAAAAAATTGTTTCCCATTACCTGATGAAAAATTAAGAGGAAAAGATTTAATCATTCCTTCAGAGAAAAGTATGCCATTCCAAGTCATTCGATGGTGTAATTCTGCAGCTGATGGTCTAGTTATAAGGATCAAAAGTTTCAAGATTTCTAAACATGCAGTTAAGAAGGGGGAAAGACAGGTTGGGAAGATACCCAAACACCATCTTGACCAAGTGAGGGCCACATTACTAATGTCCACCATTTGCTTGACTCACCAATCTCTGTGCAGTCATCTTTCTTGAAAATGTGAAATTGTATTATATGTCTATGTTTCTGCAAAAGCCTTTTTCAAAAAGAAGCAAAGTTCACTTTGTATGTGTAGGATCACAAGGGCTTTTAACAATCACTTCATCTCCATTTCACCCTGAAAGCTGTAAGTACCATGGGGGTGTTGGTGATCGTGACTTGTTGAAAAGGCTGCTAAGCAGATAAGTGCATTAGTGAAGATTTATTATATTTGAGAGTTTCACAAGGGTGATGGTCTAAGGCTAATTGATGAACATTGCCCTACCAAATAAACAAACCCTACAATGAAATGTCTTGTGGCCCACTGGCCCAGTGGCTGTGTACAATATGGGAACCCCAAGCAAAAAACCTCAAGGCCAGGGAAGGTACACAGTTAGCTGGAACTTCTTCAGATCTCAGGTCTGACTTCTTAAGCAAGGCCTATGAGACAAGTCAGATAAATACTGATTGAAGAGGAATTTATACATGGCTGAAATGTAAGAATACAGTTAATTTTCTAAAAATTAGCCCTGCACTAACACAAATGATAAAAAGTTAAGGAATTTTTAGATTACTTGAAATATGAGCTGTGGTTTCTTCCTTAACTGGAAATGGCTTTCCATTGATGGATTGATTCTTGACCAATTCCCTTTAGGACAAGTGGCAAAATACAGACAAGAAGGCATACTATATGGCCTAACCCAGACTGAATCAATGATCTTGGTCTCATTAATAAGTGACTTTTTATGATGCTATAACAAGAATTATTCACCGTGTTCTTAATAAACACCGATATCTACTTATATTACAGGTACCTATTAAACACAAAAAAAGGATTGACGAAGTTTTCCTACCCAATATGGCAGAAAATCTTCAACTGACAGCTTTTCAGGTTCAAACAGCTCCATCCAGATTCCCATTTAGAGCTGACTGGTGATCGTATCTTCTTTTTCCAACCTTTATTTCTATGAGTATTTGAATGAATAAAAATGACTCCAAATGCCATTAAACCTCTTATTTAATTTTATGTATGAAATTCTCTTGTCTGTACTTGGAAGACAGGGTTGAAGGACTAGGATGATTACATCTTGAACCAACCCCAGGTGAAGCAGGGGTTGGTCCTAGACTTTAAAACCTAAGCATTGATTTGCATTTCTACAAGCTAGCCTTTGCCTCTGGTCAACCAGCAGCCTCTCAATACGAATTCTAGAGTTAGTGGGTAGACAGGACAGCTAAGATGGAGGCCCTTGCTTCTAAGCAGTGTTTACTAACAAGTGAAAAACCAAAGTATGTTAATAGAGATTAACAGACAAATGAACGTCAAAGCATTTGTTTCACTTAGAAAACAAATTTGCCATCCTCTATTAATCTTTTCATTCTTCCTATAAATGCCAAAGACTTCCTCAGACTTTAGTATAAAGTCCTAACCCAAGTCCTTTGTTCAGACAAGAAAATCTGTATTGTAAAGCAATTAATAAACAGATGAATGGAACAGAGAAACATATTTACATGCATAAATTTATATATGATATACATGGCGTTTCAAACTAAAGAGAACATGGAGGTTATTTAGAATAAATTAAATCGTCACCTTACCCCATACACTATAAATTCCAAATGGATTAAAGATCTAAATGCACATACATACACATGCATACATATACACACGACACACATGCACAAACTGATTTTTTAAACAATATAAAAGCCAATAGGAAAATTGATAACTCTGATATCAGAAAACTTCAGTATGATAAAATACTGTATCAGTTATCAACTTATATCTCAGCTCCAAATTCATTCTTTATTGTCTGTTCTGCAATAACAAATATGGACCCTATAAATATTTCCTCTTTGCCAACTGGCAAGAAGTTAAGCTTTGTCAGTAGAGGTTGCTGGAGGGACCCTGTAGGAGGTGGCAGGGTTTTTTCCCAGGTTACCTTGTGCTCCTCTAGGCAGGCTCTTGCAGTGTGCATGGCTTCTGCAGCACCAGGTTCTTGTAGTATATACAGCTTCTGCGGTGCCTGGCTCCAGTGATGCATGTAGCTCCATGGTAGAGTGTCACTTGCATGGCACCTCCTGTGATGGGTCCCCTCCAGCACCCCTTTGAGTAGCTTTACAGTCTCGGTGAATTTCCCAGCCATCCAGTAAGCTTTGGCCAGATCCTCTCCAATGAGGTCTGGATCTCAGCCCTGAAGGGTAGTGGCTGGTCCCTACATCCGCTATCCTTGTATTCTTTAGAGTTCTCTTTATTGCTTACAAGCAGTATGCCAATCCTTTGTTATAGTTAATAATTCTTTATATCAAACTTTCCCTGTTTGAATTACTGTGTGCTTTCTATCTCCCGATTGGCCCATGACTGATACAGAACTGGTACCAGGAGTAGGGTGTTCCCAGAGGATAGACCTGCTATGGTTTGAGTGTTTGTCCTCTCCAAAACTCATGTTAAAATTTAATCCCCAATGTGGCAGTACTGAAAGGTGAGACCTTTAAGAGGTGATTGGGTCATGAGGACTCTGCCTTTATGAATCGATTAATCCATTCATGGATTGGATTTGTGGGTTGTTAAATTAATGGACTATCATGGGAGTGGGACTGGTGGCTTTATAAGAAAGGAAGACTTGGGCTAGCATGCTCAGCTCCCTCACCATGTGACGCCCTGTGCTGCCTCAGGTCTCTGTGGAGGGTCCCCACCAGCAAGAAGGCTCTTACCAGACATGCCTCCTCAACCTTAGGTTTCCCAGCCTCCATAACTTGAAGAAATAAATTCCTTTTCTTCACAAATTTCCCCATTTCAGGTATTGTGTTATAAGCAACAGAAAATGTACTGAAACAGAACACAGATGGAACTTGGGATTTGGTTGGCTGCAACCTTAGGCTTGAACACAGTGCTGAGCCAACAGGAAATTGGAATGTTAGTATTCTTTGCATGCAGTGGCATCACAATCACGTTATTACCTGTGGCAGATTGTGCTGAAGTACCTGCTGAAGCATGTGCCTTTAGGAGCCTAAATTGCTACTACATTGACTATCATGGTAGTCATGTTGACTATAGAGACTGTGGTGTGAGGTGGATTTTTCTGAATGCACTTCAGCACTTCTGGAAGAAAATGGCAAGTCATGACCTTTAATTCTAGGCTTAATTCATGATCTGAAACCAGAGAACTTCCATGATACCCCTAAAAGTATCTCTTATTTCTCAGTCACAGGGATAATATTGCTAAAAATCAAGCACAAATTTTTATTAGGGGCATGCTAAATTACAATGACAGTTGCATTTATAAGCTCATCAAATTTCTCATTGCCATTGAGATGGGCCCTGTGATTTCAATGAAGAAAATGCAATTCCAAAGTAGAAGAGCAAAGTGGCAGGCTTTAACTGGCAAAGACAAGGTGGACACATCCATTATAAAGGGCAATAGGGATGTATCAGTAGTCAGAATCCCTTGGCCTGCAGAGATCTTTGGTAGTTAATGTGTCCCCAGGTATGAAATCATACGAAATCATAGATTGCTTAATGTATGTAACAGAAATTGCTTAATGTATATAACATTGCTTAATGTATGTAACAGAAAATTGCTTAATGTATATAACAGAAAAATCTATAGGTCTAGTAGCCAAAACTTGAGTCACCACAGTGAAGAGTCACAGCCCCTGACCCAGGTTCCAATTCACAGACCAGAGGCCCTTGACCAAAGGGGAGGATGGAGCTCCTTGAGGAAGGACCCTTCACTGCTGCAGGTTCATGTTATACATCTTTTTCCAAACCCTTCCCTAAGGGACCTGCAATCATTTTCTTAAATTACTGTTCTTCAGAGAAAAGAAAATATCCAGACATTTTGGTGGTTACTAGACCCAGGGCCTAAATTAATGCTAATTCTTGTTCCCAAAACACCACTGTGGCTTACCAGACAAAATGAAGGCTTACAGTGGTAAGGTGCTATAGAAAGAGTCATAGCTCAGGTCTGAATTACAGTGGACCAAATTGGCACATGGACCCACCCTGTGACTATTTCCCCAGTTTCTGAGTGAATAATTAGAATAAATATAATTAACAATATGAAGAATTTCCATATTGGTTTTTTGACATATGAGCTAAGAATCAATTATGGTAGGAAGGGATTACTGGAAGCCCCTGGAACTTTCCCTATCAAAAAAGCAAACCAGAAGCAATACCATAACCCTGGGGAAATGGCCCTGGGCATTAATGCCACCATCAAAGACTTGAAAGCAGCAAGAGTGATGATAACCATCCCTTCATCATTTAACTCACCACTCTGGCCTGTGCAGAAAACAGATCTTAGAAAACAACTAGGGAGTATCAGTTCCACATCTTAATGAGGTGGTGATTTCAATTGCAGCTGCTGTCACAGACTTATCTTTACTGCAACAAATATGCTCCTGGGACTTGACATGCAGTTATTTCCTTAAAGCCTTTTGTACCATGAGAGGCAGTTTGCTTTTACCCGGCAAAGCCACAGTATATCTTTATAGTCTTGCCTCAAAGCTTTGTCAGTTCTCCTTCTCTCTGCCATGATATAGTCCACAGAGACTTTGTTCATCATGATATTCCACACAATATCACATTGGTCCACTACACTGATGACATTATGCTGACTAGAAATAATGAGCAGGATGTGGCAAGTACTTAGGTGCTTAATAAAACATACAAAAACTAAAAGGTGAAAGAAAAATCCCGTAATTCAGAAACTCAGTGAAGTTTCTAGGGGTTCAATGATTTGGAACAAATTAAAATATCCCCTTCCAAAATGAAAGATAAGTTGCTGCACTTCACACTGTGCACCATGATTAAAAAGACATGATGCTTGGTAGGTCATTTTGAATTTTGAAGGCAACATATACTTTAATCAAGTGTGCTATTTCAGCCCATCTAGAGTCACCCATAAGATTATCATTTTTGAGTGGGTACTAGAGCAAGAAAAGGCTCTATTGCAAGTTTGAGTTACAGCACAAGCTGCTCTACCATGTGGGTCTTATGATCCAGCAGATCCAATGATACTGAAAGTATCACGGCCTATAGGGATATTGTGTGGAGCCTCTTTTAGCACCAGTAGGAGAATCATGGGGAAGAAAACCCATGTCTTCTGAAGATTACTACTCTGCTTTTAAGAAACCGTTGTCTTACTACTGTGCCTTGGTAGAGACTGAATACCTAACCATGGGATGGCAGGGGATCATGTGGCCTGAGCTTGCCATCATAATGTGGATGTTAGCTAGCCTAGTCATCAACTTGGACATGCAAAGCAGCAATCTATCATCAGACAGAAATGGTGCACAATAGACTTAGCTTGCTTTAGCACGTCTGAAGACAGAAGTAGCATAGCTTGCTTGAACAGTTGGCTCCGACTCTTTCAACACCAACTCCTCTTTCATTGCCTTCTCTCCCTCAACCCATACCTATGGTCTCCTGGGGGTTGTTCTAACCAATTGACCAAGAAAGAAAAAAAATCAAGTCTGGTTTACAGATTGGTCTGCATGTTGGTTTCATGCAAAAGTGGATAGCTAAAGCACTATAGCCCCACCCAAGGGCCACCCTGAAGGACAGTGGTCAAAAGAAAAAAAAATCCTCCCAGTGAACAGAACTTCAAGTAATACCTTTGGTTGGCCACTTGTCTGAACTGAGAGATGGCCATAAGTACAGACTTATACTAATTAATGGGTAGCTGCCGATGGCTTGGCTAGATAGGGACTTGGAAGAAACAGGTCTGGAAGGCTGGTGACAAGGAAGTCTGGGAATCATCTGTGGATGGACCTCTGGGAATGGGCACAGACTAAAGATATTTGTGCCCTAGGTTAATGCCCACTGATATGGTTTGGCTCTGTGTCCCCACCCAAATATCATCTTGTAGCTCCCATAATTCTCACGTGTTGTAGAAGGGACCCAGTGGGAGACGACTGAATCATGGGGGAGGGGTCTTTCCCATGCTGTTCTTGTGATAGTGAATAAGTCTCATGAGATCTGGTTTTAAAAACGGGAGTTTCTCTGCACAAGCTCTCTCTTTGCCTGCTGCCATCTATGTAAGACGTGACTTGCTCTTCCTTGCCTTCCACCGTGATTGTGAGGCCTCCCCAGCCATGTGGAATAACTGTAAGCCCGTTAAATCTTTCTTTTGTAAAGTGCCCAGTCTCAGGTATGTCTATCAGCAGCTTCGGACTAATACACCCACCAAAGGGCATCCATAGCAGAGGAGGCTCTTATTAATCAAGTTGACAAAACAATGTGCTGAGGTTATCAGTTACATTAATTATAATCTCAGTGCACATTCCCCAGCTACTATACCACTTGCTCAATGGGTCCATAAATAATGCAGCCACAGTAGCAGGGATAGAGGCTGTGTGTGGGCTCAACATCGGGGGATTCCCCTTACCAAGGCTGACAGGCACTACTGCCAACTGCCCAATCTGTCAAGAGCCAAGACCAATATTGAGGCTGCAATATGGCACCAATTCCATGGGTAACAGCCATCTACCTGGTGGCAAGTTGACTACATCAGATCTTTTCCATCATGTAGGGGGCAGAGATTCATCTTCACTGGAATAGACACGTATTCTGGATATGGATTCCCTTTCCTGCCCATAATGCTTCTGCCAGTACTACTATCCAATCCACCTACTCACAAAATGCCTTGTCCACCACCATGGCATTTCCCATAGCATTGCTTCTAAGCATGGAATCAGTTTCCCAGCAAATGAAATGCTGCAATGAGTTCATACCTATGAAATTAACATACTCCAAAACCCAGAAGTGGTTAATCTAATTGAAAGGTGGAATGGTTCACTCAATACCCACTTATGATGATAGCTGGCAGATACCACAGTGAAGGATGGAGTTCCACATGACAGTACATGCTTTGAGCCAGAGTATACAGTTCTAGGAATCACAGGGTGGAAGTGGGAGTGGCTCCTTTCATGATTATACTTCTTACTTTAGCAAACTCAAGCTTGCTGGTTTGGCAGTCTTAGTTCCCAGGGGATCCTTCAATCAGAGATACAACACTTGTTCCACTGATGTAGGATCTAAGACAAGATTGCCATCTGGGTTTCTGACGCCACTGAACCAATAAGGAACAAAAGGTGTAACTATACTGGCAGGAATGATCAATCCTGATTACCAGAGTGAGTGTATTGCTAGTACACAATGGAGGCAAAAAGGACTATTTCTGGAACACAGGAGATTCTCTGGGTGCCTGAGTATTCCCACATCCAATAGTAAAGGCTCATGAAAAATTACAGCAACCAAAACAGGTAGCACAGGAGGACTCAAGATTCTTCGCTGAGGTTCTGGCCAAGGGCAAAATAAATCTCAAATAGGGAGTTAAAAGAGGTTGAAGGTTTGTAGAAATGACGGCTATAGTAGCTTTGAATGTTTTCCATTTTCCTCTTGTATTTATTCATATGTTCTAACCATTTTCACTTTCTCCTTCCATTTTAACTTAATATACACGGTTTTAGAGGTTAAATTGACAATTCGGTTTATTATTTTTTGAGACAGAATCTTGCTCTATCGCCTAGACTGGAATGCAGTGGCACAATCTCAGCTCACTGCAACCTCTGCCTACCAGGTTCAAGTGATTCTCCTGACTCAGCCTCCTGAGTAGCTGAGATTACAGGTGTCTGCCACTATGCCCAGCTAATTTGTGTATTTTTAGTAGAGATGAGATTTCACCATGTTGGCCAGGTTGGTCTCAAACTCCCGACCTTCAGTGATCCGCCCAAGACAGATTGGTCTGGATGCGGGGCTGTAGTGCTTTAGCTTTCCACTTTTAGATGAAACCAATGTATCATGCAGACCAATCTATCTCGACCTCTGAAAGTGCTGGGATTACAGGCGTGAGCCACCGCACTGGCCACAATCAGTCTTTTGATAACAGAGCAATTGGTGGAACAGTGACAGAACTTGAGTAATTCATATAGCCAACAATGGATACAATGACTGCTGGTACTGGGCTTCTCGTGTTGGGGAAAGGGAGCAAACGTGACTTATAAGGAAGTATAGCTGTATCTTGTTAGATGGAAATGTAGAGCTGTTCCAATGTTGTTCAGAAGCGTCAAAGTGTGTAGATGGGCAAATGTGGAAGTTGAGTAGCCAAAGGGGTGGACTGTGACTATTACCAACTTCTTGCCTCAGCTCCCAATCCACCTCTCATTGCCTGCTCTGTGATAATGACGCTGGACCATATGACGATTTCTCCTTTTATACACAAGGCTGGGGAAAAGGTTTAGAAAAAACAGTACTTGCAGCTCACACAAAGCTAGGAGTTGAGCCTGGTCCTTCCTACTAAGCCACACTAGAAAGCCTCCTCAGAGGAGTCTGGCCTCAGTATTGGGGAAGCAGCATGATGTTCTGTAAGGGCACTGGCAGGATGCTGGAGGGATTTCTTTTCCTGGCTCTGGTTTGCTCCACTAGGGAGACACCCTCAGTGCCCTGCTCCAGCAGCTCACAACTTTACAGTGGAATGCCACTGTAAAGTCACCACCTTGGATGACTTCCCAGAAGATTGCCACTGGTGTGACAAACATGGATGGCTTCCTTGGCACTCTCTCAGATGGATTTGCACCTACCATGAGCTTCACCCAGAGGGCCAGGACTGCATGCTCGCTAATCAGTTCTGAAATTCAGCTTGAGGGAGTGGGTGGTGGCTGCTTCCTACATCTGCTATCTCTGTATTCTTTAAAGTTCTTTTTTGGCTAGGCAAGGTGGCTCATGCCTGTAATCCCAGCACTTTGGGAGGCTGAGGTGGGTGGATCACTTGAGGTCATAAGTTCGAGACCAGTCTGGCCAACATGGTGAAACCCTATCTCTACTAAAAATACAAAAAAATTAGCCAGGCATGGTGGCTCATACCTATAATCCCAGCCACTCGGGAGGCTGAGGCAGGAAAATTGCTTCAATCTGGGAGGTGGAGGTTGCAGTGAGCTGTCATTGTGCCACTGCACTCCAGCCTCCAGCCTGGGCAACAGAGCAAGACTCCGTCTCAAAAAAAAAATAAATAAATAAAAAATAAAAAAAGTTCTTTTTACTGCTTCACAAATTTCTTAAAATTCTGCAGATAATATGCCTCACCACTGCAAACCACTGTTATAGCTAATATCTCCTTCATATCAAACTTTTCCTGTTCATATTGTGTGGCTTGTCTCCTGATCGTACGCTGGTTGACACAAACCATTATCAGAGACACAAACTTGAATTTTTTTTTTTTTTTTTTTTAAACAGAGTCTCACTCTGTTGCCCAGGCTAGAGTGCAGTGGCACAATCTCGGCTCACTGCAAGCTCCACCTCCCGGGTTGACACCATTCTCCTGCCTCAGCCTCTCCAGCAGCTGGGACTATAGGCGCACGCCGCGACACCCGGCTAATTTTTTCTATTTTTAGTAGAGATGAGATTTCACCGTGTTAGCCAGGAAGGTCTTGATCTCCTGACCTTGTGATCCGCCTGCCTCGGCCTCCCAAAGTTCTGGGATTACAGGTGCGAGCCACCGCACCCAGCCAAGAAAATATTTTTTGAAATCTATTCACCATGGATTAGCAGCCAGCATATTTTCAGATTAAAACAAAAAACCCCTACAAATTGATAAGAAAAAAAGAAAAATAAATGATTCACCAAGGAAATCATTCCACTCACCAGAATATTAAAATTTAAAAACTGTTCGGATATCAAGTGATCTGCTGCTGGTGAGAAGTGGAAAGCAATCTCTGTGAAAATCCTCAGTGTGGAAACCCTATGAAGCAGCTTTCCATGCCTCCATTTCTACTCTGGAGGGAAGTCACACATAAACAAGGTGGCAGGTACAAAGATGGTCCGTAAAACTGTTGCTATGAACTAAAAACTGCAAAAAGCTTGTCTTTCAATAGGTAAATACCTGTGTCAATTATGGTATCCATACTACATATACCAACACAGAAATTAAGAATTTGGTATAGCCCATTCAGGACATAGGCATGGACAAAGACTTCATGACTAAAACACCAAAAGCAATGGCAACAAAAGCCAAATAGACAAATGGGATCTAATTAAACTAAAGAGTTTCTGCACAGCAAAAGAAACTATCATCAGAGTGAACAGGCAACCTACAGAATAGGATAAAATTTTTGCAATCTACCCATCTGACAAAGGGCTAATATCCAGAATCTACAAAGAACTTAAATAAATTTACAAGAAAAAAATCCCATCAAAAAGTGGGCAAAGGGTATGAACAGACACTTCTCAAAAGAAGACATTTATGCAGCCAACAGACATGAAAAAATGCTCATCACTGGTCATCAGAGAAATGCAAATCAAAACCACAATGAGATACCATCTCACACCAGTTAGAATGGCCATCATTAAAAAGTCAGGAAACAACAGATGCTGGAGAGGATGTGGAGAAATAGAAACGCTTTTACACTGTTGGTGGGAGTGTAAATTAGTTCAACCATTGTGGAAGGCAGTGTGGCAATTCCTCAAGGATCTAGAACTAGAAATACCATTTGACCCAGCCATCCCATCACTGGGTATACACCCAAAGGATTATAAATCATGCTGCTATAAAGAACATGCACACCTATGTTTATTATGGCACTATTCACAATAGCAAAGACTTGGAACCAACCCAAATGTCCATCAATAACAGACTGGATAAAGAAAATGTGGCACATACATATCATGGAATACTACGCAGCCATTAAAAAAGGATGAGTTCATGTCCTCTGCAGGGACATGGATGAAACTGGAAACCATCATTCTCAGCAAAACAGAAAACAAGAAAAGAAAACCAAACACTGCATGTTCTCATAAGTTGAACAATGAGAACACATGGACACAGGGAGGGGAACATCACACACTGGGGCCTATTGGGGTATGGCGGCTGGGGGAGGGATAGCGTTAGGAGAAACATCTAATGTAAATGACAAGTTGATGGGTGCACCAAACCAACATAGCACACGTATACCTATGTAACAAACCTGCAAGTTGTACATATGTACCCAAGAATGTAAAAAAAAAAAAAAAAAAAAAAAAAAAAATTTGGTATAGCCACATACACTACCTTTGAAAGATCTCCAAAAAGTGAATGAACATTACAGGATAAAAAAAAAATCTACATTACATTATTTTCCAAAGGTACATACAATTATGTGATTATAAATCCATTAATTGTAAACCAGTTAGTGATTACCTCTGTATCACCACTGAAGGCAAGAGGAGAAAAGGGCTGGGGATGGTCAAAGCAGACTGACACCATATCTGTAATATTTAAATGCGATTTGTTTTCTAAGAAGTATATTTAAGAAAATCTATGTATTAATTGAAAATTTTAAAAATAATACATTATAAACCTTATGTTGAACTTTTTCTTCCAGCTGGGATGAAATGAGGCTGGATTCTTGAATGACTAAGAAACATTGGACAAGGCCAGGCACAGTGGCTCACGCCTGTAATCCCAGCACTTTGGGAGGCCAAGACATGTGGATCACCTGAGGCCAGGAGTTCGAGACCAGCCTGGCCAACATGGCGAAACCCTATCTCTATTAAAAATTACAAAAATTAGCTGGCCATGGTGGCGGGTGCCTGTAATACCAGCCACTCAGGAGGCTGAAGCAAGAGAATCGCTTGAACCTGGGCAGTGGAGGCCGCATGAGCTGAGATCTTGCCACTGCACTCCAGCCTCAGCGACAGAGTGAGACTCCATCTCAAAAAAAAAAAAAAAAGAAATTTGTTTCTAATGTTTACCAGAGTCATTAAGCTTAGCATCAAGTTTTGTATTACTTAAACCAAATGTGACTGTATGTAAGGCTAATACAAAACCCAAAATTCATGATTTCTGAAGTGAATTATTCAGTCCACCCTTAGAGGTTTTAAGGCTTACAGAGGAGTAAATTCTTAGTTCAAGTCCAGTGATTTAAAATAAAACGTAATTTTGCCCATAAAATAACAAGAACCACACTCTAAAGTCACAGCATGTGGCTTGATAGTAATTTATACCAAATAGTTCTTGGTTTTTTACTGTATATGCAATATGAACTAAAAAGGCAGAAAGTCACAAACTAGCTTTCAGATATATAAAAACAAGATAGTATTCCTCTCAAAAATTATTGGAAAACTACAGCATAATTTCTATTGATTTGTGGAAGATCAACTTGCAAATAACTCCCACAAGTATACCAAGTCCTCCCTCCACCTATTACTTCCAAGGCTCTGCTTTCTATTGATATCAACATGTGCCTTAGTTACTATCGGCTGGTCTAGAGGAGCAATAAAAATTGAGTAGAAAGCCCACCCCAAGCCGACTAAGATAAATCCACTAAGCATTAAATTTTATAAGCAAAACGCAGTTTAACACACTATTAATTCAATAAACATGTAGATTTATTTTAAGTCAGTTTGGTACATGATACAGATTGGTTTTGAAGTTTTTAATGAACTGAAATAGAAATGTCTAAATACAGCAGTATCTGCCTGTGCAACAAGTATCTGTAAGGTAAAATAAGGTATTTGATAAAAGGACATCTGCAAGAACAAATCAGATGAAAAATCTGAAAAGGTTTCTATATACCTTCTGGATTTTTAAAAAAATCCAAAAATTAATGGCTCAAGATACTACATTGCTAAAGTTAGGGGAAAAAGTAAAAAGGCTGTGAGTTCTGTTGCAAGAGCTCATTTGTAGACTTGCAAAATCTAACTAATTTTATATTACGCTTGTTGTTGTTAGAGCAGTGCTCAAAATTACAGAAGCTTCAAACTGTTACATTTTCACAAAATTTGCTACATATGTTGACATTAATGAGTGTCAGGGAATTCATACCCAGGTAAATGACAATTACATGAGTGTAGCTAATTTTTGCCACTTTGGGAGGAATGGAATTCTGCCTATTTTTAAATTAATCCTACAGCACTCACTAAAAACTAACAGCCATGGCACCATAATACATTTTGTGAGGTACCTAGAATATTACTAATGGAAACAAAAAATGTGAGGTAAACCGACCTTTCCCCAAGAAACTTTGAAGCCAGAGATTTTAAACAATTAAGGCACTTGAAAACATTAAGTATATGTACAAATGTGCAAGTAAAACAAACAGCTGTACCAACGAGTAACAAAGAAACAGTAAATCTTCATCTTAACAACCTTTAATAGTTATCTAAATGCAGAGTTTCAGTTTATGAAATGAACCAAAGCAATTTGTCGTTTCTTACTATAAAATATTGAAAATCAACTGCGAAACTCAGCCACTATTGGCTAAAGAAACTAAAAACGTTAATGACCTAGAAAAGCAAAAGCCCATTTTAAGCTACTTAAAGCCTCTGCACTAGTCCAATGAGTCAAAGGCAAGGGAGAAGTAATCCTCTAAAACTGAAGAAGACCCTTTAAACAAGAAAACTATAGAAGTTAAAGTATGCATGCTTACTATACTATGGGAAACCAAGAAGAAAGGAAGGGAGAGAAAAAGAAAAAGCACAGTCTATTCATCCAGGACAATCAGTAAAAATCTACAGTAACCTGATCAACCAAAAAATCCTTAGGTGTTGTGAAATTACATTGGTCACTTCTGCTGTCTTAAAACTTAAAATGATTGTCTCATTTAAATAAATGATTCTAAAATAATATGATTGTCTCATTTAAATAGTAAATGATTCTAAAATAATGTATTTCCTTCTTGCCTCACCAAAGAAGTCACTAGTCAAGAAAGTCTGGTGGAAATCCTTTTAAGGTACAATAGTGCTAGCATACTTTTTTTTAAAGTACAAAGGAAAGTGTAATTAAATCAATTTAGCTTTATACTTTTCAACAGTCATAAGAAAAATGTTGGGAGACTCAAGATACTTAGGCTTTCAATTTTGTATAACAGCCTTTAGCTTAAGTTTCTCCGCTCTGAAATAAATTTTCAATAAAATATTAACAGTATGATATCTAAAACAGGTTTACTACTGCTCACATCAAGTTACATCCTCTGACCAATCCTTACGTTCCTTAATGTCAAAGAACAAATCATAGACATTAAGCTAGAGCTTACCTTTCACTGTCTTCTAAGGCACTGTTCTTTATTTTCTCAATGACATAAGGTGCTTTACAAGTATGAACAATAACCTGTTTTACACACTAATGGTATCCTTTCATTTCTTTAAATCTGGAATGCAATTCCTTCTGTGGCATCTTGTTTCTAATGTAGAAAAAATAGCTGTTATCAAGCACAAAATTTTAATCTAAGGATACCATTTAGTACTACTAAATTAATAAATTTATTCCACTTTTGAAATGACAGCCAAAAATCCATTCTCATTTGGCACATTCTTCTCAATTCTGTTCACTAAAATTACTAAATTTAAACTGCCAAGAGTCATGATGTTGTCTGCACAAGACAACATTTTCCATTACTTACAGAAAGTTATATTTGGCATGTTAAGGAAAAAAAAATATAATCCCACAGCAGCAGCTATTTAAAATAAAGAAGACAGCCACAGGATTCATGCAGAATATTTTAAATATTCCTGTTGAACACAATGATTTAATTGATTTTTTTCTTCATGGATGATGCTCCCAAACATCCTATATGCATCCATGGAAATTTAAAGATCCTGGAATAGCGTCTTCCATGTGGGACATCTTGAAAGATAGTATTTTGGTTTCAGTGAGTTACACAAATGAATCACCAGTCCTTATTAATTCAACGGGTCTGTTTACAGAGTGTGGTAATTTCGTTCTTTAGATTTGCAGAATTTATAAAGAAAGAAAATTACAGCCTGCACACCCAAGACCAGGACAATTCCTCCAATGAAACTGGCTGCATCAAAGGTAGACTTTCGCACAGGTTGTGAGGTTGGAGTCACAGTGGTATTTGTTGTACCTGTTAGGTGAGACAAAAGAAACAACAATCCTAAGTTTCATGGTCCTCTATTGTAATTTAAAGACTCACCTGAGCCTCTATGTTGCCATGTGTTATATTCTATAAAGTATTTCCTCAAGTCTTTACAGCTAGAATTTATCCCTAATTAAGGAAGACAACCATATCCCATTTTTTCATTCCACCCAAGGATACAAAGTGGTCAGTGCTGCTGTACTACTACAAATATAAAAACAATGGGAAAAATTATCCTAGTATATAAATTGTGCCCTGGGAATATATCAAACACTTCTAAAATATGCAACAATTTCTTCAGACTATGTACTTTTAGTTCATTGTGAGTGTAAATGTCAATAGTGCTGAAAATTCACATGACTTTTGAATTTACTACTGTAAGGTAAAAATTTTGGTTGCAATTTTTCATGTTACAAAAATAATCTAATATGCAATTTATAATTTCAACAAGTAAAATAACTGTTTTTAAAGGCATATCCTGCCAACAAATTTCACATGAGAAAGTATTATCAAGTAATAAGGAAAAAACAAATATCTGAATTTCTTTTCAGGCAGTAAAAATGTTTCAAGAGGAAACAGAAAAAGCGATTTCCCATTTAAAATAATCTATTTAAGAAAAAAGTAACAGTTATCAAAGAACACTGGTTCTGGTGGCTGTACCAGTTGGTTACTTTAATCACAACTGTTTTGTATTCCTTCTTGTGAAGACAGAATGGCTTCACTGAAACTGAGAAAAAGGTGGCATAAGCATGAAGAAAAAGAAATCACAAAAAGGAGGTAGAAGATTAGCATCAGTTTTTTAAAAATATGGAGAGAGGAAAGGATTCTTAACCTTTGTACCTACAGTATCCTGTGGTGTAACCTAAATATGATTTAAATTAGATTATGTCAAATCATCATTTAATAACAAGCTAATTTTCACGTTACTGAGCAATGTTAAGAAACGGTTAAGTGAGGTGCACATCTGGTAGTGATTCTGCCTTTTTAGACCTTTCTCAGTGAAAAGGACGGATATATTATCTTCCCTCAAATCGCCATGCTCTCTCATACAGCACACAACCAATCCCTAACAGTAATCAGAAGTTACAAATTAGATTTTACATACAAGTTGTACTGAAATGTTTGGAAAAACATTATTACTTAATTCTAAAGTGTCACGTCAAATGTAATTACACATTTATAAATGGGAAGGGGAATCTCAGCAAA
Source organism: Symphalangus syndactylus (assembly GCF_028878055.3). Taxonomy (NCBI): domain Eukaryota; kingdom Metazoa; phylum Chordata; class Mammalia; order Primates; family Hylobatidae; genus Symphalangus; species Symphalangus syndactylus. The sequence goes on from NC_072424.2 coordinate 87,194,367, forward strand.
GCTATCATTATTGTGTTAACAAAGAACTACCTTGATCCCCCCTAAATGTAAGAGAAGAATTTCAGTTCCATAACCATTAATCAAGAAAGCTGGAAAATGATGGTAGAAATTGTAAAGGGCAACATCATACACACATCCTACATCATTGTTAATCTAAAAAGCCTCAATTACCTGATGTAGTAACTGTCTTGGAAGTTGTAGAAGGGGAGGGCTGAACTGTGGGTTTAGCTGGAATGAAAACAAAATGTCTTTTTAAAAAACCTTAAATTTCTAGCTTCCCAGTTATCTAACAGCTTTAAAAGAAAATCCTGCCAACTTCAACATGCTTTCAATTTTTTAGAGACCAAAAGCCAAATTTCAGTTAATGGTTCACTAACATAGCTATGCACCCAAGAATACTAGGATTTAAGTGTATTTTAAAACATTAAGCAATCATAAAATTGTTCATGTCTATGTATCTATCTTGTATAAAATCTATGTATACATCTGGATAAAATTTGCAAAAACTTTTATCTTGCTCACTGCCAAGGGCAAGACCATTTAGGTGAGGAAACTATAGGTTCTTCATAATCTTTCTCCTAAGACAAAAACTACTAAAGTCGTAAGTTCTCTCTTACAAGGGTATTGAGATTTGCCTATCTTCTTCATTTCAGGAGTTGGCAAACTTTTCTTAAATGGGTTGAAAGCAAATATTTTACTCTTTGGGCACTGTGTAATGCAAAAGCAGCCAAAGTCAACATGCAGATGAATGGGCATGGTATGTTCCAATAAAGCTTTATAAGAACAGGGGCCCTGGGCCCACAGTTCCCCAACGTAAGAGTCTAAGAGCCCAAGGGTAAGTAAGCTCTAGTCCACCACACTGCATGAGGCCAAAATACTATTTGAGTTGCCATTACTTTTAATGGCAAGAACTGCAATTACTTTTGCACCAACCTAATAGTTGATGATACCGCTAAAGAAATGTACACTCTGAGAAGGATTAGTTTGAATGTAAAATCATTTTAGGGACTAAAGCACTCTTGCTTTTTTTTGAGATGGAGTCTCACTCTGTCACCCAGACTGGAGTGCAATGGCACATTCTCAGCTCACTGCAACCTCCGTCTCCCAGGTTCAAACGATTCTCCTCCCTCAGCCTCCTGTGTAGCTGGGATTACAGGCATGTGCCACCACACCCAGCTAATTTTTTATTTTTAGGAGACACGGGGTTTCACCATGTTGACCAGGCTGGTCTTGAACTCCTGACCTCAGGTGATCCACCAGCCTCAGCCTCCCAAAGTGCTGGGATTACAGGCATGAGCCACAGCACCCAGCCTAAAGCACTCTTAAGAAAGGAACATTGAACAATGTGTATTACAAGTTGTTATCTGTAAGAGTTCTCATAGATATGGGTATAGTTTATACAAATTAACATTTTTCCTAGCATCCAAAGAGCTACTAAATAATTAGTATATCACCTATTTTTTTTTTTTTTCCCCGAGACAGTCTCTCACTCTGTTGCCCAGGCTGGAGCACAATGGTGCAATCTCAGCTCACTGCAACCTCTGCCTCCTGGGTTCAAGTTATTCTCCTGCCTCAGTCTCCCAAGTAGCTGGGATTACAGACGTCCGCCACTGCGCCCAACTAACTTTTGTAGACAAGGTTTCACCATGTTGCCCAGGCTGGTCTTGAACTACTGATCTGAAGTGATCTGCCTGCCTTGGCCTCCCAAAGTGCTGGGATTACAGGCGTGACTCATCGCGCCCAGCCAGTGTATCACCTATTAAGTTTCTATTAGTAGTATGAATACTAATAGAAGTCTGACCAAGGCTTTCAGAAAGGAAGGATGTGAATAGTTTCTACGAATTAACATTTTTTCTAACATCCAAATGGCTACCAAATAAATTCAAAGTTTGCTGGAGCATTTGAGAAAGGTTTCATTAAGAGGTTGTCCTAAGGGTAGGGTTCAAATTTTTGGAAAGTGCACTATAGGAGTCACTAGCTAAGAGAGCTTATTTTGTCTCAGGAAATCATTAGGTAAGTCAGGCTTCAGAGTGCAAGGGCTTCAATATGAGGATTTGCTTATGCTGGTGGGCAGCTGGGGATGATTTGGGGAAAGATGAGAAAGATTAATCATAAGAGATTTATATTTTTATAAAAATGTAAGGTGCTATGCAAACATTCATTTTTGTATTATTTCAGAAAAAAGGATTTGAGGGCTAAAGAGAATTTGGAAAACAAATGTTACTTCTGTTTAAAATACATAACTGAATAGACTTCAAAGTAATATGCTTAACCCACAAAAGACAGGGAAAGGGTGCCAAATAACTGTTGATGAAGCACAGAAATGAGCAATCTTTTCACTACATTAGACTTTCAAACAATCAAACAAAAACCTCAATAGGAATCAGCATTCTCCCAAATTCTACTAATATAAAAAAGGAAGTTCTGTGCTTTAACAGTAAATATACACTAAAAGAGCAGGGCTTGACAGTTTTCAGACATTGCTAAATATCTGAATTGTTGCTAAAAGTAGATCTTTTTAAGACCAGGACTCTCGTAACAGCCTGACTACCCATAATCCCAAGGTTGACTGAATCCTAGGAAACTAAGGTATTCTAATTTTCATATGACCATGAGTAAACAGAGAGCTTACTGTTTATAATAAGTAATAAAAAACTTTTATTAATAAAGACTTATTAATATTGATACTACTTAGAAGCTAATAGGTGATATACAAATAATACTGATGGATATGTTCAGACCCATTTGCTTTCTTTTCCCTCTTACTTCAAGCATTGTTGTACATACTTCCATCCATCCTGCTCTTGATTAAAAACAGTTCTCTCATCTCTCCATGCTGAGAAAATCTTACAGGAAAATAACAGAGACCTTATCTCTGTTAAGACTGGTCCTTACACAGAATTCTCAGATTAGAGGCTGTGATTATGTTAAAGCTTATTATTTCTGTCAAGGTTTTTACTGCTTCTGTGTAACCACAAAAAATACACTTTACAAATTAAACACATCAAATTCTGTTCAATCTCAAAACACTATTACCAATTGTTTGACAATGTTAGGAAAAAAAATTCTGCAACTTTGCAATTTGGTTCTCATTACCCAGCCTCAGAACAAGGTAAAAACTATTTCTTTTTAATAAGTAGGCAAAATATTTTATTTTCAATTCTGAAAAAATATTACATTGACAGTATTTTCAAAATAAATGCACCACTTAGGGAATATACCTCTGTTGACCTACTGTTTCTTTTACTGGAAAAAAAAAAAAAAAAAATTTCATTAGGAAATGTTAAAAAAAAAAAAATCGTAAGTTATGAAAGTTGCTATTAGTGGTAAGAAAATCTAGAAAATGCCATAAAAATACTGAATTAGTCCCATCAGAGTAACAGGTTACTTCCTGCCATTTTTCTAGGCATGTATATAACAAAAGCTAAAATTTTATTACAATTGCTTAATACAGTTCATCTTCCACTTCATACGAACATTTCCCACTATATCTGACGTATTTTCGCTATTCTATTATTTGCACTGAAGGAGGGCCATTCTAATTAACCTCATTATACACCCTTCTATATAAATTAGATTCTCCTTGCATTGTTTACCTACCCCTTCACTTGTCACCTGCTCTCTTCGGCAGACAGTACACATGCCAGGAAAAGAAACCGCCTAAAAGTTTGTTCTTCAACTAGTGTCGGTCAACTGATGCATTTTCTGCAGATAAGCCCTTGCTGCTTTCCACCTTTACAGCACCAAAGAGAGCTATAGCACAAAAGACTCATGGCAATTCACAGGAGGACCCAGGGTGGAGAAAGCTGCAGAGAACTACATCAAGAGTGAACCCAGTTCTGAAGAAATGAACAACAGTTCTGAAGAAATTGTTCCCCCACTCCATGCACCCCATTTTCTTTTCATAACCAACCTTCTGAAAATTACTTTTCTCCAAACACCTCTGGTTTCAGCAACCTTCAACATCCTACTTAGTCAATGTCTTCTAATGAGTGTTAAACATTTACGACATCACCATATAATCATCAGCTCAAAATAAGTTTTGTATCATTTGCAGACTTCCATGGCATGACTATTTCCATGGTAACCAGTTTCAAGTTACCAACATGGTATCACTGAACACGGGCTGGGAAGAGCTACTACGCATAACTGGCTAGCAAAAGCTGGTCCAAGCCAGCTCCACACACCACTGCATTAAGTGTTTCAAGATGAGTTCTTGTCCTTGTTACAGCACTTGACTACTTCTCCCTTTGAAAAACTATGCCCACAACCACATACTGTTAGTTTCTTGCACATACTTCTCTGGGCTTTTTTACTACCCTACCCCCATCCCTATTTCCTCCCCTGTCCTCTTCCTAGCCCTTAGACATTACTGTTTCCTAGAGTCTGGTCTTCAAGCCCCATCCCTTCTTTCTATATGCTCCTCCAGTGCCTCTACTACTGCCTATGCCAATTTATATTTCTAGCCAAGAGCTCTTGCCTGACTTGCAGTTTCCTGAATACTGAACAGATCCCACTTAAATGGATTCTAGGCATCTTAAACTAAAATCCCAAATGACAGGCCCAACCATCAATAGACTGCTCTTCCTCTTTCTTGCTTACTTTGGTGAAAATTCCTCCCCTTCTCCTTATCACTCTACCTCTCCTCCTCTCAGTCATGAAGTCCTACCCCTTCTACTTCCCAAACCTATTTGCAAACATCTGCAGCCCACCTCTATCTGTTCTCCAGAATTATTGTAACAGGCTATCTAATCTCCTGAGTTCCTTCTGGCATCGTTCCAATCTATTCTCCCCAATGCCAGAATAAGTTGTTTTATTAAAATGTAAGTCTGATCATATGACCTACAAACTTTAAAATCTTTCAGGATAACATTCAAGTCTACCAGCAAGGCATACAAAGGTGTTTCCCAATTCTGCTCTTGCCCTGGTGATGGACCAGCTTAACTCCTTCTCACCTTGTACAGGATGGGACACTCTTCGACCTCACTGTACTACTTCATATCTCCTCCACATGTGCTGACCCACTGCTCCACCTTGGAGGCTTTCTCCAAGTTTTCCAGTGCAGTTTCACTACCAAGCTATCACCACATCTGCACCCCACCCAATACACATACCTTCTTACAAATTTCCCAACATGCTGTGCTCACTGAGATCTTTCATTGTTCCTACAGTAGACAAAATGCTGGCTTATCCCTACCATTTACCCTAGTACTTGTCTTGGAATAGTTCCATTTAATATTGGTAAAATATTAAGTATTTAATATTTACTCTTCCTATCAAGTTACTAAATTTTAAGGAGTTCTTATCCATGCCGTTGAGGGCATGGTAAAAACTTTCCCGGTTGATGGGAATGAAAATAATAAATCTTTCTGGAGAGCCATAAAATAATCATACCCTCTGACCTAGAAATTGTTTGACTCAAACCTATCAGAGATAAATACAAATGCAATTCCATATAAGATGTTCACTGCATGGAGAATGAGAGATGGCCTAACTCTCCAATTAAGAGCAGGATGGGTAAAGTGTATACCATAATGCTTACATTAAGAGAGAAAATACAGGCTGGGCTCGGTGGCTCACACCTGTAATCCCGGCTCTTTGGGAGTCTGAGGTGGGCGGATCACTTTAAATCAGGATTTCAAGACCAGCCTGGCCAATGTGGTGAAACCGTGACTCTGCTAAAAAAAAAATTAGTTGGGCATGATGGCAGGTGCCTGTAATTCCAGCGACTCAGGAGGCTGAGGCAGGAAAATCGCTTGAACTTGGGAGGTGAAGGTTGCAGTGAACCGAGATTGTATCACTGCACTCCAGCCTGGGCGACAGAACAAGACTTCGCCTTCAAAAAAAAAAAGAAAAGAAAAAGAAAAAGAAATACAAAGGTGCATGAGCGTTATCGTACAATTTCATAAAAAGTGTATTTATTTAGATACACATAAAAAAGACCAGAAGAAATGAATCACTGAAAACATTTTGGATGCTTTGGATGATGAGAATTATAATTTGCTTTAGGCTTCTATATTTCCCAAGATTTCCACTAAATCTATAAAAAGTACTTTACAGACTCAAGGTACACAGCCTCAGCAAATCTGCTCACATTCACCGACCATAGAACACTGGAGCTATGTGTCACTGTCACAAAAGGTAGAGATTAACGTTAATTGCTGTGGTCCAAGACTTTAAGTTTTTACTCATCTTTATACTAACAACTTTTACATAATTATTTAAAATTAATCCATCAAGAAAGCTTAAAAATACTGAAGGAAAAGGAAGAAAACAGTCATCTTGAATTACCTGTAGAATTGGCTGTTGGCACCGGAGTGGCTGTGGAAACTATTAAGAAAAAAGAAAAACCATATACATCAAAGCTATTTAAAATATCACAATCTATAACGCTATTTCCTGACCTGCAATCATTTGAGTACCACTTTTCACAGTTTTTACAACACTTAACTACTACCTGTGGAAGAGACTGACAGTTGCCCCCAAATACCAGTCTCTTCTTCTTTAGAAATAGAATCACCAATTTTTATCAACACCTCCCTTCCTCCTGAAAAGACATTTCCTAGTCTCCAGTGCAACCAGGCCATCATGCGTAACCTCTAGGAAGCATCCTTAAAGTAAGATACAAGCCTCTTTCATTCCCTTCTTCACCCTGCTGGCAGGAAAATAATCAATGTGATGGCTGGAACATAAGCACCCACCTTGGAGAGTAGGGTCAAAGCCATTTTTGAGAAGTGAAAGAGTAAAAACCTAAGAAGCCTCAGTCTCTAATGGTTGCAGAGCTGAACTCTAGTCCAGACTTCCTTTACATGAGAGAAAAGTAAATCAGTCCACTGCTTAAGCCATTGTAATTTGGGGGTTTATGTCCTTCATAGCTGAAACTAATTCTAACTGGTGCATCATCAAATAAGCAGTATTACAAATTCAGTTTTCCTTTAAATCAGTTTTCAAAAACGCCCTAATACTAATGAAATCTTCATTAATCTTGTCTCTAAGCAATATTACAAAACAACAGGTCTCACAGTTATTTGTTTATCTAACACATATTAATTACTTAAAATGTTTAGGCCAGGTCCAGTAGCTCAAGCATGTAATTCCAGCAAGACTGTCTCAAAAAAAGTTTGTTCTTGTGCCACCTAACTATATTACGCACCCTGTGTGAAGTAAAACTGATCTAATACTAATGAAATCTTCAGTTACAAAATTCACATTGGGATGGGGCAACCCCTACCAAAATTAAAGAGTCAAAGGTAGTCTTCCAAGGTTAGATACACTCCACAAAAATCTTTCTTCTATTCAATTATTATCTATGCATCAAATTAGGAATGTGTCTTTCCCACTGATTTACAATCTCATTGGAAAAATCAGCAGCTTCAAGTAGAATTTTAACGTTTTGCTGGATGAATAGTAAAGGTTAAAAAGTAATCAAGTTACTCAGATTAAAATACAGAAAATGGATGGGTATAGAAAAGCTCATTTAACCATAGCACCAACTATGCTGCAGACTAAATTTAACAATCAACAATCCCCAGTATCATAACACCAAAAGTGCCAGAATGAGGTTTCCCAGACCTGCAAGATGCAAACATAGCGTCTAAACTGTGATGAATTCCTAGAAAAGTTAAAAAAAAAAAGTGTGGGGGCAGACAATGCATCTACACTTACAGCATCCACACTATAGCTAAATCACTAAACCAAGCTTCAAGTATCATCCTTTAATCAATCAGTATGAATATACTATTCATATTCCAATTCTAACAAGATGAGAATTATGGCAATGCTTCAAACAAAGCACTGAAACAAGGCCTTCTGAGGCAGTGATCTTCCTCACCTCTCTGTGGTCAGCTTCCAAGCAGCCAATATGAATACTTACCAGAACAGAAGTCTGTCGTGTTCCCCACTTGACAATCACTAACTGTTGAGTTATGTGAACAATAGCTCTCATCTACTGGGGGGCAGGGGAAAAGAGACAAACAGCATCAACCACCCATTTGTGTTATCTTTGACTTTGCTACTAAGTTCTATGAAATCAAACCCAAACACTTTAGAAGTGGGCGGTGGGAACCACTTTAGAGGTGTTTTGACCTAAAGTTAAACCCACAGACCAAACCCTGTCATTCTCCTTTTCCCGTTGACTTAGAGATTACACAGGATCCCTCTTTTATCCACTAAAAATCCACATTAATATACTGAACAAATAAATCTGCAACACTTAGATCTCAGAATTGTGGAAAGACTACTGTACAATCAAGAAAGGCAGCCATCATCTAAAAAGAGGGCAGGTGGCTCGTGCCTATAATCTCAGCGCTTTGGGAGTTGGCGCCAAGGCGGGAGGATCACCTGAGGTCAGGAGTTCGAGACCAGCCTGACCAATATGGTGAGACCCTGCCTCTACCAAAAATACAGAACTCTGTCTCAAAAAAAAAAAAGGGGGGGGGGGCAGAGACAGTAAGTTGAAGTGGTCAGGGTCTTTATTAAGAGGTTAGTAAACAGAAGAGGCACCGTAACACTGTTGAAACTCTATTCCAGATCTCACTGCTTTAGTCTTCTATACTTTCTAAAACAACTTTCCCGGATAGGTAGACTTGGAGCAAGAGTAAGGGGAGAACCTTTCCCAACAAATCTTAAAGTAGAGCATTCCATCTCCAAAATTCACCAACTCTTAAATACTCCCATATAAAGGGGAAAGAGTACACCCTTAAATCTCATTTTATGACCTAAAAAAAAGACACTTCTATAACAAAAAAGTTAATTTAGCCCAATTTAGTTAATACCTTAAAGAGCTTTTTGAAATTTACGTAGTGATATAATTTCTAGAACTATTAAAAATTTTACCATATAAAAAAACTTATGGTTTGGTTTTTTTACTTTAAAAAAAAAAAAAACCGCCAAAACAACTAGATTGTTTTACTGATAAGAAAGTGCAACCACTTTACATTAAAAAACAGAATTAAAATAATTTATGCAGTAATATCATGGTTCTAATAAGAACATTATTGAACTTCAATGTACGTCCCTCTAGCTCTCTACCTCTTGTATTAACAAAAGTACAGGAAAAGTCAACCCTCCCCCTACCTCATTCTTCTTTACACCTAAGCATCCAACAGTTTCATAAAGTCTCTTTATATTTCACGTTGCAGGACATCTGTAGATCAATGTCTCAAACAGTTTTCAACACAACCTTCACTCACAGCTAATTCCAGTGTATTAAAGTACTCTTAATCCTTAAAACAGGCTTTAAAAAAAAGCCAGGTGAGGAAGCACACACCTGTAGTCTTGGCTACTAGGGAGGCCAAGGTAGGAGGATTGCTTGAGCCTAGGATTTCAAGACCAACCTGGGTAACACAAGAGACTCCATCTCATAAAAAACAAACTACTGAGCTTTAATTATCAAGCCTTAAGGAATCTAAAGCGAGGATGGGAGACAACAAGAAATTTTCAGGGGGAGTGCTAGGCAACTGGCACTTTCAAGGGTATTGGATTTGCAAAATAAATAGTGCAGAATATCCTAAATGTCCTACATAACTTCCAAGTGTTCAAGAGTTATTGTGTTTTAAAATGTTATAACAAAACAGTTTTGCATCCCCAAAGTTTCTTACCTTTACATTCTATCCAAAAGCAGGTAGTATTAACAATGCTAACATTAAAACAGGAAACGCAGCTGTTTCGACCTTCACAGGTTTCTGGGGGGTTGGGGGAAGAGATGCATGAAATCAATGATTTTACTGGTATCTTATTTGACTCCATATTACTTATCTTTTTGAACAATAAGCATTACATACAGCACCAAAATTACTAATTCAGATAAACGATAAAACTTTATACTGGTTTACTAAGAAATTCCAATTATTACAAAGCTGTAAGTAAACGCATTAGAAAAACAAGCTAGTGGTCACTCTCATTATAGTTCCTGATGGTATCTACCTAACCAATCCTTTTTCACAGGACAACTATTGGAAGACACAGCCATTAAGGATTTAGGCATTTCAAAGCATCCTTAATACATAAAAATATCGAGAAAAAGGCTTTGATGTAAGACCAACACTACACATAGGAAAATCACTACCCCCAAACATCAGATAAAACGCTGAGATTTTTAGTAGTAACAGTAGTAGTTTAACAGGTTGAACCCAAGCCCTGATGATGCCCATTCTGCTGCAAACAAAGATAATTTCCCAGGGATTCTCGATTAATAAATGATCCACTCTCGACAGGATCCTCCACAACTGGAGACAACATCTAAAAGGCCATATTCACGGGTATATAATTCAAGTTAACAAGGTATTTGTCAATAGTTCATCCTAGGCCAAACAATCCAGAAACAAGTACTCATCACCATAATTCAATTTCTGCAGAAGAACGGACTATAAAACTGGGCTTTCTTTTCCAGTGAGAAAAAGCAGCAAAATAAAAGAAAGAAGAATTGGGCTCCATTCATTTTCCTAGAAACTAGATGCCTCCAAACATTCTCATTTGTTTTGCTCCTGCCTAAAAAAAACAGTTCTGCAGAGGCACTGCTTTCAATATTTCACCATTAATACTTATTAAAGACTGGGACATGTACGGTGGGGTGGGGAAGGGTTCATAAAGTAAAAATACATTTTCTTTAGTTTGTATAGGTAAAACATGCTGTTTAAAAACCTTTGTGCTTGATGGGTGTAACAGTGAAATGTCTGAAATGTTCTTTACAATGAACTAAATTTGCTACCTTTCAGACCACACCACATCCACTTATGATTTCCAGAAAATACATACCTCCTTTGCACTTCAATTACACAAAGACAAATTAATTTGATACTTCCAACCTTCTCTTACACACACACTACAATTCTGAAAGGAAACTGCCAAATTAAGACGGAGACAAACATATTCTGCTCTATCATCTTAAAATAGTGCGGTTAGAATTCTCAGTATTATACTGCAATTTACTTCCCTCGTTTTGAAATGTTACCATTACATCTTCCTTAAACTAAAAACAAAACATTAAGTTTACTATACACTCTATTAAACTTTTATCAAATACTAAAACTAGAGGAGAATTTGTAGAATATGAATGCCGTGATAAAAATCATTACACTTCGGCATTCTTCGGTCAAGAAGCCAATGTTAACTACGTAAACATTACTTCTTAACTAATGTTAACTAGAATAACCAATCATACGAGACTGCAGGTTTTAAACCTCTAGTGTTTCTCCTGCTTATTACCTCAAACTTATCTTCCTTCTCTCTTTTGTGTTGTCATGGTATGTGGCAATTTCTGCTTTAAAATGTATGTATGCCTTAACCAGCCCTATTCGACTGCACATAACAAAAGACATGCTCCTGATCGGGTTTCAGAAAACCCACAGACCTGGACACAAACCCCAGTTCCACGACCTACTAAACATACGCTATCTGAGCACAGGACATAGTGAAGAAAATTTTAAATGCAATTTAAAAAAGAAAAAACATACAATGTCAGGAGAGTTTACTCATCTCCGTCTCTGCATCTGCCTCCTAAGTTTCACTACCTACCTTCTAGTTTAGCCTTAGGATACGTACGCAAAACACCCGGTACATAGATGGGTACTTTTCTTCCTTTTCGCATACCCTGCACTAACTACGTGCTCAAACGTCAGCTACATTCTATTCCTATCTGCAAAATCAATGTTATTAAATCTCAAGCGACTTTCTCAGACTGAGACACGAATGAGCATTACCGTCTTTAAGTTTCTCTTTCCCGGACTTCCGGAGAAGGCTACCTCCGGAGAGAGGCGCCGGGCGAGTGAACCGACCAGCGGCAGGGAGAGGCAGCTCGGCCCCACCGCCAACCTCAGAGGCGCGACGCCCGGCCCCATCCTCAACCCCACCGCTGCCTCCGCAGAAGGAAGCCACGTCCCCATTTACATTTCCTCACGCCCAAGTGAGGCTAGGAATTACGATGCACTTTTAAAAGGCACCTCGACTTGCAACACTTCGAGGTGGGCCCCAACCCCGCAGCCACTGGGAACCGCGTGTCCGCTTCCCCCCAGCGCGCTCCCCACCCGGCCCGGACGCGAGTGGACTCCAGGCTGGCCGCCATGTTGCCGGAGTCGCCGCGCCGCACCCCGAGCGCGGCCGGCCCGCCCGACCCTGGCCCGAACCCAGGCCCCGCCCGCATGGCGGGGAGGCAGTGCGGTTCGGCTGGGCAGGGGAGCGCAGGAAGCCCATAGGGCCCGCGCCCACCTGGTGCCGGAGTGGTGACCAGCGGGAGGGACGTCACCGGCGCCGAGGTTATATTGGAGATGGGCGCTAAAGTCGTCACGTTCGGGTGCTGGGTCGTGTTCTTGTCCGCGGACAGCACACAGAGCACGGCCAGGCAGGTGGCGGCCCAAAGCAGTGAACGGGAGAGCCCCGACATCGTCTCCTCAGCGCTGGCGTTCGGGCGAAAACTGTGGCGCGCAACGCTCAGTCAACCCCTCAATCCCCTGCGGCGCCGCCTCCGAGACTACGCTCCCCCGCGGGAGCGCGCTGGGGTCACGTGAGAGCCCCCTGTTCTCGGCCTGCGGGGGCGAAGAGGAGGGAGGTGGGGCTCGGGCGATACCAACGAGAATCCTAAGGGGGAAGCGGGGGAGTCGGGAGGAAGCCGAAGGAAGCTGGCCCTCAAGGCGACTGTGCCACAGCCAAGAAAACTGGGAGCCTCTGCAAATCGTTCTTCTTGCCCTCAGATTGCCACACACGACGCAGCTGGACTTGTCTCATGCCTGCGATAGGGACGGCCCCCACCCTGACTTGCATGGAACAGCCGACATGACGTGGCTTACGGCTTCCACCTGAGCGCCCCGCCAGGCCGTAATTCCGCAGCCCCACGTGACCTCGGGGGCCGCGCCTTCCGGACGTAACTCTGCTGGGGCGGAAGTTGGTCTTGTGCGGCTCACAAGAACTAAGTTTCTGCTGTGCTGCCGGATCCCCGGAGTGCTTCCTTATATCTTCGGCAGGACCCCTTCCTTTTTTCTTGAAGATTGATTTTGCTAGAAGTTATCCTGTGGTAGGACTCCCTAGGGGAATGGAGGCGCCACGTGGTTAAGGAGTTTGTGCTTTGCCGCCACATAGTGTGGGCAGCTGAGGCGCCGCCCGAGTCAGAGCCGCAGGGCGTCTACTCTGTCACTTTCCCAACCTGACTTTTCCGAATTGCTATTTCAGGCGGCGGTTGCAGCAGCCGATCTGTCTCAACTCCACCACTGTAGTCAGAGAATCAAAAGCGGTCTGAGTTGCGAGGCCATTGGGGCGGCCCCCACCCCCACATTACCAGTGAGGAAACTGAGACTTAGAAAAGTGACCTCACCTGGACACGGGATTGCCTGGCATCAGAGCTGGATTCTTAAGTGCCTGTTAGTGTTCAGGCACTGCTCAGAATTTTAGTAAAGGTGAGCGCCATCTACTGCCAAGTCTCACAAAATATTCGCAAAATTTGATACGGTTATCACATGGTAAAAATTAGACTTTAAAAGTTGTATTTAATGCTGTGTTTTCAGCTGTTGTACACTTATGTAATTTTAATTATGCAAAGTTATCCTAATAATATAGGAATATTAATTGCTTTCGTGAGGTCTGTTTTGATGTGCCACGAACGCCAAAAAAGATGACTACCTAGTGCTTTACCTTTTTGCTCAAATAGCTCTTATTTCCCCCTTGGGATTTTTTCAGTGTCGTCCTTCTGTACCCTCAGGACTATGAACATTTGTTCCAATGACTACGCTAGTTGGAGTAGTGTTGCTTGGATGTAAACAAAAAGCTGATAGTTTGACTGATCCAGCCCAGAAGCATGAGAATGCTGTCAGGGAAGTGAGCTCCCACCATAAACCCTTCAAAGAAGTGTCTGCTCTTCTCTCAGGAGGCCTCTCTCTATATTTAACACTTGACTATCTGGCATCCAGACCAAATGAAAGCACAAGGAGACTTTAATTTTTTTTTAAGGTTAAGAATGTAAATAGGGGCCAGGGGCGGTGACTCACGCTTGTAATCCCAGCACTTTGGGAGGCCAAGGCGGGTGGATCACCTGAGGTCAGGAGTTTGAGACCAGCCTAGCCAACATGGTGAAACCCCGTCTCTCCTAAAAATACAAAAATTAGCCGGGCATGGTGGCGCGTGCCTGTAATCCCAGCTACTAGTGGGGCTGAGGCAGGAGGATCGCTTGTATCTGGGAGGCGGAGGTTGCAGTGAGCCGAGATCACACCACTGCACTCCAGCTTGGGCAACAGAGCGAGACTCGTCTCAAAAAAGAATGTAAATAGAAGCTCTGTTCTCAGAGCTCAGTGTGTTATCTTCTTTCCACCCTAGGATAAACACACTCCTCTGTGCAGACCATTGTTTAACAGTTTGTCACGTGGATGTTCAACTCTAGTCCTCAGATATTCCTCAGTCCTGATAAAGGGACATTTCACGCGCTTGTTTTAAGACTAGAAAACCATTGGTTTGTTTTATTTTGCATGGCAACTGTAGAGGTAGATCGGGGAGTTCCAAAGTCATTTTCACCATTTCAAAGAGACAGCCTTTTTTTTTTTTTTTTTTTCAGTTCCTGACAGTAAGGTTCTGTTTATTGTTGTCATAGAGCAAGGTTTCTCAATCTTGGCACTATCGAGATTTCAGGCTGACTCATTCTTGCTTGTCCTGTGCATTGTTGGATATTCGGCAGTATTCCTAGCCTCTACCCACTAGATGCCAGAAGCACCCCACCTCTCAGGTGTGACAACCAAAAATATCTCCCGATATTGTTAAATGTCTCCTGGGGGTAAATCACAATTGAAAGGCACCCTCAGAGAGTTCTGTCTGCAAAGTCAGCCATCACTCAGGTTATTTCCTCTTAGACACATTGCTTGCAATTAGATTGTTGATTGGTTGTTAGAGCGACCTTCTTAACCATTTGTTTTCTCGAAAGCAGCAAGACACAGTGCTTCTGCGCTTGTGAATCTTCTAGCAGTATAAGCTACCTCTAAGTTTTTTAAACAGCAAATTTTTAAACAATGCTTCAGCCTTGTGTCAGTACCTTTCCCCAAATAAAAGATCAACACTCCAAACAGGACCCTGCCTTCTAGCTATAACTAACATCCAGTGGCCCCTTAATAATCAGAGGTTTGGCTCCACTACTTAATAGCAAGAAGTACAAACCCTCTTGTACTAGCTTATGTTAAAGGGAATCCATTCACTGTAAGAATATGACAGTAAATCTTATAGGCATTCAGGGGTGGGAAATCAAGTGTGAGGGCCAAGGGAGACTTGAACTTAAAAGGAGGAATCCCTAGCATGTGGAGCTGGTTTGCTAGGACTTCGTTTCAGGCTTCAACCCTACAGGACATTGCCAGATCTATAGGCCCACAGCCAATCATCTCCACTGCCCAGTATTCCACTTATATAGCTCTTGGAAGAGATAAGTTGACTGAGTACCATGCCTTCCCAACCTGTCTGTTACCTACTCTCTGCTCTGACTCCATCCATGCAGTCTACACTAGAGCTCCCTGAACTTCCAGTTCTCCTAACTGGTCATGTTTTCTTTTGCATGTGGATCTTCATCCGTGCAATTTCTTCTGCCTAGACCATTCTTATTCCCTTCTGGCATCTGACCAACTCCTACTTCTCCTTTCAGGTCTCTCAGCTAAGCTGTCATTCCCATCTTAAGCTATCCTTAAAATATTCAACTACCCCTTTCTCCCCACTCCCAGACTACAAAAGGTGTTCCTGCTCTGTGCACCCTGGACTTACCCATAACAAAGCATATACTGCATTATATAGCAATTGTCTTTCTCGCTAGATTAACTCAGAGATAGTGCTCACCAGTTTATTCCCTGCACTTAATTTAAAAAAATGAATAAATGAACAAACTGGCTTATTTCAGTCAGTTGTCCACCCTTGCCAAAAATTAGCTGCATTGAAAAGCACAGGAGGAGCCCGGCGTGGTGGCAAGCACCTGTAATCACAGCTACTTGGGAGGTTGAGGGAGAAGAACCTATTGAACCCAGGAGGCAGAGGTTGCAGTGAGCCGAGATTGCATCACTGCCCTCCAGCCTGGGCAATAGAGTGAGACTCCGCCTCAAAAAAAAAAATTAAATAAATAAAAGCGTAGGAGAGCAGCTGCTACAAATAGCTCCCCGAACTCTTCAGCTGTGGGTCAGGGTAGATTCATCTAGAGGAGTATGGGTGGGAAACAAGGGCTGGCGTCTATAAGACAGTTTTAACAGCATATATTAAAGCTCATTTAGTAGTATTCGAATCTGTTTTGACAAAGAGAAGGATTGGAACAAATCAAATATTAGCTAAAACTGTATATTCAGAGTCTTAATATTGTGATTAAGATTAAGGGTGAAATTCTGGAGATACTGTCATTAGGAGGCTCTCCACTTTGACTGTGGATGTTTCTTTGAAAACTGTGCCAGGGCACCAGAGGGGAGCATTACACTTTAGAGCAGTTGTTCTTAACCTTGGCTGCACATTGGAACTACCTAGTAACATCAGTGGTGGTGGTGTGTGTTGAAAAATATTGATACTAATGTCTGGGTACTGATTTAATTGGTCTGGAGTAATATCTGAGCATCAGTTTTAAAAGCTTCCCAGCTGTTTCTCATCTGCAGCTTAGGTGGAAAACCAGTGCTTTACTCTTGCTTTCCAGAGTGTGGTTCTCGAACCAGTATCATTTATATCACCTAGAAATGCAGACCCTCAGGCCTCCCCCTCAGATCTCCTGAATCAGAACCTACATTTTAACAAGATTCCCAGAAGATATGTACATATGTATAGTATTAAAGTTGGAGAACAGCCAGATGCAGTGGCTCACACCTGTAATCCCAGCACTTTGGGAGGCTGAGGTGGCAGATCACCTGAGGTCAGGAGTTCGAGACCAGCCTGGCCAACATGGTGAAACCCCGTCTCTGCTAAAAATACAAAAATTAGCCAGGTGTGGTGGCGGGCGCCTGTAATCCCAGCTATTTGGGAGGCTGAGGCAGGAGAATTGCTTGAACCCAGGAGGTGGGGGTTGCAGTGAGCCAAGATCGTGCCATTGCTCTCCAGCCTGGGTGACAGAGTGAGACTCCATCTCATAAAAAAAAAAAAAAAAGTTGGAGAACACTGCTTTACACTATGACTTGCACAGAACTATTCTATCCTGAACTGCTGCAATTTTTTTTCTTTTTTGAGAAAAAAATGAATAAATAAACTGGCTTATTTCAGTCAAACTGGCGCAATCTCGGCTCACTGCAACCTCCGCCTGCCTGGGCTCAAGTGATCCTCCCACCTCAGTTTCCTGAATAGCTGGGTGTGCCACCACACCTGGCTAATTTTTTATATTTTTGCTTGAGACGGGGTTTCACCATGTTGCTCAGGCTGGTCTAGAACTCCTGAGCTCAAGCAATCTTCCCCCCTCAGCCTCCCAAAGTGCTGGGATTACAAGCATGAGCCACCATGCCAGGCCTGCAATTCTTAACAGTGATTCATCTACAAAATTACATCAATACATACTGTTTTTGCTTCTTTGTTTACAAACATATGTAAGGTTAGCGTACAAACAGCACAAACCTCCTGGATGCGCAGGAGTCAGGGAGCCCAGCCCAGGTTCCCTTTAGGCTGGCACCCGAGATGCATGATTTTTATTTGTATTCTGCTTCAAACCCTGGGTCTGCTAGAGCTCTTTGCATTACATCTCTTGGTCCTTTAGGAAATGAAGCCTTTTCCTGACTTGTTACTTAGGAATAACCTCCAAGTTCAAGCTAAACTACACCTCAGGCGGCTTGCTGATATCTTGGATTAGCTATGACTTCCCCTGTCCCTAGGTATTCACTGT
The DNA here is from genome assembly GCF_028878055.3 of Symphalangus syndactylus. Classification (NCBI taxonomy): domain Eukaryota; kingdom Metazoa; phylum Chordata; class Mammalia; order Primates; family Hylobatidae; genus Symphalangus; species Symphalangus syndactylus. The sequence goes on from NC_072424.2 coordinate 87,212,155, forward strand.
GCTTCTCCCGATCCTGTCTTGGAGAGCTGATTTTCAGCCAGAAGACACCTCATGGCCACTCTGGTTATTAAAATATTCTAGTAATTCTGTACTGACTGGCAAAGTGCATGTCCTGAGCGGCCCAAGTGTCCAAGTCCCTTCCTAAGGACCTGACTACCACGTTGCCACTGTCCAGCACCTGGAGGTCTCACATCTGGCCCTGTTAAGAACCTCAGGACCTTGCAACAGGATTCTGGTCACTGTCTAATTGGTCAATGTATGCGTACCTCCTCTGCTGCCTTGATGAAATCAAGGTTTCTTGTCAGTTTCCTTCATTCTTCCTTTTCTGTTGTAGGTTACACTTACTGTTATGACTTTTCTCTTCTACATACCTGGGTGCCACAGATCTCTCATAGATCTGTCTCTAATATATCCCATCTGTTCTTAAAGTGTCGTCTGCAAAACAGCAGCAGCAGCAGCAGCATCACCTTGAACTTGTTCAAATTCTCCAGCCCAACCCAGAGCCACTGAATCAGAAACTCTGAGGTCCAGCAATCTGTGTTTGACAGGCCCAGGCATTCTGATGCATGCTAAAGTAAAAGAACCTGTGATTTATCACCTTACAAAGCCCTCTATCAAATATGCAACTTGTAATTCATGTTGTATACATTACTACTGAGTTAGTCACCAATATTTCGTATGATATACGAAAGTCTTAAGACTCGCCAGATTTAAGTGGTGATGATTCCACTTTGGGAAGTGTAGGGGATGGTAAGATCAATATAGTTTAAAAAATGAGTCTCCATAAGGGAGAATATTGCTAGGTGTGGTAGAGACCAATTTTAATTTTAAAGATATACCTTTGAACTAGTTCAGTTGATTGAAAGTTAATCTGATGTTAGTGAGAACTGCTAATATTCAGTATAAAAAGGGCTTGATATTTCTTGAAATGAGGATGATGATATTCTCTCAGTGGTAGCTTGACTGGTTTTGTCGGGAGACATTTCTGAAGGGAAACTAATTCTTAACGGAATATCTGCTGTGTGCCAAGCATTATTAGAAACACCTTCACCTGCTGTCTCAATCCTCAGAACACTGAGACAGATGTACCCCCATTTCACTTAAAATTGTCGATTTTATGCGTTTCCTCAGAAAAATCACTGAAGTTTTAGAGCCAGAAGAAAGCTAGCAACTCAACTTCTGTTATTTTTACAAATGGGGACAGTGAAAGGTTAAGTGATTTGACCATCACATTGATGGACAGGTGGTTCTCAAACAAATATGCTTCATTTAAAATATGTATAAAAACTCAGGGTCTGGAATCCTGAGGTTGCCAGATTATCCATTCCTTAACAAATAACCGGCACTGTTTGCAGTAGGGGCAAACAAATTCCTTGGATAGAATTTTAAATATTTACCTCAAATCTCCCCACATAAGAAAAATGTTTAGATATGCCCTCCCTTACTCACACGGCCTAGTATAAGATACAGCGTATGTACTTGACTTTGCCATATCAGCAGTTAGGGCAAGTTTAGACATATAACTTAGCATTTTGTGTAAATCATCAGAAGGCCTTTATTGTCCTATTTGTAGATGTGGAAAAATCTAGAGTCCCTTCTGTTTAATTAATGTATTTCAGTTTGGTTAAATCAAAGTCTTACATGTGGAGTTCACTGGAGTAAACTTTTGAGTCCTTCTAACAATCAGTTTCTTCAACTATAAGGTTAAACATACAAATCATTCTAGCACAGAAGTATCAATGTGTATACTTTTAAGTGCTGGTGATAAGAACCACTGCACGGATCTGTGGTTGAGGTTTCTACAGCCCAGAAGTGGAAAGTTAGATTGAACAAAGGGACCATGAACTCGCCATCCTTGAGAAGACTGGCAGAGTTCTACCTTTCTATTGCTGCTGACAAAGGGAGCTGGAATCAGTTTCTTACAGCCACACAAATATCCCAGTTCTTTCACAACATCAGATAAAATGCCTAATGCCATTAATATATAGGTTCATCACCAGTAAGAACTGCCCTGCTGTTTGTTATTACGTGAGTAACGCTTGTCATGTGTTTTAACTGGGCTCCTTGCAAAGAATCAGTTTTCATTCACCAATTGTTTTGAATCCTGCTGGCAAGCCCAGCTCCCTTTTGTCTGAGATGTCCCCAGTGTGACCTGAGGAACCTGGGCAAAGGCCCAGCGAGAGGGTCTGGAAGCTGTAGACAAATCACCTGAGTTCTCAGACTGCCCAGAAGTCTGCGAGTACAGGAAGAGGGAGACTCTCCTCAGGGATTCCCAAATCTGGCTATCAAAGTCATTGGAGAGCTTTCAAAAAGTCCAAGCTCTGAGGCTACACCCTGAAGGTTACACATTAGCAATTTATTATTAAATTTATCGAGTGCTTACAGCAGACCAGGTCTCTTATAAGTTCTTTATAGAAATTATTGATTCATGGAACCCTCACAGCAATCCTATGTGGTAGGTACCACTGCTTCTCAGATGAAGGAATTGAGGCACAGAAAAGTTCTTGCCTGAGTTTGTGCAGCTAGGGAATGGCAGAACCAGCATTCTGGACCTAGAACACACATTCTTAACACTATGCTGCTCTGGGTCAGTTGAGAATGTAACATAGATGGTCTGCTTCCTCCCATCCACCTCAGGTCTTAGCATAAAGCATATGTCATATAGCAATAAAGCTGTCATTAAAAGAAAAAGCAAATGCCAGTTGTCAGGAGTTAGGGATGGCAGGGGGCAGGGGAGTGGGTGTGACTGTAAAGGGGTACTGGAAGGGGGTCTTTGAGGTGCTGGAAAGGTTCTATATTTTCTCTATAGTGTTGGTTACATGAATATACTCATGATAAAATGGCATCACACACATTGTACCAATGTCAGCTACCTGGTTTTGATATTGTACTACCGTTTTGTAAGCATAGCCACTGGGGAAAATGGGCGAAAGGTACACAGGACTGCTCTACTATTTTTGCAACTTCCTATGAATCTATAATTATTTCAAAATAAAAAGTTAAAAAAAAAAAGCCTATGCCTACTTTTGGCAAGCCCCATATCCATTAGAAGCCTGCCTCTTTAAGACCGATGTAAATAGAGATCATTCTTGGAAGACAAACCTCATTCTGCTTAGGGTAAGAAAAGCACTCTCGGCTGGGTGCGGTGGCTCATGCCTTTGTAATCCCAGCACTTTGGGAGGCCGAGGTGGGCGGATCACGAGGTCATGAGATTGAGACCATCCTGGCTAACACGGTGAAACCCCGTCTCTACTAAAAATACAAAAAATTAGCCAGGCATGGTGGCGGGCGCCTGTAGTCCCAGCTACTCGGGAGGCTGAGGCAGGAGAATGGCGTGAATCGGGGAGGCAGAGCTTGCAGTGAGCTGAGATCACGCCACTGCACTCCAGCCTGGGCGACAGAGTGAGACTCCGTCTCAAAAAAAAAAAAAAAAAAAATAGAAAAGCACTCTCAGTCTGGGCAGAGCAGGGGCACAGGGTAGTGGTGGTAACAGGAGCTGAGCAAGGTCACCAATAGCAGAGTCAAGCACTCTGCTGATTACATTACACCATGGGGGCTGGAACCAGTTCCTCATGCCTTGCAGTGATTCCCAGATGACTAGTGCCCAGCTGTCTAAATAGGAACCCTGGGGAAAGAGCTAAATGAACACAGAATCTGTGCCCCATGCCTGGGAACCCTGGGGAAAGAACCAAATGAACACAGAATCTCTGCCCCACGCCTGGGAACTCTGCCTCAGTAGGTCAAGGACAAGGTCTGTTAGGTTACATTTTAAAAGCTCCCCAGGTGATACGAGCTTGAGAACTTTAGATTACAGAGTAGTGATAAAGCTGAATCTCCAATAACATCACATGATACAGCCACCACGGACACTGTAAAACAAGCCCTTGGTTTTCATAGGGTTGGTATGGCTCAGAGAGATAAGGATGATGTTCATGTCATATATGAAAACATCCAAAGTGTAGATACTCTTTCTGAATGCTAGTATAAACAATGAAATATTACAATGAATTGCTTTTTCTTCTGCATCATTCCTATTTGGTTACTTACCAAGTTTCTCCTGGGAGTACATGTAGTTACAAACAAGAACATAATTCTATTACAGATGTCTTAGGCTATCAGGTATGTTGCTAAATTAAGAATTTTTTGTCCACAAGTAACAAAATTCTCAACCAACAGTAACATAAACAACACAACACAGGGCTCTGTTAGTCTCATATACTAAGAACTCCAGAGTAGGTGGTTGCTGGTATTGGTCCCGCAGCTCAAGAGATTGGGGCTGACATCTCTGCAGTACTTGGCCTTTTCTTTCTTTCTTTTTTTTTTTTTTTTGAGACAGAGTCTCTCTCTGTCGCCAGGCTGGAGTGCAGTGGCGGCATCTCGGCTCACTGCAACCTCCGCCTCCCAGGTTCAAGAGATTCTTCTGCCTCAGCTTCCCAAGTAGCTGGGACTACAAGGGCATGCCACCATGCCCAGCTAATTTTTGTAGTTTTAGTAGAGACAGGGTTTCACCATGTTGGCTAGGATGGTCTCGATCTCTTGATCTCGTGATCCACCTGCCTTGGCCTCCCAAGTGTTGGGATTACAGGCGTGAGCTACCGCAACTGACCTCAGCCTTTTCTTTATGGCCACAAGATGACAGCTGCAGCTCCAGCCTCTCCACATTCCAGACTGGATGAAGGGGAAGGGGCAGGACCACTGGCATTCTATTCCTGTCCCACTGGCCAGAACCATCTCTCATGGCCACTTGTGGCTGCAAAGGAGTCTAGGAAATGGAGTACTGCCCTTTCACAGTCTCTATGAGAGAGACAGGAAAGGAAGATGGGGAGGGATTGGGGGTAGATGAGGCAACCTATAGTGTCTGCCACGGCTTTCAAATTACAATTTATCAAGTACTGTTTAATTAAATCCACAAACAGCTGATCAGATACACAGTAATAAATTATCACAGAAAATATTGATATGAAAATCAAGCATAAGGATCTCCACTGTCAGTAATTCTACACATATGCATTGGTCTTTCATTCTGTGTTGGAACTAATTCTAGTTGTTTAAGCACTTCTGTTCCTTCAATCAATTGCCTACATAGGAGAAAAAAATGGAAAATTTAGTCAGTCATAAGTTTTCATATTTAACTTAACATTCCGAAATGGAGTCCTACCCAGCTATAGCTAAGACTATTTCCTACAAATTGAATGAACATCAGCTCTAAGTATCCTAAACCTCTCTGGATGTGTGTACTTTGCCACACCTACAGTACCCAGGGCCATCATCCAGGCAGCTGGCCTCCTGCCGCAGCTCTGAGCTGGCTTCCTCCATCTGCTTGGCACCCTCCCCTCTGTTCTCCCTGCAGTCAGGGTGATTTTTTTTTTTTTTTTTGAGACAGGGTCTCACTCTGTTGCCCAGGCTGGAGTGCCGTGGCATGATTTTAGCTCACTACAGCCTTGACCTCCTGGCTTAAGTGATCCTCCTGCCTCAGCCTCCTGAGTAGCCAGTGCTTACAGGTGTGTGCCACTAGGCCTGGCCAATATTTTTGTTTATTTATTTTTGTACAGATAGGATCTTGCTATGTTGCCCAGGCTGGTCTTGAACTCCTGGCCTCAAGCAGTCCTCCCACTTTGGCCTCCCAAAGTGCTGGGATTATAAGTGTGAGCCACCACACCTGGCCAGCATGGTCTTTTAGAAATAGCAATCTGCTTTTATCTCCTTGCTCAAAACATGACAATAATAGCAATCTGCTTTCATCTCCTTGCTCAAAACACGACAGTAATTTCCCGTTATCTTTAGGATGAAGACTAAAAATCCCTGCCATTGCCTACCAGGGCCTGCACGGTCTATCTCCCATGGCCTCTCGGGGAGGTCAGGCCACATTCTTCCTCTTGCTCTCTGCTCCAGCCAGACTGGCTTTCAGTACCTCAAGAGCTCCACACTCCCTTCTTCCACAGCTCCTGCATTACTCCCCTACCCCTACCCTTTGGCATGGTCACCTCCTGGTCTTCCTTCAGACCTCAGCTCAGTCATCACCTCCTTGGGGAAGTTTCCCAGGCCACCTTGCTTACGTTAAGTTCCCTGTTGCTCCTTTAGAGAAGTTCCCAGGGTTGAAACCTTACATTTATTTGTATGCTTCTTTGATTGATTTCTGATTCTCCCATGATGGTAGGGATTACGCTTGTGCTCAGGCTCAGTGCCTAGCATAATGCCTGGCACTACCAGGCACCTGACAACATGCACTGAGTGATGAATAAAAGACAGCTCAAAGCCATGCTAGTTTCGACTGGATGTGGTGACTCATGCCTGTAATCCCAACACTTTGGGAGGCCAAGGCAGGTGGATTGCCTGAGCACAGGAGTTTGAGACTAGCCTGGGGACAACCTGTTGAAACTCTGTCTCTAATAAAATACCAAAAATTAACTGGGCTTCGTGGTGCACACCTGTAATCCCAGCTGCTCGGGATGCTGAGGCAGGAGAATTGCTTCAACCCAGGAGGTGGAGGTTGCAGTGAGCTGAGTTTGCACCACTGCACTCAGCCTGGGCCATAGAGCAAGACTCATCTCAAAAAAAAAAAAAAAAAAAAAAAGCCATGCTAGTTTAGATCTCTGTAGACAATTGCTGGCCATGAGCTAGAACTTCCTGGGGAGTGGAGCTAGACTTCCGATGGTTCTTTCAATTAAAAAAGGGCAGAGAGACAGGCCAAGACGTAGGACTGGTGCCCTCTGTCAGTGCTTGGGCTTGGACAGTGGCTGAGGGGAAGGGTGCAACTTCCATCTCATGAGCTTTTATAGGAGCATGGTCAGTGCCGACACCAAGTGTACTCTAGCCCTCTCTTTGCCTTTGGGCTCTATTTTTGCCATCCCAATAAAAAACCACGACACAGGACAACATTCTGAGGATGAAGGGCAGAGGATAAATAGATTAATTTCTGTCCAAAGAGAGTATGAAGCCTGTTCTCCAACAAGACAAGATAAGCAAAGGCACAGGGACTGTTCTTGGAGTGATGGTACTATGGTCTGGCTGCAGCTTGGCTGCCAGTCTACAAATTGCTTCCAAATTACATTTCCAGCTCTGACTCAGCTTGAATATCCACCTCCAGGGATGCCACCAACTGGCTATCCTATAGGTATCCTAATATGAAACTTGTCCAACTTGAACTCATGATCTTCTCTCCCAAATCCTCCTCCTTATATTCTCTATCTTGGTGAAATGGTACCACCCCTCCAAACAGTTCCCAAATCCTAGGAGTTACCCTAGACCTGCACTGCCCAATATGGTTGCCACTAGCTACATATCGCTATTTAAACTTAATTATAGGCTGGGAGTTGCAGTGGCTCACACCTGTAATCTCAGCACTTTAGGAGGCTGAGGTGGGTGGATCACTTGAGGTCAGGAGTTCGAGACTAGCTTGGCCAACATGCTGAAACCCCATCTCTACTAAAAATACAAAAATTAGCTGGGCATGGTGGTGCATGCCTATAATCCCAGCTACTTGGGCGGCGGAGGCATGAGAATTGCTTGAACCCGGGAGGCAGAGGTTGCAGTGAGCTGAGATCGCACCACTGCACTCCAGCCTGGGTGACAGAGTGAGACCCTGTCTCAAAAAAAAACAAACCCTTAATTAGAATTAAATATAGTTCCTTAGTCACACTGGCCACATGTGGCCAGTGGCTGTCATATTGGGCCGTGCAGAATACAGGACATTTCCATCATCACAGAGAGTTCTACTGGACAGTGCTGGCCTGGACTCCTCTCAGGCCCTCACCTCCGACTCTAACTTCTTTTTTTTTTTTTTGAGACAGAGTCTCACTCTGTCGCCAGGCTGGAGTGCAGTTGCGCAATCTCTGCTCACTGCAACCTCCGCCTCCCAGGTTCAAGTGATTCTCCTGCCTCAGCCTCCCGAGCAGCCGGGATTACAGTGTCTGCCACCATGCGTGGCTTTTTGTATTTTTAGTAAAAACAGGGTTTCACCATGTTGGCTAGGATGGTCTCGATCTCTCTCTTTTTTTTTTTTTTTTCCTGAGACGGAGTCTCACTCTGTCACCCAGTCTAAAATTTAGTACAGTTCATATAGGAAAGGTGGTGCTTGATTCTTTCCCTATACTTACCACTTTTCATGATAAATTCATTTCCTAGTATTCCTCCAAAGGTAACCCATTAGCCTTTATTTTATAATATCATTATAAACTCACAGATTTGAAATATTTGTTGGGTTTTGATCAATTGCAATTACTGTTGTTTGTGAAGCTCAAATTACTCCATCTTTGGTCAGTGAGACCCTCTTCAAATTGGCTCCTGAGGCCTTTTGACATGACCCCAGTAATCTTTCAGAAATCTCCACACTTTGTAGCATCGTAATTCTGTTTGAATGAGTTGGGAAAACAGCAGAAGTGAAGGCTGAACAAAGGATGTGGGGCCAGAGGACCTGGAACGCCACTCTAGACTTCAGGCTGTGCAGATGTGGAGGTGGTAATGGAAGCACTGTTTTAAAGTAGTCATGTTTGTGTTTGAGAAAGGTACCTTTAGCTGAGATATAAAGGATCACCAGAAAGTTGGTAGAGGATAGAGACTGTCAGCAATATGACAGAGATTTAAATGGTCCAAGAAATGTTATTTGGATTTAAATGATTCAAGAAATGTTATTTGGATTTAAAACTATTTTTTTTTTTTGAAATGGTGTCTCACTCTGTGGTCAGACTGGAGTGCAGTGGTGTGATCTTGGCTCACTGCAACCTCCCCCTGCTGGGTTCAAGCAATTCTCCTGCCTCAGCCTCCTGAGTAGCTGGGACTACAGGTGCGTGCCACCATGCCCAGCTAATTTTTGTATTTTTAGGAGAGATGGGGTTTCACCATGTTGGCCAGGATGGTCTTGAACTCCTGACCTCATGATCTACCCGCCTTGGCCTCCCAAAGTGCTGGGATTACAGGCGTGAGCCACCACATCCATCCTTAAAACTAATTTAATAATGCATTTTCAAAATCAGAATACAATTTATTTGGGACCAGGGAAAACTTAAGACAAGTCATTGTTTTACGTTATGCATCTATTAATGTAATGTTACCTCTTTAAAGATATCCTATGGATGAAAATACACTTTCTATTTTTTCAACCTGGAAGTATCACAGAAAGCATTACACTAAAGGAATTATTGTTGTTAAAATGAACACTGGCATGACATTCCAGGTGCTGGAGAGTCAATAATTATCCCTATGGAGTGGGTGGAATAAATCTAACAGTTATTCAGAAAAATACAAACACTTTACATTATTTCAGGGAAGACGAAGTAAGCCCTGCCTCATATTCACTCAGTAATTAAAGAGAGAGATGAAACACTGGAGTGATGAAAAGTATTTCTATCATCCATTTTAGGTCCACATGCCTTTAAGCATCTTGCTAATAATATTCTAATAATAACTATTACCTGTGATGTTTTCATATTGAAAATCGTTCAGTAAAAAAAGTTATATGTAACTTGAATAGTTTTCATCTACTTCTTCATGATGTCCATGGACAATTATTTAAATGACTTCACCTCTTCACTTCTACATATTAGTATATTATTAAGCACTGTGGTATGATTCATAGTAACAAAGAATTGATAATATCCTTAAGGCTGAAGATTGATAGATGGATAGAGACACAGAAAGAACATTATCGTGACTATGCCTAAATGGTTTCTGTTTTTATTTTTTTATTTTGTCTTTTATATTTTTTTGAGGTAGGGTCTCATTCTGTTGCCCAGGCTGGAGTGCAGTGGCACAATCATGGCTCCCAGGCTCAAGCAATCCTCCCACCTAAACTTCTTCAGTAGCTGGGACTACAGGCACACACCACCACACCCAGCTAATATTTATTTATTTATTTATTTATTTATTTATTTATTTATTTGAGACAGAGTCTTGCTCTGTCACCCAGGATGGAGTGCAGTGGCACGATCTCAGCTCACTGCAACCTCTACCTCCTGGGTTCAAGCAATTCTCCTGCCTCAGCCTCCCAAGTAGCCAGAACTACAGGTGCATGCCACCACGCCTGGCTAATTTTTTGTATTTTTAGTGGAGACGGGGTTTCGCCATGTTGGCCAGGCTGGTCTGGAACTCCTGGCCTCAAGTGATCTGCCTGCCTCAGCCTCCCGAAGTGCTGGGATTACAGGTGTGAACCACTGCACCTGGCCTATTTATTTATTTTTGAGACAGAGTCTTGCTGTGTCACCTAGGCTGGTGTGCAGTGGCATGATCTTGGCTCACTGCAACCACCTCCCAGGTTCATGTGATTCTCCTGCCTCAGCCTCCGGAGTGGCTGGAATTACAGGCACATGCCATCATGCCTGACTAATTTTTGTATTTTTAGTACAGACGGGGTTTTACTATGTTGGGCAGGCTGCTATGGAACTCCTGGCCTTAAGTAATTCACCTGCCTCGGCCTGCCAAAGTGCTGAGATTACAGGCATGAGCCACCATGCCCGGCCAGCTAATTTTTAATCTTTTTGTAAAGATGGGGTCTTGCTATGTTGCCCAGGCTGGTCTTGAACTCCTGGGCTCAAGCAATCTCCCACCTCAGCCTCCAAAAGTGCTAGGATTATATGCCTGAGCCACTGTGTCTGGCCAGTTTCTGTGTTTTTATAGATAGCAAACTTCTTGCAAAATATTTCTTACTTTTGTCTCTATTTGTATTATTTTTGCATTTAAGCCCTATTTTTAGCTACTTATACACTATATACAATACTTATCCAAATATTTTTAAATGACATTTTTACAGGTGTGAATATTATATAAACAGATCTACAATATACATACCCAAAAGCCACAAATTTTCTATCTAGATAAGGAGTTGCTTGCAGTGTGATATAGAATTGTGACCCGTTGCTGTGACGGCCTTTGTTGGCCATTCCAAGTACTCCTCTTTTATTATGAGGAACTGAAAAGTTTTCATCTAGGAAAGACAATAATCACTAGGTCATTAGCACATTTCTATTATCTCAATTTATTGTAACATATAAGGAACAAATAGAGCCCTTGGTAACACTCTCAATCATATTTATCAATGGATTCCAAATTGTAAATATTCTATTTATTTCAAATTATTTTCAAACATTCAAATGGGCTGTTAAAAAAACTGTAAAGCCTTATTAGAACTATTTGAACATTCAGTTTTAGTTTGCCTTTACCCTAAACAAGTGTGCTAAGAAAATTAATAATGTACAAGGAAATATATACAGTATTCTAATCAAGAATAAAGGTCAGCAAACTTTCTCGTGCTGTCTTGGTATTTCTTTCAAACTACCACCATGCTCATTAAAAACACCTCCTCTGAGAAGTCTTTTGTGGACCTGACCTTTCCCCTGAACCCCTCAAGCATCTTACACATCGTTCTTGTACAGTCCTTATAACACTCTATGTAATTATTGGTTTACGTGGCATTTCTTCTCTAGTAGGTGAAGGCAGGAACCTTGTCTCCTCATGGCTTTAGCTCCAGGCTTCTCAGCATATTAATTGGCATAAATGTGGCCCTAAATGTTTGGGCAGATTTCCATTCCATGTACTTTCCCATTCCATGTAGTTTAAAAATGTTGATGATGAAAGGAAATTAATTATTTTATTTTTAGTAATCTTCAAATAATTTTTTTTTTTTTTTTTTTGAGAGAGAGTACTCGCTCTGTCGCCCAGGCTGGAGTGCAGTGGTGCGATCTCGGCTCACTGCAAGCTCCGCCTCCCGGGTTCACGTCGTTCTCCTGCCTCAGCCTCCCGAGTAGCTGGGACTACAGGCGCCCGCCACCATGCCTGGCTAATTTTTTTTTTTTTTTTTTTTTTTTAGTAGAGACGGGGTTTCACTGTGTTGGCCAGGATGGTCTCGATCTCCTGACCTTGTGATCCGCCTGCCTCGGCCTCCCAAAGTGCTGGGATTACAGGCGTAAGCCACCGCACCTGGCCAATCTTAAATAAATTTTAATCTGAAACCTTATTTGGATTGACCAAGATTTTGTGGAAAGCAATAGCTTTTTTAATGTAAGATTTAGAAGTAAAAAGAGTTGTATGGTGATTATTAGGCTACCAATTTGAAGATGTACCATTCCCAGCTTTGCCTCCAAGTTCAAATACACAGAAGGAAATAATGGATGAGAAATTCAGTGAAATTTTTCATTCAATAACTTCACAAATTTCTGAGAATAACTGAGAAATATGAATATTAACTGTCTATAAGATTTTATTAAACTGCAACTGCTGTTACTAAGTTTCAAAACTAAGCAAACTAAGTGATTAAGCCATATCTGGGTAGTTACTTTCAGCCTGGTAAGTTGAAAACTGAATAAAGACCCCTGAAACCTTATGAAATGCTGATGAGGCATGTTTGTACAAATGAGTCTATATAATTACGCTGATGCTCCTTATTCATTTCAGTGAAATAAATAAAAAATCTCATTAATTTCACAGAAAATTGCATGAAATGGAAATCTGCCCACAGCAAAGACTCAGAGAGTTTTTTTTTTTTTTTGAGATGGAGTCTCGCTCTGTTGCCCAGGCTGGAGTGCAGTGGTGTGGTCTCGGTTCACTGCAAGCTCCGCCTCCCAGGTTCATGCCATTCTCCTGCCTCAGTCTCCCTTCGTAGCTGGAACTACAGGTGCCCGCCACCACGCCCAGCTAATTTTTTTGTATTTTTAGTAAAGACAGGGTTTCACCATGTTTGCCAGGATGGTCTCAATCTGGTGACCTCGTGATCCACCTGCCTCGGCCTCCCAAAGTGCTGGGATTACAGGCGTGAGCCACCGCGCCTGGCCCAGATTCAGAGTTTTAACAGAATGGTATTTGTCATTGCTTTTACATATTCTGATTTATTTTTCTTAAATTCTTTAAAAATTGGGAAAGAAAATGATGGAGTTGTAACATTTTTATAAAAAATTCTGTGATTGTGGGATAATTTTAAAGCAGTTAATCATAATACCTATCAAAGAAATTGCTACCTATGTGAAAGCCCATGTATAAAACAGTGCAAAAAGTGCCTAGAGCAGCCAGGCACAGTGGCTCACGCCTGTAATCCCAGCACTTTGGGAGGCCAAGGTGGGTGGGTCGCTTGAGGCCAGGAGTTTGAGACCAGTCTGGCCAACATGGCAAAACCCCGTCTCCACTAAAAACACTAAAATTAGCTGGGCGTGGTGGTGCATGCCTGTAATCCCAGCCACTTAGGAGGCTGAGGCACAACAATCGCTTGAACCCAGGAGGTGGAGATTGCAGTGAGCTGAGATTGCGCCAATGCACTCTAGCCTGGAAACAGAGAAAGACTCAGTCTCAAGAAAAAAAAAAAAAAAGTGCCTAGAGCCCTCTTATCTCCTAAACACATTTATTTAGGACAGCATGGAAATCCTTAGAGACAATTTGAGAACCATTGCTATAAAGGGACAGAATAAATTATATTTTTAAAAGGTGCAGGTAGTCCCTAACTTAGAAACTTAAAAATGTATGGACCTGAAAAAAAGTGTGAAAACTAAATGACTATGTGTGGATTCTCTAAGTCCAGAATGTGTATGTGAATCTTAAGAACCCGAGGCTATGCTGCTTCCAGCCAGGCAGTAATGCCAGGGCCTACGGAAACCGCTCAGTGGTCATGCCATAACTGGCCGACTTGGCATGATCTTGTATGCATCAAATAAAATGATGTGTAAGAAAGAACTGTTTTAAATATTAACTCTAACTAGCTTTGCAGACATAAAGTATTACAAGACAAGGGTAATTTACGTGTTCTTTAGTTCTGCTGTGTCTCTCTGACTCACTCTTTAACCGTCTGCTCACCTCGGTATTTCTCGATCTTTCCAACCCCTCTGCTTTCCTTCTGCCTCTTTACACTTCTTTTCAAGCTTCCATAAAGCTCTAAAATTCAAGAGCTATAATTTAAATTAAATTAAATTAAATTTTTTTAGAGAAGGCATCTTGCTAGTTGTTCAGACTAGTCTTGAACTCCTGGGCTCAAGGCCTCCTGCCTCAACCTCCTGAGTAGCTGGGACTACAGGTGTGTGCTACCACACCTGGCTAGCTATAATTTTTTTTAAAAAAATTATTTACCAATATAAAGTTCCCTGATTTTTTTTCTAATAGTAAATTTTTGGTACATTTCATTAACACTTAAAACATTAAGTTGCTTTATACTTCCATGTTATCAAAATGCACCCTTTGGCAGTAAACAGCATTGCTGAAGGGGGCTGAGCCTCTTTAGGTTTAAACAGAGTGAAAGCCCCCATAGAGGAATTTCTGTCCTCTTTGTTTGGTGAGGAGTGAGGCCACTGGTCAGTAAATAGGTTTGATTCAAGCCTATTTTCTCCTGAGTGCTTCTGCCAGGGATAAAGTATGTGTGGGAACAACCTACACAGAAACCAATAGCTGAAACTTGCCTAAGTAGAAAGAGCCTATTTATTTAGGACTTTAAAAGTTGTGATTCAAAACAAAGCAAAACAGACTTTCCCTAGGTTAAAAAAATTAATTCGTTTATAAAACAATCTAATTAAATGATACATTATTAATTGCATTATTTTTGTGTTAAGCTTAATAAAAGTGAGTTTTGTGGTTGCAGTTTTTCACAGCCCCAGTTTCAATTCTGCATCTCATGGAAGTAGGACCCCATGAGAGAAATGTGGAGGACTGGCTGGCTGCTGCATTCACATTCCCAGGCAGTTGAAGGGATGAGGGAGACAGACCCATGCCTTAGCTGTTCTGAGGACTAGCTGTGCTCTCGCTTTCACAGTTACTCATCTTTCCTTCTGGAACATCTCTTCTTCCCACTTGATTGCTTCCTGGATTTTTTCTAATTTTGTCCTACCAGACCAACCGAATAATAAAAACTTCACTGAACGTCCTGGGACTCCATGGGCATAGTGAGGACAGCAAAGATTCTATCTGGAGACCAGATACTACCACAGTCTAAGGATGGGGTGAGGGATAATCAGCAGAGACTCAGGGGTGTCTAGGAGGTCAGGCAAGGAGATGAGTGAACAGATCAATCTCCTGGACAGGAGGCCCACGTTCCATCTGAGGCTGTGCCTCTGAGCACAAAGCATTTGGGTGCTCTGATAATGGTTGTGGGGTGGAGAGGTACAGTGGATTCTCATCAGGGATTGGGGCCAGGAGAGTCCTTTCTCCATCTGCAACGTGTTGCTGCAGACCCAACTCAAAGCTTCTCTGTGCCACGGCATCCAACTCTCCAGGCAGCTATTCTTTCTTTTCCCACAGTACTCAGTTCCTTCCTCTCTAACAGCAACTGACACAGCACCTGTAGTTGATCTGTTTCAACATCTATCTGCACAAAACCACTACAAGCCTTCCAAGTAGAAACTCGGTTATACCATCTTTGTTGCCACAGGCCCTAGCACCATGTGAGCACCTACTTTGGAATTTAGTATTTTATGAATGACTAAAGGAATGGTGTCACTTGCATGTTTTCATTTGATAAAGCTGTCTGCAGGAATTTAGAAGGAAAGTAGCTATTACTTTTCCCTTTCACTTTGGCCATCGATTCAATAAAGATATCTTTTCGGCCAGGCGCGGTGGCCCTCGTCTGTAATCCCAGCACTTTGGGAGGCCGAGGTGGGCAGATCACGAGGTCAGGAGTTTGAGACCAGCCTGACCACCATGGGGAAACCCGTCTCTACTAAAAATACAAAAAAATTAGCTGAGCATGATGACACGCACCTGTAATCCCAGCTGCTCAGGAGGCTGAGGCAGGAGAATCACTTGAACCTGGGAGGTGGAGGTTGCAGTGAGCCGAGATCACGCCATTGCACTCCAGCATGGGTGACAGAGAGAGACTCCGTCTCAAAAAAGGAAAAAAAAAAGATATCTTTTCATAACCTTTTCATTCTATTCAAATATAGACACAAAAAGCCACAGAAAACTAATGTATAAAGTTATTATAAGGCAAATACCCTTTTAACTACCACTCAGGCCAAGAAAAGAAACTTTGCTGGCCTCTGCCCAAAGTTCCTTGTCAAGCCCCTCTCTCACCCAAAAGGAATCATTCCTCTGACTTTTATATAACCATGCACTTAATGTTTCTTTATAGTTTTAACATCAAAATATGCATCCCTAAGCACTATAATTTAGTCTTTCCCATTTAAAAAAATTGGTTATGCTTTTTAAGCCTCTTTTGATCTGCAGGTTCTTACCTCCATCCCTTTCTTTTCCTTACATTTATCTATTACTAATGAACCTGAGCTGTTTAACCTCGAGAATTTCTCCCAGTCTGGAGTCTGTTGATTGCACACATGGTACAGTCCAGCATGTTGCTCTGTCTTCTGTCCTGTCAGTTCTGCTATAATACTTGTTTTGAAAATGCACATTTGCTTCAACTTGATGGATATATTAGGGAAAGCCTTGTGCATTATGGATTTTGCCCCCACTTACATTCTTCCACCATGAGAAACACTAGGGAAATGAAAACTGCATTCAGCTACACAGAGCCACATAGGAACACATACACCTCAGATCTATCTACCAGCTACCCTGGAGCTGTTCTGAGCCTCTCCCACCCACACCTAGGGTTCTGATTGCAGAAAACCCTCCTTCCGCCACTTCAAAATTGCTCAAAAGCTGCAACTCTTCCCATACCCACCTTCACGAACTTCAGGTCTTTTACAAGGTATGTATGTTTTGTGACCATTTAAATATGTAAAACTGTATTGCTGGTTTTTTTTTCGTTACTATCCTGTTTTTTAATGCCATCAAGAAAGTTTTTCTTAAACCTCATTTTCGCAATAAACTCAGTGGTTTTTGTTGCACAATGCTGCAAAGTGTAGATTTTTTTGGTTTGTGTTTTGTTTTTTGAGGCAGTGTCTCACTCTGTCACCCAGGATGGAGTCCATCATGGCTCCATGATCATGATGATCATGGCTTACTGCAGCCTTGGACCTCTCCAGCTCGAGATCCTCCTACGTCAACCTCCCAAGTAGCTAGGACCGCAGGTGCATGCCACCACACCCAGCTAATTTTTTTTTTTTAAGAGATGGGATCTCGTTATGTTACCCTGGCTGGTTTTGAACTCCTGGGCTCAAGCAATCCTCCCACTTCAGTCTCCCAAAGTGCTGGGATTACAGGCATGAGCCACCATGTCTGGCCAAAGTGTGGAGATTTTTTAGGAACACATATGTCACATTACAACAGAACTGACTGTATTTCTTGCAAATCGGCAGCTGAGTCCAGAGGCTTAGTCAGACTGATATTCTTTGGTAGTGTGTTCTTTCAACAGAAGCCTCATCATGTCTGGTTGTCTCTGTTTTTGTGAAATTAGCAGACTGATGCAGCAAATGCTTAGACCCATTATTTCACTGGGGGCAGCAAAATGGTGACATTCCAATTCTATTATTTCCTTTTCATTTATCAGTGGCAATACTTTTATAAAGAGATGTTTCCCCTTATCTAAAATTTAGTACAGTTCATATAGGAAAGGTGGTGCTTGATTCTTTCCCTATACTTACCACTTTTCATGATAAATTCATTTCCTAGTATTCCTCCAAAGGTAACCCATTAGCCTTTATTTTATAATATCATTATAAACTCACAGATTCGAAATATTTGTTGGGTTTTGATCAATTGCAATTACTGTTGTTTGTGAAGCTCAAATTACTCCATCTTTGGTCAGTGAGACCCTCTTCAAATTGGCTCCTGAGGCCTTTTGACATGACCCCAGTAATCTTTCAGAAATCTCCACACTTTGTAGCATCGTACAACAAAGGCCACTTTTGCTATCTAATAGAACATGAGGTTCCAGGCTCATTTGGTAGATTTCCTCCCTGAGATCTGGCATCTGCCATTTCTCCCAGAGACTCTGGTTTCTTTAAGTGAGAAATGACATTTCAAAACAACAATCTAAATTCTAGGACTATGCATTGCTACTGAGTTGTGGTCGTTGTTTATAGACCTTTTCAGTGGATAGAGCTATATATATACACATTTGATATTTCTTGAGTTTAAAGTCATGTCCAGGACTATGGAATATTCTTTTTTTTTTTTTTCTTGAGATGGAGTCTCGCTCTTTCGCCCAGGCCGGACTGCAGTGGCGCTATCTCGGCTCACTGCAAGCTCTGCCTCCCAGGTTCATGCTATTCTCCTGCCTCAGCCTCCCAAGTATCTGGGACTACAGGCGCCTGCCACCGCACCTGGCTAATTTTTTGTATTTTTAGTAGAGACGGGGTTTCACCATGTTAGCCAGGATGGTCTCGATCTCCTGACCTTGTGATCCGCTCGCCTCGGCCTCCCAAAGTGCTGGGATTACAGGCACTGCGCCCGGCCAGGACTATGGAATATTCTTATTAGCCTCTATTATATTTCATCTCTATCTTCTTTCTTCCACATTGAGAATCCTGATTCTCAAGGACAAAGAAAATTATGAAATTTGAATATTCCATAATTACTCAATGACTTTATCCCACATTACACATACAACGGTCTCAAAATAACAATACTAATAATACCATCACCGGTGTACTTTACGGAGAATAGTTAAAAAATAAAATTTGTATATATTCATTTTCTTCTATTTTTTAAATAGCCTATGTCTCCACTGCCCAAGCATATCATCATACAGCATACTCTCACCCTTTGAGATGGGGTCTTGCTATGTTGCCCAGGCTGGTCTCAAGCTTCTGGGCTCAAGCAATCCTCCTGCCTCAGCCTCCCAAGTAGGTGGGACTAAAGGTGCATGCTGCCACACCTGGCATACTCCTCACTGAATATAATAAATTCACAAATAATAATATGATTAATGCTCACCACCAGTTGTGTGTCAAGGTCTCTCTTATTATTAATACTTAGTTTTGTGAAATTCATTCTACAGCACATGCTGCAGAAAGGGCTCATGGCAACACTATTCTCTGAAGTCTTGCATGTTGATAAACCTGTGTGTCCTTTATAATTCAACATCAGTTTGACTAGATATAAAATCCTTGCTCACGTTTCCTTTGCTTGAGTTCATAAATATATTATTCCATTTTCTTCTGGCATAAAGTGTTGCTGTCAAAGAATATGATAATCTAATTTTCTTTCCCTTATAAATCATTTGCTCTTTTTCCCTAGATGCCCAAATAATTTTTCTTCAATGTCCAATAATGTTAGGAAAATATGTCTTGGTGTTGGTTTTTCTGCTTCAAATTGTCAGGTTCATGGTATGCATTTTCAATAAGTGGTTTCAATTTTTTACAGATATTTTTATTTGAGGTATAAACATTTTCACTTGAGATATATAAGTATTTTTACTTACAATATAAACATATGCTTGAGGTATACACAATTGTCAAAATGTGTCAAACATCTAAGATAAATGCATTTTATTAAAATTTAATAAATATATCTTTGATGTTCAGTTTGATGCTGTATAACCACCACCTAAAATAAGATATAGAACCTCAAATCCTTTTTGTATTTTAGGGAAGTTTTCTTTAATTATAGTCTTAGCATTCATTCTGTTCCCCTGCATTAATTTAATTCCTTAGAGATACGTATCATCTAAATGTTAAATGTCCGCTTTCTTTAATATTTGTCACTTTCCTGTAAATAATTTTTACCTTTCTTCATTTACTTTTGGTTTAAAAAAATTTCCTCCTCCTGAGGGAATACTTCTAAACTCATTTTACAAGGCCAGTATTACCCTGAATACCAAAACCAGACAAAGGCACATCATAAAAAAAAAACTACAGGCCACTATCTCTGATGAATACTGATGCAAAAGTCCTCAACAAAATACTTACAAACCAAATTCAACAATACATTAAAAGGGCCATTCATCATGACCAAGCAGGACTTATCCTTGAGATGCAAGGATGGTTCAATGTATGCAAATCAATCAATGCGATATCGACATAATGAAGGATAAAAACCATATGATCATTTCAACTGATGCTGAAAAAGTATTTGACAAAATTCACATCCCTTCATGATAAAAACCCTCAAAAGACTGGGTATAGTTCTCCTAGTACTATGTAGCTAGAGCAACCAGACAAGAGAAAGAAATAAAGGGGATCCAAATTGGAAAGAAAGAGGTCAGGCCAGGTGTGGTGGCTCACGCCTGTAATCCCAGCACTTTGGAAGGCCAAGGTGGGCGGATCACTTGAGGTCAGGAGTTCCAGACAAGCCTGGCCAACATGGTGAAACCCCATCTCTACTAAAAATACAAAAAAATTAGCCAGGCATGGCGGCAGGTGCCTGTAATCCTAGCTACTCAGGAGGCTGAGGCAGGAGAATCGCTTGAACCCAGGAGGCAGAGGTTGCAGTGAGCCAAGATCACGCCACTGCACCCCAGCCTGGGCGACAGTGTCGCAAGACTCCATCTCAAAAAAAAAAAAGAAAGAGGTCAAATTATCCTTGTTTATAGATTACATGATCTCATATTTGGAAAAACCTACAGACTCCACACAAAAATCTATTAGAACTGATAAATAAATTCAGTAAAGTTGCAAGATACAAACACATACAAAAATCAATAGCATTTCTGTATGCCAACAGTGAACAATTTGAAAAAGAAATCTAAAAAGTAACCCCATTTACAAATAAAACTAAATTAATAGGAATTAACCAAAGTGAAAAATCTCTACAATGAAAACTATACAACACTGATGAAAGAAATGGAAGAGGATGCCCCAAAAATGGAAAGCTATTTCATGTTCATAGGCTAGAAGAATCAATATTATTTAAAATGTCCATACTATCCAAAGCAATCTAGAGTCAATGCAATCCCTATCAAAATACCAATGACAGCCCACTAGCAGGGTGGCCATAGTGCCATCTGCCTCGTGTAGGGCCCACTTTTCTGACCAGCAGACCCATGGATTACCACCTGATGCAAGCCCCTCTCGCTGAGCCCATCCCAGCTGAGGTATCCTGGAGAGATCTTCACTCGTGTCCCACGTGGAAGATCAGTTGGTGCCATTTCTGCTGGAGCTTTAATTTTTTTCTTCTTCCTGATTATAATACTTCTTTTCTGTAGCTTTAGCCAAGCTCCTGGGAAACACTCTTTTGTCCTTGTTGGGTGTAGAGGCCATGCTAAGGCCCAATGGAACACCATGTTGTCACTGTTCATCCTGTTTGCTCTCCTAATCACCTTGGTCCAGTGTGGGTGGGAACACAACTCTATAGCAAATATTTCGACAAGTATTGCATCAGGGAATCATCTTCGTGGCTGCTGGATTTGTCATGAACATTCCCAGGATAGAGAGTTCTATCTTCTGGCTTACCTAAGAAATCTCACTACCATCCCCGCTGACCTCCTAACGATAGTGATCTTCAAATCCCAAACTCCTACTTGTTGAATGGAACTCTCCCCCACTTAACGGATTCCACTTGAACCCCCTGCCACCATTACCTGGACCTGGGAAATTGGGTATTTATATCTCTAGTGCACTAATGATTCTATCTTTTGCATTCACTGTTGTGTTCATGACACAAGAGTGGAAGCCTCCCTGTGATGCTCTCATAAAACTTTAGTTGCCATGTTCCCAAGGCCACAGCAAGGTAAATGGGATTCTATTTGTAAGCGAGGAGACTACATATGGTGCCTTCTGGATCAGAACATATAAGGAAAAAAAACTGCCTCATCTGGGAAGGTGGGAGTACTGCCCCCTTTCGGACAACAAAGGGTGTCCCGCCACCCCCATTGGAACAGGGGAAAAATATCTCTCTAGACACAATTTCACAGCAAAGCATAAATACCACACCCCATAGAGCTTCTGTTTGTGCCCCAACTGGCTCATTTTTGTTTGTGGCATGAATGGGAAGAAGTTACAACCTGAACTGCGCCCAACTCCCCAGGGAGTCACCTGTTCTCTTAGGAGTAGCTTTCCCTTTTATATCAAAATCTTGGAACAGAGGTGAATGTATGCTGGCCACTCTTGCCCCTCCAGGAGTCACTGTCTGTAACTGCATAACACCCAAGAATACTAGAAGTAAGTGAGTAATAGGAGTAATTCTGGCAGGAATTGGCAGTGATAGGACTAGCAGCACCCTGGGGCAGCTTTGCCTACCATGAGTCAACTCTGATGAACTTGACTCAATCCCTA
The DNA here is from genome assembly GCF_028878055.3 of Symphalangus syndactylus. Taxonomy (NCBI): domain Eukaryota; kingdom Metazoa; phylum Chordata; class Mammalia; order Primates; family Hylobatidae; genus Symphalangus; species Symphalangus syndactylus. Next base: position 87,234,168 of record NC_072424.2, read on the forward strand.
GAATCCTTAGCCACCAACACAGGTCAGGCATTAAAGGGAATTCAAGAGTCTTTAGGCTCTTTGGCAAATGCAGTTCTCGTTAACAGACTAGCATTGGATTATTTACTAGCTGAACACAGTGGAGTCTGTGTAGTTATTAATAAAACCTGCTGCACAGATGTTAACAACTCTAGGCAAGTTGAGATTAACATGCAAAAGATCTATGAACAAGCCACCTGGTTACAGAGATATAACCAGGGCACTGACCCCAACTATAGCTGGTCAATTATCAAGTGCTTTCCCAAGTCTCACCTGGTTTTTACCTCTCATAGAACCTTGGATAGTTATCTTTTTGTTTCTAATTTTTGGCCCTTGCTTATTTAACCTCTTAGTAAAAGTTCGTGTTTTCTAGATTACAACAGTTCCAGGTAAAAAACAATGCTGGCACAAGGCTTCCAACCTATCCCATCTACTGACCTGGAGAATGAAAGTGTCCTGCCTGTGGGCCCGTTACATCAGGTATCCAGAGATTTTTTACTCCTCCAGTGCTAGGCAGGGCCTATGGCCATGAGCTCAGCAGCAAGCAGTTACAGAAGACTGGCCTTGACCCTTCTGCAGCCCTCTTAATATTAAGGAGGAGGATCTAATTTCTGAGGGGAAAATGAGGTAGGAGGCAGGACTTGACTCCAGAGGTGGGGCTCAGACAATGGATCAAATTGAGGACTAGCTAAAATAGGGCCAGGGCAAAAGCGCCTTTCAATCAGACCTGTCCATCAGTGTGCCATATCAATCTACTGTTGCCATGGCAACACCTGGGAGTTACTGGCCTTTTCCATGGCATCTAATGATCCAAAAGTTACTATCCCTTTCCTGCATAAACTGCCCCTTAATCTGCATGCAAATAAAAGTGGGTATAAATGTGACTGTAAAACTGTCCTGAGCTGCTACTCTCTGCCTACGGGGTAGCCCTGCTCTGCAGGAGCAGTCACAGAGCTATAGCACTACTGGAGCTGTAACACTGCCTGTTCAATAAAGCTGCTTTCTTCTAAAAAGGAATTACCAATGACATTCTTCATGGAAATAGAAAAAACAATCCTAAAATTTACATGGAGCCACGAAAGACCCCAAATAGCTAAAGCTATCTTAAGCAACAAGAACAAAACGGAAGGAATCACATTACCTGACTTCAAATTATACTACAGAGCTATAGCAACCAAAACAGCATGATACTGGCATAAAAACAGACACATAGACCATAAGAACACAATAGAGAACCCAGAAACAAATCCACACACTCATAGTGAACTCACTTTTGACAAAGGTGCCAAGAACATAAGCTGAGGAAAAGACTTCAATAAATAATGCTGGGAAAACTGGATATCCTTATGCAAAAGAATGAAACTAGACCCCTACCTCTCACCATATATAAAAATAAAATCAAAATGGATTAAAGACTTAAATCTAAGCCCTCAAACTATGAAACTACTACAAGAAGACATCGAGGAAACTCTCTGGACAAATGGGATCATATCAAGTTAAAAAGATTCAGCACAACAAAGGAAACAATCAACAAAGTGAAGACATGGCTGGTCGTGGTAGCTCACACTTGTAATTCCAGCACTTTGGGAGGCTGAGGCGGGCAGATCACGAGGTCAGGAGTTCAAGACCAGCCTGGCCAACATGGTGAAACCCTGTCTCTACTAAAAATACAAAAATTAGCCAAGTGTGGTTATGTGCGCCTGTAATCCCAGCTATTTCGGAGGCTGAGGGAGGAGAATTGCTTGAACCCAGGTAGCAGAGGTTGCAGTGAGCCGAGATGGCACCACTGCATTCTATCCTGGGTGACAGAGTGAGACTCTGTCTCAAAACAAACAAAAAACCCACAGAAAATATTTGCAAACTACCCATCTGACGAGGGATTAATAACCAGAATATATAAGGAGCTCAAACAACTCCACAGGAAAAAACCTAATAATCAGATTATAAAATGGGCAAAAGATTTGAATAGACATTTCTCAAAAGAAGACATACAAATGGCAAACAGGCATATGGAAAGGTGCTCAACACCACTGATCATCAGAGAAACGTAAACCCAAACTACAGTGAGATATCTCACTCCAGTTAAAATGGCTTTTATCCAAAAGACAGGCAATAACAAATGCTGAAAAGAATGTGGAGAAAAAGGGACCCGTGTACACTGTTGGTGGGAATGTAAATTAATGTACAACCACTGTGGAGAACAGTTTGGAGGTTCCTCAAAAAACTAAAAATAGAGCTACCATATGATCCAGCAATCTCACTGCTGGGTATATACCCAAAAGAAAGGAAATCATTATATCAAAGAGATACCTGCACTCCTATGTTTGTTGCAGCACTGTTTACAATTGCCAAGATTTGGAAGCAACCTAAGTGTCCATCAACAGAAGAATGGATAAAGAAAATGTGGTACATATACACAATGGAGTACTATTCAGCCATAAAAAAGAATGAGATCCAGTTATTTGCAACAACATGGATGGGACTGGAGGTCATTATGCTAAGTGAAATAGGCCAGGCACAGAAAGACAAACATAACATGTTCTCATTTATTTGTGAGATCTAAAAATCAAAACAAATGAAATCATGGAGACACAGAGTAGAAGGATGGTTACCAGAGACTGGGAAGGGTAGTGAGGGTTAAAGGGGGGTGGTGGGGATGGTTAATAGGCACACAAAAAAAGAAAAAATGAGTAAGACCTCGTATTTGATAGAACAAGCAGGCAACTATAGTCAATAATAATTGTACCTTTTAAAATAAAAGTGTATAATTGGATTGTTTGTAACACACAGGATAACTGCTTGAAGAGATGGATACCCTATTTTATATGATGTGATTATTTCACATTGCTTGCCTGTATCAAAATATCTCAAGTACCTCATAAAGATATACACCTACTATGTACCCACAAAAATTAAAGCAAACAAAAAAGTTCCTCTGCCTACCTTGTATTTCTTTTAGGACATATGTTGTATTTTTATTTCCTCTTGTGTTCCTTGTAGTTTACTCACTTCTGAAATTATTTTTCTTTCATTGCTTTCCTCAGCCCTTCTTTCCTCAACTCTGTCACATCATGTTTAAGTTTTTCTAATTCTGATTTATGAGCTCTTTCATGTCTTGTATCATTTTCTTAATGTCTTTAAGCTTTTTTTTTTTTTTTTTTTGAGACAAGGTCTTGCTCTGTTGCCCACGCTGGAGTGCAGTGGTGCAATCTTGGCTCACTGCAGCTTTTGCCTCCCAGGCTCAAGCAATCTTTCCACCTCAGCCTCCCAAGTAGCTAGGATTACAGGTGTGTGCCACTATGCCCAGCTAATTTTTGTATTTTTTGTAGGGATGGGGTTTGCCATGTTGCCCAGGCTTCTTTTAGCTTATTTTGATATTGACTGTTACAGTTTTGATCTACAGTTGACCCTTAAACAATGCAGGGGTTAGGGACACCAACCCCTTGGAGCAGTCAAAAATCCACATATAACTTTTGACTCCCCAGTAACTTAACTACTAATAGTCTGCAATGGACTAGATGCCTTATCAGTAACATAAATAGTCGATTACATATATTTGGTGTGTTACATGTATTGTATACTGTGTCCTTACAATAAAATAAGCTAGAGAAAATAAAATGTTATAAAGAAAATCATAAGGAAGAGAAAATATATCTACTATTCATTAAGTGGAAGTGGATCATCATAACAGTATTCATCCTTGCCACACTGAGTAGGCCGAGGAGGAGGAAGAGAAGGAGTTGGTCTTGCTGTCTCAGGGTGGCAGAGGCAGAGAGGTGGACGAGGTGGAAGGGGAGGCAGGAAAGGTGGGCACACTCAGTGTTAACTTTACGGAAATACATTATAATTTCTGTTTGACTTTTTGCTTTTTCATTTCTCTAGCAATGTTTCCATACAGTATCAATCCTTCTTCCACTCTTTGCTTTAGTTTCATTGCTCTTATCATAAAAGGGTCTATGTAGTAAAAGAAGTCAAAAGTAGTCTTGAGTAACTGGAACCCTTCCATCAGATTGTCTAGTGTCAGTTTGTTTCCTGACACTGCTCCTTCTACGTCTTCTTCCTCATGATCTGGCACTGGTTCGGAGGCACTCATCTCCATCAACTCATCTTTGAATGCCTCTGCTGTGGTATATATTAGGCCTTGAATTTCTCCAAGATCCGCATCTTGACAATGTTCACCCCTCATCTTTTTTGCCATATCCACAAATCTCTTTCATGATTTCCTTGATGGGCTCTGTCATAAATCCCATGAAGTCACGCACAACATCTGGGCACAATTTACTCCAGCAGAAACTTGTTTTGAGCTTGATGGCTTTCATGGCTTTTTCTATAACAACAATGGCATCTTGAATGGTATAATCCTTCCAGACTTTCATGACGTTCTCTCTATTGGGGTTCTCTTCCATAATGTTGACAATCCTTTCCATAGAGTACCATGTGTAATCAGCCTTAAAGGTCCTCATGACCCCCTGACTAGAGGCTGAATTAGACATGTTGTGTTTGGGGATGAGTAGACCACTTTGATGCCTTTGGTGTTGAACTCATGGTGTCCTGGTGGCCAGGGGCATCATTGTTCAATATCAAAAGAACTTTTTAAAAGGTAGTCCCTTACTGGCAAGGTACTTCCTATAACTTCAGGGAGAATGTATTGATAGAACCAATCTAGAAAACGGGTTCTCATTGTCCAGGCCTTTTTGTACAACCAAAAGGCTGGCAGTGGGTGTTTAGGTTAGCAGCTTTATGGTTAGGGGCAGTCTGGATCATAAACCCAACTGCATTGGCACACAACAGTACAGTTAGCCTATTCCTTCCTGCCTTAAATGCTAGTGCTTGCTTCTCTTACTAATAAATGTCTTTTGTGGCTTTTTTTTTTTTTTTTGAGACAAGAGTCTTACTCTGTCTCCTAGGCTGGAGTGCAGTGGCGCGATCTCGGCTCACTGCATCCTCTGCCTCCCGAGTTCAAGTGATTCTCCTGCCTCAGTCTCCCGAGTAGCTGGGATTACAGGCACCTGCCATCACGCCCAGCTAAGTTTTATATTTTTAGTAGAGACAGGGTTTCACCATGTTGGCCAGGCTGGTCTTGAACTCCTGACCTCAGGTGATCCGCCTGCCTCAGCCTCCCAAAGTGCTGGGATTACAGGTGTGAGCCACCGCACCCGGCCTTTTTGTGGCTTTTTTTTTTTTTTTTTTTTTTTCAGAATAGGTCACTTTTGTCTGCCATAAAACTTGTTCAAGTAGATATCCTTTTTCTTGTCATTTTGTTAATGACATCTTGGAATTCATCTTCTGCCTCTTGGTCAGAAGAAGCTGCTTCTCCTGTTATCTGGATATTTTTAAAGCCAAACTTTTTTCTAAAATTATCAAACCATCTTTTGCTGGAATTAAATTATCCAGTTTTAGATCTTTTACCTTCTTTTTGCTTTAAGTTGTCATATAATAGCTTTGCTTTTTCTCAAATCATATTAGAGTCTACAGGTCTGCCTTTCTTATAGCCATCCTGTGCCCACATAAAAGCTGCATTTTCAATACAAGACAAAAAAAGGTATTTTGCAGGCTAGGCTTGGTGGCTCACACTTGTAATCCCAATGACTCAGAAGGCCAACGCAGGAGGACCACTTGAGCCCAGGAGTTGGAGACCAGCTTGGACAATAGAGCAAGACTCCATCTTTATAAAAATTTTTTTAAAATTAGCCAGCATGGTGGCATGCACCTGTAGTCCTAGTTACCTGGGAGGTTGAGGCAGGAGGATCTCTTGAGCCCAGGAGTTTAAGGTTACCATGAGCTATGATCACGCCATTGCACTTTAGCCTGGATGACAAAGTGAGATCCTGTCTCTTAAAAAAAAAAAAAAGAAAAGAAAAAAAAAAGGTAAAAGTATTCACAAAAAAGTGCAAGGTTTTCACATCTGATGGTATAGCTGCAGTGGCAGCTTCTCCAAAAAATGCTCCTCTAAGTAGGTAGTAGTCCCAACTACTTAGGAGGCTAAAGTGGGAAGACTGCTTGAGGCCAGGAGTTCAAATCCAGCTTGGGGAATATAGTGAGACCCTGTCTCTATTTTTTTTAAAGAAACTGACTGTAAGTTTCTTTAAGTGGACTCATATAGTTCAAATCCATGTTGCTCAAGGGTCAACTGTATCCTGTGAGCATGTCTTTCTAGGGTACATTCACTATCAGTGCTGATGTTACTCTGCTCCTTATTCTCTTTATTCTTATAATCACCTTGAAACTTCTATTGTTCATTTTAATATAAAATTAGTGTAATAGTGGTCAGAATCAAAATGTAGTCATGTTTAAAAAATGCTGACAAATACAGCCAAGGAAAGCTATGAACAGAGAACTCTCACACTTGTATGCCTGATAACAAAACAATCACAAAGAACTACAAAAGCCACAACCTTGCATAAAGGCCATTGCAACCTTATGCAGGAAATATTAATACTTCTGCAGGGACACCTGTCCAGTCCAACCTTGGACTCTTGTTACTGATCACTATAGCCAAGGATAATCATTTCAAAACAATTATGTAATCTTCCCCAATTTTCCTTTAAAACCCTTTGTCTCCCTTTACCTTCCTGAATATTCACATCGTTTCCTATGGCACATGTATGCCTACTGCAATGCCCTATTCCTGAATAAACATCATTTTCTTTCAGAGAACCTCTCTTTGTTATATAGGGTGACATTAGTTTTCCTAAATGTTTAGATGTGTCTTTAGAAAGAAAGTAGATTTTCTAGTTTCAAAAAGCTCCCTCTTGCATGTTGAAAATCTTGCATGTTTAAGCATGTGGCTTTCTTCCTTAAATTTCTGGCTCTGTTCCTATTCCCTCTTTGTCATGATTGTCCTTGTATCCTGGATAATTTTGATGCCATTTCCAACAGTTCCACCTGCATGGGAGCCTGTGCTGGAAGAGAGCCTTACCAGATCAGTTTTGAGAGTGCACAGGGGTTAGACTGCTCCTGCCTCTTCCAACCTTCCTGGGGGCCCCTTGTACTCACACACTATTGGCTACTTAGGGGATCCTAAGTACCCTATTCTTGGGAAGCCCTGCCCTCTCCTACACAGATGCTGATACTGTGCAGATTTCATGGCTGTTGGTTTGTTGTTTGTCCTTACCTGTTTGTATTTTGGAATTTAGGTAGATACCTTGTCACCTACTTTTGTTGTAAATGTTACACAGGGTTTTTCTACCGACAGCAATCTTTTTTTTCTTTTCTTTTCTTTTTTTTTTTTTTTTGAGACCGAGTCTCACTCTGTCGCCCAGGCTGGAGTGCAGTGGCACCATCTCAGCTCACTGCAACCTCCGTGTCCCAGGTTCAAGTCATTCTCCTGCCTCAGCCTCCTGAGGAGCTGGGAGGCGTGCGCCATCATGCCTGGCTAATTTTTGTATTTTTAGTAGAGATGGAGTTTCACCATATTAGCCAGGCTGATCTCGAACTCCTGACCTCAAATGATCCACCCACCTCGGCCTCCCAAAGTGCTGGGATTATAGGTGTGAGCCACCATACCTGGCCACCTGACAGCAATCTAAATAGAATGATTATCAAGGTACCAGTTCTAAGTATCAGCACGGGAAATTACAAGCCCTGAAAATATAAATTCCCTTTGACTCTACAATCCTAATTCTGGGATTTATCCTAAAGAAATAATATCATTAGGTAAGTGAAAAAAATATGTGTGTATGAAGCTGCTCTGGTCGGGCCTTAGGGCGCTTCCCCCCGATCCGCTCGTTTTTAACTCTTGCTTGTACTGTAAGTATTGCCCCCAGTGATATCTTATTTGGAATTGTGAAACTGTCCGGTCCTGTTAAGTTTGAATAATCAACTAATATATAACTAACAAAATGTAAAGATACACACCTTCAAATGTTGGTCCATAAATCGACTCTCCATTATCTCCTTTTCCATACACTATATCTGAGAAATAGCAACAAATAAACATTAGAATTTTGAGATGAAAAGATTTAGGATACAGTAATGACAGGGAAAAAATGTTGCTTTAAATGATGATTTCAAGGCTGAGGTGGGATGATCACTGGAGCCCAGGAGTTTGAGACCAGCCTGAGCAACATAATGAGACTCCATCTCAATTAAAGAAAAAAAAAAGGAATCAGCCAGGTATGGTAGCTCATGCCTGTAATTCCAGCACTTTGGGAAGCTGAGGCGGGCAGATCACCTGAGGCCAGGTGTTCGAGACCAGCCTGGCCAACATGGTGAAACCCTGTCTCTACTAAAAATACAAAAATTAGCTGGGCGTGGTGGCATGTGCCTGTAATCCCAGCTGCTAGGGAGGCTGATGCAGGAGAATTGCTTGAACTCAGGAGGTGGAGGTTGCAGTGAGCTGAGATTGTGCCGTTGCACTCCAGCCTGAGCAACGAGAGTGAAACTCCATCTCAAAAAAAAAAAAAAAGATTCCACTTACGCCAATGAATAGAGTAAGTTACCTAATTGTTCAATATCCATACTACGAAAATATTACTATAATAATTTCACTTGTATTTTGTAAGCACTTTTACATTCATGATAATGCAAACTTTTGAAAGGATGAAGCATTAAATTATAATTGTGGCCACAATTTTTCAAAGTATGTTCACATAAATTCTGCTTTCTTCATAAGTTATTCCACAGTCTATCTTGCTTTTCTGAGATCAAGATTAAACTAAGAGGCTAAAACAGGAAAAGTAAGTTATTTTTAGAATATGTATAAAAAATAGAACCAGGTGTGCTGACACACCTGTAATCCCAGCACTTTGGGAGGCCGAAGCAGGCAAATCACTTAAGGCCAGGAGTTCGAGACCAGCCTGGCCAACATGGTGAAACCTGTCTCCACCAAAAACACAAAAATTAGCTGGGTGTGGTGGCTGGTGCCTGTAATCCCAGCTACTCAGGAGGCTGAGGCAGGAGAATTGCTTGAATCCGGGAGGCGGAGGTTGCAGTGAGCTGAGATCGCACCACTGCACTCCAGCCTGGGCGACAGTGCAAGACTCCATCTCAAAAAAAAAAAAAAAAGAATATGAATAAAAAATAGGTGCTGCAAACAGAATTCATGTTCAAAATTTCATATCCTATAGTGGTAACTCATTTACTTACCTAGCGTATTGGAAATAAAGTTTCCTGTAATGTAACAAGGTTTTTTTCAGGTGTTCACATGCTATGCATATTTTGGTTTAGGCAATGCTCCCACTATAAAAAGACTCCATGAACAAGTTATTTTTTATCTATCCACAGCTAAAAGAGGAGCAAAGCTAACTCTAGTGAAAAGAGTGGGCTCTGAGGTCTGTCCTCTCTCCCCCATCCTCCCCATCAGTATCTCTCTACTAACTTCAGCTCTATTCTGCTCCCTCCTTTAATACAGTGCTCAATAAATATTTATTGAAGGACTATGCTTTTTAAAGTCAGTATGAGCAATTTACATACAATAAAAGTGTGTGTGCTATTTTTCAAAGAAAATTGATGCAACACCAAGCATGTAGAGAGAATTTATCCCAGAAAGGCCATGCAGCATTTAGATTATACTACTCAGAGCCGGGCGCGGTGGCTCACGCTTGTAATCCCAGGACTTTGGGAGGCCGAGGCGGGCGGATCATGAGGTCAGGAGATCGAGACCATGGTGAAACCCCGTCTCTACTAAAAATACAAAAAATTAGCCGGGCGTGGTGGCGGTCGCCTGTAGTCCCAGCTACTGGGAGAGGCTGAGGCAGGAGAATGGCGTGAACCTGGGAGGCGGAGCTTGCAGTGAGCCGAGATTGTGCCACTGCATTCCAGCCTGGGTGACAGAGTGAGACTCCGTCTCAAAAAAAAAAAAAAAAAAAAAAATTATACTACTCAGAAAGCTGGCTCAGAAGTTAATTGATAAGCCTTAAGTCTCCAACCCGACTCACGTAACACTCAGCCATGGTTCACTACCCAGCCCCAGGCAGCTCTCCAAAGGAAGTTGTCATGGCTGAAGGCTGAATCTGGAAATGGGGAAGCTGAGGGCCCCCCCACCATCAATCCCTTCAGATCCTAGGGGTTGGTTCTCCCAAGGAAATCCGCCCAGGTGGTCTTCTCCCCTGCCAGCTTACCTACCCATTGGTCACATTCCCTTGCCCCCTCCCTCCCACATCCACCAGCATTACTCTTGTCCTCTGCTTCAGATCTCCTAGGTGAATATTTTATATTGACACCATTTCAATCCGTATTTACTGTTCTTTTTTGTGGCCATAGTCCACCCTCTTGAATTCAGCCTTGTATATCTGATATTATTGCTATACTTCTGACAACAAATTCAGAGATGCTGAATAGTGGTTAAAAGCAAACTTGAAAGTCAGCTGATTTTTGATGAAAATGTTGATGTTGGTTACTTTTTCCAAACCTGTTTGCTTATCTGTACAAACAGGGATAATGGTAACTGCCTCACAGGTAGCTCTGAGGATGAAATGAAGTAACACAAGTAGAGCACTCAGGCAGTGCTTGGCAGAGTGTCATGCCCATGCAGCATCACATGCTTCTAGAATGCCCCCTCTCATTATCATTATCTTCATCATTCTGCTCAATATGATGATGATGATAATAAAATGCATTAAATTTATCTCAAAAGATCCTTCTGAACTCACACTGAAGAAATGTCTTATGAATAGAGGAAATGTGGTAAGGGCCTTTGGTGTTCTAGTTCTATTTGATAACATAAAACAACTCATTCTGGAGAAGAGCTCTGAGTGTATGGAATGTGGCCAGCTGTGGTAGCTCATGCCTGTAATCCCAGCACTTTGCGAGGCTGAGGTGGGAGGGTCACTTGAGGCCAGCTGTTCAAGACCAGCCTGGGAAATATAGTGAGACTCTGTCTCTACAAAAGAAATTTTTTTTTTGAGACGGAGTCTTGCTCTGTTGCCCAGGCTGGAGTGCAGTGGCATCATCTCGGCTCACTGCAACGTCCACCTCTCGGGTTCAACCGATTCTCCTGCCTCAGCCTCCCGAGCAGCTGGGACTACAGGCACGTGCCACCACAGCCAGCTAATTTTTGTATTTTTAGTAGAGATGAGGTTTCACCATATTGGCCAGACTGGTCTCGAACTCCTGACCTCGTGATCCACCTGCCTCAGCCTCCCAAAGTGCTGAGATTACAAGCATGAGCCACCGTGCCTGGCCTACAAAAATTTTTTAAAATTATCTGGGCATGGTGGCATGTGCCCGTAATCCCTGCTACTTGGGAGGCTGAAGTGGGAAGAGTTCGAGGCTGCAGTGAGAGCTATGATTGTGCCATTGCATTCCAGCCTGGATGACAGGCTAAAACCCATGCCTATATTCCTAACACTTTGGTGGGGCTGAGGCAAGAGGTTTCATTGTTTGAGTCCAGGAGTTCAGGACCAGCCTGGGCAACGTAGAGAGACCTTGTCTTTTAAAAAAAAAATTTTAAAAATTTGCCAGGCGTAGTAATGTGTGCCTGTAGTTCCAGCTACTTAGGAGGCTGAGAAGATCACTTGAGTCCGGGAGGTTGAGGCTGCAGCGAGCTGTGATTGTGCCACTGCACTCAGCCTGAGCGACAGAACAAGACCTTGTCTCAAAAAAAAGAATGTGGGAATGCCTTCATTTCTCTCAAATCCATTCAAAGTCACATAATAATATACACTGGAGATGGACATTGCTGTCTCACTGTTTGAAAACATGACCCAAGATCTGTGCACTTTACTATTTGGAAATTTTACTTTAAATAAATAAAAACACAAACAAATAATATGACCTACTTTTCCCAAATCTTGCAAGGGTGGTGGGAGCTAAGCAAAAACAAAAATAAAACGAAACAAAAGAATACAGCATATGGGGCTGGGTGTGGTGGCTCATGCCTGTAATCCCAGCACTTTGGGAGGCTGAGGTGTGTGGATCACCTGAGGTCAGGAGTTCAAGACCAGCCTGGCCAACATGGCAAACCTGTCTCTATTAAAAAAATACAAAAATTAGCTGGGTGTGGGGGTGGGCCCCTGCAATCCTGGCTACTTGGGAGGCTGAGGCAGGGAGAATTGCTTGAACTCAGGAGGTGGAGCTTTCAGTGAGCCGAGACAGTGCCACTGCACTACAGCCTGCGCGACAGAGCGAGACTCCATCTCAAAAAAAAAAAGAAAAAGAAAAAGAACACAGCATCTGAAAGCCTAGCACATGAGAGTCAACACTGAGCTCAGTGTCAGGAGCCCCTAATATTAACAGGCCCCCTTGAGAAATGTTTTATGCTAACAAAAAATAGAAAACCATCTAAATGTTCACCAATGGGGAATTAATTAAACTGGTATAGCAATATGATAAAAAAAGAAAACTAGGCAGATGCTAAATGTTTTGTATGTTTATGTTCATTGGCATGGTTAGATAGACACCACATATTCAGTGGAAAGACACAAAATGGAAAAACACTTGAAAGTGAGGTTAGATAACAATATTTGTGGTATGATCTCATTGTGGAGAAACCAAAGGGAAAATACCTGCTTTAACGTGTAGGATGCTTGGAATATATCTATATTTTTCTCCTCGTCAGCCTCAGAATGTTCCAGATCATACAAAAAACGGTAAAAACTAATTTAAGCTTCTCCATGTGTCATCGAGTTCAAGCAAATCTCCTTTGACACTAACCCAGTTATTTGTAAATTGCTGCCTGGTTGCTCCCTATAGACTATCCCCCAAAAGGCGCCCAAAATTCAATTCCATGCTTTTAATCAGACACCTAGTCTATGTAAAACCAAAGGACTGACCTGAAAAGAAAGCGAACATAGAAACCAAAATCCTTTAAACATTTCTTTTTACTTGTAATAATGTAACATGTTTGGTGAGAAATAAGTTGTTTTCCATTTATTGTATTTTCTTTTTTTTTTTTTTTTTTGAGACGGAGTCTCGCTCTGTTGCCCAGGCTAGAGTGCAGTGGCGCAATCTCGGCTCACTGCAAGCTCCGCCTCCCGGGTTCCCGCCATTCTCCTGCCTCAGCCTCTCCGAGTAGCTGGGACTACAGGCGCCCGCCACCGCGCCCGGCTAATTTTTTGTATTAGAGACGGGGTTTCACCGTGGTCTCCATCTCCTGACCTTGTGATCCGCCCGCCTTGGCCTCCCAAAGTGCTGGGATTACAAGCGTGAGCCACCGCGCCCGGCCCATTTATTGTATTTTCAAATTCCCACTCTTAGTATACTTATTAAAACCACTGTATTTCTAGGTACTATGTATTTAGGTGAGCATTTAAAATTGGTAAAAATAAAATTGGTAAAATAAAATGTCACTCTACTCTCCTATGTCATTTTTGAATTTGGAATATTCCTGGTAACATAAATTAGATTTATTTATTTTAATAATCAGGGTGTTTTATAAAGAATACAAATATCTTACTTCATTATTTGGCTATATAAAGCATTCTTTAAATACGTCTAATTTTAAGGATATCTAATTCTACATACATTTCATAAAGATAAACGAAAGTTTGGACCTTCTCATTTGATATTGCAATTAACTTGTATTTACGATTTTAAACTTACCGCCTCCTTGTATCCAGCCATTCTGTACTATTCGATGAAAAATGGAATTTTTGTAATGTAGTCTTATGCCACTTTGAGAAAACCCTGCTTTTCCTGTGCACAAGACCTGAAAATTTTTACATGTTTTGGGACACACATCACAGTATAGCTACAAAATAAAGACAAAAGGTTTCAAAGATTAAATATTTAACACTCCAACAGTTATAGATCCTACCCCCACAAACTTATATATAAAAAAAGTATCACCTCAAAAATCAATCTTCCAATTGGAGAAGAATCAATACAAATGTCCAAAAACACGAAATCATGCTGTGAAGATTAAGGAGAAACATATAATGCAGGTCAAAGTCTTATAAGAAAGTTTTCAGAAATGACCAAAAATACAGCAGATACAATATTTTTAATGATAAGATTTCAATAACATTACCAATGGATAATATTACAGTAAAATTAAGTGAGTGACTTGTATTAGTTTATTTCATTTTATCAAGTTTTTACAACCCACTTGACACATTTTAATTTTTATTATTGTATGTATGTATGTATGTATGTATGTATGTATTTATTTATTTATTTATTTTTGAGACAGGGTCTGGCTCTGTCCCCCAGGCTGGGGTATAGTGGCACCATCTTGGCTCATTGCAGCCTCAACCTCCTGGGCTCAAGTGATCCTCCCACCTCAGCCTCCAAAGTAGCTGGAACTACACACATGCACCACTACCAGGCCCAGCTAATTTTTGTATTTTTGGTAGAGATGGGGTTTCACCACGTTTCCCAGGCTGGTCTCGAATGCCTGAGCTCAAGGGACTGCCTACCTTGGCCTCCCAAGCTACTGGAATTACAGGCGTGAGCCACCACTGCACCCAGCCCATATTTTACATTTTAAAAACCTTTCCAGAGTGAAAGCTCTGGAGAACATTAACCTATCTCACAGGAGTGAAACACATGGCCTAGATATCTACCACATCACAACTAAGTGTGGAAATAGCCACACCTCGTGTGGGGAAGAAAACAGACCAGGGATTCTTCTCTACTTCCCTCCTTTCCTGAGTATTTTTGGGAAGGATCCATCATGAACATCATGGATTTGGTTACTCTGCGTCCTGGATTTTCAGAGACAGCACAGATTAGCTAACCAGAGCCAGGCCACATCTGTTCTGAGTGGGAAAATCAGGTCCCTATATCCATAGCAGGTGTAGCACCAGAGACAGGGAAGAGAAGAATGCTGGCCTTTCAAGTTATATTCAATAATACCCTCACGTGCACAGATGCCTCCAGCTTGTCTTCACTTGATATCCTTTCTCGTAGAGAAAAACATTTGTGAGACCTTGTCTAGCCCTATAAAGAGGCATTCAAAATGAAAATGCTAGTTTCAACACAATAGCATTCATTTAGGAGCTAAAGCACATTTAATGGAGTACATTTCAAATCCTGGGCACCATTCTCCTACATTAAAATGCCACCTTGGTTCATGCCTGTAATCCCAGCACTTTAGGAGGCCAAGGTGGGTGGATCCCTTGAGCCCAGGAGTTTGAAACCAACCTGGGCAACATGGTGAGACCCTGTCTTTACAAAAAAATTAAGAAATTAGCTGGGCATGGTGGTATGTGTCTGTAGTCCCAGCTACTTGGGAGGCTGAGGCAATAGGATCACCTGAGCCCAGGGAGGTTGAGGCTGCAGTGAGCTATGATCGTGCCACTGCACTATAGCCTGGGCGACAGAGTGAGACCCTATGAAAAAAAAAACAAACCCACCTTATTGAACAAGGTGCATAACTTGTCCTGTCCTCTTTCTTAAGAATCTAGGAAACATATGAAATTAAATGTATCATATTTTTATGTCACTCTTTTTTTAATGTCACACTTTTTTTTTAATGAAAAGACTGAAATAATATTGTGCTATCTGGCATCTAGCAATGAAATGTTCCGTCCATACTAATTATAATTAATTTGTGCCTCTCAGCTTCTGTACTACAAGTTTTTAAGTATAAAACAGAATAGTGTAACTAAAGAATAGAGGCATAATATAGTAAACTTCAGAGGCTCAGGAGGATAAAGAGAATATATTGGAAATCATGGTTGACTTAGGAAATGGACTTACTGTCCATTCAGACACCATTAAACTTCCCTGCGCATCAAGATATTATCTTTATGAGGTAGTCCAGAATAGATAGTTCGGAAAACGCCGGTAAAAGAGTTCAAATGAATGCAACACAAGGTAATGTCCCAGTCAGCTAGCAGCCAAACAGGCAAGCATATTTATCTACTATATGGTTCTAACTGGAAGTAAACAAATCCCTAGGTTTTATTCAGCAAGAAAAGTCCACCCTCTGTGCAAAAAAATCTAAGGATTGTCTCTGGAATGTTTCATGACTATCCTCTATGCTCACTGCCACGAACAAGCTTTCATTATGTCTAGCCCATGCTGCTATCCAATCCCCTGCTCCCAAGCTGTCCCCTACTCCAGCCTGCTTCTGCACAGACCTAAACATTTTTCCAGAAAAGCAAAGAGTATTACGTCATACTCTTTATGGAAAGCTCTGTTGGTTCAGTTTCCTCCTGGATAAAATCCAACTCTTTCGTTCAGATGGACAATAAATCATAATCCAGCCTCAATCTTTCTTTAGGATCTATTGGATTTTTTTTTCCTAATTAAAATCTGAGTACCCTTCCTATCTGGGGAACTCCTCATAGGGTCCCACCACCTTCACTAGAACCTAAAGGGGCCAGATTCTCCCTCTCCCCAAGCTGAGAGCACCAGGTTTTGGGAATATGACCTAGGCTTGCCAGCTAGGTGCTCCTGCCTGGCCTTAGGTCTCCAGGGAGTGATGAAAAGACACTGAAGCACTGAACAGTTAATCTCATTGAAGGTGGTGGTGTGAACAAGGGCCAGCAGTGCCATAGCAGTTCCCTGGCAGCACATCCCTGCAGTGTGACTCTGGCCATGTCTTCCTGCTGCCAGGCCTCGTTGGTTCCCGCCTGTTTTCCAAAACTGTTGGCCAGCTTTCCTGTCAATTGTGAGATAACAGCATCCTTTCAATACACACCTTTTCGCCTTCGATCAATCAGAGGAGCTTGGTAATGCTGGCACCAAGAATCTTGACTGAAACTCATCTTCCCAGCTTCTTTCCCCACAAATTCTGGCCTCCTTGCTGTCCCCCTGCCATTCCCAGGGCAGGTACTGCTAGACTCCTGACCCTTTGGGAATTAACTGTTTGAACATTAAATGCCTCCCCACACCCCAGAGTTTCTAGCATTGTCAAAGTGCACTGTTTATTCAATCAAACATGCACTGAGCACTTATTATGTTTCAGGTCTGTTTGAGTAGTGGTCCAACAAGGATGAATGAGACAAGGCCTTTGCCTATGCACAGCTCAGATCTTAGCACTGGCTCACTGTGGGCACAGGCCGCCATGGGCATGAAATGATTTTCTGCACAATGCAGTTGTTGCTACAAGAAGATTTCTGAGCAGGACTGCAAAGTCCCTCCACCCCTACTGCCATCACATCCTGATAGCTATCTCTCACCCCTGGACCTCATGCTTCATGACTATCCTCTGCCACTGGAAACCTCCCCACTGGCACAGCTTGTCTGGGCTTGCTCTTGCCAACTATGTGTTAATGTTTTTTTTTTTTTTTGAGACGGAGCCTTGCTTTGCACCAGGCTGGAGTGCAGTGGCGCGATCTCGGCTCACTGCAACCTCCACCTCCCAGGTTTAAGCGATTCTCCCGCCTCAGCCTCCTGAGTAGCTGGGATTACAGGTACATGCCACCACGCCCAGCTAATTTTTGTATTTTTAGTAGAGACAGCGTTTCACCATGTTGGCCAGGATGGTCTCAATCTCTTGACCTTGTGATCCGCCTGCCTCGGCCTCCCAAAGTAATGGGATTACAGGCGTAAGCCACCACACCTGGCCTGTTCATGCTTTAAAATGTCACCTTTCTTCAAACAACTTTCCATTGTCTTAGCTCAGTAGCTCTTGCCTAGATGTTGGACAGTCTTAATTTAAATATTTCACACTCAAGATGAATGGATGATAGATTTTACCTTCTCTGGGGGGGTGGTCTTTATATTTTAAAATAGGTAATTCATGCATATAAATCTCTAATGGGAAGTAGAAATGTCTGCACAGAGATGATCTCCCCATGCAGCCCATGGGCTGTGAGACACACTTGCTTTACGTACCACCATATTACAATCTTTTGCAAATGGAAATGGAACTAGGCTTTAAACTTAGTCTCCTACTTTTTTATAATCTCCTTCGTTAGGACATCAATAATTAATGCTGCATCAACATAAAGGGTCAAAGATTCCACGATTTTTCTTTAAAAATTAGTATAACTTGGCTGGGCGCGGTGGCTCACGCTTGTAATCCCAGCACTTTGGGAGGCCGAGGCGGGCGGATCACGAGGTCAGGAGATCGAGACCACGGTGAAACCCCGTCTCTACTAAAAATACAAAAAATTAGCCGGGCGTGGTGGCGGGCGCCTGTAGTCCCAGCTACTCGGAGAGGCTGAGGCAGGAGAATGGCATGAACCCGGCAGGCGGAGTTTGCAGTGAGCCGAGATTGTGCCACTGCACTCCAGCCTGGGTGACAGAGCAAGATTCCGTCTCAAAAAAAAAAAAAAAAAAAAAAAAAAAAAAAAAATTAGTATAACTTGCCTTGGTGTCTCTTAAGAATTTAGCGGAAAAATCCTCAGTGAGTGCGTCATAAAGTGCAGAGGGTTTAATGTCAACTATATCCCACGCCTCGTGGGCCCATTTCTGCAGATCCAATGCATCACCCAGGAACTGACCATTAACAAAAGAAATCACAGAGGAAGAATATTCCCAGGTTTCATTTTTGAGTTCCTGTAAGAGAAAAGGACAAAAAAAAAAATGTAAGAAGTAGGGGGGGAAACTTGCTAAACCCGTAAGCCAGGGCTTAGGATCACCTCCAGGTCTGAATTTGTCAACTCTAGTATTGAATCTTTTAAAAATAAGTTTTTATCGTCCTTTAGAATTTTGCTCTCAGGAAGAACTTAAGAACATTTTTAAGAATCTGACATCACTAAAAGTAAAGAATGATCTAAAAAGTATCATAAAAATGTTACAAATGAAAACAAATTTATCTGAAAAATGTGAGCCCCTTTAAATTATCATGCCCAGAAAGGCATTTAAAATGTAATAGCAGTTATGTCTCACTCCCCCTTGAGCTAAATAATTACCTCCACTTACTATGTGGGCTCTAGACTGATACCAAACAGCCATAAAAAGCCATCCACTCTATAGTTCAACAACATATAGCCAATTGCTAACCAATGTTATTTCTGTAAATCAATGACAATTCCTGACCAACAGCTTTTGTAATTGGCCCCTCTTCTGATTGATTATTTTTTCTTTAAACACTTGAGCCTCTATTTTGTTCTCTGGAGCACTCCCCAAGGCAACTTGGAAATATGTCCTGGGCTGCAGTCCTCAACCTTGGCCCAAATGAACACTCTATATTAATTTTGTTTCAGCTTCTTCCTTTTAGGTCGACACATTAATAGAAGATAAATGGTAATCCGGTAATAAAAATCATCATGAACCTGGCATGCCTGTTATATTAACTTGCAAACAAAATTCAGTCTCTGTCTTCATTCCTAAAGCACATTTTACTGTGTGCATACTTGGAAAGGATAGGGGTCCAGGTGAGACATGCGGTTCAATGCAGAGGACTGGGAAAACGTTTTTTGGGTGGTGTGGTGCTTAAGGTTAGGAAATGACTTACGAGGGTCAACAGGGATTTCTGGGGCACAATTAGGAGCAGTGAGGAAGAAAACTCACCTTCCTCAGCACTGTGCCTTCAGCCCCTCAAAACGCAGTGTGTTAGTGTTTTCATCAACACAACGCTGATGGTAAACCTAAATCTCCGGTGAGCTCAAGGGACTTCCCCTCTGAGGAGATCTGGTTTATTATTACCCAGTACCAGTCAGGCAAACCATGAATAATTTGAACAGCCATGCTCAAACTTTCGTGGGCAATGAGAATCACTGAATCTGAGATTCTCATTGATCTCTGATTCTCAGAATCACAGAACCTGAGTCCCCTCTCCCTTTCCCCCGATATTTTGATTCTAGGATGGTGCCTGAGAATTTGCATTTATTTATTTATTTATTTGTTTTTTGGAGATAAGGTCTCACTATATTGCCTAGGCTGGTCCTCAATTCCTGGGCTCAAGATCCTCCCACCTCAGCCTCCCAAAGTGTTGGGATTACAGGTGTGAGCCACTGTAACCCGCCAGAATGTGGATTTCTAACAACCTCCTAGGAGGTGCTGTTGTTGCTGTTCTAGAGACTGCACTTGGAGAAATACTAGTTTGAGGAACAGTTTACATTCAACTTGCCAACTTGCTTCATTCTCCTCAGCAGATTTAATATCCTATCGCTTGCTTCCTATGCCCTCATCAAAACCTGCTTCTAGGCAGAGAAGAGACTTGCTTATGCTGAACTATAAATCACTGATAGAGCCAGTGGGTCGATACTTTCTGGAGTGCTTAAATTTATCAGTGTTATCATATTTTACAGGACCCAAAACTTTCTTTTTTTTTTTTTTTTTTTTTGAGACCGAGTCTTGCTCTGTCGCCCAGGCTGGAGTGCAATGGCGTGATCTCAGCTCACTGCAACCTCTGCCTCCTATGTTCAAGCAATTCTCCTGCCTCGGCCTCCCAAGTAGCTGGGATTACAGGCGCCCGCCACCACACCCAGCTAATTTTTGTATTTTTAGTAGAAATGGGGTTTCGCCATGTTGGCCAGGCTGGTCTCAAACTCCTGACCTCAGGTGATCTGCCCGCCTCAGCCTCCCAAAGTGTTGGGATTACAGGCGTGAGCCACCACACCCTGCCAGGACCCAAAACTTTCTAAACGGGAGAAAAAAATGTCATTGTGGATATTTTAGCTAGCTTGGTAGGAAAAATGCAGTAGAAGGTAGGTTTTATTTGGAGGTTAAAGATGTAAATACCTTCCTCTGTCTCTTCTATACTTAGGGAGGCGTGCTCGCCTGCCTCACGTGAACAGCATGGACCTGATGGTTTCTAGGGCCTTCAGCACTAAGAGTATGAGGCTGCCTTCTTTGGAGCAGAGAGACAGAGACCTTCCCAATGGCCCTGAAGCCATCCACTTAGGGTGGCACTTCATTCTGCTGAAGCCTAAGGCCAGTTGAACCTAATGAGTTCAGAGAGACCAAATGTGCTAAGAAGCACTACTTATGACACAAGACACAATACTTACACTGATGAAGGACAAGGGACTGCCCTGAGAAGGAAGGAAAGGTTAAGGTAACAAAAAGCCAGAGGAGGAGGGAGGGAGGGGGATGAAAGGAAGGATAAGGAATACCACAGGTGGAACGAAGCAGCAATGATGAACTGGAAAGCCTCATTCAAGACCCGTGAGAAAGGTAGGAGGAAGAGAACACAAAACGTCTTGAGGTAACCTGGTCTGAAAGGGGAGGGAAACTGGGGAATAGAATCCACATCAATTTCCTAGAGTCCAGTGGGAATTCAGAAGAGGAATGGGTGCAAACCACAAACCATGAGATCATAGTTTTCCTGTGGGAGGAGAGCATGACACTGGTAGGTCACATAAGTTTGATAAAAAAGAAAAAAAACACGTATTGTTTTATGTTAGGGTGACCAATAGTTGTGGCCTGCCTAGGACTATCCTACTTTTAGCACCAAAATCCCCACATCCTAGGAAACCCCTCAGTCCCAGGCAAACCAGGACCGTTTGTCACCCGAGTTGTTGGAAGGATTATAATTTATGTATATAAGATGGGCACAGTGGCTCACACCTGTAATCCCAACATTTTGGGAGGCCAAGGTAGGAGGGTTGCTTGAAGCCAGAAACAGAGACCCTGTTTCTACAAAAAAAGAAAAAAAGAATATATATGTATGTGTGTGTGTGTGTGTGTGTGTCTGGAATACTGTCTGTCATACAATAAGCAGCATTGTAAGTGTTTGGTTCTATTTGAATTCCAATGAAAATCTTTTAAGGCTAGGAACATGTGAGGCTTAACAAATGGTATTCTTATTCAGTCTTGCACAGTTCATGTGACTGAACAGAGAATGAAGTGGTCTCATAAAGCCGCGCTGCCTCCATGATAATTAATCACAGGGTCACAGGACATCCTTGTGCAACCCAGCACAGAACAATCTAAACTGCCCTGGTCAAGGGAAATGAGGTTTCATCAGCCATGGGGGAGATGGGGTGGGGCAGGGAAACTAGGACTGGGACCATCTACAAGACTAGGCCAGGGGTCACAAGCATCCCACCCTCCCCAACACAGGATATTGCTAAGCCAGGATGCCACCTTAGCATTCTTCTTATCACAAGCTCCAGGCAGCACTACCAACTGACCAGGTTGTCACCCAACAGGAAACCTATCATCCCTGGACAAGCTCTGCTAGCCCTAAGGTGTGAAGTTCTCTGAGGCTATAGATAGAGTGGAGAATGCAGAGAAGGAAGCTTCAACTAGGACAAGGTTGCCCTGTGGGAGCTTGGTGTCTGTCATCGGAGCTTCCCTAGGCAACAGTCCCACAGAAGCCCCTGGCTGTCTCTGTGATGTACACCATCAACACTTTCCAAAGTTTAAGGGCCAAGAGGGCCAGGCTACATTAACCTGCTCAGTGCCAGGGTGTGAGAGGAAGTATAAGTGATGTGCAGGGAGATAGGGTAACTAACCATCATCAGCGGCAAATGGCACCATTGATTTTACCTTTATCTCATGCTTTCCAAAGGAAAATTCTGTAAATGTTGCACTTTTTTTTTTTTTTTTTTTTTTTGAGACAGAGCCTCACTCTGTCACCAGGCTGGAGTACAGCGGCGGGATCTTGGCTCACTGCAACCTCCGACTTCTTGGTTCAAGCGATTTTCCTGCCTCAGCCTCCCAAGTAGCTGGGATTATAGGCATGCACCACCATGCCCAGCTAATTTTTGTATTTCTAGTAGAGACGGGGTTTCACCATGTTGGCCAGGATGGTCTTGATCTCCTGACCTCATGATCGGCCCACCTTGGCCTCCCAAAATGCTGGGATTACAGGCGTGGGCCACCGCACCCAGCCCAAATGTTGTAGTCAAAAACAGAAACAAAAACAAACAGCTTGGTGGCTGAGCGCAGTGACTCACGCCTGTAATCCCAGCACTTTGGGAGGCCGAGGTGGGTGGATCGCTTGAGCTCAGGAGTTTGAGACTACCCTGGGCAACATGGTGAAACCCCGTCTGTTAAAAAAAATACAAAAACTAGCCAGATGTGGTGGCGTGTGCCTGTAATCCCAGCTACTTGGGGGGCTGAGGTAGGAGGATTGCTTGAATCCAGGAGGTTGAGGCTGCAGTGAGCCAAGATCGCCCCACTGCACTCCAGCCTGGGTAACAGAGTGAGACCCTGTCTCAAAAACAAAACACCTAGCTTGGTAAATGATTAATATAATTTAGGAAAAGTACATAATTTAGAGAAATAAAATCTAGTTACACTAAAATTACTCTTTCAGTTTTTCCAAAACAATGCATACATAATTCAGGCAAAACTTGGCTTGTTGTCTATATCCCCCACAGCCCAAATATCCTTTACCCTTTTTTTCTCCTGTAGATATTGATGCCATGCAAATTCTTGAAGAGGAACTAATATAGGATCTTCAAATTTGGATGGATGATTATTCTTCAGATTCTGGATTTCGAAATAGAATAATTATTTCAGAGTTAGTTCTCTTTTAAAGTCAAAATCATGTTCCCCAATTTTTACAGGGTTTCCAGAAGTTTTATACAACACATGCCCAGGCCATGCAGTCTGACTGAGATATTCCTTGCTCGCTGTCAGAGGCCCTTGTGTTCACCTCCAAGTTGCTCCCCAGTCCAGGGAGCTTATTTGTATAAGTGCCTCGAAGCCAAGAACTATGTCTTAGAGGCTGGGTGCAGTGGCTCACACCTGTAATCCCAGCACTTTGGGAGGCTGAGGTGGGCAGATCACCTGAGGTCAGGAGATTGAGACCAGCCTGGCCAACATGGCAAGAACCTGTCTCTACTAAAAATACAAAAAAATTAGCCAGGCATGGTGGGTGTGTGCCTGTAATCCCAGCTACTCGGGAGGCTGAGGCAAGAGAATCACTTGAACCTGGGAGGCAGAGGTTGCAGTGAGCAGAGATCACACCACTGCACTCCAGCCTGGGCGACAGAGTGGGACTCTATTTCAAAAAACAAAAAACAACAAAACAAAACAAAACAAAAAAAACTCTGTCTTAGTCTTCCTATATTCCCACCTGCCACAATCTCTGGCACACAGCAGCTGAATAAAGAAAGGAATACATAAATGGGTTAACGCCAATAGCTTTGTGACATGCTATGTTCTTTAAGACTAGTTTTTCCCTAAGTACAACTCTTGCTAAACCTCGGTGGATCTACAGACACTTTACTTATAACTAAAATAAATAAATAAATGTTTTTGCTTTAATTCACTGATGAATGGGGGATGACCAAAAAGATAATAACGTTGTGGTTATACCCCTTAGGAAAAAGACAAGTACGAAATCAGTTTAGGTTTAGATACTGAATATGTTTTAGTTTGACATAGATTGTCTGTAGGAATCAGAGAAAATTCTTATTGGTCAGCAATCCAGGCTTGGTTCTTGATATTCGTTATACTTTGTCTCCCTCTAAAGCAAGAGAATGCAGGTGAGGCTATAACAGGCCTCTTTTCTGAGTGTTTGGGAAGTAGATGGACCAAAGGGAAAAGTGACAGCCGCTGCAGGTTAGTACCTTCCCTGCTAGGGACAGTGCATGGAGGCCCTGTCGTGGTCCAAAAGAGGGTGCTGGCCTAGCACAGGCCATCAGGGGTGAGTATTCCAAGGAGAGAAAACCAGGACGTGAGTGTGGCCCACTTTGGGAATACTCACCAAGAGGGCAACAATAATTAGGCCATTTCCTTCTGTCCCCAAGCAATAGCTGACGCATCTTGTTTCTCAGTTCCAGTGTCTGTGCTCAGTTTGAGGCAATACTGCAGGTTGATTACTTTTTCTTTTTTTTTTGAGACGGAGTCTCGCTCTGTCGCCTAGGATGGAGTGCAGCGGTATGACCTCAGCTCACTGCAACCTCCGTCTCCTGGGTTCAAGCAATTCTCCTACCTCAGCCTCCCAAGTAGCTGGGATTACAGGCGCCTGCCACCACGCCCAGCTAATTTTTGCATTTTTAGCTATGAGGTTTCACCATGTTGGCCAGGCTGGTCTTGAACTCCTGACCTTAGGCAATCTGCCTGCCTCAGCCTCCCAAAGTGCTGGGATTACAGGCGTGAACCACCGCACCTGGACCGGTTGACTGCTATTTCTAACCATCTGGAATAAACTATAAATCCAGTAGTTTTCAAATGAAACACATCATGTCTTTTTAATAATTTAGTATTTGTTGTAGAACGGACTATATCCAAATGAAAATGTATGCAATATTTGTTCTTATTCTCTACAAATCTCAATATTTTGTGTGTTTGGTTTTTACATTTTGTTTTTAATTTTATTTTTAAATTTACATATAATAATTGTACATATTTATGAGGTAGTGATGTCTCGATACATATAATATATACTTACGATTAGCATATCCATCATCTCAAACATTTATTATTTCTTTCTGTTGGGAACATTCAACACAAATCTAAATCTTTGTTAGTTAATCAGACATCCAGGATCGCTCACAAATTATCATGTTAGGAATACATTCAGATATCCATTAAGACAGAACTAGAGGCTGGGCGTGGTGGCCCATGCCTATAATCCCAACACTTTGGGAGGTCGAGGAGGATTGCTTGAGCCCAGGAGTTCAAGACCAGCAACACAGTGAGACCCCCGTCTCTTCCAAAAAAAGAAAAAAAAGCTAGCTGAATTTTCATATTTGAATATAACTACAGTAGGTAAAAGTTTAAGAAAGGGAATATTGACATTATTAATACAATAAAGATATTGTTTTCTTGACCTACTGTCTTCTACAGCAGGGGCTGGAGAGGAATAATTTTTAGATTTGTAAACAGTTTTTTGTTTTTTTCTTAAGGCAGAGTCTCACTCTTGTTGCCCAGGCTGGAGCACAGTGGCACGATCTCAGCTCACTGAAACCTCCACCTCCCGGGTTCAAGCAATTCTCCAGCCTCAGCTTCCCGAGTAGCTGGGATTACAGGCGCCCGCCACCATGCCTGGATAATTTTTGTATTTTTAGTGTAGATGGGGTTTCACCACGTTGGCCAGGCTGGTCTTGAACTCCTGATTTCATGATCTGCCTGCCTCAGCCTCCCAAAGTGCTGGGATTACAGGCATGAGCCACCGCGCTCGGCCTGTAAACAGTTTTAAAAAATCAAAAGAATATTTCATGGCCGGGCGCGGTGGCTCACGCTTGTAATCCCAGCACTTTGGGAGGCCGAGGCGGGCGGATCACGAGGTCAGGAGATCGAGACCACGGTGAAACCCCGTCTCTACTAAAAATACAAAAAATTAGCCGGGCGTGGTGGCAGGCGCCTGTAGTCCCAGCTACTGGAAGAGGCTGAGGCAGGAGAATGGCGTGAACCCAGGAGGCGGAGCTTGCAGTGAGCCGAGATCTCGCCACTGCACTCCAGCCTGGGGGACAGAGCGAGACTCCGTCTCAAAAAAAAAAAAAAAAATTTCATGTTATGTGAAAATGATACGCAAGTCAAATTCAGTGTCCATAATATGGTTTTACTGGAATACTGTCATTCATTTCCATCTCTGTGTCTGCTTTTGCAACACAGGACAAAGCTAAACAGGTGTGACTGAGACCCTATTGCCAAGAAGGCCTAATATATTTACTATCTGGACTTTACAGAAAAAAACTTGTCAACACTTTCTTTACAATGTGGAGTAGGCACAGAAAATGTGCCTTCAGAAAAAAAGCGAAAAAAAAAGAAAAAAAAATCCCCGAAACTCATTAAATACATTAACTTTGTAATTAACTTCATGGCCATTCACTTTGGTAATAAAAGGTTGCTGATCCCGTCTGCCCAAGCAACACAGACCACAATTTCTACTTTTGAAGATTCGTGTATTATTTTCACAGACTTCTGATCACTTTTATTTTCATTATTTATTTATTTTGAGACGGGGTCTGGCTCTGTCGCCCAGGCTGGAGGGCAATGGCGCGATCTCAGCTCACTGCAACCTCCGCCTCCCGGGTTCAAGCGATTCTTGTGCCTCAGCCTCCTGAGTAGCTGGGATTACAGACGACCGCCACCACGCCCGGCTAATTTTTTTATTTTTTGTAGAAACGGGGTTTCACCACGTTGGCCAGGCTGGTCTAGAACTCCGCGTCTGCCTCCCAAAGTGCTGAGATTACAGGCGTGAGTCACCGCGCCAAGTTATCTTCTATTTGGGAACATTTTGTTGTCAAGTATACAGCTGGGTACTTTGGAAGTTAAAAACATTAATTAAGCCATGGTCCTGGAGTCAAGTGAGGTTCGGCGAGAAGTTTGCCATGGACAGCATTTCTTTCTGGAGCAAACCCTGTAAGAAGGGCTGAATTCTACATGCCGATACTTCATACATTTCTCCTGCATTTCAAGTTTTAAGTGTGCTGCAGCATAACTGATCTGGCCAAATTCTTCCAGTTTTCTCAAGTGCTTTTCCTTTAGTATCGTTCTGAGTGTTTACAAAGAAACGATTTTCCAAAGCACTTGTGAAGAAGCATCTGGTTCGATTGGAACGCAGTGACGGCTCTATAAAATTCAAAGAAAAGAACCTCCCCGCATGAATAGTTTACAAAAATCGCTTGGGCCGAGGTGGCGGGGTTGTAAAAATTAGCTAGTTATATAGTAATCATTTTTCCATAAATTTTAAAATCTATAATTAAATAAAAAATTGACGTAGAACAAAATCTGCGGGTGTGTGTGTGTGTGTGTTTTCGGAGGGGATTACCTTATCTCCCAGCACGGTTCTGAACCCTTCCTTCGCTCAGTTCTCCCTTTAAAGGTCGCCAAGTCGAACGCCCGCCCCCAGACCCGCACTTGCCCCCCTATACTCTCCTCCCGGTCCTCCAGACGGATCCTGCCCGGCCAGGACACGCTAGCCCCTTCCTCGGCCGGTGAGGCCTCGACCCCCGCCGCCTCGAGGAGGCGCCGCGCCTGCAGTCACGCGGCCGAGAGCGGGTAGCGGGGAGGGCCGCCTACGACAGAGGTTTCTCTGTGGTTACCTCAGCGACGCTCTTCGCAATCTGAAAGTTGGGGCAACTGAAGAGCCCCACCACCTTCACCTGCAGCGGCCGCTCGGGCAGCGAGGGCGAGCCGCACCTAGCGTGCGGGGGCCCGCAGGGCTGCGGCCTTGCCATGGCCGCGCCCGCGGACGCCCGGTGACCCCAAACACTGCGCGTCGCTCAGGCAACCGCGCGGACCCGCCTCCGCCGCTCGCAGAAGGCGGGGCCCAGGGGCGGGGCCGAGGGCGGCCCGTGGCGGCCGGGCCTTTCCTCAACTTTGCGCCTGTTGCTGGGCTGCTGGCGCGCGGGCGGCCGCCACCGCGGCCGGGGACCAGCTTGGAGGAAAAGGAACCGGGAGCTGCCCACCGGGGGGCGCCCTCCGGACCCCCAGGGTCCTCGCGCGCGGCCCTCGCCGAGCCTGGGCGCCCGGATTTCGGCAGCGGATGGCCTTTCCGGGTTGGCGGCCCTCCTGATTGGGAGCAAACGGCCGGTTGCCGGGGGAACGCGGGAGTCGGGCCCGGCCTGAGCCACGCGGGCTTGGTGCCCACCTGTGCGCGCCGCCCGCGAGGAAGGAACGGCCCGGGGAGAAGGCGCCGCCGGCCGCCCCCGTCCCCACCGCGGCCGTCGCTGGAGAGCTCGAGCCGCCTCGCGCCCCTGGAGCGCCCCAGCCATGAAGCCCAACTTCTCCCTGCGACTGCGGATCTTCAACCTCAACTGCTGGTGAGTGCGTCCGCGGAGTGCGGTCTGGGGGCCACCTTCCGTTCGCACCCATGCAGCCTTCTTCCCCCCATCCCGCCCCAGGATCTCAGGGTGTAGGGAAAACCCGAACCTCCAAAGTCCACATCTGGCCCCAGCGCTGGTGGTCCCAGCAGTCACCTCCCCTGCCCCGCTCTTCCCTTCCTTAGGGGCATTCCGTACTTGAGCAAGCACCGGGCCGACCGCATGAGGCGCCTGGGAGACTTTCTGAACCAGGAGAGCTTCGACCTGGCTTTGCTGGAGGAGGTGAGATTGTGCGGCACCGTGCGGAACCCAGGCTGGGAGGAGGGCACCTGGGAACAGACCTTCCCCCTGGGGAAAGGCCAAGCAGGCATCCTCACCGCTTCCCTTAGGTGTGGAGTGAGCAGGACTTCCAGTACCTGAGACAGAAACTGTCGCCTACCTACCCAGCTGCACACCACTTCCGGAGGTGAGAAGCCCACTGGCCTGAAGCCTTTTCTCATCCCAGGAGGCTCTTGGCCCTGCCAGCCCTTCCCTGTCCTGCCTGCACCCTCCAGTCTTCTCCAGCCTCCTCTCCCTCTGGATGTGAGAGAAGGAGAAGGGTAAACCAAGAAGGTCCTATGACTTCAGCCCATTTCACCTTTGTTTTCTGGCTGCCCTATACTCCTCCAAAGGCTGTCGCCTTTGTTCTAGGGCTAGTCTCAGCAGTAGAAAAAGAAAAAAATAGCTGATCAGAGCTGGAAGACAAGGGAGGGGAAGAGGGCTGGGTGTCTCTCCCTGTTTTTCTGGTTATTAAGCAGGGCTTGGCTTTCAGCGGAATCATTGGCAGTGGCCTCTGTGTCTTCTCCAAACACCCAATCCAGGAGCTCACCCAGCACATCTACACCCTCAATGGCTACCCCTACATGGTAAGCCAGACTTCTGACCTCCTCCACCTCCCTTCCCCACCTCCAGTAATACAAGGTAGAGGAGGCAGCCCTCTGAGAGCTGCAGGGGATGGGCAGAAAGATGGTGGCGGTGCCCTGAGTTTCTATCTCCTTCTGCCTGCAGATCCATCATGGTGACTGGTTCAGTGGGAAGGCTGTGGGGCTGCTGGTGCTCCATCTAAGCGGCATGGTGCTCAACGCCTATGTGACCCATGTGAGTGAAGCTGGCAGTGCCTAGGGCTGGGACATGCAGCCCAGTCCTGGGACAGAGAGATGGTACTTCTCTAGTTCTCATACCTGGGGGTGAGGTGTGGGGGCAAGATCTTATAAGGAAGCAATGGGCAAGGCTTATCCATTCTATACCAAACACCATGCCAAGTGACAGATACAGGCTTGATTCAGACATACCCCTGGGATCCTCAGTCTTATCTGCTGTGATCTCATCTATCTTACTCAGCTCCATGCCGAATACAATCGACGGAAGGACATCTACCTAGCACATCGTGTGGCCCAAGCTTGGGAATTGGCCCAGTTCATCCAGTGTGTGAGCCTGGGCTTGAAATGGGAAGTGGGATTGGACCCAGGGACTGAGGGTGAACAAGGCCCCAGTCATGGGGAAGAGCTGGTGAGGGAAGAACTCCCGCCTCACCAACCTGGTTCCCCCAGCCACACATCCAAGAAGGCAGACGTGGTTCTGTTGTGTGGAGATCTCAACATGCACCCAGAAGACCTGGGCTGCTGCCTGCTGAAGGAGTGGACAGGGCTTCGTGATGCCTACCTTGAAACTCGGGACTTCAAGGTGAGGACTTGCCTGTTACTTCCCCACCTATATCCCCAGCTTCTCTCCCTCCATCTCCCCAACATCCTAGCATGAGCCAATGATTCCCTTAGGGCTCTGAAGAAGGCAACACAATGGTACCCAAGAACTGCTACGTCAGCCAGCAGGAGCTGAAGCCGTTTCCCTTTGGTGTACGCATTGACTACGTGCTTTACAAGGTCAGGCTCCTCCCCTCAACATGCTTTCATATGCTGTGTCTCTTTGTCTGCCACCAACCTGTGTAGATCCTTTGCTCAGCTAGTCTAGTCTTGGACCACTGATGGGTGGAAAGTGGGGTAGCCGGGAGCTGGTTCTCTGGGAAGAGGCCCTCATATGTAAGCTTCTCTCTGGCCCTTACTTTTCCTAGGCAGTTTCTGGGTTTTACATCTCCTGTAAGAGTCTTGAAACCACTACAGGCAATGACCCTCACAGTGGCACTCCCCTCTCTGATCATGAAGCCCTGATGGCTACTCTGTTTGTGAGGCACAGCCCCCCACAGCAGAACCCCAGCTCTACCCATGGTGAGTCACCTCCACCCTTTCCTTGGTCCTTGCCCCACTTGAAGCAGCCCTTCCACTCTTGACTGTCTCCTGCCCCACTGCCCTGCCCTGTTGTAGGACCAGCAGAGAGGTCGCCGTTGATGAGTGTGCTAAAGGAGGCCTGGACGGAGCTGGGTCTGGGCATGGCTCAGGCTCGCCGGTGGGCTGCCTTTGCTAGCTATGTGATTGGCCTGGGACTGCTTCTCCTGGCACTGCTGTGTGTCCTGGCGGCTGGAGGAGGGGCCGGGGAGGCTGCCATACTGCTCTGGACCCCCAGCATAGGGCTGGTGCTGTGGGCAGGTGCATTCTACCTCTTCCACGTGCAGGAGGTCAATGGCTTATATAGGGCCCAGGCTGAGCTCCAGCATGTGCTAGGAAGGGCAAGGGAGGCCCAGGACCTGGGCCCAGAGCCTCAGCCAGCCCTACTCCTGCGGCAGCAGGAGGGGGACAGAGCTAAAGAACAATAAAGCTTGGCACTTTAGTGGCTCTGCCTTTTTCCTTGTAGAGGCCATGGGAGCCAGGGGTCAGTGTGACTGTCACACTACAGATCTTAAGGCTCCTACACATCTTGTCCTGTCCCGATACATGCCCCCACCTCCCACCTGTAGGCAGTGTGAACCCTGTTTGTGGCAGAAACATTTTAATTGTAAACAGCAAGGCTCTCTGCCAGGCAGTCCAGATCAACAGGGGTGGCACTGTGCTGGGGTGAGGTGGTTTCTTTGTGGGAACGAAAGCAGACGGCTCACCCTCGTCTAGCCCTGGGCCCCTGTCCCCAGGGCCAGCTCGCTGAGCCTGCGCTCCTCCTGGAAGCGGATGAGGGCATCTCTCTGGTTGACCAAATCCACCAGCTTCCTCAGGACCTGGTCCTCAGCCTGCCGATCAGCAGCTGTCTTTAGGGTTTCTAAAAGGAGGAGACAAAGCTTAGAGAACAGGGAACTGGGCAGGGAAGCAGGAGGGCCACAACCTAATCCCAGCCTATGTGATTTCTATAACCCGGGCTTTGTTTCCTAAGCTGCCAAATTAGGAGGGTTGCCAACACCAGTGGTTTTCTAGCACTACTGAGCAGCACCATTTTTTTGAAGGAGATCTTGTATAAAAGCCAACTGTGCAGCTCTGATTGAACTGAAGTGAGAAGGGGCTTTGGAGCCCCCTCCTCTGGCTTCCTCCTGAATTGTCTCAGAGGTACACAGACTAAAGACCATTCTGCTTGGTCAGTATCTGAGATCATGAGGCTCACATGACACATCCCTGGGATGTGTCTGCTTCTCCCCACATTTCACCTACCTTCCCGGTTCATGTAGCCTCGTAGCTCCTGGTCCAGCTGCCACTGTTTCTCCTCCAGGTTCAACTCCTGCACCCTGTGGAGGTCAGGGATTGTAGAAGCAGAGCTGTCTAAGGTGCCCAAGGGCTGGAGCCCGGCCCATGGGCCACTGTCACCATCCCCTTCCCCTTACGTGATCATGAGCTCGGCCTCCTCAGCCACCAGGCTGTTTTTCTTATCAACAAGCTGTAGCAACTGTCCTACCCATAGTTTCTTTTGCTGTTCTGGGGAACCTGAGAAGAAGGAAGATGGGTGGGGTGATCAGGAGGCTTCCAGCCAGCACCACAGGAGTTATAGGCTTAGGGGAGACAGGAGAGCAGGGTGTCACAGGTATGTGTTAGCTGTGTGGCATAGCCACTGGGACTCCTACGGGCTGGAGCGTGGAGCTGAACACAGTGCTAGAAGGCAGAGGGGTGTCCTAGCTTGTCACTCACTGCTCTGGCGCCTCAAGGCCAGCTCCAGCTTCACGCCCTCGGCCTCTAGCTCCCTCAGGGCAGCCTCGATCTCATTTAGTCGCCGTTGGATGGTCTGAGGGGTACAAGACAGGATACCCAGGAGTCTCTACGTTGCTCAAGAACAGAGCACTGGAGGAACTCTGATCTCATCCTCAGAACTTTGACCCCATCAGAATTTTGGGAACCCCTGGGCTTCACCTGGGCCTTGCAGAACCTCTTCATCTCCTCCTCCTTCGCGCGGCGCAGCAGAGTCCGACGCCATGTTGGGTAGTTATTCATGGTGCCTGAGGTCTTGGCAAAGGTCTGCAGGGCCTATGGGAGGGTCAGGTCAGTCAGGGATAGGGCTTGGGCCCCCTGGTGGATAGGAGTGTTGTTTGGAAAGGCAGAAAATAACCCGTGCTGAAGTGGGGTAAGCTCTGGTAGAAAAGGTAGAGGCCAGAGATATGACAGGCCGAGTGAGAAGACATTCCAAGAGAAGGGTGCAGTGGACCAGTGCAGGTTTCTCCTGTAGTGGGCTGGACAGCATTTTGTGGCTGCATGCTGGCCTGCTCACCTGTTCCACATCTGAGTCCAAAGGCACATCTTCTTCTTCTTCACTGGAGAAGGGACTCTCTTCTTCCTCCTTCTCCATGGCCACAAGAGCTGAGAAGAAGAAGAACTGAGAAGTTCTACTGCCTCCAGCACCTGCCCCAGTCAGGCAACAAAGAGCATGGTGGTGACGGAGGCCCTGCAAGTCTGGTGAAGACTGAATGTATGTGTTGGGGCATGGGAGGAACTGAGAAGAATGGAGCAGAGGAGAGGCTGCCACAGCCTGGGATCCCCACAACTTCCCTCTGTATTCCCCAGAATTCCTCTGCAGGAATTCCCACCCTGTCCCACCCTGGGTCAGCACATCTGCCAGGATGGGTTACCTTGAGGGCTCTGGACTGGCAGGCCCCAACCCACAAAGCTGCTCTCCAGGGCGTGGCGGGCCAAGGCAGAGCAGCTGCGGGGGGGCTTGGGTGGAGGCTCCATTTCTGGGTCAGGGGTAAGGTTAAGGGAGGACAGCCGCTGGCGCTCTGAGCTGGAGAGGCGGATCCGCCGACGGGTGGGCTGGCTGGGATCTGAAACAGGACCGGCCCCCTCCTGCGAGGCTGTGGGCGTTGAGAGGCCTGGTGGCATGCTATTCTCACTTGGTGTGGGGAGCTCCTGGAAAAGCCACCATGTGGTCTGGTCAGTGACCTGCCCAGGGTGGGGTGAGGTCGGGGGGTGAGGCCACCCCTTTGGAGCAAAGGTGAGCCTTGGCATTCATTCGCTTAAAACCGTTTACAAACAGTGTCCGGCTGTGTTTTAGATACTTGAGAGAACAAGAAGTGTACGCAGACAGGCATCCCTGCCTTCACAGAGCTTACATGCTAGTAGAGGAAGACATTCAGTTACTCCCAGCAAAGCGCTGGTTTGACGAGACCCTCTTCCTCTTCCCAAGCCCCAGTACACACACATGCCTTCACAGTCTTTACCGGACTCTCAGGACCTCCATCACTGCCTTCCTCTTTGTGGTCTGGCTGGGGCAGGTGCTGGAGGCAGTAGAAATGTCCTGGAAAGGGTAGAGAGGGGAGGAGGCATCTGGTGTGGGCAGCCCAGTGCCCAGACATGCAACAGTTTATGAAGGAAGGTGGGGTAAACGACAGATTTTCAGGTGAATTTCTGCCAGCCTCCTGTTCCTCAGAACCACACATCTGGAGCTTTCCAGGAGACAGAGAAGACCCTGAGCTCAGGAGAACGAAGTGCCATCTTGAGCCTGTTTCCATCCTGTGCCTCTCTACCTCAAGCTCTTTGTCCCCCAGGCAGGGCCAGGCCCAGAGTCTCTCTGGAGGTCTCCCAGGCCCACTCACCATCTCCTGGGTGCTGTTCATAGCCACCTAGCCACAGTGTGGCCTCACAGGTATGGCAGCGGAAGCAGCTCCGGTGGAAGAAATGGCCGTCGACACAGAGGCGTTCCAGGACATAGAGGTGTTCCCCACAAAGCGCACACAGGTCCCCGGCACCGGCCTGCGTGGACCCCCAGGACACAGGGTCAGGTGGAGCCAAGGCCAGCTCCAAAGTTCTTTCCCTCCCATGAAACGCCCCTGCCCTGCCCTCCCCAGGCCTCTGCCTGCACACGAGGCCTGGCTCTCACCTCCTGGTGTTGGGATGGGGGTGTCAGGGGTACACCAGGCTCTGGGTCAGGTGGCACCTCAGTACTTGGGGTCTCGGCCTCCATCTAAGGAGGTAAGTGCTCAGGCAGGGAGGGTAGAGGGGCAGGGCCAGCTGGGAGGGGATGCGTACAGATGAACACAAGGGGCTGAAGGGAAGGGGAGTGAGACTAGGCAGGGAGGCTGGATGGGGGGTTATAGGACCTGGGGTGGGGAACAAGACACGGGGGCATGAGAAATAGGGAAGACACTACTGGGAAAGGGGATAAAGTGTGGGGTAGGAGACTGACCCGCTCCTGCCTGCATTTACCTCCAAGCACAGCTTCTTGCCACCAGCATCCTCTGCATTTTCCTGCAATAAGTCCTAACAGCTCTGAGTGCGATGTTTTGAGCTCCCAGTCCTCCCCACTTTCTGAATGTCCTCACCATCATCCCAGGATCTCCACTGGGTACCCCCCTGCCCACTCCTCCCTGGTCAGCTCCAGCCCTGCCTAAACTCTCCACCTTGGCCCGGGATCGCTGCAGGGTCCTCTGAAGTTTACCAAGGAATAATATAGCACTGGAGGTCCCAGGGGAGGCCTGGCTGACAGGGCCTGCGGGGAGAGCCAGGGCATCAGTGTGGATGGGGGGTGCCAATACTGTACCCCCAGAACAGACAGTCACTCTCCAACCCAGAAGGACACCTCTCCCAGGCTGACCCTCAGAGGGCGCTTTTTCCCTCTTTCTGTCACACACACACACACACACACACACACACACACACACCCGCCTTTCCTTCAGGTCACCTGGGCTGTGGGCCGTGCTCTTGAAGGCACTGTGGAAGTGGCTGAGGTAGGCAATGAGGCCCAGTGGGTCACTCCCTGCTACCACGGCCTGTGCAGACACCACCGGTGTGATGCCCAGCTCATGCTCTGCCACCTTTAGTGCCCAAGCAGTTGCTTCCAGAGCTTCCAGCCCCTGCAGCTCTGAGGGTTCCCTGTGGGATGTCAGGGAGAAAAGCCAACTAGAGACAAGAACCTAGCCCCACTGAGGGGAGGAGGGGCAGCAGGAGGGGAGGGACAGCAAGCAGCGGCTGGGGTACAAGAAGGCTTGAAGGTAGGTGTGTAGTCTCTGCTACCCAGTGCCCAACCCAGTGACACTACTCCTGGCTTTGGGGGCCTGTGCCATTCACAAAGCTCTCCACTATCTGAATGCATTAGAGTCTCACAAGAGTGTCAGCAGATGCAGGGAAGCACACTGTCGCTAGGACTCAACTGGATATGCTAACTCCTACACTGAGATCATGAGAGAGAGGTGGGTCTGCCAGGGACTCACAGCAGGCCAGGCTGCAGCCGGTGCACCAGCGCACACAGAGCTAGCCCGTCAGCCCAGGAGGAAGACAAATCGGAGACGTGGACTCCCGGGTACCCAGCTGTCTGCTCCTGGCACCAGCGTAGCAGCTCCTCCTGGGTGCCTGCCGACCCTGGGAGAGAAGGCTGCGCTGTGCCCAAGGCCCCCTCTGCCCATCCTAGGCATATAGGGAGCCCAGCTGCTGCGTGTGGGGGTTCTGTAGGGGAGGAGTCAGGGATCCACCTCTACTAGGGCACCAGCCTAAAGTTCACTATCAGCAGCCCTCCATCCCAATTCTCTTTTAAAAAAATCTCTTTGGAATAAAGTACAGGAGTGAATAAAGTGAAATCGCAACTGGCTACATAGACGGCAGCAGACTAAACTGGGGGCAGGGGAGGTTGCCAGCACCACTATGGCTGTAACGGTGGTTAAAACACTGAAGTGCTTCCATTCAGACTGGCAGCCAACTGCTGCCTGTGTGGTGCTACCCCTCCGTTCCTCCAGCAGGCCCCCAACCAACCCACCAGCCAACAATGAGTGCTCCGGCACGCTGCTCCTGTCCTGAGGCTGCAGCTGCTTTGCGGGGACCACCTGGGCCTCGCTGGGTAGTACATATTTTGGTCACCCCTCGGGAGGAAGGCCTGCTCACCAGTGGCTGGCATCCCTGTATCTGTCTTGTCGCTGTTCCTCTGCACAGGCTCCTTGGCTAGCACATCATACAGGTCTCGTACCTAAGGCAGCCCCGCTCAGGTCTCAAGGCAGGCTGGCCACACAGCCCCTCAGTCCAGGGGTAAGGGCCCGCCGGGGGTAGGATTGACCCCAAAGGGCAGCGACTGGGCAGGGAGGGCCTGACCTGGGGGAAGGGGGTTGGCTTGGGAAGGCTGGTGGGTGTGTCGGGGGTCTGACCTGATTGGGGGTCACTGCCCGGAGGTTCAGGTTGGGGTAGCGGGTGGCTGGGTCCAGCCCATACTGGGCCACATTGCGATGCATGTTTTCTGGGGATGTCTGTGACAGAAGCTGGTACAGGCTCTCACTGAGGGGGTGAGGGTAAGGGGCAGAGGCATGAATGGGAGGGCACCTGTCAGCACCCACCCCTCAGGAACTGCCAGGCCTTTTCTTCTGCCTATTCCTCCATCTATTCACCCAGCACCCCTGCCCCTCTTCCTGAACCTTGTCACATGTCCTGCCCTGCCCACATCCCCCTCAACTCAGGTCTTACCGCTCAGCCAACACCTCTAGGGACTCAGCGCCCTCTGCCCACCGCTTCACCATCCAGGCCGCATCAAAGGCTGCCAGGAAGCCCCGTGCCACTCCAGTGCCCAGGGGCCAGAAGGGCTGCAGTGTCAGAGGAATAGGAAGCAGCTCAGGGAGAATCCAACAGGCGCATCCCAAGCCCAGATACCCACCAAGGTCACAGCAGAAGGGGCCGTCCCCACACCAGGCAGCCCTTAGCTCCTCCCCTCTGCAGGCAGACCTTTTTATCCCCTCCTCCATATTAGGCAGCTCCCTCTCCTAACCATGAAACCCCTGTGCCTCCTGAACCCCTCACCTCCACCAGGCAGTCCCCCACCAGTCCCAGCAGCAGGCGGGCGCCATGCTTCTCTTGCACACGAGCAGAACTCTCTGCCCGCATCATGCTCGTGAAGTCAAAGGCAGAGACATCAGGCTGCCCATGGGCGTCCTGGGCAAACTCTAGTTTCCCGAGCTTGCCATGGGTGGCAAAGTCAGCAGCTGCCCGGGCAAAGCGCTGCAGAGCCTCGGGCACCACATTGGCACTGCCCAGCAGCCGATCGGTGTCTGGCAAGTCCTGTATGGTCAACAGAGCAGAACCTCAGAGACATCTGAAAGCAGGGTCAGTGGGCCAGTGCCACCCCCTTGGGTGCAGAAGGTGCACATCCTGGGGCCCAGAGAAGGAAGGGGCTGCCCTAGACTACACAGCAGTTGAAGGCTCAGCTGGGACTAGAATTCCAGCAGCCTGGAATTCTCAAAGCCCTTTCTTCAGCACTCACCCTGCTGCTGGGTGTCCCAGGCTCTGTTCTGCCCATATCATTACTGTCATATACTTGCCACAAACTCAAGAGCTTTGGTTTGTCCATCACTTAGAGACAACATGCCTAATTTATCAGGGTACTCATGAGAATTAGATGAGAGATGCAAATTTAACTCTCAACACAGTATCTAGCACGTGGTAGGCACTCAACTAGTTCATTCATTCAGCAAATACATACTGAGCGTTTACTATGTATTTGGCACTGTTCCAGGTACTGGCAATTAGTAGCAAGCAACAGACAAAGAGACAAAAATGCCTGCCCTCATGGAGCTGACACATACCTACTGTGGCTGGTATAAGGTGTTTAGCCCAGAATATGATTCCTGTTGCCTTGTAAATCCCAGGGGAGAACTTTTTTTTTTTTTTTTGAGACAGAGTTTCACTTTGTTGCCCAGGCTGGAGTACAGTAGCACAATCTTGGCTCACTGCAACTTCCGCCTCCCAGGTTCAAATGATTCTCCTGCCTCAGCCTCCCGAGTAGCTGGGATTACAGGTGCCCGCCAACACGCCCAGCTAATTTTTGTACTTTTAGTTAGAGATGGGGTTTCACCATGTTGGCCAGGCTGGTCTTGAACTCCTGACCTCAGGTGATCCACCCACCTCGGCTTCCCAAAGTGCTGGGATTACAGGCGTGAGCCACCATGCCCGGCCGAGAGAACTTTTAGGGGTGAAGTTAACACCAGGACAAAGGCAGGAGAGGACGGGGTCCCCACACCCAGGTGTCCACTATGGCCAAACCTAGCCTCTGCCTCCCGGGGCTCACCACCCAGCCTCTCCTGGCCAGAACTGGGCCTCACCTGGTGCAGCACCCCCAGCCGCAGCAGGCACTGCTTCTTGGCTGTCATCACAAAGTAGTGGGTGTCGTCCTTGTAGTACACAATGTTCTCCAGATCAATGCCTGGGGGTACAGGGCAGGGGACAGTAGATACGTCTCCTGATAACGCATCAACTTCCCTAAACATCCCAACATGGCCTGACCTCTGAGCTGGGATCCCGGCTTAGGCTGCAGTGAGTGCTCCACGCATAGAACCCCACGAGTCCTGATGACACAAACAACCATCTGTCCCAGGCCCAGGAGGCCTGAGGACTTAGAGCAAAGAGGGAAGCTTGGAGGGGGGTGGCATTTGGGAGACCTGCACCACCTGGTCGCATGGCAGTGCAAAACCAAAGTAAACAGAGGCACCTTCTTGAAGTACCACTTAAGCAAAACTCCCATACATAGGTTCATCTCTGAGAGATTCCAGAACTTTTCATGCTGGGTGGTCAACTAGGGCTGTGCCTGCTTAATCTCTGAGGGGACAGGTTCCTTCTTTGCTGCTGAGACCAAAAAAACAGAAAAGTGTGGAGTTCCTTGCAGTGAGGACAAGTTTGGAAGGGAGAGGCAGGAGCCAGGCCAGTCAGGCAGGGGGAGGGGAAATTCAGCAAGAGGGTCCCTGACCTGTGGCTTTGAGAAGGCTCTGGAAGAAGCTCTGGTTGTAGATCCTGGCTACACCACTGATCTCCGGCACCTGTGTCTCCTCCACGGTGCGTCCATTCACAAAGTTAGCTGTGATGCCAATGGCCAGTTTGCCTCGCATTTCTCGAACTTTGAAGCCTAGAGGTGACGGTAGGTGAACAATGGCAGGAGGAGGGGGTTATAACAATCTAGAAAGGCCCAGGATGTGCCAGAGATGCTGGCTTCTTTGAGGGAAGTGATCACTCACCTTCAGGGACGAATTTACCTCCTGCAGCCGAGACAAGGACGTCAAATTCATAGTTGGCCAGGTGGGCAGGGGGGGTGGGTTGGAGCTGGGCACGCCAGCCACTCCCTAGGGCAGGGGGTATGAGAGGCACAAAGGTGTAGAAGTTGTAAGAGCCCCTATAGTCTCAGGACAAGCCAGTGAAATCATCAAAACATGTGTAAAGGAGTCTCTGGTTTAGAAAGCAATGATATATTATCTATCAGATTACACCTTCACAGCTATGGAAGGCAGGTAAGGAAGGAAGTGGTATTCTTGTTTTGCAAATGCTCAATCTGAGGCTCAGGGTGGCTTGCCCAAGGCCACACTATTAGAAAAGGAGACTCCTGGCTGGCATGGTGGGTCACGCCTGTAATCCTAGCCCTTTGGGAGACCGAGGCGGGTGGATCACTTGAGGTCAGTAGTTCGAGACCAGCCTGGCCAACATAGTGAAACCCCGTCTCTACTTAAAAAAATACAAAAATTAGCTGGGCGTGGTGGCACATGCCTGTAATCCCAGCTCCTCAGGAGGCTGAGGCAGGAGAATCGCTTGAAACTGGGAGGTGGAGGTTGCAGTGAGCTGAGATCATGCCACTGCACGCCAGCCTGGGTGACAGAACGAGACTCTGTCTCAAAACAAAAACAAAAAAGGACACTCCTGGCCCACCCTTTTTCAGACACTGGCCAAGTTCTTGATGGGGGAGGGGGAGATTCCAGGGACCATAGAAATACTTACCCTTCCTAGGAGGGGGCTGGAGGCCAGTGAAAGTGACACCCCAGTGAATTTCTACCCCCAGCAGCAATGCTACCTTCAGCAGAAGCAGCTGGAGCTGCCGGATGCCTGGAAGGGAGAGGACATTAGGAACAGGGACCCTAGGGCAGCACAAGCTCCCCATGTACCAGTGTGTGCCTGGTCAGGGTCAGACTGGAAAAGGTCTTAGCGATCACTCAGCCCAAAAGCCCACTTATAGATGGGGGACCTGAATCTTCAAGGTCACCTGACTGATACGGATCTTGTCCACTTTGACTCTTGGCTGGCCCAGCATTTCCCCACTGGCCTGCCTCTAAGCCCAGGCTCACCCGCCCCTCCAGGCCACCACGTGGTGCTCACTGATGTGGTCCAGGGTGCCAGTGCAGAAGCGCCCGTAGAACTTCTTAGCGCCGAGTGCCCGCAGGTCGTGGATGGTGAAGGGCCAGAGGTGGAGCACGTTGTGGCGAGAGAACTTGGTGCGCTTTTCCACCAGCACCACTCGGGCCCCCAGCAGCGCCAGCTCCACAGCGACCCGCAGCCCACAAGGTCCAGCACCCACCACCAGGCACTGTGAACACACAGGGCAGTGAGGGCATGGCATCCTGTCCCTCCTCTGACTCCCCACATTCTCTGCACCTCATCCCAGGCACCGTGTATCCACCTTGGTGCTGGTGCAGGCCCGGCCCTGCTGGTAGACAGGCTGGCCTGCTCGCTTGTCCAGCTTGGTCCACAGTGACTTGGCGCTCCAGTAGTTGAGCTGGTCCTTGATCTTGTGGTACTGGGGCAGCCCCCCACCGGGTTCCAGCCCCAGGGCCCCACATAGCTCCTGGAAGCTGCTCAGCACGTCCTGGCACAGCTGGGCCTGCAGGAAGCTCTCAAAGTGGGCATGTGCTGGGTTGGTGGAGGGGGGTGAAGCCATGGAGGCCTCCCGGGGAGAGCAGCAGCTGGGCAGAGGCGAGTGGCTGGAGAGGTGAAAAAAGAAGGGGAAGAGGCTGGAG
This sequence comes from Symphalangus syndactylus, assembly GCF_028878055.3. Taxonomy (NCBI): domain Eukaryota; kingdom Metazoa; phylum Chordata; class Mammalia; order Primates; family Hylobatidae; genus Symphalangus; species Symphalangus syndactylus. The sequence goes on from NC_072424.2 coordinate 87,275,652, forward strand.
AACAGAAGAAATAAAAAGGAAGGGGAGGCGAAGAGAGCAGGCTGGTGTCCCCAGGGAGCTCGGGATTCACCAGTGATTGGCTCTGCTCCTCCCAGCCCATTCCCCTGCCAGCATCTGCTCCAGAGACAGCTGCTATCCCGCCCACTCCAAGTGAAATTTGCCACATTTGGAAGTGAAAAACATTAGTCTTTCACTAATGGGCACATGGGACACCAGGGGAGCCTCCAGTTCAGTCTCCCTGTCCAGGGATCTCCAAGCCGTGGGGTAGGAATTCTTAGCCTGCCTTCCTTAGGCCTTGGAATCAGGGCGTGGAGGGATTTCTTAGATGTGGAGAGGACAGAGCTGCCTTTGCATGCAACACAGGGACAGATCTGACACTCACAACCCCAGCTGCTGAGCATACATCCTGCCCCATCTCCCTCCATGCGTCCCTGTGCCGGCGCCCCTTGATGGCCCCAGTGCCACGCTGGGTGTGAGAAGTGTCTCATGGCAAGGGCAAAGTTTTCCTCAGCACTCGTGCTTGCCTCCTGACAGAGAAACAGCCTCTGTCCGCGTGGGTTCCACTTCCCTCCACCAAACTACCTCAACAAACGGCGGGAGGATGTTGCGACTGACTGGGGAAAGGAGGCCTGGGTCTATTTCTGACGCACTGTGGTCAAAACACTTCCTCTGTGAACGTGCCCTACTCCAGAGAACCGTGGGTAGGGCTGGGGGTCGACCGCAGCCGGGTTCGCCCCTCCCAGGTTCCCCCCTCCCTGATCGACCCCTACCCCGCCCCGCCCCTTGTGCGCCCGGGCGCGCTCTCCCAGGAATCTCCAGAGACAAGGCCTCGCTTTGTCGCCCCCTCCCACGCCACCTGAAGGGTGCCCGAGGGGGTTTCTCACGCGGGCCCCAGAAGGGATCAGAGGGTATGGAGGAGGCGGGTGTCTACGGCAGCGTTAGGGAGGGTGAGTGGCAGCAGTGGGGGCAGGTCCCTGAGGCTCAGGCCCCTCCACCATCCAGCTGCCCCTCCGTTCCCAGCCCGCCGCGCCGAGACAGGAGATGAAAGCCTCCCGCTGCGGGTCGCCCGGACGAGGGCAGACGGAATCTTAAGACGGAAGGGCAAAGATCCTTCTTGGGGGTGGAGGGTGGAAGGAGGAAGAACTCGGCGAAAGGGGAGAAAGGGGCGACCCAGCCTGGAAACTCCAGGACAAAGGCTGTGAGAGGGGTGGAGCGGTCTGAAAGGATGGAGAGGGAGCTGGACCGCGCGCGGCAGCAGTAGGGGTCTCCGACACTCTGGACGGCAAAGTCCGGACGCGGGGTGAGCAGGGCTGGGCTGAGGGAAGACCTGCCGGACCTGCCGGGCGTGGTTCCCGAGCGCTCGCAGCCGCATTTCCCCGGAAGCGCACCCCACCTCACCCCACCCGGCCGCAGGGCGCGCAGCCGGCTCCGCTGGACGACTTACCAGCGGCTCCGAGGCCGGGAGGGGCCGCTTCCTGCCGGGCTGGCAACCAGGTCGGAGCGGTTGGGAGGGCGGGGGCAGGGGCGGAAACGCCGAGATCGGGCGGGGATGCTGGGATGCGGGGCGGCCCGGGGCGTGCTCCCGGAGTCCCGCGGAGTGTGGGCTTCCGCGACGGGCGCGGGGCGCCGCCCGGGCTTTATTCGCGACTCATTAGCATCTCATTACTTCTGGATCCCTCCACCGCCTCCAGCGGGGACATTCTTGGGCCCGCCCATGCCTGCAGAGTGGCGCCCGAGGGCGTGGCGCTGCGGACACCCCGTTCCGCTCTGGGGCCTCCGGGTGGGTCTGGCCTGTTGGGGGTTGAGGAGCTCGAAGGCCAGGGCGCCCAGTGCTGGACCGCGCACCCTCGGCCTGGGCTCCTTCCCGGCGCTTGCGCGTGCAAGGCTAGCTCTTTCCCCGCGGCAAGGCGAGGATCACCCGCCCCCGGCGCGGTCCCAGGTCCGTTGGCAGCCTCCCAGCGCCGGGCCAAGAGGGCGCTCAGGCCTCTCAAGAGGTTTGGAAAAGCCAGCGGGTCCGAGGGTGGTGCCGGAACGTCTGCGCTCTCCTCCGGTCTCCTACCTGGAGATGCACGGCCCGGGCGCCCCAGGATGGATCCAAGCGCAGAGTGCGCCTCCCATGAGACAGGTCGACCCCTAAGTCCGGGCCGAGGTCAAAGGGCGCGGATTAAAGTCCTGGAAACTCAGCAATCTGCAGCTTCCAAATGGATATGAGAAGTGAGAGGAAAGGGGACGGCGGGGCGGGTTAGACCGCCACTAAGAGATGGGGAATGGGAGGGGTGTGTGGAAGAGAGACCAAGTCTTCAAAGAATGCCTTAGTGAGGACCCACGGGACTGTCTGCTGAAAAGGGCTGGAGAGGCCTTTGGGATCAGCTTCGTCGTATTCCCGATAAGGAAACAGCGCCTAAAGTGAAGGGACGCGTCCAGTCTTTCAGCTAGTTAATATTAAAAAACATCGTCTCATTTATTGACCGTCATCCTATGAGTATTACCTCAGCATCAGTGCTTGCAAGTCCCATTTTACCAAAAAGGAAACTGAGTCACAGAAGTTCTGTGATCTGCACACAGCAAGTGGCAGAGCTGTTTGGGGGCCCAGTTCTGTCTGGGCTCCACCACCCCAGGGGTGACCCAAAATGACGCATGAAAGGCTGGCATTATAAGAAGCTGTTTCTTGTTTAGAGGAAGTGACACTGTTACACTGGAAACACTAATAAAACTGAGGAATAAATAAGAGAGTTGCTGTCCTTGAGATCCAGAGACCATAAAGAGCTGGGAGGCAATAGGGCTCTCCCTTTATTCTCACTTTGCATTTCATCTGGAAAATCTCTGAGACCCAGTAAGACCTGAACACTCACTGTTCCCAGCTCGAGCTGAGAAGCAGGCAGTGGGAGGAAAGCAAGGGGAAATGCCTGTTCTCTGCCAGGAGAGGCGAGGGAATTCAGCCAGGTCGTGCTCAGAAAACTAGGGCAGCCTCTCAGTTGGTCCCATCCTAGCTTTTGAGTGTGACACGTCATTTGGCTTGAAATGAATTTGCCGAATATCAGACACACCCATATTTAAATACACAGTGTAAAAACGTTCTAAAGTCCACTACAGCTGGGTTACCCTGGGCTCCACCCCCCCGGGTTGATTCAAAATGATGCGTGAAAGGCTGGCATTATATGAAGCTATGTCTTGTTTAGAGGAAGTGAACTGTCACGCTGGAAACACTAATAAAACCGAGGAATAAATAAGAGGGTTGCTGTCCTTGAGATCCAGAGACCGTAAGAGATCTCGAGACAGTCCCTGGCTTCTAGAATAATCTCATTTCCCTTTCACTAGCAGATGGTACACAACTAGCCGCTGCACTTAATGTCTTTGCAAAGGCTTAGTGGGGTCTGGCTTGACTCAATGCCTTTTGCCAAGCAGGGTCATGTGGCTCTATGAATGACACATCATAAAATTTGTCTTTAAAGAAGATCAGAGAACAATAATGAGTTCATCAGTGCTAAAAACTGCTGACTTGGAGCTTCAACTTATGCTAATTAAATACTTAACATGGGGGCATAAAGCAGCAGGGAATACATTGTTCTGGAATCCAGAAGGTCTGGTCGGATTCCAGCTTTGCTTCACGCTAGCCTAGTGTGACCTTGGATGTCACCAACCACACTTCGTCTGCCCATCTCTAAATGGAGGCAGTTTACTCAGCCTTCTCAGCCCATTTCTACTCCAAAATCCTACCATTCAATGCTGTCCTAAGAAATGAACAGACTAGAAGACCCAAACCAAGTTCTACTTAGAATTTCTTCCAAGAAAAAAAAAACAAAAACAAAACTCTATTAAAGCTATTTATTAACTATAAGAATTTCTCTCCTTAATTAGAATCTTGAGTCATGATTCAAATTATGTGTATATAGAACTAAAAATACTGGCACAATCACATTGGCCAATTCATATTGAATCAAATAAGTGGGTGATACATTCAGTTTAAAAAGAGTCCCATTCTAAGGCTGGGCACAGTGGCTCACGCCTGCAATCCCAGCACTTTGGGAGACTAAGGCGGGCAGATCACCTGAGGTCGGGAGTTCGAGACCAGCCTGACCAACATGGAGAAACCCCATCTCTATGAAAAATACAAAATTAGCAGGACATGGTGGCGCATGCCTGTAATCCCAGCTACTCAGGAAGGCTGAGGCAGGAGAATCGCTTGAACTTGGGAGGCGGAGGTTGCAGTGAGCTGAGATCGTTCCATTGCACTCCAGCCTGGGCAACGAGGGTGAAACTCCATCCGAAAAAAGAAAAAAAGGAGTTCCATTCTAATGTTTTTGCAAACGGGAAAACCTAGCAGTAGGCCTGGGTTAAAAACCTGAGCCATTAAGACAGGATCCCCTTCCCTCTGCTCCATACCATGTTCTGTCACCTCCCAATTTCTTATCTCCTGGGCCCAGAAACTGGGTCCCTAGTACTGTAGGTGGCATGTTTAAGTCACCCTGTAATATGGCTTTGTACCTGCGGGCCAGTATCTTCAAGCAACAAACCCATGGTCCTGGGCTGGGAAGCTGTGGCTGCAGTATAGCCAGAGACAGAGCCCATGACTTAAAAACAGTGACATCTGTGCCAAAGGTGTAGAGAGTGCCATGAGAGGATGTGACAACGTGGTTTGATTGAGGCTAGAGGACAGATGAGTAGTCATGAATCAGAGTGGGGGCAGACAACTTTCAAGGCTGAGAAACCACCTGCCACAAAGCCCTCAGGCAGGAAAGAGCTGGGTATGTGTGGGGAACAGCAAGGAACCCACGTGACTGGAAATGAGAATGGGGAAGAGGGTCCCAAGAGGAAGTTGGAGATTTTATTCTAAAGGCCAATGGAAACTCTGTAGAAGTATTTTAAGCAGAGCACAGGCACGGTCATATTTATCTTAATAACTAATGCAAATGCATTCATTTAGCAAGACACTCTTTTGATGCTAAGCTAAGGGTACAATGGTGAGCCCAAACAGATCACCACTTACAGTGGAGAAAGCCCAGCAGGAGGTGGTAGAAAGGATCAATCAGGTCTTTGTCAGGAGTACAGGCAAGTAACGTGGTATAGTGAGGATGGGAGAAGTGGATGGAGTCAAAAGATATTTCAAGGTGAAAGTGACATAACATGGCCATGAATTGGGTGTGGGTGTGAGGTGGGCCCCTTCAAGAATGACACCCAGCTTTGTCTCTTGGCTTGGAGTGGGTAAATCACAAACTTGGGGCCCCCATTCTTTCCTATTCTTCCTTCCCACCTTATTCCTCTGTATGCTGCTTTTTACTCAATACCTTCCCCAGAAGTCAAAGCACAATTATGATTTCATAGACTCTGAGATAACACAAGGACTCTACCTTGAGAGGCTGCAAAGATTAAACACATAAATAGGTTCGGGATCAGTTAAATACTTGCCCATATTCTTGTAATAAGACTGCCTTTGCCCTTCAAACACTAAGATTATAAGAAACATTTATCCAGAAGCCACTTAACCAAACTAAAATTATCTTGAGAGGTGGATTTTTAAAATGTAGTTTTGTTTTTAACTCTGATTTAGTCTAAGGAAGCTTCAGTTTGACTTTTCATTTAACAAGGATAAAGTAATATGAATGAACTAAAACCAATACCCAAACTATTCTTTTGGAAAATCATCTTTGAATTATATTTAAAGTGACATATTATGGATATTAAGAATTCAGAATAAAAGTTCTCTACCCTGACCCCTGCTCAGATTTTTTCTTTTCACACTTCACACTGAATATAGTACCGCTTTTCACACTCACATAAAAAAGCTAAGATCCCTTGCTGTTACCAAAATGTGTTTAAATTCCTACATTTTGTATTACTGAGAATGTGGGCTGAGTACAGTGGTTTGTGTCTGTAATCCCAGCACTCTGGGAGGCTGAGGTGGGAGGATCACTTGAGCTCAGGAGTTTGAGACCAGCCTGGTTAACATAGTGAGACCTTGTCTCCAAAAAAAATTTAAAAATTAGCTGAGCATGGTGGTGCATGCCTGTGGTCCCAGGTACTCAGGAGGCTAAGAGGCTGTAGTGAGCCATGATCATGCCACTGCACTTCAGCCTGTGACAGAGCAAGACCCTATGTCAAAAAAAAAAAAAAAAAAAGAAATGTAATCGAATGAGCTTTAGTTTAAAAGCTGTTGATGTCCTATGTTTCAAGTTAGAATGAAATATATATATAAATACACACACATACACACACACACACACACACACAGTCCAGTAAGCTAAAGTCTTTTGCTGCTTTATTATGTGTAAAGAATTTGAGAGCAGGATAAACTATCACGACATTCCCGCTTCTTTTAGAGGTCACTCCTTGAGAGCTGCTATTTACAAAAGGCAAGGCAAGTAGATTTTTTACAGGTCACTCCTCTTTATCTGCTATTTACAAAAGCAAGACAAAGAGTTTTCTTTCAATTCTTAAGAGTTTAGGCTTAAGTTTAGAAACTGAAAATGAAATTTTACCTTAATGCTTATTAAGGATAACAAAAATAAAACAAACCTACTCTAAACTTAAAATATCCTCAGTCAAAAATTTGAAAAAAGGGCTCACTTACAGAGGCTCCTGTTAACTAAGACATTTTCACCTTACTAGTAACTTTCATTCAACTGGCAAATTTCGATTAAGCCTTTTTTTTTTTTAAATTATACTTTAAGTTCTAGGGTACATGTGCACAACATGCAGGTTACGTAGGTATACATGTGCCATGTTGGTTTGCTGCACCCATCAACTTGTCATTTACATTAGGTATTTCTCGTAATCCTATCCCTCCCCCAGCCCCCCACCCTACGACAGGCCCTGGTATGTGATGTTTCCCCGCCTTGTGTCCACGTGTTCTCATTATTCGATTCCCATCTATGAGTGGGAACATGTGGTGTTTGGTTTTCTGTTCCTGTGTTAGTTTGCTGAGAATGATGATTTCCAGTTTCAACCATGTCCCTGCAAAGGACATGAACTCGTCCATCCTTTTTTATGGCTGCATAGTATTCCATGGTGTATATGTGCCACATTTTCTTACCAATTAAGCTTTAAATCAATAGTAGTGAAACACTAACATGATTATATGGTAGTTACTGAATTTCTGTAGACCATAACTTTCACTATTATTGTTTTATGTAAAAAAGTTATAATTGTATGCAGGTGGCACATGCTTGTAATCCCAGCACTTTAGGAGGCCGAGGTGGGAGGACTGCTTGAGGCCAGGAGTTTGAGGCCAGCCTGGGCAATATAGTGAGACCCTGTCTCCACTTAAAAAAAGTACGCTATAGACCAGACTTGAGGGGGGGTGGAGCCAAGACGGCCGAATAGGAACAGCTCCGGTCTCCAGCTCCCAGCCCCAGCGACACAGAAGACGGGTGATTTCTGCATTTCTGCTTGAGGTACCGGTTTCATCTCACTAGGGAGTGCCTAACAGTGGGTTCAGGACAGTCCGTGAAGCGCACTGTGCGCGAGCCGAAGCAGGGCGAGGCATTGCCTCACTCGGGAAGCGCAAGGGGTCAGGGAGTTCCCTTTCCTAGTCAAAGAAAGGGAAAACAGATGGCACCTGGAATATCGGGTCAGTCCCGTCCTAATACTGCGCTTTTCCAACGGGCCTGGAAAACGGCACACTAGGAGATTGTGTCCCGCACCTGGCTCGGAGGGTCCTATGCCCACAGAGTCTTGCTGATTGCTAGCACAGCAGTCTGAGATCACGCTGCAACACGGCAGCGAGGCTGGGGGAGGGGCGCCCGCCATTGCCCAGGCTTGCTTAGGTAAACAAAGCAGCCAGGAAGCTCGAACTGGGTGGAGCCCACCACAGCTCAAGGAGGCCTGCCTGCCTCTGTAGGCTCCACCTGTGGGGGCAGGGCACAGACAACCAAAAACTCAGCGAGAACCTCCACAGCCTTAAATGTCCCTGTCTGACTGACAGCTTTGAAGAGAGTAGTGGTTCTCCCAGCACGCAGCTGGAGATCTGAGAACGGACAGACTGCCTCCTAAAGTGGGTCCCTCACCCCTGAACAGCCTAACTGGGAGGCATCCCCCCAGTAGGGACAGACTGACACCTCATTCAACCGGGTACTCCTCTGAGACAAAACTTTCAGAGGAACTATCAGACAGCTGAATTTGTGGTCTCACGAAAATCCGCTGTTCTGCAGCCACCGGTGCTGACACCCAGCCAAACAGGGTCTGGAGTGGACCTCTAGTAAACTCCAACAGACCTGCAGCTGAGGATCTTGTCTGGTAAAAGGAAAATTAACAAACAGAAAGGACATCCACACCAAAAACCCATCTGTACATCACCATCATCGAAGACAAAAAGTAGACAAAACCACAAAGATGGGGAAAAAACAGACCAAAAAAACTGGAAACTCTAAAAAACAGAGCACCTCTCCTCCTCCAAAGGAACGCAGTTCCTCACCAGCAACGGAACAAAGCTGGATGGAGGATGACTTTGATGAGTTGAGAGAAGAAGGCTTCAGACGATCAAACTACTCTGAGCTACGAGAGGAAATTCAAAACAATAGCAAAGAAGTTAAAAACTTTGAAAAAAAATTAGAAGAATGGATAACTAGAATAACCAATGGAGAGAAGGGCTTAAAGGAGATGATGGAGCTGAAAGCCAAGTTTCGAGAACTACGCGAAGAATGCAGAAGCCTCAGTAGCAGATGCGATCAACTGGAAGAAAGGGTATCGCTGATAGAAGATGAAATGAATGAAATGAAGAGAGAAGGGAAGTTTAGAGAAAAAAGAATAAAAAGAAATGAACAAAGCCTCCAAGAAATTTGGGACTATGTGAAAAGACCAAACCTACGTCTGATTGGTGTACCTGAAAATGATGGGGAGAATGGAACCAAGTTGGAAAACACTCTGCAAGATATTATCCAGGAGAACTTCCCCAATCTAGCAAGGCAGGCCAGCATTCAGATTCAGGAAATACAGAGAACGCCACAAAGATACTCCTCGAGAAGGGCAACTCCAAGACACATAATTGTCAGATTCACCAAAGTTGAAATGAAGGAAAAAATGTTAAGGGCAGCCAGAGAGAAAGGTCGGGTTACCCACAAAGGGAAGCCCATCAGACTAACAGCTGATCTCTCAGCAGAAACTCTACAAGCCAGAAGAGAGTGGGGGCCGATATTCAACGTTCTTAAAGAAAAGAATTTTCAACCCAGAATTTCCTATCCCGCCAAACTAAGCTTCATAAGTGAAGGAGAAATAAAATACTTTACAGACAAGCAAACGCTAAGTGATTTTGTCACCACCAGGCCTGCCCTAAAAGAGCTCCTGAAGGAAGCACTAAACATGGAAAGGAACAACCGGTACCAGCCCCTGCAAAAACATGCCAAATTGTAAAGACCATCGAGGCTAGGAAGAAACTATAGCAACTAACGAGCAAAATAACCAACTAACATCATAATGACAGGATCAGATTCACACATAACAATATTCACGTTAAATGTAAATGGGCTAAATGCTCCAATCAAAAGACACAGACTGGCAAACTGGATAAGGAGTCAGGACCCATCAGTGTGCTGTATTCAGGAAACCCATCTCACGTGCAGAGACACACATAGACTCAAAATAAAGGGATGGAGGAAGATCTATCAAGCAACTGGAAATCAAAAAAAGGCAGGGGTTGCAATCCTAGTCTCTGATAAAATAGACTTTAAACCAACAAAGATCAAAAGAGACAAAGAAGGCCATTACATAATGGTAAAGGGATCAATTCAACAAGAAGAGCTAACTATTCTAAATATATATGCACCCAACACAGGAGCACCCAGATTCATAAAGCAAGTCCTCAGTGACCTACAAAGGGACTTAAACTCCCACACAATAATAATGGGAGATTTTAACACCCCACTGTCAGCATTAGACAGATCAACGAGACAGAAAGTTAACAAGGATATCCAGGAATTGAACTCAGCTCTGCACAAAGTGGACCTAATAGACATCTACAGAACTCTCCACCCCAAATCAACAGAATATACATTTTTTTCAGCACCACACCACACCTATTCCAAAATTGACCACATAGTTGGAAGTAAAGCTCTTCTCAGCAAATGTAAAAGAACAGAGATTATAACAAACTGTCTCTCAGACCACAGTGCAATCAAACTAGAACTCAGGATTAAGAAACTCAGTCAAAACCGCTCAACTACATGGAAACTGAACAACCTGCTCCTGAATGACTATTGGGTACATAATGAAATGAAGGCAGAAATAAAGATGTTCTTTGAAACCAACGAGAACAAAGACACAACATACCAGAATCTCTGGGACACGTTCAAAGCAGTGTGTAGAGGGAAATTTATAGCACTAAATGCCCACAAGAGAAAGCAGGAAAGATCCAAAATTGACACCCTAACATCACAATTAAAAGAACTAGAAAAGCAAGAGCAAACACATTCAAAAGCTAGCAGAAGGCTAGAAATAACTAAAATCAGAGCAGAACTGAAGGAAATAGAGACACAAAAAACCCTTCAAAAAATTAATGAATCCAGGAGCTGGTTTTTTGAAAAGATCAACAAAATTGATGGACCGCTAGCAAGACTAATAAAGAAGAAAAGAGAGAAGAATCAAATAGATGCAATAAAAAACGAAAAAGGGGATATCACCACCGATCCCACAGAAATACAATCTACCATCAGAGAATACTACAAACACCTCTATGCAAATAAACTAGAAAATCTAGAAGAAATGGATAAATTCCTCGACAAATACACCCTCCCAAGACTAAACCAGGAAGAAGTTGAATCCCTGAATAGACCAATAACAGGTTCTGAAATTGTGGCAATAATCAATAGCTTACCAACCAAAAAGAGTCCAGGACCTGATGGATTCACAGCTGAATTCTACCAGAGGTACAAGGAGGAACTGGTACCATTCCTTCTGAAACTATTCCAATTGATAGAAAAAGAGGGAATCCTCCCTAACACATTTTATGAAGCCAGCATCGTCCTGATACCAAAGCCTGGCAGAGACATAACCAAAAAAGAGAATTTCAGACCAATATCCTTGATGAACATTGATGCAAAAATCCTCAATAAAATACTGGCAAACCGAATCCAGCAGCACATCAAAAAGCTTATTCACCATGATCAAGTGGGCTTCATCCCTGGGATGCAAGGCTGGTTCAACATACGCAAATCAATAAATGTAATCCAGCATATAAACAGAACCAAAGACAAAAACCACATGATTATCTCAATAGATGCAGAAAAGGCCTTTGACAAAATTCAACAACCCTTCATGCTAAAAACTCTCAATAAATTAGGTATTGATGGGACGTATCTCAAAATAATAAGAGCTATCTACAACAAACCCACAGCCAATATCATACTGAATGGGCAAAAACTGGAAGCATTCCCTCTGAAAACTGGCACAAGACAGGGATGCCCTCTCTCACCGCTCCTATTCAACATAGTGCTGGAAGTTCTGGCCAGAGCAATCAGGCAGGAGAAGGAAATAAAGGGTATTCAATTAGGAAAAGAGGAAGTCAAATTGTCCCTGTTTGCAGATGACATGATTGTATATCTAGAAAACCCCATTGTCTCAGCCCAAAATCTCCTTAAGCTGATTAGCAATTTCAGCAAAGTCTCAGGATACAAAATTAATGTACAAAAATCACAAGCATTCTTGTACACCAATAACAGACAAACAGAGAGCCAAATCATGAGTGAACTCCCATTCACAATTGCTTCAAAGAGAATAAAATACCTAGGAATCCAACTTACAAGGGATGTGAAGGACCTCTTCAAGGAGAACTACAAACCACTGCTCAATGAAATAAAAGAGGATACAAACAAATGGAAGAACATTCCATGCTCATGGGTTGGAAGAATCAATATTGTGAAAATGGCCATACTGCCCAAGGTAATTTATAGATTCAATGCCATCCCCATCAAGCTACCAATGACTTTCTTCACAGAATTGGAAAAAACTACTTTAAAGTTCATATGGAACCAAAAAAGAGCCCGCATCGCCAAGTCAATCCTAAGCCAAAAGAACAAAGCTGGAGGCGTCACGCTACCTGACTTTAAACTACACTACAAGGCTACAGTAACCAAAACAGCATGGTACTGCTACCACAACAGAGACATAGATCAATGGAACAGAACAGAGCCCTCAGAAATGATGCCGCATAGCTACAACTATCTGATCTTTGACAAACCTGACAAAAAGAAGAAATGGGGAAAGGATTCCCTATTTAATAAATGGTGCTGGGAAAACTGGCTAGCCATATGTAGAAAGCTGCAACTGGATCCCTTCCTTACACCTTATACAAAAATTAATTCAAGATGGATTAAAGACTTATATGTTAGACCTAAAACCACTAAAATCCTACAAGAAAACCTAGGCAATACCATTCAGGACATAGGCGTGGGCAAGGACTTCATGTCTAAAACACCAAAAGCAATGGCAACAAAAGCCAAAATCGACAAATGGGATCTCATTAAACTAAAGAGCTTCTGCACAGCAAAAGAAACTATCATCAGAGTGAACAGGCAACCTACACAATGGGAGAAAATTTTTGCAACCTACTCATCTGACAAAGGGCTAATATCCAGAATCTACAATGAACTCAAACAAATTTACAAGAAAAAAACAAACAACCCCATCAAAAAGTGGGCAGAGGACATGAACAGACACTTCTCAAAAGAAGACATTTATGCAGCCAAAAAACACATGAAGAAATGCTCCTCATCACTGGCCATCAGAGAAATGCAAATCAAAACCACAGTGAGATACCATCTCACACCAGTTAGAATGGCCATCATTAAAAAATCAGGAAACAACAGGTGCTGGAGAGGATATGGAGAAATAGGAACACTTTTACACTGTTGGTGGGACTGTAAATTAGTTCAACCATTGTGGAAGTCAGTGTGGCGATTCCTCAGGGATCTAGAACTAGAAATACCATTTGACCCAGCCATCCCATTACTGGGTATATATCCAAAGGACTATAAATCATGCTGCTATAAAGACACATGCACACGTATGTTTATTGCGGCACTATTCACAATAGCAAAGAGTTGGAACCAACCCAAATGTCCAACAACGATAGACTGGATTAAGAAAATGTGGCACATATACACCATGGAATACTATGCAGCCATAAAAAATGATGAGTTCGTGTCCTTTGTAGGGACATGGATGAAACTGGAAAACATCATTCTCAGTAAACTATCGCAAGGACAAAAAACCAAACACCGCATGTTCTCACTCATAGGTGGGAATTGAACAATGAGAACTCATGGACACAGGAAGGGGAACATCACGCTCCGGGGACTGTTGTGGGGTGGGGGGAGGGGGGAGGGACAGCATTAGGAGATACACCTAATGCTAAATGACGAGTTAATGGGTGCAGGAAATCAACATGGCACATGGATACATATGTAACAAACCTGCACATTGTGTGCATGTACCCTAAAACCCTAAAGTATAATAAAAAAAAAAAAAAAAAAAAAAAGACACCAGAAAAAAAAAAAAAAAAAAAAAAAGGACGCTATAATTCCAGACACAGACCCTCAATTTTAGCCAAAAAATTCTATTACATTAAGCAGGTCACATTCCTTAATTATTAAATATGTAATTTTTAATAAGAAATAACAATAAGTAGGAAATAAATTACGTATTTAATATTAAATAAGAAATTACTTATTTAATAAGAAAATTGTCATTTTCTTTCGGTTCTATTAACCTTGGGAATAAGAAATCCAGCTTAAAGTTTTAAAAGCCTGTGCCCTGGTTCTGGTTCTACCACTTACTGTATGACATTTGGCAACAGACTTTCTCTTTGGGCTCCATGTTCTCATCTGTCCAATAAGCATAATAATTACTCACCTCATCAGAATGTCATGAAGATTAAGATGAGACATGCTTCCAGCGGTTAAGGTGTGTCCCAGACACTGCTCCCCTCCTCACTCAGATGCCAGTTGTTAGGAGGTAAATTGTGTCCCCCCTACTCCAAATTCACATGTTGATGTCCTAATACCCAGCATCTCAGAATGGGATTGTGTTTGAAAAGATGATTAAATGAGGACATTAATGTGGGCTGATCCCATATAACTGGTGTTCTTAAAAGAGAGTAGGACAGAGGGAAGGACATGTGAAGATACAGGCAGGGGAAGACAACTAGAAGGGAGGCCTCAGAAGAAACCAACCCCACTGACATGTTGATCTTGGACTTTCTATTTTTTCAGTCACCCAGTCTGTGGTATCTGTTATGGCAGTCCTGGCAAACTAATATACCAGTCATGACTAGAGGGGACTGGAGTCCTCCAACCCGAGGATGCTATATTGTAAATCTGTGTGCCATGACATGGAAGATGTTTGAGACCCAGTAAGATATGATACAGATTTAACAGACCTGGCTTGGCTCCTGGCCAATAGTAAGGACTCCATATTTGGAAGATATTGTTATGTTCCCATTTATGAAAACCTAGATAAGCATCTATAATGAGAATCCTAGGTAAGCGTTTATAATGAGAATCTTTTTTCATTCCTCAGCATCATTTAATCTGTTGCTCACAACATTTATAACACAAGAACCAACTGTAGAAAATACAGAGTAGAGGTGAGTTTCAAGAAGCACTGGGCAAGCACTTGAATAACTGATTTTGATGGTAAGAGTCATCCCAAGGCCGACCCTCTACTGGGAGAGAACCAAAGATTCACCTTCAAAATGAGGTGTTTCAGGAGCCCCAAAGCATAACATTCTGTTTGTTAAGAAACACACTCTGTATTTCTGTTAAAACAATTTAAAAAATAGTACACATTTAGTAGAAAACGAATTGTGAAACACTGCACTAGTAACATCATTTCTCAAGGACACATGAGAAGTACTTTCATGTTCACGACATTTCTTTTGGGTACTCAAGTCATTGAACTTCTTTTTTTTGAGATGGAGTCTCGCTCTGTCGCCAGGCTTGAGTGCAGTGGCGTGATCTCAGCTCACTGCAGCCTCTGCCTCCTGGGTTCAAGTGATTCTCCTGTCTCAGCCTCCCGAGTAGCTGGGATTACAGGCATACACCACCACGCCCGGCTAATTTTTGTATTTTTAGTAGAGATGGGGTTTCACTATGTTGGTCAGGCTGGCCTCGAACTCCTGACTTCGTGATACGCCCACCTTGGCCTCCCAAAGTGCTGGGATTACAGGCATGAGCCACCACACCCGGCGTCATTGAACTTTTTTATTCAAAGGGGTAGAATGTATATGTGGGACAAAGGAAGAGGCTAGATTGATAAAGCTATCATTTCCTTGTTTCTCTTTGACAGCTGGTCAAATAATTCAGGCATAGCTAGGACTGATGCTCAAGCTAGAAACAGGTGGCCCATGCTGTCCAATATAGCAGCCACTAGCCACATGTGCTTATCAAGCATTTGCACTGTGTCCCATGCAACAAGGAACTGGATTTTAATTTTAATAAATTTTAATATAAATTTTAAAACTGATACTTACTTCAATTCTTGAAAAAAACTCGTCTTAGCTACTTGATATGAGAATCTGTTTTCAACTGTTAAGTTGCATGAAATCTAAATATAGATCAAGTATGTCCAATGAACATTAGCATCCAAATTGAGATGTGCAGAAAGCGTAAAATATGCACCGGATTTCGAAAGCTTAGTATGAAAAAGAGAATGTAAAATGTCTCACTAATATATTTTTACATGTTGAAATATTTGGCAAATGTTGGATTAAATAAACTTTTATTAACATTTTCACCGGCTTCTTTTTATGTTTTTAGATGTTGCTACTAGAACATTTAAAATGACCTATGTTGTTCACGTTATAGTTCTCTTAGTGTAGAGGTAGACTGTTATCGAGCCAGTGAAACTTGACTTATAAATAGCTATGTAACCGTATTTTCTGAATAATCACCTAGCTATCCAGAGTGAGTAGAAATTCACTTACTTAAATATTTAATTTCCTGGAGAAAATGTGGATTGGTGGGCTTTGAAAAGCTGGTAAAAACTTTGTATTTTAAGAATAAAATTAAACAGTTTAAACGAGAACCTCAAATAATACTTAGGGCTTAACAGTGTTTGTAAAATATTGTTATCTTTGCTCTAGTAAGGCCTGATTTAACATTAGTTTGGTTGATACATATAAGATGTATATCATTTTGGAAATTTTGTGAATTACATATAATAAAATATAGCTTAGCAAATATGCAACCAAAATGTTTTTATCTTCTCTCAAACCTGAAGAATTCTCTATTACTCTAACCTCCAAATAACTTACTTGATTTAGGTAGAAATCAAGGATGTCTAAAACAAAACAATTGACGGAAAGGCTCTATTAATTTTAGAGTAGATTACCCCCTACTCTCCATCAGCATTGTTAATTTAGATATACTAGTGCCCACCTTCTTTTCTCAAAAATCCCCTACCAGCTTACATGAAAGTGGTAAAAGAATTCAATATGCTTAGCTTGAAAACTTAACCCAAACATAATTTAATCTTTTGATGATGATTTAAAAATCATACAGTTACAGACACATGCTGGCTACAAAGTCTCTGAGGCTCAAAGTTTTAAGATTAGATGAAGATTAGCTGGGTGTGGTGGTACATCCCCGTAGTCCCAGCTACTAGGAGGCTGAGGTGGGAGGGTTGCTTGAGCCCAGGAATTCGAGGTTACAGTGAGCAATGATTGTGCCACTAACACTCTGGCCTGGATGATAGAGTGAGACCCTATCTCTAAAAAAGGAAAGATTAGGAGAAGATATTCACTTTGTAGGATTGAACTAGTCTGCAATAAAAATGAATTATAATAAGCTTCCATCTCCAGAAAGTTAAAGGACACAATATGTAGATCAACATTTTCAGGAGATCAGTTAGAATTCAGTAGAGTATATATAAGACTTAAATTACACTGAATAAAGTTTTATGTTCCAGAATAGTGAAGAAAGCTTTACCTTCATGAAAATCAAATCTCTTTTCTGACAAAAATTCAGAATTTAGGGTGAATGTCTTGATCCAATTTTGTATTTTAAACTTAATTAAAATTTTGATAGCTTGCTGTTAAAAAATATGTAAATTTGTTTCTCAGGAAAGATGAATTCAGAATTAAAAAAAAATCCTATACTTTTAGCTATCTTGTTACATGAATTTTGAGTTAAAATACTGAGTTTATGAGTTTGAACCTTCCTCAAGTGTAACACAATAAGCCCACTGTACTGCACAGAGATAAAACGTTGAGGGTTACTTTGTCTTAGGGGACTGGAAGTTATTAAAAGGGCAAATTCCCCATACATTGTGATCTGTCATATTTAGCCCTGACTTGTCTTGTGGTAACAACTGTGTTGCCTAAGAAAAATAACAAAACAGCACAAACCATTCTGCCCAGTTCAACCAAAATGACTCCCTTTGTCCTAGAAAATAAAAAAACATAACTGGGGAGGTTGGCAAGACCATAACCTATGGCTGTGAACATTTAAACCTTACAGAAAAACTGAAATCAATGCTCCCAAAGAAAAACTACCCGAGTCTTTATGAGACGTTGCAGATGAAAATGAAAACCATTCAACAATATTGAAATGCTCAATCCAAATCAGTACCTTAGACAAGACATACACACATCTTGCTACCTGGATGGAGGGCATTATAAACATCAGTTAGCCATCACAGCTCTCACAGAAGGATCTGCAAGTCGATGGTGTGCAGAGCCTGACTTCAAGCGTCCAAAATCCAGTCAGGGCTGGCTTATAAGAAGAGCCCAATCAAGCAGTTAAACGTGTTTACAGGTCAGCTCTGCTCTTGGCCAAGTGGCGTTGGCTGGGGCACGTGGTGAGTGGGTGGCGGATCAGGCTCCTGTGTCAGCTGCAGGTGCTGAGCTGGATCTGAAGTACTTGTAGCTAAATGGAGCTCCTCTGTTTGCTCTTGATGGGCATGAAGATGTTCCAGTGTTTCCTTGGACAGAGTGATCACATGCACTGGCTCTGTTTGTGAGGGTCCCATCTGGCTTTCAATCATATTGAGGCTCTGAATGTGTTCTGTTTGCTCCTGCTGAGCCGAAAGAATTAAATTCTGCAGTTGCTCTGGTTGCTGCGTGAGCAGGGTAAGATTAGCAGCCTGGTCTGCAGTCATATTCTGGGAACTCTCTGCAGTCACGATGCTGATTCCCTGGCTAGGACCGGGCATGAAATTGATGTTATGTACAGAATCGGTTACAAGAAGCTGAATTTCCTGCTCTCCCGAGGTAGAGAGTTGATATGGCTGTAGCTGAAGAATATTCCTGACCTCTTCTGTGTTACTACTGCCAGAAATGCTGCTGGCATCTGACACATGCTTCTCCTTGCTATGAATTTTCAAGTGAGCCTTCAAGTTGTCTAAGCGAGCAAACTGTAAGTTACACTCAGGGCAGGAGAAAGGCTTCTTGCCGGTGTGTAGAATGCAGTGTCTCCTTTTGGCACTGGAGTCAGAGAAGGATTTGCCACAAATGCCACATGAGTATGGCTTTTCTCCTCTGTAAGAAAATAAACATTTTATTTTTAAAATGGAAATACCTACTTACTACTTCCTGATTATTTAGGGGCAAGCAATCAAGAGTAGTGGAAAATTAACTGGACTGCAAGTCATATGTCATGGGTTCACCTACTAACTCAAGGACTTGAAGCAAGTCTCGCTTCCATGGGCAGTTTCTAATCTGAAAATAGGGTGGGGGTGGTGCCTGAGGAAGGGTGGCAGATGGGGCAGGGCTAGATATGATAAAATTTTATGATTCCACAGTATGTATTTCAGATAGGAAGAGAGAGTAAATATTTATAAAATAAACACATAGTTCTCTTTTGTTTTGTCTTAGTTTTCACAGCCAATTTTTAGACTCTACTGGCCCAATAAGTATCTATGATTAATGTCAGTTTAAAAAATTAAAGCATCCTCTAATTATTTGTGATGCTGTTAGAAGAACTCCTAAGTCCCACCTGAGGATAACTGTGTAAACAAAAACATTTATTCAGAAAACATCAAATTTAATACTTATTTTTGATTGAAGATTTAAGCTTTGGACCAAACCCTAGCCCCAATCAAAATTTAATAAATGAAATCAGTAATGTAAACTTTTACTGGCCAGAATCAGCATTCCTTTTTACCTAGGTGAGGAATTTCATTACTGAAAAGATAAAACAAAATAGGCCAGGTGTGGTGGCTCACATCTGTAATCCCAACACTTTGGGAAGCCCAGGCAGGCGGATCACTTGAGGTCAGGAGTCTGAGATCAGCCTGGTCAACATGGTGAAATCCCGTCTCTACCAAAAAAATACAAAAACTAGCTGGGTGTGGTATCCCAGTTACTCGGGATGCCACCGTGGGAGAATCGCCTGAACTCCCACCTGCACTCCACTTACACCACTGCACTCCAGCCTGGGCGACAGCGAGACCCTGTCTCAAAACAAACAAATAAAACAAAGCCAAAGGAATAAACTGCACACAAAATTCTGCAGAGTAACAACTGGGAGAAAACTATATAGGTAACACATGTCACCTCACTGAACAGCAGAACTGAATGAGGCCTCCATGTGAGAAACATATCTGCAAAACTTTACCGATGGATTCTGATGTGGGTCTGAAGAGAACTCTTTGCTGTGAAAGATTTGCCACAGATTTCACAAGTAAATGGCTTCTCACCTAAAAAAAAAAAAAAACACACACGAAACAAAAAACATTTAACAATATACATTCAGCATAAGACAAAATAAAAACACTTTGGTTTCACAATATAAACAGAACAAAGGCAATCCCCTCCGTAAGCATAAATGAATGACGCACTCACCAAATATCTACTCTGTAACTAACCTAAGCACTGTGTGCCGAGTGCCAAGAGCATACACAGAAATTGTAAGGCATGGTTCTCTTAAAAACCTGAAAACTGCAACAAGGAAGTGAGTTACACCCTATTTACTCCTGTTTTCTCCCATTAGATATTACAGCACCTATGCTCTCCTGCCTTACTGCTTGGCTAGGTAGCCCACTTGACCCTGAAAGGACTCCTGTGTGCTAGGGTGAGTTATGTATTATTCACGTTTATATCAACCTTCCAAATATATCCAGAATCTGACCACTGCTCAGTACCTCCACTGCCACTCTCTGGTCCACACCACCACCATCTCTTGCCTCCTATGGGGTCTCCGTTTCTGCTCTTGCTTCCCTGCCATAAACTATCCATGTGGCCACCAGAGTGAGCCTTGATGCAGTCAGGTCATTTTATGCTTGGGCTGCAAATGTTGATGATTTCCCACCCCAAGATAAAACCCAAAGTTCTTGCCCTACAAGCGATCATAGATCCATACCCCATAAACCCTACTCCTCACCCCAAACTTCCCTGATCTCATCTCAGGGTGTCTCCAAGCATGGTTCACTCTCATCTCCTTCAAGTCTTTGTTCACATGTTATTTTATCAGTGAGGCTCCATCACCACCAAGAGCACTACAAACCTTGCCACGCACTCCTTAGTCCAATTCTCCAATTTAGTTTTTCCACAATGCTATTGCTGCCTCATATAATGTATAAGTTATTTATTATCCATTTTTTCCTTTTTAAGATAACTTGTGGGTATGCCCGCTCCTAGTACCCCAGTGCTGAGAATCTGGCCTGGCATGCCATTTCAGAAACCCCTGCTGAATGAATTTCATGGGGGTGGTACACCTGAGATGCTATAACTGCTCCAGAACCCACCAGGCTTCACTACCATCAGCAAGTGCTTATTCAGTGTGTTTTCATGCTGAACATACAATGACAGACTGTTCATGTTGCCCAGAAACAAAATTAAGTAATCCAATGCAGGCAAGAAAACTAAATTGGAAAAAAAGAAAAAAAAAAAAGCAAGCAGCAAAATCTACTTAACTGGAGAGCAGGAGAACAGCAAAGGATAAGTACAATTTGAAATGGAAGATGGTCAGTGAGCTTCCCTTTCACAGCATCTACTGGAAAATTCAGGCAAGACATTTCTCCAAGCTCCATCGAGGCAGAGGACAGCTGTAACAACTTGGATGAATCTGCATCTTTGCATCATGAACTCTTACCACTTCAAAGATTAAAACCAGGCCACTGCCATAATCTGTCTATAGCTTTCTACATCAGAGCTGGGGCCTTCTCTGATCTTGGTTGGTTTTCTCCCTCTCCAGATTCAAAGACTGAGTACCTGCTGTTTGCCTGTGATTGTAAAATTCTTGTTGCAGTTTTCAGGTTTTTAAGAGAAAGAACAACAACAATCATCCATAACAACATTAACTTTACCATTCAGCTCCAGCTGAGTTTCTATTTCAGAAAGTCTGTCTGATGGCAAATGTTTTTTGAGGGTAAGTGTTTGCAGGAGCAACACCCTGCAGTGGAAGCTCTTTGAGGGAGTGAGCAGGACAGCAGGAAGGCAAATTTCCCTAGCCAAGGTGAATCTGCCCGGGGTCTTCCTGCTTAGTGGTTTCCATCTGTTCCCCTGTGTACAGTTCTACCACCTTCAACAGAGACACCCATTCCTTAAATTTATTTAGTTCTCAAACACTGATAGACCATCAATAAAGTACACAGCTAAGAAACAAAAAAGAAACTTTTCTAATCTACTTGAGGAGATGCACAAACTAATTAAGTAACATAGGTCTGTGTTTCACTGAACATTAAAACAAGTGGCGTCAACAATTCTGAGTGCAGACAGGGTGCTGGATGGGGTGGGCGGGATCTGGCTAGACTGGAAAGAAACCTGGGCCAGGGTACTCGTCTAAATAGTATGAGCATATGGTGTCAGAAATGACCGAACGGTGTGCACCAGGAGTGACAAGCATCACTCTCAGGAGTCGGGAGGCCAAGGCAACAGGAGCTATGAAATCCAGGCAGGGGACCTGTGGAGCCTCTGGAAGTTTTTAGCAGAATGACATGCTGAAAGTACCAACAAAATACACCTGGGAATGATGAGGAGGGTGGGCTAGAGGCAGGAGGACCTCTAACAGGCTACGCACAAGGCCTAGACCAGGAGGTGGCAGGTGGCAGATGGAGAAGAAGGATAAGGTAATAGGACAGGGCCTGAGAGGCATGGGGACCGGAAAGAAGTGTGTTACAAGAGGATTAGACAATAGCGATTAAAGGAAAAGGCAGAGACAGGAGTGTGACGAAAGGTCCCACCCAGGGTGATGTCAACAGAAGTACTGAAACAGCTCCAGGGTGTACTTCCAGACCCTCTTCTCAGCAGTTACTCCACCAATCCCACCCCTACCCTTCCCCAATGACTTAAATCCCGGACCCCACTCCAGATACTATCGATGAGTCACTGCTTATTGGCATCACAGGTGGATTTCCCATCCCCACCTGCTGAAACCCAGAATAACATGGGTCATGATGGTTAACGACAACATCACCCAGCCCCTGTCCAGCCAGGCACAACAATCACAGTGACACCTCCCATTCCCTGAGCTGTCACGTTCACCTGGCAGTCCAGTTCTGTCCGTCTAGACCCCTCAACATCCTGCCTCCCACTGTGGACCACAGCTTTGTTTTTCTTAAAAAATTACTGTGTTCATTGTAAAATAATCAAATCTTGAAAACACAAAGAATATTAAAACTGCTCCACTATTCTCATCTCGAGACAACCAGTTAACAATGGCGAATATCTTTACAGACAAATCTGTTTATTTGTGGTCTTACTCTGTGAGGTCATCCAATGCATGCTGTTTGTGACATCAGTAAAGCCACACTGCCATTTTAAAAGTCTGTTTTGTGTACCATTGTGTATACTGCCCCAAATTTACCTATCTAATCCCCTCCTGGGACATTTGGGTGGCTGTTAAACTTGTTAAGTTATAAACAATGCTGCCTATGATGAATATCCTTAGGCAAACATCTTTTCACAATTGTGCGGCTTACGTTTTGGTAAGTATTGCAAAAGTTCCTTCCAGAGGGTTCCCAAATTATATTCCCACCAACAATAAATAAAGATGTGCATTTCCTCATGTACTTGCCAATCTTGGCAAAAAAGGGACACATGTCCGTGATAACTGTGGATAGCATGGTTTGACACCTGTGTACTTGGCATTCCTATATGGTCTTCTCAGCTGTTTCCTGTCCTGTGTTCACACCTCTGCTATGGCTCTGACCACGCCATACTGTTTCATAGTAGATGGCATGTAGACCCTGTAAGGGCATGTTGTGGTGAGGGGCCACCAGGTCTCAGGAAGATGGGAAGACCCCCAGGTCTCAACGTTAATGGATGGTCTCAACACACAGTTGAAGAGATTTGGGAAGCCTCAACTTCAAGCCACAATGAGGCTGTGAACAGAACTGTGACTTACTGAACTTTATCATTTGTTCCCAGACAGGGCCATCTACCTGTGAGTAGGAGCCCTCAGGGCAGAATCAGTGTTTATGGAACACCATCCAGGAACAGGGACACTGGTGGGGTGGGACTGTGCTGTGGGGTCAGAGGTCACTCACCAGGCTTCTCTGTGGCCTGGGCTAATTCCCTTGACTTGTTCCCAGCTCACCATGCAATCTTCTGATCACTAGCTTGGCTTTTGGGTACACTAATGTGAGGAAGGAGGTGCTGTGGGCAACAGAAAGGTGTAATCCCTCTATTGAGTTGATATATTCTCTGGTTTATCTGTCTTGTGAACTCACTTGGCTTGACTGGGTCCCTATAAACCTGACCAGCGCCAGGTACGGGGACAAGATGTGAGTAGGAGGGCCTGAGATGTGGTGACCTGGCAAATACTGCTTGTCTGCCTGATACTTTGCCTCCGTGTCAAAATGTGTCCACCTCCCTCACTGGGGATGCTCTCCTAGGAAAGAGAACGTCTCTAATTTGCCTTTGACTTCTCCAGTGCTTGGTGCAGGACATGTAACCCAGAGAGAGTTTGTGCCTAAAGATCTAAGAGATGAATGACGGTTCATCTCTAAGAGATGACGTCTTGGTTTCCAACTGAGCATGGCCCTGAGGGTAGGACTGGGACTACTCATTCTGGCTGCGCTCAATGCCCAGGGAGCAGGGAAATGGCACGCCAATGCCCTTCACCAACATTCAAGCAGATTCTCCGTGCTGATGCTAGGGACAGATGGGTCATAGTTGCTGCTCTTGAAGCGCCCCAATTTTTTGACAGGTTCAATTTCTTTTCATATTTCTAAGTCAGGCAAACCACAGATGCCCGTCTGTCTCCTTTTTAACTCACCACACATCTTCCACTTTCTGTTCTGCTTCTCAAAGTTGACAGGCTGAGAAGAGTTTGCTGGAATTATAGTGGGGGAGGTCTTCTGTTCCTTTTCATCCCTACTTCAAGTCCTACTCACAAAGCCCAGAAACCTCACTCCCCCTTATGCTCAACAACAAAACCAAGGGGAAGTGCCTCCTCTGGCACTGCTCAGCATGACCAAGCCAGCTCCACTCTCCTCCACCATCGCTGTCTCCCTAGGGAACTCAGCACAGCGCCACATACTATTTGCAGGCACATGTGTACCTGTGGAAATCCAGAGCTCTGGCTGCATCTCTCCCCTGAACTCTCCAGACCTGGAAATCTAATGATCCACCCCACACCTGCACATGGATGTCAAATAGACACCAATCAGTCCACAATCTAACTCCTGATCTGTTCTTCTTAGTATTCCCTAGTTTTTCCTCCTCACAGTGGCTTTTGCCTCCTCTTTCAACTCCCACATCCAATCATGAGCGAATCACATGAATTCTTCCCTGGAATATATCCAGAACTGGACCATTTGACACCACCTCTGCTGCTACTGTGCTGTTCCGAGCCCCACTACTGCACAGCCTCCTAATGGGTCTCTCTGCCTCCACCCTGGCCTCGCCCCCACCTCACAGGGTGGCTAGAGTGACCCTGTTACAACCCTAAGTCATGCCATGTCACTCATCTCAGTAAAGCCACCTCCCTCAGAATAAAATCCAATCTTTACTGTGGCCTTCAAAGTACTTCAGCCCGAGTGCACCCTACAATTGTTGAGGGGTATTTTAAAAAACACCAATTCCCAGACTCTGCCCAGGTGAAGTCAATCAGAATCTTGGTGGTTGGGACAAGGCTTTTTTTTAAAGCTTCCCAGGTGGTAAAAAGCATGCAGCTAAATTGAGAACATCCACCTACACTACGACTTCCTACTCCCAGCTCTCTGGCTGCCTTGGTGCTCCTCCCAGCACGTCTCCAGCTTGTCAAAAATGTTTATTCCTGCCTGAGGGCCCTATGCCCAGGGCTCCTCCTGCTTGGAATGCTCTCTCCTGGGCATCCTCAATGGCTGGCTGGCTCACTCCCCCACTGCATTCTCCTCTCCATCCAAGATGCCACCTCATCTGTGAGACCTTCCCAAACCAGTCCATGCATAAAAGAGCAGCTCTCTTTCCCGCATCCTGCCCCCTTACCTTGCATTTTATTCCTCAACGCACTCACAACACCGAATGTGTTATATACTTGTTTGTACTCTGTCTTCTCTATTGAATGTTGGTCTCTTAAGGCAGGGGCCTGTCCATCTCATTCACTGCTGTATCCTCAAAGCCTAAAACAGTGTCTGGTTCCCAGTAAGTGCTCAGTATATGTGTTAAAATCCATATCCTATGAGACGTTTACTGAATTTAAGAAGAAAAACTTGTATTTAAAAAACAACATCCAGGCCAGGCACAGTGGCTCACGCCTGTAATCCCAGCGCTTTGGGAGGCTGGGAGGGTGGATCACTTGAGGCCAGGAGTTCAAGCGACACCAGCCTGGCTAACATGCCAAAACCCTGTCTCTACAAAAAAAACAAAAATTAGCCGGGCGTGGTGGTGCACACCTGTAGTTCCAGCTACTCATGAGGATGAAGCAGGAGAATTGCTTGAACCCAGCAGGCAGAGGTTACAGTGAGCTGAGATCGCACCACTGCACAACAGCCTGGGCGATAGAGTGAGACAGTGACTCCAAAAAAAAAAAAAGTCCAAAGCACCATAAATCAATTTGCTATTTAGATAATTCCAGTAGACAACAGAATTATTAAATAACCTGTAATGGCAAGTTTTTCTTAGAAAATTGAATAGGCTTATTTTTAACACACATTCTTTGCCAAAAGGTATAAAAGATCCAATTTTTTGGTCTTACATAAAAAAGCTGACCTGCCCTAATCAATGATGCCTTCTCATCATCTCTGAAACTGATTTTTCTGGAGGTGGTGCTGCTTAAGTGTTGGTTCTAGGGGAGAAAGTGGAAACATTCTCAGTGTCTATGCTACATTTGTGTCTGTTACATTTGGCTGTCTTTTCTAAAACAATAATCTTGGGCCAGGCATGGTGGCTCATGCCTGTAATCCCAGCACTTTGGGAGGCCAAGGTGGGCGGATCACAAGGTCAAGAGATCGAGACCATCCTGGCCAACATGGCGAAATCCTGTCTCTACTAAAAATACAAAAAAAATTAGCTGGACATGGTAGCACACACCTATAGTCCCAGCTACTAGGGAGGCTGAGGCAGGAGAATCACTTGAACCCGGGAGGCAGAGGTTGCAGTGAGTCAAGATCGCGCCACTGCACTCCAGCCTGGCAACAGAGAAAGACTCCATCTCAAAAAAAAAAAAAAAAAGGCCGGGCGCAGT
The DNA here is from genome assembly GCF_028878055.3 of Symphalangus syndactylus. Lineage (NCBI taxonomy): Eukaryota > Metazoa > Chordata > Mammalia > Primates > Hylobatidae > Symphalangus > Symphalangus syndactylus. The sequence goes on from NC_072424.2 coordinate 87,302,186, forward strand.
GGCTCACGCTTGTAATCCCAGCACTTTGGGAGGCCGAGGCGGGCGGATCACGAGGTCAGGAGATCGAGACCACGGTGAAACCCCGTCTCTACTAAAAATACAAAAAAATTAGCCGGGCATGGTGGTGGGTGCCTGTAGTCCCAGCTACTTGGAGAGGCTGAGGCAGGAGAATGGCGTGAACCTGGGAGGTGGAGCTTGCAGTGAGCCAAGATTGCGCCACTGCACTCCAGCCTGGGCGACAGAGCAAGACTCCGTCTCAAAAAAAAAAAAAAAAAAAAAAAAAAAAAAATTTATCTTGCTTGGCATGGTGGCTCATGCCTGTCATCTCAGCATTCTGGGAGGCTCAGACAGGAAGATTGCTTGAGCCCAGGAGTTCAAGACCAGCCTGGGCAACATAGTGGGACCCATCTCTACAAAAAATTAAAAAATAAAAAATTACGTAGGTGTGGTGGTTTCCACCTGTGGTCCCAGCTACTCAGGAGGCTGAGGTGGGAGGATCACCTCAGCCCAGGAGGTCAAGGCTGTGGTGAGCTGTGATCGTGCCACTGCACTCTAGCCTGGATGACAGCATGAGCCCTTATCTTAAAAAAAAAAAAAAAAAAAAAAAAAGTCTTGCTATCACCTTCAATGCTGAAGTAAATTAAGAGTGAAACACAGAACCAGACTCAGACTCACTATTCTGTGGTATTAAATGAATTGTGACATACGAATAGTGCTCAGTAAGTGATCTCCGTTTTGCTCCTCTACAAGAGATGTGATTTCCCCAAAGACAGTGCTGACAACATTCTGCCTTCCAACTTTTAACTTATCTTCTTACACAACTCCCATCCAATTTATAATAAACATTTCCAAACACAGGCTTAGCAGGGCAGTCAGAGAACTTCATTCTTCACTGTCCTGAAAACATCCCGTGTACTGGGGGGACAGACGAGATGGAGTTTTACCTGTGTGTGTTCGCAGATGTTTCTTTAGCTGAGACACATCCATGAATTTGCGATGGCAGTCTTTGCATTCCGGTAATGAGTGGCCTTGTCGCAACAATAAAAAAAGTGTCAGTGCATATATGCTCTCCCTGCATTTTCTTCAGTGATTTGTGTTAAAGCACTTCCCTGAAAAATAATCACTTTAAATACAGTACTTTAACAACAAAAATTTTTTCATTAATTTGGTAACTGTTAACATTTTCCTAAGCACCTCAACTCACTGCCTCCTCCAAGAGAGCTAGGATCCTTCCAATTCTAAATGTAGTCTCTCCTTTTTTCCTCAAAGTATTGGTGTGACTGAGGCCACAAATGACCTCAAATGACACTCGTAACCCACATTCATTTCTTATTAGTTGGCAGGAAAGAAAAAGGACAACAGGTAGAACCAGGGGAGAGAAAGCCTGGGCTGACAGCCATGGGGTGATAATGTCTCTGCCCAGGCACCACTAACAACCATTCACTGAAGCTCCCTTGTGCAAGTGGCACTTTTAATTCTATAGGGTTTCTGTGTGTGGCACCAAAACTGTAGTATAACAAATAAAACATAATTCACATGGTGGCAGACAATAACATAAAAACATATAATTTAGACTCTTAAGGCACTTTTCCCTAAATACCTTATGTGAACAATATGTGCTAAGAGCAGAACAATATGAACGTAATGTTTCAGAAACAATTTTTATTTGCATTTCTTCCCCCTCAATCTAAATGTTCTCACTTTATCGTACCTGTATGAACTCGGTAATGGCTCTTTAGTTGTCTGTTCTGGCTGAAATATTTTCCGCATTGATCACAGGTAAAAGACTTCTGTCCTGCCAAAAAAACCAAAACACTAAAACATGCAAAAAACTATAAAGAACTGGAATGCTCACTAATAAGGTAAATACTACAGTGGGCCCAGGTCCCCATTTTCTACAAATGATACAAGTGACTTGTTTACAAACCCAGAAAACTTCAATCTACCACAGAAACATAAATGTGCAAAGGTATGTAAGGCAATAGGGAGTATTGGAGACGGAGGCTGGGGTAGAACTGGAGAATTTAAGTTTCCCCCAAAGGCGTTCAAAGTAAAACAATTCTAAACTTTGGTGGTTTAATAAAACACGCTTGCACACTAAACTCCCAGCAGCCAGTTTATAAGCTCTAGTTTAAGGATCTGTGCAGAACTCTAAACTGCACTCAGACCGATGCAAAACCCTGTCTTTCAATGACACCACGTTGGAAATGATACTAGGCTGAGAAAACACCATTTAGGTGTTGGTAATGCCCACCCTGGGGAATGGGAATCTGGTGACAGCTGGCCCTCTGGGCAAGCCCCACTACCTGAGTGCAGGCTCATGTGCTCCAGCAGTGAGTGCTTGGTGGTCAGAGCCTTGCTGCACACGGTGCAGGTGTATGGCCGCTCGCCCGTGTGCATCCTGGTGTGGACCTGTAGCGAGTGCTTCTGGGCAAAGCCTTTTCCACACTCATTACATTTGAAAGGTCGCTCCCCTGGAAGAAGAGCCCCAGAAGCATGGTGTAAGTAAGAAGCTACACATTTTTGTCTCTCCCAAATTAAAATAACAATAAAGGATTTTTCCTAAAAGGCACACATCCAAAAGGCCAACAATGAACACAAGAGACATCAGCAATAAAATTTTGGAAGCTGGAACAGATGAATCTGAAGCCAGCAGTGACTAGCACTAATATAACTTAATTTTTTGTTTTTTCTTTGTAACAGGGTCTCACTCTATAACCCAGGCTGGAGTGCAATGGCGCTACCATAGCTCACTATAGCCTGAACCTCCTGGGAACAAATGATCTTCCCACTTCAGCCTCCTGAGTAGCTAGGA